>NC_139080.1:20118864-20718864 GCF_965140915.1 Aythya marila | reverse complement strand
ACGGCAAGCACTAGTACCCTTTGAAAATTCAAGAGAAATTCTAGACATGCAGTTTTCTAAAATTGTGACAAAAGTTCGCGTGTGTTCTACTGAAATTCAGTTTTGATGTCACCTGCATCAATATCAAAACTGATTTTCTCCTCTGGAGAGATTTTATTTATGTATCATTCATGTTAACAGAAGAAGGTTTTTGTAATAGAAGATTCCCCAAAAGCTAAAATAGTAAAACAAAAAACATGTAAGATTGTGGGTCTATTTACCATGTTTAAATCCAATTCTTACAGAGTCTTCAGAGATGGCTTATGTTGTATACAAATAAATTTTTCCATGGAACTCCATTGTTGTTTTTAAATACCGGCTTTTACAGTGGTGATTTTAGACTTTGGAGAATGTAAGAAGAGGAGAAATAATTAGCTTTTCTTTAGCTTTGTAACACAAGTAAGGCATGTGGTTGTTTGTTTTTGTTTGGTTTTGTTTTGTTTTGTTTTGCTGTTTTACTGATATGGCATTGACATTTTATTTAACCATGTGGTACAACATACATGTTGTTTCTTGCTCAGCATTTTGCCAAATGTATAGAATGCGGAATGCTTACAGTCATGCCAATTGTTTTTTTTTTTTTTTTTTTTTTTTTTTTATAGCAGTGTAAACATATGAAAAGACAGATGTTCTATAAATTCTGCTTGATATGATGACATTCCATGGAAGTTGCACTGCTCCAAAGTAACTTTAAATACCTGAGATTTTGGCAGGGTTGTTCAATTGTCAGCCTTGGTTCCTGGATATTTGTTTTCTGTAGAACAATGTAACTAATTTGTTACTTGCACTTTATTATTTAAATTGCTGTCTGTTCTAACTGAAGAAATCCATGGTTATGAAAAAGGGCTGTAGTGTGAAGTGGACAATATAAAAAATACATGATGTTGAATGAAGGCAGGCAAAAGCTAGTCTAAGTAGGCAAGTTTGACTGATTTTTGGGTTGTTTCCTAATGGTTAAGGAAATAAATACCAGTAACGTGATAGGAATACCTTCAGCCTTGAGTATTCAAGAATTTATTTCCAGTAGTCTCTTAATTATAGATCTCATATCTTAGTAACAAGTTATCTATAAAAGCTGTTTTTCTTTTTTCCTACTCAGTCATAATAACTAGAGAAATAAATTCTCTTGCTAAACATAGGAGGGATGAATAAAAATGGAGTCTGTACTCTGAAGGAGATGGGCCTAAATGCATTCTTATTTTGGAACCTCTTTCCTCCTCATGTTCTTTACTTTCTTTCAAGTGTCTGTTCCAGTGGTCCAGGCCTTTCACAGTCTGCTGCTCTTGAAAATTTCATCAGTGGGGCTCGATAGATTCATTGGAGTGTCTTTGCTCTTTTGTTTCAGCTTTTTTCTTCTGTATCCTCTTGTTGTGCTGGGAAAGAACAATGTCCCTAAACAGCATCTCCAGCAGAAATTAAACAAACCAGCATTAAAGCATTCCAGAATCAGTCTTGGTCACTGAATGACTCATACACACTGCAGAGAGAAAGAAGCTCAGGCCTTTTGTATTTTTATCCTCAGTTATTGTAAAGGGACTGTGCTGTGCTTGTCTCTGAGATAAAAATCTGTTAACAGCATGCCTCTTTCAGAGCTGTGTGAGGTCTCTTATAGCAGATCAGAGAGACAGGTAGCTAATTCGAGAGGTCTCTAATCTTGTGTGATGATGGGCTTTTTTTTCCCCTCCTATCTTTTTAATTGAAATAATTTTCTCTACTTTCTCATCCCAGAACTGTTCAGAAAGAGAAACGTGTCAGAGATAAAGTGTAAGAGTTCTTCATCTCACTCATGGGTATGGATGGGGACTGACAACAGGGATTAAGAGATATCTTAAGTCCCTGTTGCACCTTTAAAAGAAAGATTTTAGGCAGTGATTGGCAACCTAAATCAGTTTAAAATCTTTATAGATAACGAATCTTTTCCAAATGATGAACTGTAACATTTGTGTTTGTTGTCACACAAAAAGGAGGAGAGAAAAAAAAAGTCAAGAGCTATATTTCATTAAACAAAGATCTGGTACAGACGCAATTGCCTTTAGAATCAGATTTGGTAAATTAATTAGTACCATAATCTTGCTAGCTGCCAGCTGTATGCTCCCTCAGATAACGTCATTCTGAATGTCTATATTGAAGGCCATTTACTGAGGTTTTAGATAAGCACCTAAGGTTAAAATACTTAAGCTAGGCATGTAAGAGTGAGCAAGCGTAGTATATTGGCATGCAGAGTGCTAACCCCTCACAGAAGACTGTGCCTTCACCTTAGTTGCTGTTTGTTAAATGCATAGTACAAGGTGGGTGGGCGCCTGTTATACACAAACATAAAGCACTCAGCTTGTTCATGGTTAAGTCGTAAATAGCAAAACAAAGTAAGAGATTTGCAGACTATTTAATATATGCTTTTACAAGTTTTAGTGAAAAATTTAAATATTAAAACAATATAAAGGAATGTTAGGCAAGCAGAAAGAGTGATAGGTCAAGAAACTGTGCAGCAGGAATTACTTTGCATTGTTCAATAGTTCTTTCTAAAGAAAATATCCTCCCCCTGTGACAAGCTCAGGCATTGGAACAAGTTGCCCAGGGAGGTGGTGGAGTCACTGTCCCTGGGGGCATTTAAGGAAAGGTTGGACATGGTGCTTATGGACATGGTTTAGTGGGTGATACTGGTGATAGGGGGATGGTTGGACCAGGTGATCTTAGATGTCTTTGCCAACCACAACGATTCTATGATTCTGTGAGTTAAACATGCATACGTATTTACAACAATACCCTAGATATTACAAGAACTTTTCACACTTACTTTTAAAATCTCTTGAGTCAGCCTGGAATCTACTCAAGCAATCTGGCCGAATTTCTGGTTGTTTTTCATTTCTCCTTTTTGAATATTTCTTTGGTATTTTATTTCCTAGCTTCTTGGAAATTCTTGAAGTGAGTTACAGTATTTTGCTTTGTGTGAATATGCTGTTTTACTCAACGGACCTCCACTACATGCAAATGTCCTGAAAGAGTAGCCAAAATGTAAACCTAGAAACAGAACACAAATGGGAAATTGTTTTTAGTTTGTCATCTCTTAATCTTCAGTGCTGAAAAATAAAAATGCCTTTATTATTTAAAACCAAAGCAATATCAGAAAACTCCTGTTTGAAGGACTCTTTTCCTTTCTTTAATGATGTTTGGCAGTTTCTATTTCAATAGTATTTACTAGGACTTATTAACGAAAGTGATGAAATGAAAGTGTATATATCGTTCTGCTTAAAGTCCACATGAATAACTTCTGCTTGTGCTGTTTCTTATGGTAATGTATTGATCAAATCTGTCATGTTCAATGGCAATAAGGTTCGTAGCATCTTGAATAAAAATTTGGGAAGCTTTAAAGGTCTGAATGTAGCAGATGATCTATCCAGATGGTCACGTGCCTGCTCAACCAAAATGCACCAAGCTGGCTGCTGGGAGCTCCTCTGGGCTAGCTAAATGAGGTGAATGAGATGAAAACTTGGCTTCATCTGTGGTCCCATAAATCTTATGTGATTTGGGTGATTTTTTTCCTAAATGCATTAACTTAATTAAATAAGTAAACATTTCTCTTCTTTTTTTTTTGAATTTTGAGCATTGCTGGAATGGATTAAGCAGTGACTTATCTGATTTTATATCTGTTTCATTCTGTATCTACACGAAACAGAAAAAGTAAATCTAAGACACTGTTTTGTGTATACTGATTTGTATGTAGAGATAGTAAGTAAAAATTTTGTCAATGAAAATACATTTTATCTCCATAAAATGTAGATATGTCTTTTATGTACCTTTGCATGTATTATTTTATGTTTGTTATTAGTACAGGAATAATTCATAATAAAATAGTTTTCTGGAAATGCAATTTTTCTTAAGGAAAGCTTATAAAAATATCCCACAAATTAAGATAATATTTTTTTTCAGTGCAATCTCTACTTATCACCTACTATGTGCTCCCAAATCTACTGATGCAACTTTTAAAAGGATTTTTCACATACAGTCTTTATCACCTGTATGCAGATCCAATACTTATATTAGAATTTGCTCCTTTCAATGAATTAATATCATTAGTTGAAATTTAAAGCCTGTATTTTGTTGTAAAACTGCCAACGATAGTGTGGGTTAATATATATTTAAATATGAAGAAATATTTTCTGTGTCCTCCACAGCTGGCTTTGCTTCTTTGTAACTGGATGCCACCTATGAATAATTAAATACATAAATAATCAAGGCATGTGTATTATTTTTTCTGTTTATTTATGTGAAGGAACTGACACTTTAGAAAATAAAGCAAAATATCAAGTAGTATGCTGGAGACTTTATCATGCACCATATCGAGTGGTTTTCTTAATAAGGAATGCCAGACTTTTAGATCTGTTGCATGTTCTCGTGTTGGGGAGGGAAACTACACCTGTATGTGTGTGTGTGTCTGCATGCGTGTCTTTGGCTTTTGGTATTGTACTGCACTGAAGAGTTAATTTTCTGTTGTTGAAGAAGTGGGCTTCAGAGAGTCTCAAAAACTTGGTCGTTTTAAAACAGCAAGTTATGCCAGCAACACTGTGCTGGTGCAGATGAAGTCTAACCTAGCAAAATATTACTTGTAGCCGTATGAGTTGTATCAGTGATGTGCCTGCCCATGAGGAAAATAAGCCATACCTGTAATTTTGCTGGTATGATTGAGTCTACATTAGGAGATTTTGCTAGAACAGCTCTGTTGGTCAGAAATTGCACTTTATCTCATCTTTGGCTGACAGAGGAGGGAAAAAATGTGTGCAGAGATATACCTGGCCTAAATGAGAATATAAAGCTTTCAACTGCCTCATCCTAGAGCATATGAATTTCCCTTTAACTCTACTCTTCCATGCTGACTGCTGTGCACTTACCCAGGGGCTGATGAATGCTGCTTTTCAAAGCTGCTGTGCCATGTCATTACCAGTTGCTAAGGCTCATGCTTAGTTATTATTGTAATACAAAGGCCAATTTGTCAAATTCTGTCACCTATATGGAAGTACCCAGCTGGGGGTTTAAGCATCCTTAGGCACCTGGATTTGAAAAATACTCTAGCTGACCTTCTTCCCCTAGATTTAGCATATATCTGCTGGTCTAAATAATGTGAAAGTTAACAGATTCCCCTCAGACTGAATGACTGGCTAAAAATATCTAATAAGGCTTATTTCATTATTACAAACAATATTGCCAATATCTAGTTAATTATCTGTGTCAAAAGGCCCTTCCTCAGAAGTCTGTAATCTTCTGTAATTTTCTGGGTTTGGCCTGCATTTGTTAGTGACTGGAAAACACGCGCTGTTCATGGATATGCTTATTGAATGGTTCAGTGTAACTGTACATCTTGTGTGGTTTAGTGGTGTATGAAACATCTGCTCTGTTGGATCTTAGGACTGTTTGCAACTTATATGTACTGTGAAGCAACAGCTTTTGCCTGGATGTTGTACAACTTGCAAAGACCTTGATGCTAACTGGATAAATTAATTTGCTTTCAGTATAACAGCTGGTATTGGAATAGCCAAGAGAGAAAACATCTCCTCTGAAACTTGCAGAACACTTCTGATTTAGTCAGAGTCACCATGAACAAGAATACTTGTACTCTGCATGGGAGGAGTAAAAGTGTAAGTAGGTGATATTTTCCTTGCTTCTATTTTTGTTATCAGTATTCATCCATACCACTTAAATTAGCCTTTCAAATACCCCTTTCTGACCAGGACAGCAACTGTGATGAGATCTGTGTTAGTTTTACCTTGTTCTTGTGTCTGTATCCTAAATGAATATGAATATGTGATACACACAGATACAAGATTATTGAATAATAGCGTGGTAATAATAGCGATTTTTTTTTTGGAACTGAGACATTGATTTATGTGAGTGCATTTTACACCAAGTCATAAAAGTGAGATTTTCTTGAGCATGCATTGAAATATAAGCTTACCTACTGCTTACTGAGTATATGTCACATATTCAGTCATAAGTATATGCCCCTGCATCGATTTTGGTATCAAGGAATGCACTTGATTTGATAATGCATTGTAGAAATGTTGTCTGTGCTCCAGGGGAACGAGACAATATGCTAACAATATATACGTAGGTTTGAATGAGGCTTAATTTTTTTTTGTTCTCTGGTCTTTGTGGTGATTTTGTCCTCTGTATATCTGTCCCAATATTCAAGAGTACTGCCAAAATAGGTTTGGATGCTTTTGTAGCCTTTTCTGTCTTCAGACGCTTGTGGAACAACATTAATGTGTGATACTATATACTGATGACTCTGCCTTACAAGCACAGGCAAGAACTGAATGTTCCTTTCTAACATGCTATTGCTATGCTTAAGCTGTTGAATATGCCCCTTCTCCTAATAGTCAAGGACGTTTTATTTAAGTGCTCTGACAAATGTCAATAGGAAAGAAAAGTTAGTGCATGCCAGATGCTGCATCTACAAGGGCAGAGGCTACAGATACAATTCTTTGTTTCCTGAGGCACTCCCAGCTTGTATGTAAAGGAAGTGCTCTTGAGAAATATTCCAGATCACACTGGACCGAGCTTTTCAATTCTCTTTTGAGCCTCTTCCATCTTGCCCGGTAATGACTTTGGGACTGCTGCCTCTGCTTTGTCGTTGCTAATACCTTAGTATGTCTTCATCATTCTCCCCTTTGCTGCCTCTGCTTCTTCATCCAGTGGGGTTGGTTCTTGGACTAAGAGGGTGAGCTTAGTTAACTTTATGCAGAATTGCTCAACTGTGCCTCTTCTCTCTCGTATGTGGAAAGTCAGTGCAGACATCTCTGATCAGGTCTGGTGTGGAGCTTCCTGAATCCTGCAGGTTGTATCAGCTTTAAACTCTTTCTGCTGAAAGCCATTGTTCTTTTTGGCTTATACTTAAGAATTTCTTAAAAAAAAAAATAAAAAAATAAAAAAATCGGTGCAGATAACTTTTTCTTTCCTGCAGCTTTGCTGTATATGCCATTAGTGTATGTAAGTACAGTCATGGAAGAAAGTGACAGAATTAATGTTAAACAGTGCCACTGTTTGATGCATGAATGAAATAAATAGCATCACATCATAGAATCATAGAATCATAGAATATCCTGAGTTGGAAGGGACCCTCAAGGATCATCAAGTCCAACTCTTGACACCGCACAGGTCTACCCAAAAGTTCAGACCATGTGACTAAGTGCACAGTCCAATCTCTTCTTAAATTCAGACAGGCTCAGTGCAGTGACCACTTCCCTGGGGAGCCTGTTCCAGTGTGCAACCACCCTCTCTGTGAAGAACCCCCTCCTGATGTCCAGCCTACATTTCCCCTGCCTCAGCTTAACCCCATTCCCGCGGGTCCTGTCACTAGTGTTAATGGAGAAAAGGTCTCCTGCCTCTCGACACCCCCTTACGAGGAAGTTGTAGACTGTGATGAGGTCTCCCCTCAGCCTCCTCTTCTCCAGGCTGAACAGGCCCAGTGACCTCAGCCGTTCCTCGTACGTCTTCCCCTCCAGGCCTTTCACCATCTTCGTAGCCCTCCCCTGGACACTTTCCAAGAGTTTCATGTCCTTTTTATACTGTGGTGCCCAGAACTGCACACAGTACTCGAGGTGAGGCCGCACCAGCGCAGAGTAGAGCGGGACAATCACCTCCCTTGACCTACTAGCGATGCCGTGCTTGATGCACCCCAGGACACGGTTGGCCCTCCTGGCTGCCAGGGCACACTGCTGGCTCATATTTAACTTGCTGTCTACCACGACCCCCAGATCCCTCTCTTCTAGGCTGCTCTCCAGCGTCTCATCGCCCAGTCTGTACATGCAGCCAGGGTTTCCCCGTCCCAGGTGCAGGACCCGGCACTTGCTCTTATTGAACTTCATGCGGTTGGTGATCGCCCAGCTCTCCAACCTGTCCAGATCACTCTGTAAGGCCTTTACGCCCTCATTTGAGTCCACAACTCCTCCAAGTTTGGTGTCATCAGCAAACTTGCTCAAAATACCTTCTATTCCTACATCCAGATGGTTTATAAAAATATTGAAAAGTACCGGCCCTAAAATGGAGCCTTGAGGGACCCCACTGGTGACCGCCCGCCAGCCTGACGCAGCCCCATTTACCATAACCCTTTGGGCCCTGCCCGTTAGCCAATTGCTCACCCATCGTATGATGTTTTTATTTAGCTGTATGGTGGACATTTTGTCCAGTAGGATCCTATGGGAAACCGTGTCAAAAGCCTTGCTGAAGTCCAAAAAAATCACGTCAGCTGGTTTCCCTTGGTCCACCATACGGGTGATCTTATCATAAAAGGAAATCAGGTTAGTTAGGCAGGACCTACCCTTCACAAACCCATGCTGGCTGGGACCAATGACTGCTTTGTCCCCCAGGTGCGCCTCAATAAGTCCGAGAACCAACTTCTCCATGATTTTACCAGGCACTGACGTGAGACTGACAGGCCTGTAATTGCTAGGGTCTTCTTTCTGACCCTTCTTGAAAATCGGCACAACATTTGCCAGCTTCCAGTCTACCGGGACCTCTCCAAATTCCCAGGATCGTTGAAAAATAATTGAGAGAGGTTCTGCGATGACGTCCGCCAGCTCTTTCAGCATATGTTTCAATAAACTGAAGGCAGGTACTCAGAGTGCTTAACAAAGCTTCATTATTGATGTTGTTTGATCTGCTGAGGAATCAGGTGAAGTATGCAGCTGTCCAAAAAAAATTTAAATACTGCAAAGCTTAACATTTTCACATTAGTTAGGCTAATGAGATTTGGTCACATTCTGGTGAAAGACCAGCATTGTTTCAGTTTAAGTTAAATGAATGAATTCTGAGCAAATATCTGTTAATTTTAAAGATATTAATATTTTAGTACAAATGTCCTAGTATAGATGTTTTGAAATTTAGTTCTAAAACAAAAACATATCAAAACATACCTGGGGATTTTTTTTTTTAACCCACAAAATTTATTTTATCGTTAAATACTAGTACATCTTGCCATCTGAATGTAAATTTGAATAACCACCTTGAAGTTTTTCTTTAAACCAGGCATATAAAATACTTCATCTTTTTGTTTTAAATTTAAATTGCAAAATATATTTTTCCTAAGGAAATA
The DNA here is from genome assembly GCF_965140915.1 of Aythya marila. Classification (NCBI taxonomy): domain Eukaryota; kingdom Metazoa; phylum Chordata; class Aves; order Anseriformes; family Anatidae; genus Aythya; species Aythya marila. The sequence goes on along the minus strand of NC_139080.1, from coordinate 20,709,740 downwards.
TTTTAAGCCACTGGTAATGTGCTGTTTAAATAATTCCTTCACTACTGGTAGTAGGGGGATAGTGGTACACTTAGAACAAAGTGACTTTAGAAAAGTGTCTTGTTATACTTGTTGAGTACAGCCCAAGACTTAATATCATATGATGGTGATACCACATCTTCTGACTTCCTACTTATCTGTCAATCTGCATTTGCACTGTTGAAGTTATCTGTGGTTTGTCAGACCAGTCATTTCATCAAAGACTTTATAGTGAATTAAGAAATAAATTCTTCAGTGAGCTGAATAATCTTGAAAAGAGAAAAGGACTATGGCTTTTGTTTCTTGGGATGTCATTGTATAGCTTACAAAGAAGGTTTTGTTTCTAGGAAGCACAGCAATCAACGTTTTGGTTCAGCAGTTTCAGATATCACTGAACATAATTTGTCTAATACGGAAGATGAACCCGCAGATGTGTGTGACCATTTTGATTTTCATTAAATGTGGAACTAATTTTGTGTGTCACGAACCAGCTGAAGCTTAGTTTAACAGCGCAGAGTAATACAAACTGCAGAGAGAAAAGACATTGTTAACATTACCAGGTTTTCTGACAGAAAAAAAAACAGTTATAATATTGTTGAGTGCTGCTGTAACTTGGAGCTATGATGCTGTATAAATAAAAAATAATCTTTGCAATCACTCTAGTCATTGAAAATCCATTGTTAGTATTTATTTTTAAATTTTCTCTAATAGATTTTTATTCCATTGCTTGTACTTCATGTCCTCAGACAGTACAATATGTGTAATCTTGCTAGTCTGCCACCCTCTGCCTAGCTCGTTTGCACAGTATTCCTACACATTCTTCTATTGGTAGCCTATGAAATTGCATTTAACTGTGTTTTGTAATAAGGGTTTATACAGTAGTCAGCTCTCTTACTCTTGCCCACAGTATTCAGTGAGAATGTTTGCATTTACATCCTTTCAATATATGCATAGTATTTGTCTGTTCACTCCTAGCCAATTTCTTCAGGTAGCTTTTTGTTTCTTTCAATTGTTATGCAATAAATAAATTCCTTCTTTTCTGAAATTTTTATTTTTCGATGTCTTGAGCTACTTAGAATATTCTATCTGTTTTATCACTTTAACTTCCATGACTTACCATCTGGTAATTCTGAAAGTGCAGCTAAACATTGTTCTTTACCCCCACTCCCTCTAATTTGATTCTCTTTTTACTTACAAAGTTACTTATAGTTGAGGTTAGGGATTTCATTTAGTGCTGATCAACTGTGGAAGGAGCCTTTTTTGCTTAGCATGTTTGTAAGAAAGTGTTAAACTTTATTCCCTGAGTTTTGGAAGGGTTTCATATTATTTTCATAACTGGATGGACAACCCAATATGTTTCTACAGTGTAGGTGGATCCAGATAGCTTTTTAAATTTCAGTGTAATTTTTTCTTTATCAAAAAAGATCATGAAATGCATTATTATTATTATTATTATTATTTTTTAAATCAAGCTTGGAGCCTATCTTTAGTTAAATTGACATAGCTTTACTGACCATTCAGAAATAATATTTTTACAGTAGCGTATTATAATAACTAGATTGCTAAGGGGGTATAGTGGAGGCATACCAGGTGAGCCGAAGGATGAAAACGTCTACTTTCAAGTGATGAGAGTGATGAGAGTAGCAGTATATGTGGAGGAAAGAATAAAGTCTGAATGTTACACTCTGTGGGTGTTCATCTTGGAACATTGTGTCAGAAGTGAGTCAATTCTGGTGAAATCAGAAAGTCGCTATATTGCAAGAAAATGAACCAACCAAGAGGATATGTTTAGCAACTGGGCCTGCTTAACCTGTAGTATTTCAACAGCTTTAACCAAAAAGAAGAAAAAAAAAAGGGCGGGGGGGGGGGGGGGGGGGGGGGGAGGGAGAGAAGGTTTTGGAGGGAGCAGAAAATAAAATTAGAGCATTTATGGAGCATTTATGTTATTATAAAGAACAAAAACTGCTGTGTACAGCGTTCAACAATGTTTGGTCAGCCTTCTAACTTCAGAATATCTGTAAAAACCTGGAAGTCTGAGACAGTTTTGAATTCATAAGCATATGTCTCATAAAAGGTGTATTTCCAACAGCTGTTGGTTGAATTCTGGATAAACTACAGATCACCGGTAGGAGACAAAATGGCTGTCACATCCTGTGATCAAAACTTTAAAAGCAAAGTTGGGATCAAAAGATGCTGGACCTCAAAGGAGAATGCTCAGAGAAACTGCAGCAAAGCAGCTGTGAGCTTAGTTGTGTGCAGACGCTGAGGAAAAATCTCATCCGAATGCAAAGCAGACATGGAGCACCCACAGAGATGAAATGCAAAGGAAGGCGGAGAGCTATTTGCAAACAACTGACTCACTGAGATGTTTTCATCCAAAGTAGTTAGGGCTAGATTGTCGTAACCCTTGCTAGGGTGCGGGGGAGTGAAGAGGAAGTTAAAAACTTCCTTTATTCCTATGCTCATTTCTGCTTAGATGGTGACTCACAGAGATGACAAAACCAAGGGGCTCTTTCTCTGCCACTCTCCGTGTAAGCAAACGATCAGGGAGAGGGAATGTCCTCCGGTTGCTCCTCTGCTCACCAAACAGAAGAGCTATTCAGCAACAGGGTAAGACACTCCACAGCAAAGAGCAGAATGATGTAGCTCTCCATGGCGTGTGGAGAAACTGCAAATAAATTCATTCCCAGGCCTTTTCTTGTCACAGCGCAGTTCTGTCAGGAAGCAATCGTGCTTTAGGACATAGTTCTAAGTAACCAATTCGTCAACAGAAATGGGAGAAGCCTGCAGTGTTCCAGAAGCATTTTTTTCATGGTAAATTTGTATTACTTTGAAATAAATTGATTTTCCCTCATTGCCAAAAGTTAGGTCTATTTGTTAGCTGATAAAAGAATATTTAGAAGGAGATTGCTTGAACCAACCATTCTTTATTAATGGTAAGCAATGACATCAGGTATTCTTTGCCTTCTTCCACCCTTCCATCCATAATACTGTGTTTGCAAAAGAAGCAAAGGATAGAAAAGGCAAAGGTGGGACATTGCTAAAGGGCAAATTGAAGCCTGTTGAGTGCTGCCTCTTTCCCTTAATGTCAGTTACTGTGGGCGAGTGGCAGAATAGACATTATAAGCAGCAGCTTCCCTTAAGCAGAGCTGCAGTAGATGCACAGAAAATGCCTGAAGAGAGAATGACTAATACCTGAAGCAACTTTAACCCTTCATGCATGTTTTCTTACAGTCCTTTTACAGAGGTTAGTAATTTATATCCATGGTGAGAGTGCAGTCTGAGAAAGAATGTTTAGATTTGACTCCAAACAAATTAATTCCTTCAATATGCACTATTGATGAAACTGAGTAGTTTTGTATGCATTTACTGCAATGGCATGGGTACATATGAATTCCTTTTAACTATGGGATTGGCATTTGGAGACAAAGAAAAGGTTCTGTAGCAGGAAGATGCTAGTGTACTCCTGAAAAAGCAATTGCAAATGTGTTGTTTCTCTCCTCCCACTCATTCTGGATTTCTTCCTTTCTGTCTTCCACCCTCTCTAGTCTTTCATGGATGTTCCGACTAATGTTTCCAGCCATCCCATTCTCATCAGATCTAAAATCTGTTCTGCATGCTTTTCTTCCTTCTGCCTGCGATATTTCTGACACTAATACACACAATCTTGTCATCATTCTCTCTCTTTTTGTGACTCATCTCCTGGTTCTGCTCCTGCCTACCTTCTTAAGTAAGTTCCAACCTTTTTGAAGCAAGTCTTCTTACTTCCTTATCTGAGGCTCGAGCAATACTTAGAAGTTTGCATTTTACAACTACAAGGTTTGGAACAAGAAAACACTCCCACCTATATGTTAACTGACGTAACAAGCCTAACCTATAACTCAAATGTCATCCATGGTTATGCAGATTTAAAAAATAATCTGTGGGCTAGAAGCATTTATTTTATATAGTTTAAACTATATCAACAGAAAATATCTCTTGATGGTTTGAGTGGGTCTGACTGAGAATTTGACAGCTCAGCCACACAAGCAAACTGTTTTCTGGATTTCTTGCACATTTGTGTCACTGCCATCCCAGTTCTTTCTCTCCCCAAGGATAATCATCTACACGTGACACTGTATGTTCATAGCAATACAGATTACTTTTATACTTCTGAATATTTCCAGGCAGTGCTGGAAGTCAGGCTGTCTCTGGGAGGCATGGTAGACTGTTCATGCCCTGTTTTGTGTGATGGACTGAGGAGCATCAGCCATTCTTATCAGAATAACAACTACAGTTGTGTGTTACTTCCTACTGTTTGGCCAAAACCAGTTCTCATTCTCTGAAAACAGCTCCAGCCCTCTTGCTTTTGCTCTTTGAGAGAAACTGCTCTTACCTCTGTAATCATTTACCACATGGATGAAAATAAAAGTAAGTGAACCTGAGGATTCTACTGCTGTACTGTAATAGAGTATACTTGCTTCAAAGAGCACACACTTGAATGTAATACAGAGGAATATATTAGAGAAGAAAGCAATAGATTGGTAACTGAAATGCTTGAGGACATGGAGCAAATTAATTAGACTGAAAAAGACTATAAGGATCAAGACTTTACATATTGCACTTTGTAGTGTAGAAGGCTGGAGGTCAGGGGAGGAGTAAAGGATAAGCATGAAGGTGTTGGATATTATAAATATGCACAGTAGTGTTGGGGACTTGAACAACATGGTCTCTTCCTATTTGTTCACTTCTTAATTACTGTTTTATCTTTCTAATCCATTACTCAGTGTTTCCACACTGTTTTCTGTTCTTTAAATACAAAAGTGATCTTTCAGGCACTTCAATTCATGATCCTCTCATCCTTTGAACCTTTCTTTCAGAACAAATTTTGATGTGATGCCTCGGAGAAGGCTCACACTGATGGAGTGAAGGGCCCATGAGGGGAATAAGCATGTGACAGGTACACGGTATATATGGAGAAAAATGCAATATTGTGTAATTCAATTGTACATTCCTTCTCTACCTATCATCTTTTAATTGTCATTTTAAATTGCAGGTTATTAATGGGTAATATTTGTGTCTGTCAGAGTGTCTGCAGTGGATAGAACAACAGCATGATGGATGAGGTCTTGGCATGTTTGCAATATAAATATTAAACAATTTTAATAAAAATACACAAATATCAACGTATGATGTAACTGCTTGGGTACTAAAGACTGGTAAGAAGCAGTTACATGGAAGGTGTTTCTAGGGGAACAAATATCATAACTGGTAGAAGAATAGTTTGATAGAGATTTTTGTAGAACATGGAAATATTTTCCTGTAAGTTGTTATGGAAAAGCAGATAATTCCACAGTAAGCATTACTGTTCTTTGGCCACCAGGAGTAACAGGAGATATGAAGAATTTGAAACAGAATGTGTGAAACAGTTGAGTACTATTTAAGTTTCTGAGTAGGCTGACAAGAGCAGTAAATTTCAGAATTAAAGCTATCCCTGAACTCGTACACTGCTCTCTTGTTACTGGAGTTTTACAATTTATATTCTGTTCCTTTGGCAGTGGATTCAGAAAGAATTGTAATTATATGTGCAAAATGAGCTTTTTTTAATCTATGCTGTACACTTTATTTCCTTGTAACACATGTAATATATCTCGTACATACATGCATGTTTGCACACATTTGCATGCTAGTCTAGAAATAACAGGATGCTGTGAATATGCATCAGGAAGCCCTTAACTTATGATGAGCTTTCCTTAAATGAATATGTAATTGCTTTATTCAGTAAAAAAAAATAATAAAAAAAAAAATCAAATAATAAATCCTGAAAAGAATTAATAACAAATGTAAATTTTCCATGAAATGCTAGTTTTCTCCAACTTAGTGACTGAGTACAAGTTGGTTCACAGTAAATGAAATCTGGTTACCTTATATAGCAAGGTAAGGCTTATTATTATTATTATAAAGCTACCTGAGACAGAACATGGCAAACTCTCCTCATGACAGCCTATGAACAATACTGAAGCCCCTGGGATGTTGCTTCTGGTAGCTTGAAGATGGAAAACCTTGTAACATCTCAGAAAGTGATAATTAGATCTTCAGGTGCTTTCCTGTTTCCCTTAGCAGTGTAGGATTTGTGAAAATTTCATTTGTCCATTTTCCTCCCACCCCTTTTGAATTGACATGATTAAGACCAAAAAAAATTAAAATAAATAAATTTAAAAAATTTAAAAAAAGGAAGAAAATGTCCTAGTTCTGGGGAAGTTTTGCTTTTCAGTCAATTTCTGTAATGATTATATGTAGTGAACTTGTTCATGGGATCTATGTATTATATCCATATTGAATTACTAATGTCCTCAGTAATACTTCTGTAGAGCTAAATCAGTGTACTTGTGGACTTTAAAGCAGTTTGCAGTATCATTTTCCCATTTTCAGTCTAAAAGAAAAAGGGTCTTTGCCAGATTTCAAATAATAAGTTTTTTGACACGTCTTGAATATAGTTTGAGAACACAGTTAACAGAAAGAGACAAGCAGCATTATCTTTAGCAAAGCCTATGCGATGAGGTGGTACAACTGCCACAAAGTGATGGTCTCATCTTTGAGCTGAGACTGGGTTAATGTTAATGTTTTGATTTTCAAAATAGGAAAAAAATATGTATCTAAGATATTTTGATGAAATTTTTGGGTTGTCTGCAGCAGATACTCTGGAGATGCATCTTAAATAACATCCACAAAAGACCAAATGAGACCCCAAGAGGTGTTTGTCCCATGCGGTGTAAATCGTCCTTCTATATTTCTGTTATTTTCATGTTTATTTCTGTATTTTTAATATTTAAATATGCAGAATAACTAGAAAATTTCCAGTTCTCTTCTCTTCTGCCTCTTCATAGAACTGACAAAAGTTGTTGCTGCCCACAGCCCTTTCAGTAAGTCCTAAAAGAAAAAGGAAAAGGAAAAGGAAAAAGAAAATGTATTAGGGATCAGCTGAAGAAGGCCAATGCAGAAATATCAAAATGACACTTAGATACTTTCCTCTTACACACAGAATAAGCACACGTTACAACTGGTTATAAGATGATTTTTAAAAATAAACTAACATATCCAGTATTTTTAGCTAAAGAATTGAGAGAAACATCAAATTTTGTATGAGATGAGATATTCTTTCAGCATATATGCTGTGTTTTTTTTTTTTTCTGATTTATTTTGAATAACAGAGTCTTGAGAAAACAGTCTTCAAAATGGAAGTGAGCTGTTGAAAATACATAGAAGCAATACTGCCCAATTCTTCTGTTAGGTACATAAATAATTGAGTTTTCTACATACGAAGCTTGAAACTTAAACAAAGGCTGTCACACTCTTGTTGTCTACATTCTTTTCACTGCATGTGCTTTATAAATAATGTCACTTAATAGCCAACTTCCATCTCTTTCTGGGGCAGAACATTGCATATCATTGATTTCCCAGCAGGACTCTATATCTACATTACATGACACATGCTGAGACCTAGATATTGCTTAGTAACAATAGTTTCTTAGTGGTAACATAAGAGCAAATGAAATAGGATGGAAGGGGAAGAATTTACACGTGGACAGTGAGAAAAAAATAATTAATCAAGTGATCATTTATCTACAAGCATCTGCTTCTGGCCCTTCCTGTGGTTGCATTGCTTCAGGAAATAAAGTACTGGAAGTTTTCTTGGTTCTTTTTTAAACTTCCTTCTTGAAACAATTTTCAGCTGTTGTTAGTCTCCTCATGAGAAACGAGCTCAGCTCAACAGCGCAATCTAGACAGTAAATGCTCAGGTCTCAGGGGTTTTGCAAGGCAGTGTTCAAAATAAAGCAATCATCCCAGTTCAGATACTCTTATTTAATGATCTTCTCTTGATAGAGCAAATTAGGCTGTCTGTTTTCTTTTCTTTCTTTCTCTGTTTCCATCTCTCAAAATGGCAGCTTCTCTGTCTCTGGAAGGGATTGTTTTAGGAAAGAAGAAAAAGAAGCTACAAGAGGTTATGAAATGAGGTAAAGCAGTGATTAATGATGTTTTGTAGAGGCTGTGTGGTTTTCTAATAAGGCCTGAGTTGGGGTCTCTGAAGGTGACTCTAAAAAACAGCGTGGTGTTATGTCTTGTGATGGGCTGTACTTGGACCTTTTTACAAGTATCTCTGTAGGATGTCCTAGCATCTCCCTCCACGTGCCATCTAGTAATTCACTCTATTTGCATATGAAACTCATTTAAAACACCAAAAAACAACGAAACCTGGAGTTTGGAGTCAGCTACAGTCTTCTTCTACAGTCTGTATTGTACCACTTTCCTTCCTGACTCTGAAGGTTTGCCTAATTTTCTTTAAACTGCATTCTCCTCGGGGTAAAAGATAATACTTTTAATAATTTAAATCCTATCTTGCAAGGCTGGAAATTATGTTTATATCAAATGAATACCCACCTAGTGATGAGGGTTAGCAGGTCTGTCACTAAGGAGATGGACTATTGTTTGCCATAAGCTATTGACCTGTAATCATCATAAAACTGCTATCCAATGTAAACTTAATTCAACCTGTTTTTTTTCTCTTCTTGTGTGTTATCAAATGGTACCACATTTTATCAACTGTTAAGCAAAACTCAACTGGTGTAAAGAGGAGAAAACAGTAATGCCTGTTACGCATTTAGTCACACTTCTACAGTTTTCTTTCATTCTGTGCCTTTTGGGATTACTTCAGATTGATGAAAATTATCAGGTAGTAAAATTATAGAAAAATAACTTATTTTTTTTTCCTGATGGTAGAATCAAAGGTTACTGTGATTGTTACTATTTTGATTGCTACATCAAAAAAATTACTACCTAGATTGCTAGATAAAATCACAGAATCACAGAATCACAAAATCACAGAATTTCTAGGTTGGAAGAGACCTCAAGATCATCGAGTCCAACCTCTACCTAACGCTAACAATCCCCACTAAACCATATCCCTAAGCTCTACGTCTAAATGTCTTTTAAAGACTTCCAGGGATGGTGACTCCACCACTTCCCTGGGCAGCCTGTTCCAATGCCTAGCAACCCTTTCGGTAAAGAAGTTTTTCCTAACATCTAACCTAAAACTCCCCTGGCTCAACTTAAGCCCATTCCCCCTCGTCCTGTCACCAGGCACGTGGGAGAACAGACCAACCCCCACCTCGCTACAGCCTCCCTTGAGGTACCTATAGAGAGCGATAAGGTCGCCCCTGAGCCTCCTCTTCTCCAGGCTGAACAAGCCCAGCTCCCTCAGCCGCTCCTTGTAGGACTTGTTCTCCAGGCCCCTCACCAGCTTCGTCGCCCTTCTCTGCACCCGCTCAAGCACCTCGATGTCCTTCTTGTAGCGAGGAGCCCAAAACTGAACACAGTACTCGAGGTGCGGCCTCACCAGAGCTGAGTACAGGGGGACGATCACCTCCCTAGCCCTGCTGGTCATGCTGTTTCTGATACAAGCCAGGATGCCGTTGGCCTTCTTGGCCACCTGAGCACACTGCTGGCTCATATTCAGCCGACTGTCCACCATCACTCCCAGGTCCTTCTCTGCCTGGCAGCTTTCCAACCATTCCTCTCCCAGCCTGTAGCTCTGCTTGGGGTTATTGCGCCCCAGGTGCAGGACCCGGCACTTGGCCTTGTTGAACTTCATGCAGTTGACCTCAGCCCATCGGTGCAGCCTATCCAGATCCTCCTGCAGAGCCTTCCTACCTTCGAGCAGATCGACACACGCACCTAACTTGGTGTCATCTGCAAACTTACTGAGGGTGCACTCAATGCCCTCGTCCAGATCATCGATGAAGATATTAAAGAGGACCGGCCCCAGCACCGAGCCCTGGGGGACGCCACTAGTGACTGGCCTCCAGCTGGATTTGACTCCATTTACCACAACTCTTTGGGCCCGGCTATCCAGCCAGTTTCTAACCCAACGAAGCGTGCGCCAGTCCAAGCCAAGAGCAGCCAGTTTCTTGAGGAGAATGCTGTGGGAGACGGTGCCAAAAGCCTTGCTGAAGTCAAGGTAGACCACATCCACAGCCTTTCCCTCGTCCACCCAGCGCGTCACTTTGTCATAGAAGGAGATCAGGTTCGTCAAGCAGGATCTGCCTTTCATAAACCCATGCTGACTGGGCCTGATCGCCTGCTTGCCCTGCAAGTGCTGCGTGATGACTCTCAGGAGGATCTGCTCCATGAGCTTCCCTGGTACTGAGGTCAAACTGACAGGCCTGTAGTTTCCCGGGTCTGCCCTCTGGCCCTTCTTGTAGATGGGCGTCATATTTGCTAGCCGCCAGTCAACTGGGACCTCCCCTGATCACCAGGACTGCTGATAAATGATGGACAGTGGCTTGGCCAGCTCCTCTGCCAGTTCTCTCAGTACCCTGAGATAATAGGAACACATACAAAATAATTGGGATGCTCTGACAACACACCTGTAAGAGCATTCACAAATACTTCTATTGAAAGTGTTTGTGTTTTCCAAGTTGTCCTCTGACTTTCATTGATTATGTAGTACCTTGAGTAGCAGTGCAGTCCCTGCTAAGCATGTGTATTTCCTTAATCATGCAGTGGATCGGAAGTCTGATCAGAAGTATTGCTATTTTACAAGCATCTGCTATTTTTGTGATTGCTTTTTACTTTTCATCTGCATGTTGGTACAAAGATTTAATTAAAGTCGTTAAAATAACAGACAACAGATGTGATGTCCTCAACAAGAAGTCTGCACTTTGAGATTCCTCTGTGGATGAAAAAAGAATTAACACAACTACGGTTCTGTGATTTTCTTCAATTATTTTGGGTACTAAATTTGGTTAATGGCTGTTGTCTTTTACCTTTTCAATAGTAAATACTATAGGAATTTTCAGCAGTTACCTAACAGCTTTTGAAAAAGGTATTTTGGAAATGGGAAATTCTTGCCTTTTTTCTTTAATCCTACTGATAGTCTCCTCTTCTGTTCCTTTCATTCCTATTTTGTTGCATTAAATAATACACAGCGGTATGCTCTCAGATGAGTTGTCAGCAGCAGAGGTAGAGACTGGAACCTCTAAAGCTTATATACTGTCACGGCAAGCTCATCAATCTCAAGTTTATTGCACAGTGAATGAAGTGTGACTTGCATAATTCCCTGGGAAAGCAAACTGCCATGTTTTGATTGTTCCAATTACAAGGCTCAATGTGGTAACTGTGGCTGAACGTCTTAAATCTTCACCTGTTTTCTTCAACTGTAGGGTTTTATATTTGTAGAGAAGTGCGTGCATATAGAAAAGAGGAAAAAGAAACAGAAAAAAAGTTTTTTTTTTTTTTTTTTTTTCCTAGAAAATCTAGTTAGAATTAAATATATGTTAATTAATTCGCTTGTGCTGACCCTGATGTCATTTATGGACAGCTGCCTAATGGCCTTTATCAGCTGGCAGGATAGAAAAGATACAGTTAAGGAATAAATTCATTTGATGCTTCTTTGTTAATCATGCCTTCCCCCCACCCCAGTGTTCACAAGTACTAGGTCTCTGCTCATTTTCCCATTAGTTAACCATATGTTCATATTCTGTTTCTCACTGCATAACAGTTCCTTCTATGTTTCCAGTTTCTGTATGTGGCTCTATTTTAACTTCAGTATTTCATCTAGTTGTGTGAACAATCCTTGCAAAGTCATTAAAAAAAATATGTCCAGTGTATTATTATAATGCTGAATCAATGAAAAGAAATGTAATAGTAAAACCCAAGTAAAAGTAATGGGGGACAGAAATTTTTATTTTGTTTCCAAGAGCATTGAAAACTAGCTGTGAAGCATCATATTTATTCTTTCAGTTTATGCAATTCATCCATCATAGTATCACTAAGGAAAAATATTAATAGTGGAATAAAGTAAATATCATATGGTTGAAAGTACTAATTACTCTGTTCATAGAGCTGAATGCTATTCTTTCCCCTGAAACAAAAACTCTCCCTGATGCAAAAACTTTTAAATAGTATACAGGTAGACTTTACTGAGTTACTTGTTTGTCCTAATTGACCACGTGTCTGGATGGGTGTAAGCTTTACTGCAAGGGTTAAAGCAGGCCTTAAGGATTGAGTGGGATTTTCACACCCCCTGGCACCCCTCCTCTTCTGGGAAGGTGGAGCGAATGAACCAGACATTAAAGAAGCAATTAACTAAATTAGCGTTAGAAACCCAACTTCCTTGGGTAAAATGCTTACTCCTACAGGTTCAAACAGCACCAAGAAAGGATATAGGAATTTCACTACATGAGATGCTGCTTGGATTGCCCTATCTGGGCAGAAGGGATGAGATACCACAATTCGAAACAAGAGAGTTTTCTTAAGAACTAACTGTATTCTGGGGTTGTCTTCTTTGTCATCTCTCAGGACCCGTGGGCTGTTGGCTCAAAGCCCACCTTTGGCATTCCCCATTCACCACTATCGCCCAGGAAATTGGGTCCTAATTCAGACCTAGAAAGAATCAACTCCGGCCTTAGTGGGAAGGACAATCACTAACCACTGAAACAGCCGTAAGAACTGCAGAAAAAGGTTGGACTCACTATACTCGAGTGAAGGCATCCGTCGACCCTAGTACCTGGGAAGCTGTTCCTACAGAAGACTTGTTGGAAGTTGAAATCAAAGAGAAAAATCTCATAGTGGACTCTGAGCAGGATAAGAGCTTACAATTGTAAACTAACCTTTTATTTTCACAGGTAACTAATGAATGTGGCTTGCAAGTGAGAGAAAGGACTGGCCTATAGCAAATCGAAGTGCTCCCAAGGGGTTTTTGTTCTAGTAGTACATATATCTTATTCTTTGTGTTGATAATTATTTGGAAACAGGTTAAAAATAACAACAGGGAAAATTCAACTGTTAATTTTGTTTCTAGTAATTATAGGCCTTAGAGAAGGCCTTGGTCAATTGGCAACTTGGAAAAGGCGTGACCAGATCATAGTAACACGGTATACCCTGTCAAAATATGGGTGACTGTGACAGAGGGTTATGTACCACAGTCCATCACGTTTGATGCTTGTGAGGTGTTAGCTTGTGGAGCTTTAAATGCCCAGTGACAATTGAGCAGAGAGAACAAATAACTGGGAGAGACCCGACAGCCAGACTGAGAATAGCTGTATGGAAACAATCCCTATTGACACCAGAATAAGGGAGAAACTCAAGGAGAAAACAGGAAAGTGATGCGCAGAAAAGACTCCACAACCATAAGGTTGTAAAGTAGGTATACTTTATTGTGCTGCACCAGGTGCACTGGGAATAGCTTCCCTCAAAAAGTGCGCACCTGCCCGGTCGTCTCTCACAATTTTATACATGTATATATACTGTTACGTATTACAGGAGCTCTAATACATATTTATTATTTTCCCCGAAAAGGTGGACCTCTTCCAAGTACTCATTTCCATACTTCCCACCCTTAGCTCCTCGCGGTTGCGCCTGCACAATGTAGCCTGGTGGTCGTGGGCAGGGGTCTTTCAGGATGAAGGCAACGAGGAAGAGGAGGTTAAACTTTTTACCTTTCTGGACTTTGACCTTCTGTTGACAGTATTTAGGCCTTTTTTTGCTTATCTTTGCCTTGTTTCCTGCCAACAAGTTGCTCATTCTTCCCTAACGAGTTGTTCGTTCTTCCCTCATCTGTTGGCCTTGAGCAATATCTTCTTTTTACATCTGCTTCTCATAAGGTTCTCATCTACATCCCTAGAATTAGGATATTTTTAGGTTCTCATCCACATCCACAATAACTAGGATATTTTACCATATATGTAGCTAAATACTAATTTGGATAATTTTTAGTGTGTTCCCCATCTCAAAAGAAAACAGGAGGCCCTCTTTGAAATGCGGTAGTTCAAACATTTGAGATTGAAACAGGGTATGGGGACGTGAATGCCTGGATAGAATGGGTCAAATACACTGTCCAGAGTCTCAACCATAGCTATGGCTATGCTTGTGCCTCGGGATGACCGATTGCCCAGATTGTGCCCTTCCCATGGGGGTGGACCAAGCATTCCCAGGAGATGCGATGTATGATTGCATTGTACCAAGAAAAGACTGCCTGGGAAAATGAGGCCTGTAAGTCTCTCTTTGCTGTTCCTTGTGTGATAGCAATATCAGGGCTCCCCCTGCATTCTCTACAGCTATTGGTAACCATACAGCTTGCCTCTCACGGCAGGGTGTGAGTGCTACCCAGCATCTGGGAGAAATTGTCTTGTGCTACCAAGGACTTGATGGGAAACTGCTCAAGACTTGAGATCCCCAGGGTGGATCTCTGGTGGTACTGTGGAGGGAAGATCTTACAGTCCACTCTACCATCTAACTGGGGAGGCACTTGTGCACTTGTTCAATTAGCTATACCCTTCACCCTGGCATTTGAAAGAAAAACATCACAAATACCCAGAAGAAGTAAAAGAAACTTAGGAGTATCACTTGATGATAGATTCTGCTGGGGTGCCTAGAGGAGTTCCCGATGAACAGAAAGGCAGGAATCAAATTGCTGCAGGGTTTGAGCCTCTGTTCTGGTGGGTAACAATCAATAAGAATATGGATTGGATTAATTATATTTATCAGCAGAGGTTCATAAATTATACAATGAATGTGATAAGAGGAATTGCTGAATAACTAGATGCCACCAACAAAATGTCTTGGGAAAACAGAATAGCATTAGATATGATGCTCTGGAGAAAGGAGGTGTGTGTGTGATACTGAGCAACCATTGTTGCACTTTTATACCCAACAATACTGCCCCAGGTGGCACAGTAACTAGAGCATTGCAAGGGCTTACCACCCTTGCCAGTGAATTGGCAGAAAAATTAGGCGTATTTACATCCTTGATCATAGTTGCAGGAGTATTGACAGCCGTTGGTTGCTGCATTATCCCCTGTGTAAGAGGACTAGTGCAATGGTTAACTGAAACTGTGCTATTGAAACAAATGACCATGGAACCACCACCTTACTCAGATAAGGTGATGATGAGGAGATGGAAAGCAAAGAAAGTGAAGAAGAGGAAGATATCTACCAAATTACACCTTAGAGAAAAGTTTTGCAAAAATCAACGGTGTATAAAGAAGAAAAGGGGGGAATTGTGGGAATAGAAATGTTGTTTTTGCAGAGTTACATTTTTTAGAGGAGAGGAAAGTGGTATTGAGATATGCTTGCAGTCATAAGAAAGCTTAGCAGGTGACCATGTAAAGTGCAGACAACCAGATTCCTTAGGACAATTAGGTGAAAATCACGGTGTTAAGTCAAGTCAGGTAAGTGAAGAAACATTACCACTTTAAGCAATAAAAACGTCAAAAGAAATTTGAAATTTAACAGGCCAGCAACTGAAGGCCATCCACTGTCTGTGAAGCATCAGATAGATTGTGAACCTGGATTATCCACTCAGTGGGGAAGCAGGGGAGGGTCCTGTCATCCAAAAGCATATAAACTGTGTGTTGGAACTAGTAGATGCGCTCTCCTGCTTGTGGGGCGCCCGCCATTGCAATCACAAATAAATTACTGCTTCACTGAGATCTTCGCCTGAGCCTAAGTTATTGGCTGCGGAGTTTTTCTCACAAAAGCATCTGTTGGCTTTACAATATGCCCTGAAGGTCTGCAAAAAGAAAATCCTCAGGGTTTGGTAGACTGCAGGCTGAAATATGTTTAAAAATGATTTATTGCTTTTGTCAAGGGTCCGGGAATGCATCTCAGTTGGCCATTTACAAACAAGAAAGGGAGCAATTTGTGATATGAGAAGGTATGTCATATGTGGCCTTGAAAACCCTATGTGCAGCTTTTCACAGAAGTCCATGCTGGGAATGGGTAAAGATTGAGAAACAAAATCGTCATCCCAAATGGGCAAAAATACCATTTTCTCACTTGTTGCTGCCTGGCTGTAGTAAACAAGGAGATGCACAATTGATTCCCCAACCTCTTTTTATGGGGTGGTTATAAACTCGATGCCAAAAGGATGATCTTCCTTCCACGCTTACCTTTGATTGCTTTGCTGCTTTAATTGCTGTGTTCTACCTAAAGTGAGTTTCTGCATGCTGGCTTTCAGTCAAGTACAGTCTCAGCCAAAGAAAACTAAATGGCTGGAAAACATGCAGCTACTAAAGGAGAGATGTAGAACAGATGGCAATCTCTACACTGATAGTAATGCTGTCCGTGTGGTCTTATCTTTTCCCCTTCCAGCCTTATGTATGAGCTGATAAGAAGGGGAGAATCTTGTAAGTTAAAATAAATAAATAAATAAATAAATAAATAAATAAATAAATATTGTGTACATGTGGTGTCTTTTGGGCTTTTCGAAGGCAGGTAAATAAGCAAAACCCTGTCTCTTTAACCAGGGACTGCAGACTTGTTAACGACATGTGGTCAATATTTTGAAGACAGCTGATCGACCAAAAAGAAAACCATTGCAATTGATCTTTTACCTGTTACAAAGAGACTGAACATCATACTCTGCATTTTGTTCAATCTGAAAAGGCTCAAGGACATAAGATACCTACAGATGTTGCTGGGTTTTTTGAGTGTGCTCTTGCTCATTGTTCTCTCCTTACTGCCAAGAGTAAGAAAGCAAAATAAGGGAAGAATGCTGTTGTAGTGACTCCTGAAGCATCCTAGAGTGAACAACGATTTGCTAACACACTCTTAATTCCAGTAAATTGGTGTGCACCCCGGAGCATGCATCAAGGATGATAACTACTTCAGCCTTTAGAACCGTTCTTTTCTACCTTTGTCTCCCCTCTATCCTCTGCCCTGTTTTTCTAGGGCTTTAGAGTAAACAGTAGTGTTGCAAAAGTGTTTTAAGAGGAAAAATTATCAAGACAAGGGAGTGCACAATTTGGCTTTTTTGGGGTGGAGAGGATGAGCTTGGGTGTTAAAACTCAAGGGAAAATTTTAAATCATAAAACTCAGAGGAGCAGCTGATAAAGACAAATCTCAGCAAAACAATGTTATTATGTTCTTTCCTACAGGTCAGCAGCATTATAAAAAAAATCTATTTTTTCTATGTAAGAATTCCTTTCTTGAGTGCTATAGAAACAAAAGTAAATTCATGACATCACCAAGGCAACGCAGAAATAACATTGTAAGCATCCTTTCATTAAGGGTGTGAGTATCTCTGAAATTATGGACTGGACAGTGTCAGTGGCAGATGTGTTTTAAGATTTGTATTATTTGGTTAATGGTCAGAAGTTACAAGGTTGTCATGCAGGATGATTGTGTAGGAAAGACCATAATTTGTTGGTTGGGTTAGTAGACAGGAGCAGAGAACAAAGACTCAAACTACAACCTGTATTTCTAACCTTTTCTCTTATTCATGAAGAACTAAAAAGTGCAAGTTTTTCAGAGTACCAGAATAGAATCCAGGAAGCTGTGTCCTCTTTAAAAGCAGTAAAGGCAAGATACATGGCTTAATGTGGCACTTGATAAACACCAGACTGGGGAAAAAGGCCACCTGTGGCCTCTTAGAGGAAAATTTCTTTAAAGTTAGGACTTCTTATTGGAACACAAATATAAAATGGACAAGATTGGTTATATAAAAACAAAAAATCTAATTAAAAATCCCTTTACAAGCTGAGGAGTGAAAGAGTAGAAGTCTTGTTGTTACTGTGTAATGTTTTTGAAAGCAGGTAAATGAGCAAAACCCTGTCTCTTTAGCCAGAGACTGCAGACTTGTAAATGACATGTGCTCAATATTTTGAAGACATTTTTGACTATGCATAAATGGATACCTGAGATCTAAAGTTTCATTTTTGCAAGTTGGCAGACTTGCTAACAATGTCTTAATTTTTGGAAAATGACAGGATTTTTAGTTATAAGAGCAAGTTGTTAAAGTACCAGTTTCAGAGTAGGTAAAAATTTTGTCAGCACAGGCAATGTTTGCATGGACAGAGATGAGCAATTTATCATGAGCTCTGCAATGAGGCACTACACATTTGTGTGCAGATGTTGCACATTTTCATGTCTCAAACACATCCAAATAGCTAGCAGTCCAGCTCCTTCCTCTCCTGTCTCAACAGTAAATTGAATTTTTAAGCATGTTCTATAATAAGAAATCTCTAGAAAATAACTTTGTGATATTACTGTATGAAATGAGTTCAGTGAATTTATTGGCTGTTAGTAATTACATGTCAGCAGTTAATTGCCTGATTCTCAGGTGAACACAGCATGATTAGGAGATGTTCCTGCCAAGGTGTTGAGTCATAGCCACTACTTGAGTCTATACAGCAGTAACTGAAGTAACAGAAATCTGTGTCTCTGTGCACATTCAGTGCCCCTGGAAATTCAGAGCTTAAGCACTGAATTTGTGTTTTAAGAGCTGCAGAGACTTTTACAAGTGGACACAGAGTACAGATACTGTTGAAGTTCAAGAGCAGGCTTGGCTGCTGTGTATGTTTCTCTACGGCCACTATCTTCTTTTTTCATGCTGTTGCAATTTCATGATGCCAGCCAAGGTAATTTAAATTTGTTAAATGTTACAATTCCATGTTCTGAGTTCTGTGAGCTGTGTATAACCAATACGATTTGTGGCATAGTGAAGAATAGAAACCAGTGAGGGGAACACATAATATTTTAAGTGATTCCACCATTTTAGAAGGGGTAGCTTATATTTTGGTATCATAACACCATTTTTCTATGGACTAACTTCACCTACAATAAATCTTTTTTTTTTTTTTTTTTCTTTTTTTGAAAAGAAATGCGAGAGTGTTCTCCACTTCTAAGTTTTTGAATATTTACAGAATGGAATCAATTGTGGAAGCTATTTGAAATTTTAGTTTTGGAGCAAGCCTTCCTTGAGTCCTATACTTGAAGTTCTTAGGATAAATTGCTGATACATCATTGCCAAATGCAGCACATGTTGCGACTCTCACCACATGGCCTTTTATTAAAGGTAACAGGAAATGCAGCCTGAAAATAATTGAGGCTTTACAGGAGGACTCTTCAAATGCCATGCCAATGAAACTTAGTAATATTGAACTGTTTTCCTTTATTTTATTTAATTAACATGAATTTGGAAGTAGAGGAAAAAGTTCCCGTTTTCAATGTGGCATGTCATGAAAGATGCGTTCCAGATTTCCTGCTTTATTCTTTCATTAATTGTAGAATCATAGAATGGCTTGTATTGGAAGGGACCTTAAAGACAATCTAACTCAACTCCCCTGCAGTAAGCAGGGATGCCATCCACTAGATCAGATTGCTCAAAGCCCCATCCAGCCTGGCCTTGAACACCTCCAGGGATGGGGCATCCACAGCTTCTCTGGGAAACCTGTTCCAGTGCCTCACTATCCTTACGGTGAAGACTTTCCTCCTAATGTCTAGTCAAAATGTATCCTCTCTTAGTTTAAGACCATTCCCTTTTGTCCTATCATTATTTACGTCCTTCACCACCTTTTTCACAAGACCACATTAAATATTGAAAGGTCACAATGAGGTCTCCCTGAAGCCTTCCCTTCTCCAGGCCGAACATCCCCAGCTCTCTCAGCCTGTCTTCATAGGAGAGGTGCTCTAGCACTCTGACCATACCTTTGTAGCTCTTTTCTGGACTCACTCAAACAGGTCCATATCCTTTTTATACTGGGGATATAAGAACGTGGCACTTCAGGTGAGGCCTCCCAAGAACAGAGGAGAGGGAGAGAATCACTTCCCTCGACCTGCTGGTCACACCTCTTCTGATGCAGCCCAGGATGCAGTTGGACTTCTGGGCTGCAGGCACACGCTGCTGGCTCATGTTGAGCTTTTCATTCACCAGGACCCCCAGGTCCTTCTCTGCAGGGCTGCTCAGTGAGTTCTCCCATCCCAGTCTGTGCTCATGTCTGGGATTGCTCCAACCCAGGTGCAGCACCTTGCACGTGGACGTGTTGAACCTCATCCAGCTCACATGGGCCCACTTCTCCAGCCATCCCAAGGCCCCTTGAATGGCATCTCTTCCTTCTGTTGTGTCAACTGCACAACTCAACTTGGTGTCATCTGCAAACTTGCTGATGGTGCACCTGATCCCATTGTCTATGGGATCCCATTGTCTCCCCATAGCTTTCTGTGCTCCAGGCTGAACAACCCCAACTCCCTCAGCCTGTCTTCATAGGAGAGGTGTTCCAGCCCTCTGATCATCCTCATGGCCCTCCTCTGGACTCACTATAATACATTTATCTCCTTTTTGTGCCAGAGGCCCCAGAGCTGACCGCAGGACTCCAGCTTGGGTCTCATGAGAGTGGAGAAGAGGGGTAAGTCTTCTCCCTTGTCCTGGTGGTCATGCTTTTTTGAAATGCTTAAATTTCCACCCAGCTGGTACTTCTGCTTGGCATCACCCCAACCCAGGTGTAGGTCCTGGGTGCACTTGGCTTTGTTGAACTTCATCAGGTTCCCATGGCCCTACCTCTCACCCACACCTCTGGATGTGTTGTCCTTTCCCTCAGGTGTGTTGTTCACAAGTTTGGTAAGGGTGCACTCAATCCCACTGTGCATGTCACTGACAAAGATGTTAAATAGTTCTGGTCCCAATACCAACCCCTGAGGAACAGCACTCATCAGTGGTCTCCAGCTGGACATGGAGCCATTGACTACAGCTCTCTGAGTGTGACCATCCAGCCAATTCCTTTTACATTTATGAACCCATCAATCAAATCCATGTCTCTCCAATTTAGAGACAATAATGTTGTGAGGGGACAGTGTCAAATGCTTTTCACAGGTCCAGGTAGATGACACCAGTTACTCTTCCCTTACCCACCAAAGCTGTAACCCTGATTCAGAAGCCACCAAAATTCTCAATTTGCCCTCAGTGAAGGCATGCCAGCTGTCACCAGTCACCTCCTTATTTTCCATATGACTTAGCACAGTTTCCAGGAGGATGTGCTCCATGATCTTGCCATGCACAGAGGTGAAGCTGACTGGCTTCTAGCACTCTGGGTCTTATTTTTTTTTTTTATTCTTTTTAAAAATGGGGGGTTATTTTCCCCTTTTCCATTCAGTGGGAACTTCACTGGACTGCCACAAGTTCTCCTATATCACGAATAGTGTCTTAGCAACTTTATCTGCCATTTGCTTCAGGACCCTTGGATTCATCTCATTGGGTCCCACGTATGCTTTAGGTATGCTGTTCAGATGCATAGGTCAGGAGCTTTTGTTTCCCACTGTCTGAGAACTCTCCAGGGCATTTCAGTGGATATGAGGTGGGAGTGTGTCCTTGTCTGTGCTGAGCAGGTAAGGATTCTGGGCTCTTGCATAAAGTCACATTCCTGCATTCAGACAATGAGTATCTGCTGCTTTGTCTTCACTGATATGTTAGAAAGTTCTGTTCCTCTTTCCCCTTCTTTCCCATCTGCTTTCTGACATATCTTTTTCCCTCTGGGTTTTAATTTTAAATGGTTGCAAAGCTACTAGTTGGGGAAGAGGAAAATAAATGGTGCTAAGGAATTTTTCCTTTTTTTTTTTTTTTTTTTTTCCCAGCTTGAAGTGTTAATTTTTCAGCAATGTCTACACGTTTAGACTTTCAATGCTGTGGAGATACTCTATTGGCTAAATATGTTTGCCTTTGTGGAGATACTCTATTGGCTAAATATGTTTCCCTTGTGTTATCCTGGGCAGCTCTTGTAATGCCATCAACCCTTTGGGGAGGCTGTATCTGGAAACTACAAAAAAAAAAAAAAAAAAAAAAAAAAAAAAGTTAGATTATGGCTATGTTCTGAAAAAAAAATCTTCTTAGTCTGATAAATTTAAACTAAGAAACTAAGATTACAGCTGGATACAGCTTTTATGAGGAGAGTAAATTCTATTTTTTAAGATTCAGATTTGCTTGTAATGAAATCTGTTGATCCATGTGTGGAAATCTAGACTTTACTCCTAATAAATGTTTTACTACCTACTTATGGGACTTAAGTTCTGTTATATCAAACAGCATATAATTAACTCAGTTTTTAGCTAGACTGCTTCCTCTTCTACAAGGTTCTTCAAAGTACTTGGCTTTACAGTTTATTTATAGTCTTACGTTTATTCTTGAAAGGGTAAATTGTTAGAGTGTAAATTGACAAGTTTTTCCTTGAAGATAAAGGTTCTGGAGAATTCTGTATGTTGGGAAAATAGCTCTCCCTTCTCCACCAGGTCTCAAATTATTTTTCTGAAGAAAAAAGCACCAAAAAAAACAACAAACAAACAAACAAACAAACAAAAAAAAACACCCTGTTTTAATCAGTGATGCTATTGTACTTTGTTTTGTATGGGTACTCCTTTCAGTAGTGTTGGGCCTGCACTGATGCGATGGTTGATGCAATGAAAGACATTGTGGAGCTCTTAAACTATGCTGTCTGTAGTATTCAAAGGCATTTCAGAAAATGTCTTTGGTAAAATTAGAAGATATGTCTCTTCTGTATATCATACAGGTCTCTTTTGGAATATCTTTCAATCAAGTGAAAGCAGTGCAATGTAATGAAAACTTTCCCTTCAGGGAAGGAGATATATTTTTTTAGAGTGTGTTTTTACCTCTGGCAAATTTCTCATATTTCTGTCTACTGAAGGCTGACTTTGTTTACAACTTTGAGTTATTCAACTTTTCTCACCACTCAGTATTAAAAATTACAAAACTGGTTATGCAGACACATTATAGCTTTCGGCTTTGGCCTGAGTAATCTTATTCCTTCCTTTCCTATTTATCTTTGAACCTCCTTTTTCCACACAAGTTCAGTACGTTCCCATCTTTGAACTAACTCTTGGGTCAGCAACTTTTTTTTTTTTAAATTTTCAGTTGATAAAAATAAAACACACCGTGGGAAGGATAATCACATCCTGATTTGAAATGAATTCATCTGCTTTTTATGCTCCTAAAATCCAAAATGTTAATGGTTAGCTCAGTAAACATAGTCAACTGTGGGAAATTGCATAGCAGTTGTGTATTCTACAAAATATAGTCTCTCCCTAGTTACAAACGTTCTTCCAGATTTTCTTTTCTGTACTATTCTTTGCTTAATTTTTATATTCAATGAGGTCTTCAGGATTTATTATCTAAAATAAAATAACAAAACTAATGGCATCCATCATAAAACCAGACATGAGACAATTACAGTATGCTCTGATACTGGCACTTTAGTTTTGATATTAAAATGTTTTAACATGCAGATTTTAACTTCAAGGTCTGTCTCTTGTTAGTAAACCATACAAAGAGCAACATTTCACAAAGATGGAGGAGAACTATGGTCTGTTTTTTGGGGATTTGTCCTGTTTCTGTTTGTTTGAGGGATTTATCTTTATCCCCTCCTCCTTCCCAAGTGAAATGACTTAAATTACATGAATTTAGACTCTGGAGTCAGCTGATGCAAAGTATGAAACTGGGCATTTGGAACAATTTTTAATGATCAGCAAAATATACTCAGGAGTGTTTTAGTTCCAAATGAGTGATATGCTGCAGGAGATAGTCATGAAGTACACTGGTGAATGTGCTTGGGAGAGATTTTAGGTGCACTCTCTCTGTATGTAGCAAGTAACATTTATCCTTAATGTTCAAGAGCACTGAATTCGGCTCTCATAACAGCATGAGAGCTAGCACTTACGAAAAAGGTTCTTGTCCATCAGAACCATTATTTGTAATGCCTTGTGAGCCTTGATGGTATTTTTGACAAATCCTCACTTGCCTGCTGTACATCTAATTTAATGTCTGAAAGAGACAAAGAGGTCATGCTTTGGGTCTCTAGTAAGACAATGTAGGTGGGTTTATGAGAGGTAAAATGTACTGTAGAATCATGCTGTTTAAAACTGAAGAACTTTCTTTTATACACACTGTAAAAAAGCTCCATGTAGAAGATGTGCTAACATTAATGCAGAATTAGTAAGGAGAAAAATTGAACAGAAAAAATGTTTTTCTACAGTTCCCACCAGTGACGGTTATAGTTTACAAGGAACAGTTAAAAGCACAAGGACACAGATTAGAATGAGCCCAGAGAATGGCTACAAGGATGAACAGAGGGCTGGAGCACCTCTCCTATGAAGAGGGGCTGAGGGAGTTGGGGTTGTTCGGCCTGGAAAAGAGAAGGCTCTGGAAAGTCTTTACAGCAGCCTTTCAGCGCCTAAAGGGGGCCTGCAAGTTCTCCTATATCATGAATAGTGTTTTAGCAACTTCATCTGTCATTTGCCTCAGGACACTTGGATTCATCTCATCAGGTCTCATAGATGTGCAGATTCAGGCTCCTTAGATGGTCTTGAACCTGATAGTTCTCCCAGTCCCTGCTTTTTTTTGTCTTTTAAATAATTGGTTATTTATGCAAAGTCCTCTTCTTATTTCATTATAATTCTAGTTTCCTCAAAAGCCTTGGCAGAAAATCTTCTGTGAGTCCAAGCAGGTTATTAACTAAATAAGAACTATGTGACCCCTTTCAAAGGCTTTTATTAGATTTGTGTGGCATGATTTCCACTTAGAAAAGATTAAGTGGCTATTTTCTAGAATAATTTTCTCAAAATATCCATTATTTCTGTTTTTTATTTTTCCGTTTTTATATTGTATCTGTAGATTTATTTAATGTCGTTTTTATGTTATGACTGACATATTACATTTTCTGTTGATTTCCTTCTAGTTGTATTTCTTGCAATCTGGCAAACAAGCAAAGACTGAAAGGAAATTAATATTCCAAAATTGAGTCCCCAGTCTATAAAGTGTTCAGTGATGCAGAAAAGCTGTTGTGTTCAGAGCAGACAGATGTATGAATGGGGGGACTGTGGTGTAAGAAGTCAAATAAATAAGTTCTTTCCTTAGCTTTTGTAACATATTAAGGGTAAAATCTGTATACATTTTAGTATGATAATAGTACCATGGAGGAACATCCCTTTCATTTCATTCCTTGCTATCTCTTAAATCAAAACTTTTATTCAGACACTTTTCTCTGGCAAGTCCAACAGACAGTTGTGTGTATTCTGGAGACAAAATACTTCAATACCCTTCCAATGTTGTTGTATTCAAGTTCATTCTGATTTCAGCTCTAATACTTCCTTTAATATAACTCCTGGCTGTTGATTTATTGATGTTTTGTTTTTATTATTTTTTATAGACGATTATGACTGGTTTAGGAACTTTTTACTGCGAATCATTTTCTGAGGCATAGTATTTTTCCATGACAGTACTCAAGTTCTGGTTTATGAAAGTAATAAGAAATAATCTGGATTAGCAGAAGTTTATTTAACTGTCCATTTAAAATCAATTTAGGCTTTTTATTTTCTTATTATAAGTGTACATCTAGACTTTGACTATATAGAACATAATGTAAACTAGATTCCAGTCATATGGCAGGCTCCTGCAGGTAGGAATAAACACCTTCGTTTACTATTCAGTGCTAAATTTCAAAGCTAATGTGATTATACAGAATATGAGAACAGAACAAATCTGTAGAGAATTGTGCTAAATCAGGTTTAGAATTGTTAACACAATATGCATTGTCTACAGTGTGCAAAAGACAGAACATTTTCTTTTGATTAAGAGTGTTTCTCCAGTGGTAGCAATACTTAGTAACAAAATCAAGTCATAGAAGATGTAAAAGATATGTGCCTACTGAAAATGGATTCCTTTCTTCTGAAGGACAGGGTCAATTTGTTATACTGTGAATCCCCATAGCATGGAATATTGCAGTGAAAATATTGAAACTCTTTAAATTATTATAGTAAGTTATTGTAGTCATTAACAAGCAGAATTAATTTACAAGATGAAATCATAAATGTAATATATAGGATATATACATTATGTTTATTATTATATATATATATTTCCTTTTTGGTGGGGAAATCCTCTTCTGAGTGTGATATGTCACATTCAGATAAGCTATGGCCGTTTTTAACATTGGCAGGAAATCCTGTAAGTGATTCAAACTAAGACTTATGACTGTGTTATTTATAATGTAGTGCATGACGATAAACCAAACTTTTTGTTGATAAAGTCCCTGAAGTGTTCATGAACGCTGACTCTATATGCCAGCACAGCCCTCTTTAGATTAATAATTGCAGCAAGGTTTTAAAAGGATGTGCCAATCTAATTTCTTGTGTACTGCCTTTCCTGGCAAATAGATGCAAGGACTGAAAAACTGCTGGGAATTTGTTTCTCCTATCTCAGATAGGAGTCAAACATCAGAGGAGTTCAATTAATTTCTGTTTTACAGAAGCAATTAATTTAGGATTAGTATTTGGTTACAATTCTGACTAGGTTGAAAGGAGATGGAACCTTTGCCATTGGCTTCAGTGGGAGGACTTGAGCTGATGTGCATCATTTCGTTACTGTTACATAGCCCCTGTTGAAAATCTGAGTCTCAGGTTCCTGGAGCCAGGGTAGAGATGTAGGAAATGCATAATTTGCTTACTGGACCTAATCTTGAGTTATTCATTGCAAACTGGTAAATGATTTATCAGGTCCTACAGTTCAGTTTTGGAAATATGACTTACCACTGATTTCTCAGGTGGAAAATCACCAGAATTTAGCTAAAAGTGAGCATAACGTCTTGCTGAAGCCTTTTTGTGACTAAAGATCTTGCTAAACAGCCATAAAAATGCAAGCATCAATACTATTTTATTTTAATCATTTTATTTCCCTTTTCAGTTTCTCAGTGTGAGCTGCTTTCCACTTTTTTTTCTTTTTTTTTTTTTCCTCAAGCTGTCATTAAATATTGCTAAGCCAAGATGCATTATGGCAAATTCCAATGCCCTTCTTTCTCTTCGTGTTAGAAAGAATAAAAGGGGCTGTATGGCTCTTGCTGCTCTAACTGCAAGTTTCCTGCTTGACAGAAGCATCTGATATTCATTGGGTCAGAGCACCATGTTGCATTGCAATACTATTGTTTTGGCTGCAGCAGCTATTTTGGGTTACACTTTCTTTTAAGGAAAATGCAGAAAATCGGAAAAATGTGGGATAAATCTAAGCATACCATTTCTATAAATAGTATATCATCTGAATCTTTTGTCTTTGTATTAAAATTCAACACAGAATGCATCCAAGTCTTGATTTCTTACTTGTTGCACATTACAATGGTGTCTGATGAGAAGAATCTACATTATCAGTTACCAGGTTCTCACTTTAAACATGAGTAGAATGGCATAGCATATATGCCAAGGTGAACCATTCTTAATATGAAAGAACATTTTTGATAATGAATATTAGGTGGTTTGTTCCAATCCTTATTCAAATCCTTTTCTGAAGTCAGTGAAACATACTATATACTCCCTGGTTTTATATTAGTATAATTTCCTATAACTTCTTGTTTGGAGGTCAGAATCTGTCCCTTGTTTTTCACATCTAGTAATTTCAGTTTTGCCAATAATCAGGAGTTTGTGTAATGGCATATTTATTTAGTGGTATTACATAAACATAGATGAAGACAGTGAATGAGCAAGGTTGCGTATTTCCAACCATGAGTGATTTTCTTCAGTGCCATTACAGATACTTGATAGAATTGTTAGCTCAGACTTCAAAAACAAACAAAAATATACCTCATATAAATATATGTCATATAAACTCATATACCAAAATTAAGCATGTGAATGATTTATATAAAATTAAAAACTATGTATTTTTGATTTGAAATGTGTGCTGGCTATGTAGCAGAATGACTGAAAACAAACCAAGACAGTCTTAAAGGTAAAGTAATTTTATCATAAGACAATAAATAAGAGAAAGAAATAAGAGAAGGAAAGGAAACTGATGTGAATGGATACAAGTACTGTTGTATTTACGATTCAGTTCACAGTTTGAGTATCCCTTCAACACAGTTAAAACATTTTGACACTGAGATTGTTAGAACAATAGGTATGGAAATGTAAAGCTAGACAAAAGCACTAAGAAATCTTTACAGGTAGATGTTACAGTGAAATTTCTGCAGTTTACTGTTTGCATGTCAAAATTCATTTTTGATGACTGTATGATTTTTTTTTCCTAAAAACAAACAAGCAGACAAACAAAAAACAGTTTTAGTTGGACCAGAATAGAATCTTAGAAAGTGCCCTGGTACAGAGATCTTGTTTTTTTTTATTCTTTTTTAATTCTTAAAGAAACACTTTTGGTTGCCTATTTGCAAATCTGTTTTAATTTAGATTTGTTTGAAATCTAGCTGTTGTCTAACTCTCCATATTTCTGTTTGATCTGAGACTGTTAATCTCAATATACCAGTAGGTACTTCATTGTCTAACCACAGGTGCAAGAAATACCTAATATTAAATTCACATCCCCATTGTCAGACCATTGGATTTCAAAGTTACAGCCCAGGATAATTTAATACCTTGAGTTTAGTTTTAAGGTCATGGCCACTAAATTTTGGTTTCCTGTATCTATTAATGAGATCACAGAGTGCTTCAGTATTTGGAGCTGCTGGTACATCTTTTCCTGTTGAGTGTAATCTAGAAAAGATGTTCTAACATTGTGGTAATGTCTTTTATGGCATTGGAATAAATATAAGATAGAAACAGGGAATTATGTTCAACTTTTATTTGAAGAGGGATGAGGACAAGCTGGAGAGAGTTCAGCAGGGGAAGAGCCACCAGTGTGGTCAGGGGGCTGGAGCAAATAACATCCAAAAGAGAGGCTGATGGAGATGGGCTGGTTTGGCCTGGAGAAGGATCAGGGGGAGATAACTTCAGGGGGAGATAACTTCAGCCTTCCACGAGCTAGACAGTGCTTGTAGAGAAGGAAGAGAAGGATTCTTCTCAGAGGTGTACAGTGAAAGGTAAAGAGGCAGCAAATCATTAAGCGTTACACTTTTTGGGCAAAGGGGAAAAATTCCTCCTTGTGAACATGGTCCAGCACTGGAAAGGGCTGTGCAAGGAGGTTGGGTTCTCCAAAGACAGACTGGGTCCAAAATCCACCTGGACAACTAGACCCAGCTTTGAAGCCAGCACTGCTTGATGTCAAAAGGATGTCAAACTAGATGGCTTGCAGAGGTATTTTCCAATCTTTTTTTTTTTCTTTTTTTTTTCTTTTTTTTTTCTTTTTTTTTTTTTTTCTTTTTTTCCCTAATTATCTCTGTTTTCATTTGCATATTTTCTGTATTGATGTGACCCACTAAAGGGTATCTGGTTACAATTTAAGAGCACTGATGCCACAATTGGACGAGGTGTCCACAGTCTGTGGATGTGGGCAAGGGTGTGTATGTCCATCTCACTCAGTCCACTTCAGTTGATCTGTTGTCACTGTGCAGAACTGAACCTGGATGTTTTCCTTGTCTCTTGAGGCACACGATTATTTTCCAACATATAAGTGGTAATTAGGCTTTGCTCTAGCAGTTGGTTAGGAGAGCAATCAATGCATGGAGTGCCACTGGACACCCAAGGGAAGAGAACAAGCAGTGCAGGTCGAGAGTGGCGTAATGTCTCCTCATGGTATCTCAACTGCTGGCTCAGATCATCTGGCTCAGTGCTGAGCAAAGGGACTCTGCAGCCAGGTCTTACTGCATGGGATAATACCCTGCAGATATGGGTGGCATGAGTAGAGTAAGTAGGAAGCTTTATTATGAAAGCACAATGTAGTTAATAAGGTTACCACTGTGCTCTCTGAAACAAAGCCATAGAAAATCAGCTCCATGTTAGAAGAGAGCGACTTATCCAATATCTGTTCTAAAAGCCCTTCAGTCTGTTAACAGGATATTAGAGGGTAAAACATGGGGGGAATCCACTGTCCCCCTGGCACAGCAGGGTGGGAGGAAAGGGAGGCAGAAAAACAGTCATGGAGGCCCAGAAACATCCCAGGGTTGTTTCTCCTGATACACACAAATTCTTCTTGGATGTCCCACCTGTGGCATAGCCCTGTTACTCAACTGTTGCATCACTGTTATTTGGTCAGGTTCTATGTTGAAAAATGAGGCAGTTCTTGTCCTAAGTGCTTATAAAAAAAAAGAGAGAAAATGCAGAAAAAAATGATAATGTGTAATGGACTGCAAGGTCTGTGGAGAGTAAGATTTGTTCTTACCATATGTATACTGTACATACATACATATATACTGAAATATCAAGAACAATATAGGGAATGACTGCCAATATATGCGATCTGAAAGAATACAATATACTTACAGACTTTTAAAATTCAACAAAGTGTGAAAGGAATTTTCTTTTAAGAAAGTGGCATTTCAACAGTTGCTAGTTTTGAAACTATTTCTAAGCAGCTTTTTGAAGAGATTTCAGGATTATTTTAAGCTATTCAATTGTAGCCCAAAATGGCAAGGCTTGCACTGGAATTCTGTTTTCATGCTTGATGAAGCCTGAAGGTCTTAAGCTTTTCTGTCTTATGCTGGAAAGCTGTTCAAAATAGCCCTTAATACCTGGGACAGAATGAGGAGATGAAGGAATAAACTCTCTTCTGCATCACCACTGTAAAGGGAATCTGTAATGTTTCCACAGATCAGATCAGTAGTTTATTTCTCTTAGTGATACATTCTATGGGACTGGAGATTGTTAAGTCTAAAAACAACTGATACTCTCAGAGAACTACTGGATAAAGAGACTTTCAATTCCAATTCACCAGCATGGATCCAAGCAAGACATTTTGTTTTTCTTTAGGTTTCTTTGCAAATTGAAGACATCTTAATCTGAGGGAAGTATAATATAAAGAACTAAACTAAGAATTGCAGAGCTCCAAAATGCTGAATGGTGAATTAGTGTTCTTGAAAGCAGTGCAGGTGCTTCTGAAAAGGCAAAATGTAAATGAAGGAAATGTAGTCCAGAATAATGAAATTTTGCTTGTAATCTTTAGTTGATTTTAAAAGTATTTTGTGTGTGTGTGTGGTTATTGCATCTGTGTCATAGGTATGTGTATGTATATAGCCTTTTTAATATTATTTAGATCCCCAAGTCAGAGGAATCCACATGGTATACAACACAGCAGATACCAGAAGTGCATACTGTATTTTACGTCTGTTGTGTCCGCCTGTATATTAGCTATCACAGAATTGTATAAATGAAAAACGACTACATTTGCTATTACCGAAGGAACAAAAGTGGGACACTGCTGTTAATATTATGTAGGCAAACCTGAAATAACCTGTGCAGTAGTTATAGATAAATCCTGCTGCTATCCAGATTGATGAGTCACTAGTGGTTGTTGTCAGCTTTTAACAGCGACTACATTATTGGAACTGAAGTATTTGGTTTCTTGAAGTGGTGCTAGTAGCTGTGGGTGGAGAAATTGCATTTCTCTACTCGACTGCTAAAACTTGCACATGGATAGTATTGTTAAAAGAGTGGATTAACACATCTGACTTTGCTTTCATGATTTCTTCTGATTTAGTCTTGAATGAGACTGTGAAGTCTTTTTGTGACCTGGTACAGTTCCCATGTGATCACTTGTGAGAGCAGACTTTTGTGGGCAGACTTATGATGACTAGTGACCTGCTAAAGACTTATCTCCTGACACAGTCCATCATGGAGCTTTCTGTAAAGGAGAAACAAATGAAGTCAAGGTTGCTACCACAGTCTGTGCATCAGTTTACCTAAAGGAACTCTGATTATAAGAGCAGGATGGAAGCAAGATGTGTACATTGTGCTTGCACTGATGATTTGTCCTGGATCATCAGTTGTCCTATAACAGTAATAGTTAGTGGGATATATATCTAATGGAAGATGAGTGGAGGATTTAACAAGAACACTTTTTGAAAGTCCAAACTGAAGGAAGTAAAGGAAATCAGAAGAAACAATGTATTGAGAGCTGTGGAGGACTAGCAAACCAAGAGTTGTTGGTGGTTCCATGTCTCTGAGAAAGCCTTTCAGCCAGTAAGGGGAAACCCATAAACAGATGTGGTGTGAAGCTGGGGAACACAGATGATGAAGTGTGGTAACCAAAAACCCAGTGGAACATTCCTAATGAAATAAAACACCATTAAAATCAAACAAAGGTTTCTCTAGTCCAGTAAAGAAAAATGAACTACCTGAAACGCTCAGAAATTTTGCTCCTCTATTTGTCCTCCGTGTATGCTTTTGCAGCATACATAGAGAGAGTGATCATGTCATTGCTTGCTTCACTGATGCTGAGAATCAAATAAGCTATCTCTTCAGTGGACTGCTAATCCTTCTGTTGCTCCTTTTGCATGAGAATTCAAGAGAAAAAGCATGAAATAGACCTGTGAAAAATCCTCCTTCGTTTTTGAAAAATTTCCTTCATTTTCTGTTTTAATATCCTGTTACAAACACAGACATTTTAACAACATACAAAATGTATCATTTTTGGGTTCTGTATGTTTTTCAGTTAGGCAGTGGTCAGAGGCTGAAACAGTGATTTGCAAGCCTATTTGAAATATTTTGCTTGACAGTTTTTTATTACTGGGCAGGCCTGTACAAGACTGCATTTTCATGACAGACCTTTAAAAAGGATCTTTAATAATTCATTCTTTCTTACCCTCATTACTTTAAGTGCTAGAAAACTTTCCTACACAAGTGGACTTCAATTAGTTTGATATTCTTGCCAGTATGTCTCTATTCTGAAAGGATAATCAGTTATTATTTTTTTTTCTTAAGCTGTCCACTTCGAGGCAATCCTACAAATAAAATAAAAGTACTCCTATTTATAGTACCACCAAGGGAAATACTGATTTAATATAATATATTTTAACTAATTTGCACTCAGAATTTCAAAATGAAATATTTTGAAAAGAAAAGAAAAGAAAAGAAAAGAAAAGAAAAGAAAAGAAAAGAAAAGAAAAGAAAAGAAAAGAAAAGAAAAGAAAAGAAAAGAAAAGAAAAGAAAAGAAAAGAAAAGAAAAGAAAAGAAAAGAAAGGAAGAAAGAAAAAAGAAAAAAAGAAAATGATCTACTTATGAAGAAGGGCAATATGAAGTGAATTGCAAATAATTGCACTAAGAAGTGACGACAGGAACAGGATGACTGAAACATTTACTCATAAATAAGATTAAATTGACTTTAGACATTAATATGGAGAAAACTCCAATATCCTGTTGTCAGGCCTGCCATTTTCCAAGAGAATGGAACCGAAGACAATATTAGAGATGCAGTAAA
Organism: Aythya marila; assembly: GCF_965140915.1. Classification (NCBI taxonomy): domain Eukaryota; kingdom Metazoa; phylum Chordata; class Aves; order Anseriformes; family Anatidae; genus Aythya; species Aythya marila. The sequence goes on along the minus strand of NC_139080.1, from coordinate 20,676,837 downwards.
TGAGTCAAGGAAAAATAGCCATTAAGATTGTCAAGATGTCATGGCACAGAGACTTATTAGAGTAGCAATATTTTAATGTGAAGTATTTTGGCATGATCCGACCTCTGAAGTCTATTACATTGAAACCATCATGGATGATTATCAAACAGATTTCCGTGCAGCCCTTCTAAATAATTGCTGGTTCAAAGAGATATAAAGATAGACACAGAGCACTGCTAGCATCTACAGCATGCTATTAACATTGTTTTTCACCAGTCTGGCCAAGAATCAGATATAAGTGGCTGACAGCTGTGATAATGACTTTACCAGAAACGTAGCTAAAAGCTCTACTATTGTTCAATTTAATGACCCCAGCTCCAAGTATTCAGTGAGGTGAAAGAAATGATACCTACTGATTCATTATTTAGTCATAAAAGTTCTTTCCTAGACAAATAATTTGTGATTCTTTTCTAGTGCTAATGACTTACTAAAGAAAAACTTGGTTGAAACATTTGATTCCCCTGTTAAAAGCAGCTCCAAAACAGGACATCTCAAGAGCACCATTTAAATGAACGTGGAGCTGACCCATGAGGTTCAGATCCAGAAGCAGATATTAATGTTTCTAATAATTTAAGGTAGTTGATTTGGAGATTTTCTACCTGCAGTGAGGAAAAAGCAAGCACAACTTTAAAATTTGGAAATCAGGTTCTTCAGGACATATAATACTTTTAAAGTCTAAGCTTCAGACTGGGATCATCTTCCAAAGCATGACCAGGAGGAGAAGCTGTTATGATACATATGACTTCCAATATGATTTCATGATTTGACATGAAATAGGGATAACAGTGTGGTGTTTTTACCCTACTGGGCAGACAAACACAGCCACTCTCTCCCTCCCCCTCTTCAAAGGAAAAGAGAGAGAAAATATGATAAAAAAAAAAAAAATAAAATAAAATAAAAAATAAATAAAGTTGGGAGATCACTGACCAAATATCATCATGGGCAAAACTGACTCAGCATAGGGAGATTAATGGATTAATGTAATTTATTGCCTATTACTAACAGACTAGAGCAGTCCATTACTAACAGAATAAAAGCAAACCAGAACCGTCCTTCCCCCAGCTACCCCCTTCTACCTTCTCCCCACTCCAGGCCACATCCACCTGCTCCACCGGGGGCTCCTCCACCCATGGGGGGGCTGCAGCGTGGAGATCTGCTCCATGTGGGACCCATGGGCTGCAGGGGGACAGCCTGCTCCACCAGGGGCCTCTCCCTGCACAGCCTGCAGGGGAACTGCTGCTGCCTGCCTGCAGCACCTCCTGCCCTCTGCTGCACTGACCCTCTGCAGCTACATGGCTTACATGGCTTGTTCTTGCTACTCTCTCCCAGCTGTTGTAGCACAGCAGGTTTTTTTTTTGTTTGTTTGTTTGTTTGTTTGTTTTTGTCCCTTTCCTTTCTTCAGTCAGCTCTCCCAGAGGCTCAATCAGCATTGCTCCTTGGCTCAGCTCTGGCCAGCAGCAGGTCCCTTTTGGATCTGGCTGGCTCTGCTCTGACATTGGGCAGCTGCTGGGCTCTGCTCACAGAGGCTACCCCTGCAGCCCCCCTGCTACCAAAAGCTTGCCACATATGTTATAAGTTGCCCCCTTAATTAATTTTCAGAGAGCATTGCATTAATAATAGAAAGGAATTTATTGAGTAAGCAACAGCAAGCAAAACAGCGCTGGGCGGCTGGGGAGTCTCGGCTCCACCAATGGCGCGCACCTCACCCCCGCCAGGGTCCCTTTTTATATCTTGGTAATTCCGGGATTACGCAGCACATCCTGGTATATTCTGCGACTGCGCGCACTGTTGCTAGGGGGTCGTCTCTGTCCCTCTGGTGGTCGTGAAGATGAAGGCCGTAGTCTTCCTCCGCATTGTGGTTCAACTTCTTTTTTTTATTTGGTCATGTTGGCCCAGCGTGAGACAGGAATGCAGGATGTTGATACACTAGTTTAGCAACTTATCAGGAGATGGTTACATGAACTTTGCAGCAGTGTCTTTGAACAAAAGAGGCAACTGAGATGCAGAAGGAGAGAAGGGGAGGGGGTTCTCTTTTTTGTTACATTAAGCAAAAGAATTTTCATAGTGTCTAGCCAAGTATTATACATCTTACTTCAGCAGGGAGCTTTTGCAACTCCTGCTCCTCAAACGGAACTCCTTGTTTTATAATACAAAAGACAATGAACAAACATTTATTGTGTATTACAATCCCTCCTTTTTCTTTTAGTTACTCATTTTGTTCATTGAAGCTCTGCAATGCCTGGCTATTAAGAACTAATGTTTCCTCGATTCCTTCGTTGGTACTTATTGGCTCGTATTTGGCATGTATGAGCATTAGATGTGCCGCTTCTAAACATCCCTTTACAATCGCAATCAATTTATTAAAAATACATGGTCCAAAAGTTAGTGCTATTATTAATAACAACAAAGGTCCTGCTATTGTTGATAATAAAGTAGTAAGCCAAGGTGAATAATTAAACCAAGATTCGTACCAGCTCTGTTGGGCTTCTTTCTCCCGTTTCCTTTTTTCCAACCCTTCCCTGGGTCTTGCCATTGTATCTCTTACCACTCCAGTGTGATCAGCATACACAGCATTCCTCTTTCAGGGCTGCAAACAGCCCGTCCTGTTGAAAAATACCAAATCTAATCCCCTACGATTTTGTAACACTACCTCTGAAGTGACCTGATAGATTTTCCAGGGCCGAGATGGATTGTTCAGTTTGGGTCAGGTCCTCGTCCACAGCAACGCGTAAGGAAGTAAATTCTTGATTTTGTTTAACCAATGAGGCTACCCTGGTCCTCACTCTAGCTCCTCCCAGGATTATTAGGGTGGCCAAAGTTAGAGCCGTGAATGGTTCCCGTCTTTCCAGATGATAACTTGCCACTGTGTGCTGGGTATACATACAATCCTCAGGGTGGTATAGAATCCTTGGTATAATTATCACCTGAGCTTGTAGGGCTGCCGAGGGTTGGCACTGTAGTATTTTCCACAGGCTGGATTCCCTGGACATTTTCTGACAATACCTCATTTGTTCCTACTGCCTGGGGCCTATCAGCATCCTCCTTTTTATTAGTATGAGTCCTCCCCTATCTGTTCTGTGTTCGTAAAATCTGACATTTTCCTAGTACCCAGCTAGTATCTTGCAAATTTCTTTATTTCCATGGAAGGTTCCTGTATACCCTATACCATGCCCTTGCCACCTGTAACGGGGATCCACTTGTCAGTTACAACCTTGCGGCCCATATCCCACTTGTAAGAATGTATTCCGACCAGCCCCGAGTGTCCAGTCCGTAGCAATGGTTTCACACCCCCCAGTATGCACAATAATATGTGTTTGGATAATTACAGTACCCCTTTCCTGGGTTAGAACTTGGGCAGAAATAAAATCCTGATAGGTTAAAGCATGGCTGCACTGACGCCAGGTCACATAATGTGATGCGGAAACTGGGAGCACCCGCTGTCGTTGTTTGCTGGATGATGAATTGATCCTCCCATCTGATTAAGCTCCATTTAAAAGGCTGGTGGGGATGCGCAGACCCATAGCTGACCAAAACGATGATACTGACTCCCATGTATCGTAGGAGGTGGTCGGAGCCCATCTAAATTGTCGGCCCCGCAGTCCCCCACCGTTTTCACTTCTCTGCCTCGCTTGTCAGTTCGGTTGCAGCGAACTACAAGGTATCGGTTCTTCTTGGCAGCAGCAGTGTTCTTCAGGGGAACCTACTAGGGAGCCTTCGAAACAGGGCCTCCTCCCCTTCCCACGATACACAGATAATACACAATACTTATCGAGTCCGTCTTAGCGTCAGCTTCAAGTCGTCAGGGCCTGGAGCTGCCTCCCATTTACGTTCCCGGATTGGTCCTTTCACACAGCTGGCATGCGTCCATCCTTTCTCCGCAGTTCGAATAGCCGTTTCTGTGGTAAGCAAAACAACATAGGGGCCTTCCCCATCGTGGTGTTAAAGAAGTCTCTTTCCAAGTCTTAATTAGAATTGAGGGTGATCAAGTGGCAATTCCGAGTCATAGGGCATACCATATAGCATTTCAAAAGGAGAAATTCCTATATCAGTTCTGGGCTGTGTCCATATGTTTAACAGTGCAAGAGGTAAGCATTTTACCCAAGAAGCCTTAGTTTCCAGCATAAGTTTTGTTAGTTGTTTCTTAATTTCACCATTCATTCGCTCTACCTTTCCAGAAGAGGAGGGGTGCCAGGGGCTGTGAAAATCCCACTCAATCTCTAAGGCCTGCTTTAATCCTTGCAGTAAAGCTTTACACCCATTCAGTCACGTGGTCGATTAGGACAAACAAGTAACTCAGTAAAGTCTACCTGTATACTTTGGAAAGGTCAAACCCCTGGCTCCCGTCCCCCTCTAGATAGGTTACAGAAGACCTTTTTATTTACCCTTTGACATATAGTAGTACATCCTCTGCATGTGTGCTTCCCTAAAGTATATATTTCTACACAGACATGCTTTCTTAGAACAACATCACACATTGCTTGCACCTCCCAATGATTCTTCTGATGTAAAACAGTTAATATTTGCCTCATTATCACTTTATTCAGCATTTCTCTCCCATCAGGGAGTATCGATTTTCCTTAAAATGATCCACATATTTATAACATTAATACCTCCTTGGGAGGTTGTAATTACTCCAAAATCTTTTTTTAGAATTTACCCAGATAGGTGGCCCTGTAAATCCCTGAGGTAAAATTGTCCACCTATATTGTTGCTTCCGCCCCCATTTCAGGGTCTTTCCAGTCAGAGGTGAATATACATGTATATTTGCTCTCAGGGCCAGAGAGCACTCCATTAATAACACTGTTATTCCAGTCTAACAATTTACTATTTGAATGCCCAATTTAATCATCAAATCCCTTCCCAACAAGTTAGTCTCTGCCTTGGATACATACAATAATTGCCCCGCGATCATTTTATCCCCTAGTCTCAGCTTGGTATCCCCCAAAAGTGGCACTGTTATCCCAGTCCCTTCTACCCCCATCACATTTAGGGTTTCATTAGTTAATTTAATCCCTGATACTTTACAAGTCAGTAATGACTTAGCTGCCCCAGTGTATTGGGTTTGATGGCAAGGTTCGGGGGGTGTGAGGGGTGTGGGGGTGCGAAACTGCAGTGGCAGCCCCCGTGAAAAAACAAAACAAAGCAAAACAAAACAAAAACAGAAACCTCCCCGTGGTAGATAAGGGACAATTTCATCTGGCCCTAAAGGGGCCCACTGCTGCCCAGAGCCAAGCCATAGCAACACAGTCCGTGCCTCTGTGAGAGCACGTCCACGAAAACAAACAAACAAAGAAACAAACAAAAACCTGCTGCTCAACAGCAGTTGGGAGAGCAAGAAACCCCCCCGCAGACACCAAAGTCAGTGCAGAAGGAGGGGGAGGAGGCGCTCCAGGCGCTGGAGCCGAAGCCCCTCTGCGGCCGCTGGAGAGGCCCCTCGTGGAGCAGGCTGTTCCCCCCTCCCTGATGCTTGGGAAACTGAACAAACACCACAGCAAATATGCAAATATACCAAAACTTCTAGACTGTTACTTAGATAATACCTACATCACCTTTCCCTGCTCATTCAACTTCGAATACCTTTAACACTTTCCACAAACCTTTTAACACTTCCTTTATCTTTCTCTAGCCTTTACTTTTCTAATGCCGACATCAAAGGCTCAGTCAGGGGCCAACTTAATTCCATACCTTTTCCCTCCAAGATGCTGAAACAACATCAATATACAACATTTCATCCTGTTTTCCTTCTCTCCACAAAAACATTGACTGTAATATGGTGTTATAATTAGTAGTTCCATTTAGGGGCCACTCCGCTCCATCCTCTAGTTTATAAAGTGGCCACCACTGATTACAATATTTGATAAGAGTTCTTTTACTTTCTGTACCCTCTCACCCCACTATATCCCTCCAATGTGTTAGTATACATCCTAGGAGGCTTTTCCTCGGGATTTCTTTGCTTTGAACTTTTCCTATTGTAATCTACAGTGGTTAATATTCCACTGTTTTCCTAGAAGCTCTTTACTAGTCAATCCCAATCCCTCCAAAATCCACAATATACAGATACACAAGTAAAATCAAACCACTGTAAATTAACTGCCTGTAGACAATTACACTGGGGACATTTAAACCTGATGAGCCGATAATATGCCTGGGCAAATTTTGTTCCCTTAGACATACACCTCAATGGCAGTTCTTATATTTACATATTAACATATTAACATATGTATAAAAGAACACTTTAACAAAAATGCCCGGGCTTTTATATATACAATATACAATGTACAGTTATTATTCCAGTTAGAATTATTCCTCAGCAGCTGCAAACATTATGCCAGTTGCCATTAAAGATCACTTACCCTCCTCCTGTCTCTTTCTTAAAATCTCAGACGTCCCCGGAGTTAATGGGGACTGCCACATATTCCTAGTCACTGGTCCCTGAGTGCTAGAATCAGAGTTGCTATCAGAGTCTCCCCGGGGTTGCAGATTAGGAAGCCCGGGAGTTGGAGGGGCTGCAGGTGGGGGTGGTGGAATATAGGGAGGCAGTGGGGCTGGAATCTCTAATTCTCGGTTTATCTTGTGCCTCCCATCCCCTCCTTTTTCTTTTAGAGGATATAAATTGGCTCGAGTTTCCGAGCTGATCCACAAATGTGCATATTCACTTTCTTCCAAACTAAAAAGTTCTTTTGAGTTTACATAAATATTTAGGGCCTGGCAAACCCAATCTTCAAAGGACCCAAATACAGGCCAGTAAAGGTGGTCTCCTCAAATCTGTTTACCACCCCAAACTTCAACACAATAATGTATCATTTTTACTTTATTCCTTCCCCGCCTAAAAGGGGAATCCTCCCAATTTTTAATCATTAATCCCGGGGTAACCTAACATCAGACGTTACCCCGCCCATGGGACCAGAAGGCTTACTCTTCTTCTGTCCCATCTTCTCGAGCGCCTTCACACACACACACACAAATCGCTTCCCCCTTTTCGTGGCCCAGTCCCTCGCGGGATGTGGGAACCGCACTACCGAGGGGTCCGCACTCGCTTCGTCCGCAATTGGACGTCTCACAGCGACACGCTCCAGGATACCCAACCCCAACCGAACGGATCACCGGCCTATACTTACTCACTCCTGAGTCTTCGTTCGGTCTTCGTGCACAAAGATTACTAGGGGTTGCCGGCTTTATTTGCTTGCTGCCGAATTTAGGGTTCGTCGGTGAAGGATTTGAATGAAAGCAGTCCTAGCGAAGGCCGCTGAAATCAGCGGGGCGCCCCCTCCGAAGGTCTTTCAATCAGATTGCCTTCATCCGAGTCACGGCACCAAATTTGTTATAAGTTGCCCCCTTAATTAATTTTCAGAGAGCATTGCATTAATAATAGAAAGGAATTTATTGAGTAAGCAACAGCAAGCAAAACAGCGCTGGGCGGCTGGGGAGTCTCGGCTCCACCAATGGCGCGCACCTCACCCCCGCCAGGGTCCCTTTTTATATCTTGGTAATTCCGGGATTACGCAGCACATCCTGGTATATTCTGCGACTGCGCGCACTGTTGCTAGGGGGTCGTCTCTGTCCCTCTGGTGGTCGTGAAGATGAAGGCCGTAGTCTTCCTCCGCATTGTGGTTCAACTTCTTTTTTTTATTTGGTCATGTTGGCCCAGCGTGAGACAGGAATGCAGGATGTTGATACACTAGTTTAGCAACTTATCAGGAGATGGTTACATGAACTTTGCAGCAGTGTCTTTGAACAAAAGAGGCAACTGAGATGCAGAAGGAGAGAAGGGGAGGGGGTTCTCTTTTTTGTTACATTAAGCAAAAGAATTTTCATAGTGTCTAGCCAAGTATTATACATCTTACTTCAGCAGGGAGCTTTTGCAACTCCTGCTCCTCAAACGGAACTCCTTGTTTTATAATACAAAAGACAATGAACAAACATTTATTGTGTATTACAACATATACCCAAACTTAAACATGGAAACCTTGCCTATTCCAAGTATATCTTTGTAGATGATAGCATAATCTGTGATTAGAAAATGAAATATGAACATTTAAGGAGTGGATTCTTTAAAATTTTCAGAATAAACTGAAATCAGAAATAATATGCATTTCTAGCCTGAATGGATTTCCCAATGAGTTCTGAAGTTCAGAGCTTTGGAGAACCCAACCGTGGTGGACCATATTCACAAGGAGGAATTTTTCCCCTTTGCCCAACAAGTGTAATGCTTTATGATTTGCTGCCTCTACCTTTCACTGTACACCTCTGAGAAGAATCCTTCTCTTCCTTCTCTACAAGCACTGTCTAGCTCGTGGAAGGCTGAAGTTATCTCCCCCTGAAGTTATCTCCCCCTGATCCTTCTCCAGGCCAAACCAGCCCATCTCCCTCAGCCTCTCTTTGGGATGTTATTTACTCCAGCCCCCTGACCACACTGGTGGCTCTTCCCCTGCTGAACTCTCTCCAGCTTGTCCTCATCCCTCTTGTACAGCATAGACTCAATTGTACAGCATAGGCTCAAAGCTGGGTTCAGCATATATCAAATCCTGCTACATTACTGCTGAGAAGAGTAAAACAGTCATTTCCCGAACTGCTGGCTGTGCTTCTGCAGCCTGTTGGGTGTTTGGAGTTAGGCCTGAGATACATCTATAGTTATTGAATTTGAAGAGGGTCCTGTTGAAACTTGTGAAATCTATATTTGCACTTTTGCTTCTGATTTGCCGTTTGAGTACCTATGGGACTGTTTTTTTATTTTATTATTATTTATTTAGGCTTGATTATTTAAAGCTCTTTGTCTTAATAAATATGGTTTCTGTATGAAGTTTTCTGATTTGAGGATGCTTACTGAAGTTTTCATCTCTATTCAGATGTTTTCACAAAAATGTAGAAAATATATATTTCACATACTTATAGTCTAGTTGTAAGTTGTTCATACTAGTCATTTTTAAAATTCTTTAGGAGAGAAGTGATGAGAGAAAGCATACGCATAAAACCAGAGACGCCTTTAAAAAGAGGCACTATGTCACTTGTTCTGAACTTTATTTCTGTCTGAAAACTGGCTTATGAGAAACCCAACTATGAAAGTAAACTGGAGATACTGGGATGCCCAGGGGACAAGTAAATGATATTAATGTTGTGTTTGATAATGCTTTCCTCTTATTTCTATTTGCTACAAGGAAAATATATATGCATTTTTGATTTTCAGTTTTAAGTACTTCTTCTGGCTTATTTTTCATGCTTTCTTTAAGATAATGTGCACTAAGATGCTTATGGTGGAGGAAATATTTGTTCAAGCTCACAAAAACATTGGCTTCTTTGTATTGTTGGATTCTTGGCGTTTACTTTAGGCCCGGTCAGAAATGTGGAGCTCTTTCTAGTATTCTGGCAAATAAAAAAAAAATAATCACACAGGAGACAAAAAAAATTGGTCTGGTTTCAAAATAGAACAAGGAAAAATTCAGTACATGTCTAGCTGATATGGATCATTTTTGCAGTCACCAGTTGTGTTCATTGTCATAATATGTTCATTATTATGTTCATTACCGCAATAAAGTGCAAAATTTTTCAAAAAAGGCAATCCAAGTAGGCAATCCAGAAGTTTTGTGTTTTTTCCCAATCTATCTAAAAAACAACAACAACAACAACAAAACAAAAAATGTAAAAATGTGGCAAAATGTCATTAATTCAAATTCTTTTTTTCAGTTAATAATCTTTGGGTTGATGACAGTTATGGCAAATGTGAAAATCTATTCCTAGTTCTAGACATATACTCCTATTTTTTTCCCTATAATTAATTCCAAATTTGGTATTATAACATTGTTCTTCCTTTAATATAGATCCTCTAGCTTTTCTTCAACTTAAAAAGGGGAATAATGAAATCACTAACTTGTTAATACAATTGAGGTTCTATGTATATAGTTTGTTAAGAGTATTCAAAATAGGAAAGTTCAAAAATTGTCATCAACTTGTTTTATAACAGGGAACTGAGACTTAATTCTTTATGCTGAACCAGGAGCAAAACTTCTTAGTGACTAAATACATTTTAAGATATTTTTGGTGATTTTTAGACATAGCTGTTGCAGAAATAAGGAAGGACGTGATAAGAAATTCAATTTTAAAAAGATCTTTTTTGGAGACTTTAAGGCAGCTAACAGCCTACAATTTAAGATTATTGTTATTTATAGTTTTACTTGTCCTTGTTAATACGTGCTATGCAATGTAATACTGATGTCGAGATACTTCCAGTGTGCAGCTGTTTATATGATTAAAAAAATAATTGTTGCTTAAAGTTGATTAAAAAAGAAGTTTACATCCTGACTTCCAATTAACATCATTGCCAGAAAATTAAAAGCCATCTGGTCTGCAAGGCCTGACTGAAATTCTTACATTTGAATTGCCTTATCATTCTGCACAAATTAATTTTTCATTTCTTTCAATCTCTTCCTGTAGAAAATTAAAATAATAAGGAATAGAAGGCTTGCCTTTATCCCAGAGCCCTTTTTCAGTAGATACTGAACAACTTATGCAGTGTTAGAGAAGTGTTTTGTGGTCTTAAAGAACAGTTACTTTGATGCCTACGCAAACATGAAAGGAGAAAGATCTTCATTTCTGTATTAGTAAGAAAAAACATATATTTCGTTCATTTATTTACAGCCAACATATTATTACAAATATAAATGCTGACCGTGAACTGCTCCTGAATGAATTCTAGTCCAATGTTGCTTCGCAGATATGGCTTTGTGCATAATTTTGTAAATTGTGTAATCTGAGAACTTCAGTCTGTTTTGAGAGAATCGGAAAAGCATGGAATTTCATCTTTTTTTTTTTTCCCAAATTATTTCCACTGGGCCAATTGACAACATATTCCCAGTGGTAGCATTTTACTTCATGTAATCCCATTTGGGATGGTATATGTCCTGTGTCAGTAAAGGCCATGCTGTTTCAGGACTCTTGCATGTTGTTTGCAGACTAGGGTATGCGGCTTTCCATTCCTCTTGCATTGTCAGCATGAAAGCTGAACAATTTTGTTGGAAAGAGAAAAAGAGAAAATATTATCGTAGATAATATTTTGGAAAAGACCTTCAAGATCCAACCATCCATAGGGTGAAGGTCCAGCCATCACCCTACTACCAATGTCATCCATTAAACCACATCCACCAGGCACGAGGTCCAATATATGTTGTAGTAGCATATGTATGCATTCTGTCCTCTGGTTGTTTCCTCCATTGCCAGTGTCAGGAAGTTGTCACCCCAGCTCTCCAGAAACCTTCTAGGTTTCTTGTATTTTGCTGTGATGACCTTCCAGCAGGTATCAGGGTGGCCAGAATCCCCTATGAAGACTCGGACCTATGAATGTAAGGTTTCTTCCAGTTATCCGAAGAGGGATTTAACCTGTTAAATTAACCTGTTTCTCCCTGATCAGGAGATCTGTAACAGTTAACAACTTCAATTCCATCCATGTCGGTCTGCCCACAAACCCTTACCCATAACGTCTCAACTCTCTCATCCCCTTATCCGTGGCAGAGCTTCATGCTGTTCTAGCTGCTCTTCAGAGAGCTTTGAAGGAGAAAATAAGTTAAAAACTTCCATATTCCTGTTTTGATTACTTGAAAGATTTTTAATAAATATAAATGACTAGTTTCTAAAAATTTATTAGTTCTTAGGAATACCAATTTATAAGGAACCATGGTTAGAGCTCCTAAATTTACACTGAAGTTGCTTATGTCCCAGCACAGATTCCTTTCTGCTGACAAGTCAGTGTTGTAAGGAGTAACCTCAGCAAACAGGGCGTGAAGGGAGATAATACTGTTAAGTGCTGGCAATTATTTCTTCCTTGGACAGCTGCCCAAGTTTTTTTTTTTTTTTTTTTTTTTTAAACTTCTAAAAGATATATAGCCTACCCTGTCTTCCCAGTTGTCACCACAATGCCTCTTGATTTTTTTAGAGCAGTTACTATAAACTCAGTATATCCTGCAATTGTAGGAAGCCTTAACAAATATAAGCTTTGTTTCATAAGATGTTTTCATATTATTTATCCATGAAGATCTTCATCTAAGTATTTCAGATGCCCCTTTTTCTCCTTTTGGCTGTAGGTGGACATAAACTCTGCTCTGTGAGGAGTTTCTGAGAGCATCCCATTGATCCTAACCAGTAATGCTAAAGCCTTTATTTTTTTAATTTTTCTTATTTGGAAGTGTTCATCTGTGGATAGTTTTATGTACTTTTAATGAGTACATTTTCATTAGTAAGTGGGGGAAATAACAGTGGGAATCATGAAATATATCAGTGGAATGAACTTCTGTGTTGGTCAGCCTCTGAAACATATTATTAAATATTTTTGGTGATTTTTCAGTATTTCATTTTCTGTGATCAGAAGAAACCAATTTTTGTCCATTTTTGCGAAAACTGCTTTTGCCGTTAGCATGAAAAGATGTTTCAGCAGCAATTTGTTGTCTGTATGTGACAGAAATAAGCGGAGTATCTTTAAAAGAAGTACAAAACTGATGACAACGTGTAATTTTCACGTGTAGTTCCACATTGCAGATAAGGAATTTTACCACAAGTGATATTTTTAGTATCAACCATAGATTATATGAATATTTTTGTATCACTTTCACATTAAAATATTTTTATCACTTACTGATTAAAATCTTTTTGCTTCCCGAAATTTTTGGTGTTGCATCATAAAACTTACTTGTTTTGGAAGGTTATAGAACTTTCTTTTTTTTTTTTTTTTTTTTTTTTTGTCATATGTGCAAAGAAGTGTACATTGTAAATGTCAGTGTACTGATAATTACATTAGAATAATGATTAGAAGAATGTTTGCTCTTTTCTCGATCTGTAATTGAAAAATAAATCCTGTACTCAATATTTGTGCTTCAATGATACACTAACTGGTGTAATAAAATTATGTTTATTTGCATTAAAAAAAGTATGTAATGATCAGATTTATTTATTTAAAAGAATAAAATAGCCTATTTCCATCCTATAAATTAATTTCTAGAAATCAGATAATAAAATACATCATATTGTTCATTTAATTTTGGAAGATAAGAATCAAAATGTAACCTTTTAGCGATTAGCAGGGATAGATGGCATGGGATCTATAAGGACCTTTTATCTTTGCTGTCAGTTTGTTTATAATGGTGCAGATATACTAAAATACAGATACATGCCACACATATAAGGATATAGGTACTTTGGTGTCTGTTTTGTGTCTCTAACAGGGGGATAATTAAAGAGGTATACAACATAATGGAATTTTAAACATAATTATATTTGAGTGTGGAACTGTGATACAAGTATGTAAGTAGTTTATTTTGAAAGGTTGAACAGATAGGAAAAGGGAAAGAGAAAAGCAGAAATTAAAGATAGTTTCAAATATAACATGCATTAGTTGGATAATTACTCAAGAGGTAGTATACAGTGGGTGTCAAAAAATGAAATTGCCTCAGTTTCTCTAATACATACATAAAGCATATGAAGTATTCATAAATGGTTCATGTTTTTTTATCTGCCATCTTCCAGTAATAAGTTTTGAAAATTGATTATTTTATACAATTTTATATTTATGAATTTTCACCTGAATAAGTTTAGCTAGGACAGACCTCTAGAGTCAAAGACTACTCCTCATCATATGAAGAATGATGTTTTTTTTTCTGCTTGGAATTTCCTGTGCCAAAGTTGATTCAATAATAGTAATCATTAAGAGCTAAATTCTGCACTCAACTACACCTACACCTAGATGTTATTCCTATGAGAATTATTGCATGCCTACATATATGTGTACAAATACAAGAGAAACTTGATTGCTTTGCTTAATTTGGATGTTAAAGAAAATTTACTATCTATCATTCCAAGAAAATGCATTCAAATCTTTGGAATAAAGCCAAGACCGTATTACAGAAGACTTTGAATAGCAGGGACAGGGGATATAGTGTGAGCTTCAGTTTGCTCCGTGCTTCCAAGTTTGCAAACTGATGGTTCAGTTTTACCTCTGCATCTTTGGAAGTAGGAGTAACTTCCACAGTTTGTTGTCCTACTCTATGATGTTGCAGCAGTGCATATTAGCTGAGGGCCTAGGAGTTGTGAGCTCATACCATACCGTTTTCCTGAGAAATAAATGTGCAATTCATTGTGCTCCTAGCCATGGGGATGTGGCTGAATATACACTGTGAGCCCTCCTGCTGGAACAGAATGTGACCTGCCCTGAAGTAGCAGGAAGTATGGCCTCCTTGGAGCTGCTTTAATGGATAAATAAATAAATCAATAAATCTGCAGAATTAATATGAATACTGAGGAATATGAAATCTTTCTGCTTTTCCTATCAAGTACTATTTGCTAACGAGTATCCTCTGTATGGCTTTGGAGAGGTCTTCCTTCAAGGATATCCTTGGAAAAGGGAAGTATAGTTTTGTTGATTGTATCCAGTGTGGCGTGCAGCTTCAGCTGGTGCTTTCTTTGAAATAATAAAATAAACAAAGCTCTTGCCTAGCTAACTTGATTACAGGCAAATAACTCTAGGGATTAATATGGCCCTCTGATTTCATTGCTTTAGCCCTCTCTGAAATTTGGGCTTTGTTGGAATTATTGCTTTAGTGGGTCTATATAAAATTTCAGTGCTACCTTGGATATGATTTATCCATTATAATCATTTTATTTTCAATATCCACTTGGCTGTGTTCCACTGAAAGTCTAGCTGCCTTAGACTGCACTCACTCCTTCCAGGATTTTGTGCCATGTAGCTGAACTTCATTTTGTAACTGATTTGGACGCATTTCTTCACAGTATTGTATTTTTTAATTCTGGGCAGCACTTAAGTATACCCACAACCCTTAAGAATACTGGTCAAAAAGCTAGTGTAGAACAGAGGGTGAGATTCTGCAAAAGTTCCTTCTTAAATTATCAAGGCAGACAAATGTATTTTCTGCTTGTATTACTACAAACAATTCAATGGCTTATTTTAAAACTATTGCCTTTGTTACTTCCATAATTGAAGAGAAGGGAAGTTCAATGTAGTCTCCTCTGTTGCTCAGGAAGGTAGGAAGATAAAGCTTATAAAATATGCTTTCGTAACATCAAACCATAACAGTAGCAGCAATTAAAATAAAGAAATCTTAAAAACAGTGTGAGTTCAGCCTTGGGTACACAGGACCTTTGTGTGCATGTTCAGATGTATTATTCTGCGGGTGGGGTAGGGTACGTGATCTTTGTTTAGAGGTTGAAAACATATCTGTTCCCAGCAGTGGAGTGTATGGGCAACATGATAAGCATTACATTCACATTGTTTGTCTCTCCTGTGCCCTGGATTGCCTGCACAAGGGACAATGGCTCTTGCTGCAAGCATTTTCCTTTCTTGAAGTCGTGCAATTGCAAAGATATGGACGCTCAGGAAAATATAATACTTATAAAATGAACTGGAGAAATGCCTACTATCTTGGCAGAACAGCAAAAAAAAACAAATGAAGGCATTTACTGTGAAGACATACAGCAGTTCTTTTCAGTTCATGCTGTATAGAAGCCAAGGACCTGCACCTTACTTTGTAAGCCATTAGCATTCGACAAAGAAAATCTGTACTCAGTGGAAATGCAAATAGGTGATCTCTCTACTTTAGTGTCTATTCAATGCTTTGTGGCAAATATCTGCTGTTTCTTTTTACTGTGTGACTCAGAGCATGATAGAAATTTGAGCCAGTAGATTTGCGTAAACTTGTGAGGGGGGTGGGGATGGGTGCTGTTTGTACTCGTTTTGTAATTTTTAAGCCTGATTTTGCTTGGCTGTCAGAAAGATCAATGGTTCTTTTGCTTTTGAACCAGAAAGTGAGGGTCTTGTTAGGATGAAGAAAGCAGACAATTCTTGACCGAGGCACTGCATTCATGCCTTACAGGTAAATAGATCTTTAATAGGTGACTTGACTTGCTAGTTCTGCAAGTTTTCTTTTTCTGTGAGGAGAAACTCTGAGTATGTAGTCCATTACTGGTTCCTGCGAGCATTGAACAAGTCTCTCTATTTACATTTTAATAAAAACAGATTTCAGATTTTTTCTAGCATTTGCTAGATTATTAAATTGTTTAAATATAAATCCTACTGTCTGATATATTTTAATTTATGCTATTGCTTGTGAGAGAATAATAATGTTGGCCCTTACTTTTCTAGTGCTACATGAAGTGTTTTTTTGTTTTGTTTTACATTGTTTTGTTTTGTTTTTGAATAAGCATAGTAGTCATATTTTGAATTGAAAACTTAAAATATGATCACATTTTTAATTCTGTAATGAATGAATTAAAATCCTAAGTATAGTGCTTTTTTTTTTTTTTTTTTTTGCTGTGAGTTTTTTGTTGTTGTTTTGTTTTGGTATGAGGTTCTTTAGATTGAGGTTTCAAGGCATCAGCAGCATCAACAGCAACCTCATATTTAGTAATCACTTCATCATCAAGCATGTCATTAATGGTCAATACATTGGGGTTTTAATTTCTGGAGGAACTTAGCTGTGATGAAACTAAAAATGCTAGAAGTATGCTTGTGTGGTCTTAGAGGGTATCCTCAGAGCATTTTTACTAGTTTTCAGACATTTTTTTTTCAGACTGTGTGCAGTGGCCACTAGAAAAATACGCCACTTAGTTGGTGATCTACTGGATAGATCAATGAAGGTCACATACATTTCATATAGAAAATACTTAGCCCAATTCAGAAAGCTATTTTGTCAACAGTATTATAAAGAAAACTTGCTATGTAATGATGGTAGCTAATGCTAGATAGCTTAAGAAGTTCCAATGTTGAAATTTATATCCATGTAACATTTTGCCCAATTATTGTATGCTTTCTGATGCTACTGTCTTAGGAAGATGTAGAGAAAATCTCTCTAAGGCAAGAGGTCAACTCTTGTCAAGGTTAGGATAGACACAGGAGTTGAATAGCAGAGTTTAAAAACTTTCCAAATACTAAAATGCCATTTGAATAAAGAATCAGATATAGACAGCCTTTATTTGTTTAAGGAGCTTATTTTTCATACTGTATCTCAGAGTTTGAGTTCTGAGCAGTATCATAGTGGCTAAGATCCAGTCCTGTATTGTCATCCAAAAACTGTTTCTAACATATACTGCATATGTTGCCACTGATTAGAAGAAGCATGGCTGTGAACTGGGATTTCAGGCACTTCAAAATTCTCTTCTGGGATATTTTATAGATCCTTGTGATGCCCATGTGTGGTAACTTCATTAGCAAATTGTGTGCAGACAATGTCCTCCTAGCAGCACTTAAAAGTACAAGGACAGTTCCAGAAAATGTACTTGAATGTGGACTTCTTGTCGGTGTGTACACAGAAGGTTATGTGATGCCAGACATCAGTAACTAGTTTGTGGTTCTTCTGGTCTTCTTAGTTGGATGTGCAGCAGGTGCCAATGTTGGAGGAATTAAAAATGGAACACTTAATTTCATTATATTTGGATAGGGAGAGAGTTCTTACCTATCAGAAAAAAACTAACTTGGATTGAGAACTGGACTCAACACTCCTGTTTGTAAACTTTCTGTGAGAGAGCAGGCCTGGCACTTGGTACTGCTATATATATATTCTTTTCCCTTATCTGTGATTGGCTTTGAGTTGTCTGGACAGGAAAGTGGTATGTGCTCCTCTTACTGAAAAGGTGGCAGCCAGACAAAAAACTGCTGTTGTGTCTGACCAGGCACTTGGCTGTGGTTTCTGTGTTCCTCAGGGAGTAACAGGCAGCATACTCCCTCCATTCCACCAGATGATAGCAGTCTCGAGAAGCCACTTTCCAGCTTCCTTTCCAAGCTGCTGTGGCCTTCACCACAGCTGTTGATCGACTTCCTCATACTCTCCTTTGTGGCTTCTCATAGTCAGTGTGATGGTTGCAAAATATCGTTGGAAATAGCTACCCAAGACTAGAAAGTATTTTGAAAAATGGGAAGGGAAGGGAAGGGAAGGGAAGGGAAGGGAAGGGAAGGGAAGGGAAGGGAAGGGAAGGGAAGGGAAGGGAAGGGAAGGGAAGGGAAGGGAAGGGAAGGGAAGGGAAGGGAAGGGAAGGGAAGGGAAGGGAAGGGAAGGGAAGGGAAGGGAAGGGAAGGGAAGGGAAGGGAAGGGAAGGGAAGGGAAGGGAAGGGAAGGGAAGGGAGAGAACCTTATGCTTTGATTTTGGATTACGCTCTCATGCAGCTTGTGAAGATGATAGAAATGCATACGTAAGAAAGACACCAATGTTATAAACTTTAAACCTTAAGGCAGATGATGTAAGAAAAATGCATTATTTAAAATGAGGTTATGTTATATATGTAAGTGTACGATGTGTAGATTATGTAGCTTTAATGGAAAACCATGAAGAAAAACAGGCAGAATGGATGGTTTGGGTTTTGTTAGGAGTACTCATTACCATACATTGGCATATGCTTCAGTTAGTGCTCCAGCTAATCAAATGACAGTTCCCTGCAAAAGTACACTTAAAATAAGTATTCTATTTAATGATAAAACAGTATCATTCAAAACGATGATGTAGTTTCTGGCTGTGAAGTAGCATGTGGATTGAGTTTGTGTTTTTCTATGCTACACTAAATGAGTTTCAGCACTTAGCAATCAAGGGTCTATTTTTGCCAAGAATACCAGAAACATAGCAGTAACTACAAAATAGTATCATTACTGTTTTGTATGTGTACGATTGTGGTTTTTTTCTTGCATAGGAGCTAATCATAACTCTTTCACATGTCCATTCTAAATTCTGGGTTTTGTTTGTTTATTTGTTTTTTTAATGATTTTTTCAACATTACCAGTGTCTTGGCTTTCCACTTGTAATAAATCCAAGAAAGTAGATACAGAGACCATCTTCTTTCACTCCCTGGTTTCCTCTTGACCTCAAGAATTTCACAAAAACTGTTTTTATTTTCAAGTAGTGGCATCTTTTTGATCAGGAAATTGTTTTGCTATTCATTTCATTCAAACAACGCTTTAAAGATTCCAAGGCAAAATTTAGAATAAGCTTTCAAAAATCTTTTTCTGGAGACATAAGATTCCTTTTGAGCTAAGTCCTTGTGGTACATGGAATTCATTAAATAGAAGAGTAAGGCCAGAATTCTGGATCTCATCCCTGAATTGAAGTGATTCTCGCAGCAGCAAGTTCTCATTAACTCTGCATCCACTTATGTGCTATGTTTGGCCCTAGGCATTTTTGCTATGTTTTTTCTTGGATCACAGCTATTGGCATCAACATATGAACACCAGGTACTAGATACAGACTGAGATAACCCAGTGCTGGTTGGTGCATATTGGTGGCTGACTGGATGACTGGAAGTCTAAATGAGAACCTCATTATTCCATGCATGAATGGAGGAAAAAGTGTTTCCTGTGTAAAAAATAAATAAATAAATAAATAAATAAATTGATATCTCTCACTTGTGACCTACACCTACTCTGCAACACGTAATTCCAATGCTTGTTATGATGCATGGAAAGCCATTTAAGTACTTCACAAGCAGAATTTCAAAGGAATTTAGTTTCTTTTTCTGTGCTGTAAAGATCTTTTCATGAGGGAACTGAAAACTAAGAAGGGAAAAAGCACATAGGACAGAAGTGAAGCTATGTAGTGTGTGTATACATATTAATTTGATCAAAATAGCCTGTGATACAGACCTTGTGGTCTCATGGAGATATGTTCTGTATATATCATGATGGTTTTGCATCAAGCACTTTTATTTGCTGTGGTTAGCTTCTGTCATTGTAAATTAAAGCTTACTCTATTTCAGTCGTAAACGTAACAAGTAATACATTTACTGATTATTCATTTAAAAATAGTTTAAGAATGTATGGGAATCTCATTATCCTGTGTGTGAGTGAAGGAGAAGTAGGTTATGTAGAGAACTGAGACATGGATATTTTTAGTCAACTATTGTGTACCCACCCCAAATTTTAAACTTCAAGAGCTTGAGGCTAAAACTGAAAACATAGATTCTAGCTTCCTTTTGCAGATTCTCACTTGCTAATAATACAGTTCTCTCTGAGGGGCCTCAAAGCAGAGAGTGATTTAACATTCCAAACTTCAATATGCAGAATACAAAGTTCAGCACAGTGGTGCTTTTGTGTTTTGTCCAGTTTGTTATTTTAGCAAGGCAATTATTTTCTCTGCTTTTTTTTTTTTTTTTTTTTTTTGCCACCTTCAAGGGAATTTATAGAAAGCCCGTGATAAATCAGTAGACTGACACAGTTGTTCCATAAACCACCATTTAGTTCCAATTCACTGATGTATTAAGTGCTGTAGCTAGTATTAAGGGATTTCATATATAGTTATAAATTCCTCCTATTTTCACAACAGGAGTCTCCTTAAATAGAAGTATCTGATATTTTCCTAAAGCGTTGTAATTCATCTAAAGTGAAACCTACTATTAAAGTATATTTTCTGTCAGTATTTCATTAATTAAAGGTTACTGAAGTACTTAGAGGGTTCTAAATAATAACATGGTCATCTAAAAAAGTAATTAGGGCATTGCTGAGAATAACTCAACAGTTTTCCCTCTTTTTGTTGCGGCCAAAAAGAGGAAATGATTACTCAGTGTGGAGCTGGGTAAAATTTTCTAGTGAAATATTTTGCCAAAAGGTAGCAAGGGTGCAGTAGAATCACGCAGAGGACATGGTAACTGTCAAAATGTCAGCTGGACATTTGGCACACCAGCCAAATCTCCAGGATTGCTTCCTACGCTATTTCCATGGGAAGGTAATCCAGGAAGCCAGCCTACTATTCTAACATTTTTTATGATTCTTGTAAAGATAGAAAAAAAAAAAGAAGTCATGTTCTATGGAAATTACTAGCTCTTTAAGAGCTTTTATAACCTAGATGTAGAATTAGAAAAATGGATTTTTTGGTTCTTGTAGTTGCACAGGCCTAGTTAGAAATACTAAGCTACTCCTAAGTAAATCAGTAGTTCAGAATGGAACAGTTTTCTGGGATTTTGATCATGAGATACCATGTGAAATATTGATTGCCTCATCTCCTGAAGGATATTAAACAGCTGTGGCTATATTACAAAAGGATAATAAACACAGCTAGGGTCAGGAAAAAAAAGTGATAGTTTGGTATTAATTGCATTACTAAGTACTAAAATTAGAAGGAACATGATAAAAAAACCCTGCTGTCTACAGAGAACTTTCAGTCAGGATGATTTGTTCTTGTAGCGATTATAAAAAGAGAGTGGGAGACACTAGATAAAATTGCTGTTGTATATGCAGATAGTAAATAGGAATATTGTTTTTCATAATGCATAAATAGAACGTATAATTCATTGTCACAGTATACTACTGATATCAAGAACTTTACAGACTTTTATCATCTGGAGTGATACCTGGAATAAGAACAATGCACCCTGACAACAAAGGATTGGAGAAAAATTTGGAAAGGATACAAAGCAATATGTTTCTGAGTTTAGGTAATTTTAAAATCAGGATTAGGTGAGACTTCTAT
Organism: Aythya marila; assembly: GCF_965140915.1. Lineage (NCBI taxonomy): Eukaryota > Metazoa > Chordata > Aves > Anseriformes > Anatidae > Aythya > Aythya marila. The sequence goes on along the minus strand of NC_139080.1, from coordinate 20,655,360 downwards.
AGGGATCACATTTCCTCTGATGTGATTTTTGTAAGAATCTTTCTGTACCTGCTTCTGATACATTTTTTTTTCTTTGCTGCTTGACACTGCAATAGTTAATAGTTAATCTGATCTAGTATGGAAATTCCACTAAGTCATTTCTCCAAGAAATGTTCAAGGCACGTGCAAGACAAGGAGTAGATCCAAGACAGCCAGCATGGCTTCAGCAAGGGTAAATCATGCCTGACCAATCTGGTGGCCTTCTATGATGGAGTGACTGCATCAGTTGATGGGAAGAAAGGAAGACCGACCAATGTCATCTACCTGGATTTCTGTAAGGCCTTTGACATAGTCCTACATGGCATCCATTGGTCTCCAAATTGGAGGGGGATGGGTTTGATTGGTGGACCATTCAGTGGATAAGGAATTGGCTTGAAGGTCACACCCAGAGAGTGGTGGTCAATGGCTCTATGTCCAAGTGACGGCTGGTGATGTGTGGTGTCCCTCAGGGGTCTTTTCTGGGACTGATGCTGTTTGTTTATAACAGACAGTGGGATCAAGTGCACCCTCAGCAAGTTTGCAGATGACACCAAGCTGAGTGGTGCAGTCAGTACAACAGAAGGAAGGGTTGGCATCTGAAGGGACCTGGAAAAGCCTGAGAAGTGGGCCCATATCAACCTAAAGAGGTTCAACAAGTCCAGGTGCAAGGTGCTGCACCTGCGTCAGGGCAATCCCAGATATGAGCACAGACTGGGAGAAGAACTCATTGAGAGCAGCCCTGCAGAGAAGAACTTGTGGGTTCTGGTGGACAAAAAGCTTGACATGAGCCAGCAGTGTGTACATGTATGCTCGCAGCCCAGAAGGCCAGTTGTGTCCTGGGCTGCACCAACAGAGGGGTGGCCATCAGGTGGAGGGAGGTGATCATCCCCCTCTGCTCTGCCCTTGTGAGGCACTTGGAGTGCTGCCTCCTGGTCTGGGGCCCCCAGCACAAGAAGGATGTGGAGCTGTTAGAACAGGTCCAGAGGAGGGTCACAAAGACGATCAAGGGGCTGGAGCACCTCTCCTACAAATAAAGGCTGAGAGAGCTGGGGCTGTTCAGCCCACAGAAGTGAAGGCTCCAGGGTGACCTCACTGTGGCCTTTCAGTACTTGAAACTAAAAGAAGGGAGGTATAGATATTAGAAAGAAGTTCTTCACTCAGAGGGTGGTGAGGCACTGGCACAGGCTGCCCAGAGAGGTTGTCGATGCCCCATCCTTGGAAGTGTTCAAGACCAGGTTGGATGGGGCCCTGAGCAACTTGATCAGTGGGTGGCATCCCTACCCATGGGAGGGGCATTGGAACTGGATGGTCTTTAAGGTCCCTTCCAACCTGAGCCATTCTATGATTCTGTGTAGTGCAGATTTTTTAAATTTGACATTTACCATGTGTTATCTTTTTTTTTTCTCTTCTGTGTGCGTAAATGTATGAATTACAGATGTAATTCAGAATCACTGGTGCAGGGGGAGTTTACAAATATATGAGTCAAATTCCTGAGGCTAAAAAAAGTACCTTGCTGTTGTTTGAAGATGTGCTTGCTCCTGCAATTAAAATTCTTTTCCAACTGGAATGGCTCTTTCTGTACTGCTGCTACAGGGAAGACCTATGCTATGAGGGAGTTATGGTTCTTAAAACATATAAAAAAAACTAGATACTCTTATTTCTAGTATATTTAAAACTTTATAGTTTTTCCTCCTGTCAGATACTGGAGTTATTAAAAAAAAAAAAAAGGAAAAAAAAAAAAAGCCAGTAAAAACAGTTGCTGGAATAACTTTGATTTGGTTCTAAAGGTTTTTCCTATAACTAGTTATTGCTGCCAAGGTTATAAAGCACATCATAAATGATAAAAATACATACAGTTAGACCAGTGCTAGGAGATGGCAGGGTTTGAGAGATTAAAGAGGTAGGAAGTAGGTAAGGAAGAGAAGGAAGGAAGGGAAGGAAACGAAAGGAAAGAAGGAAGGGAGGAAAGGTTGCTCCGTAATGTACCAAATTTATGTTCTCAAGAATAAATGGAAAAAAAAAAGTTTCAAGTAAAGAAAAAACTTATAGATGTAGGTTTTTACTCAGAGTGGGCAGAGTGGGCTTCAAAAATTTATACATCCCAGCCAGGAGTAGAAAATATATACAAACGTGTAAGGCCCCAGTAGTACCCATTTCTTAGGGAGAAAAAAGTATTTGAGAATCCTGAAAAGCTGTTGGTCAGAGCAAGATTCTGGGGCTACCAGAACAGCTAATGCCTTGACCATTCCTTAAAAAGGAGTCTAGGCAAGGTGGCAGCAAGCAATGGACTAGGGTCTGGATGAAAAATGTATTGTTAGTGCTCTGTGAACAGCATGCTCCATTAGAAATGCTGAATTATAGAATTATGGGTTTATCATTTATTAGAATTATGGGTTTATCATTGCAGGTGACCACAACAGATACTCTTTTTGGTTTTCCAGCTATATTTGTAAAGAAGAAAAATCAGGCTGTATGACCATTAGGTCAGCAGTGATAGAGTTGTTCATTATTAAGAATATAACTGCTTGTTTCTGCAAGTATTGTTTAGCAAGTTCATCATTATTAGAGATAGTACCACAGCATAATGTTTTTTAAATACACATTTTTAAAAGTCTCAGTGAACTGTTTCTGCAAGAAGTAAAATAGGAATAACCATTGTAAGTAGTGGTAAGTGTAAAAACGCACAAAAATGTAGAAAGATTTTGATGACCTGAAAAATATTTTTTAGTAAGTACGGTCCCCTGGTATATTTACCAGAGTATGGCTGGATGTGGATATGATGCTATTAGCAGGTTTGGGTCTTTTGATGTCTATGCCTAAGAGGTTCTGTTTGAACTTCTAAGTGCAAAATTAATCTTTTCTACTTTTTGATAACCGGATTCTTGTGTGTTTTTTGTTTTGTTTTGTTTCGTTTTGTTTTTTTCTTTTATCCTAATGGAAATTATTTCTGTATAAAATTTACTAGAATAAGCTTCCTAAAAAAAAAAAAAAAAAACAACAAACAAACAAAAAAAACAACACACAAACAAAAAACAGGAAAAAAGGAAAATAGTACAAAAACAACAAAAACAAAGCAAACTAAAAAGCAGCATAAACCAATAGTTAGTAATTCTCTTTTCTAGAAAATTTAAAAATGAATAAATGGTCAGAGTTTGCTATGTTTTAAACTTTTGTCACTAGTCAGCAACAGGGTTTCTTTATCTCCCTCAGTAAAATCCGAGAGAAACTTTGCATGCATGAATTTAAGAAGCACTATTAAGAAAGGAGACTTTATTTTTTATTGAGCTATGGTTCTTTTCAGTTTCAAGGTAGAAGAGGAGCTATTGCCTTCATGCCATTAGCACCTTGCTGTCATAAATGAAACGGAAACTGTGCACTCTTGGAGAATGAAACTGTGGATGATTGCTTTTGTGGCCTGAAGGCAGGTGATGTATTGGTGGGTGACTAGCTCATTCCATATAGAGACGCTGGTGTTTAGTATGTTAGCAAGGCTCATTCCAATGTAGGATGATTCTCTAAGGACGAATCTTCTCTAAAGTGAGTTCCCTGGAAAGGAATGCATTGGACAAACTGCTCTAGGTAGAAAGCTCAGGCTGGATTTTGCATTTTTCAGATTTAAATGAAAATGTAAGTGAAACCAGCACCCATCAAGGACTAAGTTCTTCTCATCTGTTTTAACTTACAAAGACTGCTTGGATGGGTTGCTGAAATTTATCGTAGACATGTTGTGAAGTAATTAAAGTAGTATTGCAGCTATCACATTTATATCAGGAATCTAATGATAAAGTTTTATTAAAACTTTATAGATCCTTGTTTAATGGGACTACATGAATATCTCTGTTCTTATATTCAGAAAAGTAATTTCTAGCCCTTTTAGTCAAAGTAGGAAGAAGGAAAGGAATGCAAGCTGTTGACAAGGTGTTCTTTTGGGATGAAAAAAGAAGAAAGGCTCAAGGAGTATTCCATTTTGGTGTGGGACCCTGTTTGAGGATCATTATCTTCTTGGGAGGGATGGGATGCACCTTTGTAAGTAGGGCAAAGACACTTTGGCCAGTAGCATGGCAGACCTCATACAGAGGACATTAAACTAGGAAGAAAGGTAGTGGGAGAGGGTCACCAGCAGCCTTGTGAATCAGCAGTGAAACAGGGCTGCTGAACAAGGGACATGGAGCGATGGAATAGGGAAGGATCACAAAAAATCAGTGATATGGGGCTTGAGTGAGGTCACTTGCAGATTGGCAAGGCAGCACTACGAAGAAATCTCCCAAACACTTTCAAGGAGCACAACATGCTGGGATACCCCTCTTAAGTGTCTGTACAATAATGCGCACATTATATATGGGTATAAAAAAGTATGAATTAGAGACATGCATATGCTTTCATGGCTGTGATCTCACTGGCATCACAGAGACATTGTGGGATGTCACTCCATGAGTGGAGTGTTGGAATGGACGGATGCATGCTCTTCAGGAAGGACAGACTGGGGAGACGAGGAGGGGGTGTAGCCCTCTATTTCAGTGACCAGCTGGTGTGCATGGAGCTCTGCCTGGGAATGGATGAGGAGTTGACAGAGAATTTAAGGGTAAGGGTTCAGGGAAGGCAGGACAGGCCACCTGACCAGGAAGAACAAACAGATGAGGCCCTCTACAGACGGAAAGGAGTAGCCCCACATTCACAAGCCCTGGTCATCATGGGGAACTTCAGCCACCCCTACGTCCACTGGAGGAATAACACAGCAGGGTATAAGCAATCCAATAGGATCCTAGAATGCACTGATTATAAATTCCTTCTCCAAGTGACTGAGCAGCCAGTGAGGAGAGGTGCTATACTGTTCCTTGTTCCCACCAACAAGGAGGTGCTGGTGGGAAATGTGAAGGTTCAAAGGCAGCCTTGGCTGCAGTCTCCAGGGTGACATTATAGAGGCCTTCCAGTACCTATAGAGGTCCTGCAGGAAAGCAGGGGAGGGACTCTTTGACAAGGAGTAGAGTGACAGGACAAGGGGCAATGGCTTTAAACTAAAAGAGGGCAGATTTAGTTTAGATATCAGGAGGAAATTCTTTATTGTGAGGGTGCTGAGGCACCGGAGCAGGTTGCCCAGATAAGCTGTGGATGCCCCATCTCCAGAAATGTTCAGGGACAAGTTGGATGGATCTTTGAGCAACCTGGTCTAATGGAAAGTATCCCTGCTCATGGCAGGGTGCTGGAATTAAATGATCTTTAAGGTCCCTTCCAGCCCAAACCATTCTGTGATTTCAGGAATGCCTTTTATACCATGCCCCTTAAGATCCTTATAGAGAAGTTTTTGAAGTATGGGTTGGATGAGCCCCCTGGAGCACCTCCTTATGATGAGAGGCTGAGAGAGCTGGGACTGCTCAGCCTGGAGAAGAGGAGGCTCAGTGGGATCTTACTAATGTCTATAAATACCTGAAGAGTGCAAAGAGGATGGAGCTGGGCTCTTTTTAGTGATAACCACAAACTGGAACACAGGAAGTTCCATCTGAACATCAGGAAGCAATCAGGAAGCACTACTTTACTGTGTGGGTGAAGGATCATTGGCATGGGTTGCCCAGAGAGGCTGTGCAGTCTCCCTACTTGGAGGTATTCAAAAGCTGTCTAGACATGTCCCTGCTTAAGTAGGGGGATTGGACCAGATGACCTCCAGAAGTCCCTTCCACTCTTAACCATTCTGTGATTCTGTGTGATTTAGTAATGTGACTCAGGATTTATGTATTTCTAAGAAATCTTGGCTGGCAACATTGAAACTAGTAGGTCCAAATGTAATTTCTATGAAATGTTGTCTAAGGGACAAGCTTGACATTTACAAGGCTAACCTTTTCCTTAGTATTATTATTTTTATTTTTTTTTACCTATACTGCATATTTACATTCATTACTCTAGTTTTCAGACATTTCTGTAGCCAGAATACACAGCAGTGCTTCTTGGTAAATGGCAACAGGTCTATTTATTATTTTGGAGTTGCCTGGGCTGGACAAGTCTGGATTGAAGAAAATTCAGAGAACATTTAATATTGAATACTACATTACCTTAATGTTGAATATTTGACTAGTATGTCAAGATGATTTTAAAGTTCTGTTTATTAACCACCAATTACTTAGTGTAGTTTATTTTTTTTTACCAGTTGCATGCTTTTTAAGGGCTGAGCTAAAACAGTAGTATTTTGTGCACATCCCAGACCAAGAATAGTTTTCATATATGTGTACATAGTGGTTTGGAATCATGTAAATGTGTAAAGTTTCAGAGGAAGATTTAATACATTGTTATGAAGTGATCAGATGTAAATGTATTCTATTTTTTTTTTTTTGAATCCCTAAATTATGAGAACATGCTTTTAAGAATCTTACTATAATTATTTACTTTTTTTGCAAAGCTTATGTTTTCTGTTAGAAAAGTTATGCAGTTATTAGGCAGTACGATGATATTTAGGTATTAAATATGTACAGATATTTGGAGAAACTGAATAAATAAATGCCTGTTGAATTAACATTAATCTGACTACAAAATAGCTTCACCTGGAATCATGTTCTAACTTTTTGCTTTTTTTATAACAATTAAACAATATTGACAGCCATATAGTATAGCGCTTCTGTATTACCATTGTGTCATTAAAATACAGGAGTGTCTGAGTAACAGGTGAGAAGGTGGTTTTTGATGTTATTTTATGCAACACTGCGGCATTGCTAGTGCTTCAAGACATACATACAGAAGAGCTTTCCAAACCCATTTCCAATTTGCATTCTGCTAGGAACCAATTTAGTTTCTGTTGTTACAGTTAATGTTCAAGGGAACATGATTTTGATTATCTTGATTTAATAAGGACCAGATTGGTACCCACACTGAGAACAGGCAAATCTATTTGATTGTGCCTATGTGGTTAAATTAGTTTTGAAAGGGAATTTCTTTCATGGAATAACATATAAAGGAAGAACATATTTTTCTATAATATGCAATTTTATTATCATTTTTAGTTTTGCAGAGTAACTTGTTAACAATGTAGTTTGGGATATTCTTAAGTGTATCTTATATTGAGGTTAATATTAATAAAATGGCGCATATTACCACAGTTGAATTTGATGTCTTGTATTAATGACTAAGTGCAACATAGAACAAAGGTAAATTTGTATGTGATTTTACTAGAATTTGCGGTTAATTTTTAGGGTTCTTTCTAATAACAGGAAGAGCCACAACGCGATAGCTGCCTGATGTACTAAGAAAGCAAGAATTAACCCTCTTGCTGCTCTCAGCTTCCATTGGACTGATGGGTGACAGGATTTTTCATGCTTGTTGCTGTCCAAGTTGGGGAAGAAGAAATCAGCACCAATTTATTTCTGTAAAGGGACTTAAGGGAATTCTGTCTTCCTTCTGTAATAGGACTTCCTTCTTCCTTGGATTCTCTCATTGCTGCCTTCAGAGAAATTCTGTTCAAGGAGGAGAAGTCCTCATCTCCCAGATCAAAAAGATCTGTAACAGCTTCTATTGTTCTCAGAAAAGGCATCTGGATGTGATTATCAGTGTTTCACTTCCAATTTACAAAAATGATTCCAGGACTGAAATAGGTCCACAGCTAATCTGAAAGTATTGATAAAGGTTGGAGATACATAAAACTTTTCTTTTCTCTTGAGTAGATCTCAGACTTTGAGTAGTTCAGCTATGGATAGGAGTTCTATGAGGGAAGCCTTAAGACCTGATGCCATGAGTCCTACTGTATATATCCTTTTACTGCAATAGCAAGAAGATTACTGCCATTCGATTTTAATAGTTTCTAGTAAGAAATGTATTGGGAAAGGCTGGATGGAACTTTTGTGACCATAAGGTAACTGAGTATTACAGGGGCACGTTCAAATTCCTTCTTACCCCCTTGAACTTTTTTAGTGAAGGAACTAAGTAAGTAGTAAGTTTGTACCAAATTGGGCACCAGAACTAGCTCAGGAGAAAAAAATAGAATTATTGCAGTGATAGAAAAGCAATTAAAATCTCCTTGTCTGCCAAGCTAAGCTCATCAAAGAACATAGCTATCAATTAAAAACAAAACGCATGCTATCGCTATAATTTAGACAGAAGCAGCATGAGAATAAGGGGTGATAGAACAAGTGAAGACCTGAAAAATACACAGAAATAGTTAAGGAAAAATGACAACAGAAGTGTCCTAAGCAAGTAAATTATAATTTAAAATTTTTCTTCCATGTGTAGAGAATAAAAGATTCATACTGTAAAGAATTAAAAATACTGTGCATGAAAGAAGATTATGATGTTTCATTTCCTTCCAAGAAATAGTGTTTCAATAGTCAGTTTGAGCATGAAAATTTAGGTAAAGTTGTAAATGAAATCATAAATGAAATCATAAAACCCTGAAAACGAGTGAAATAGTGAAGAGATGAACTTTTCACAAAAGAGGAGAATAAAAAGAAAATACTTTATGGAATGTCACAGATTTCAAACATTGTCAGCACGCTATAATTTTTCAAGTTTTAAGGATTCACTGATATGTGACAAAATAATTTTGAGTGCGTAAGACTTACTCTGACAAGAACATTTACTATGGGAGCTGGGGAGAAAAATCCAGCATGTGTATAAAACTGTGCAGATGGAGAAAGAATATCATTGATTTCTGCAGGAAACAACAGGGCATGAAAATGGAATAGATGAGTATATTCTCTTAATATTGTTTAAACCAGGCTCAGCCAATGCAAGTTTATGCATATTTTTTTGCATATAAAGAATGATGTTCAATGAGTAGACAAAATGGCAGTGAAAGGTGTTTGCCTATTCTCCATGAAAATGTCTGAAGTTGAACACGGATATAGAAGAAACAACAGCCTGATGGTAAGAGTGTCTTGTGAGTACTCCTGCATCATAAAGCCCCCTCATGAATGAAGGTGAATGATTTGGCTTTTATAAATTAGTAATAGTTCCTGACATTACTGATTTAAGGTAGTAACTGTAGTGTCAAAGTCTGGCTAAAATCTCTAATATAGTATTGGTAGTTTAATCTTGTGAATGGAAAAAAAAAATCAACTGGAAATGTAAAATACAAATTAAGATGAAACTGGAGATCAAGTGTAAATTTCAAATGAAGGACCTCAAAATTCAAAAAGTGAATGGATGGGAATGACTGATAGCTGAAGGTGAGTCATCTATTACAGTGCTTTGGAATTCAGAATATCAGCACAATGAATAATGTGAAGAAAGAGATTTGCAATAGGGAGAAATTGCGTATATTTCCAGGAGGGGCAGGCTGATTAATTTCAGTTTGAAGGGACCTCAGACACAAAACATAAATTAGAAGCAAAAAGAAGTGTGACATACATACTGGTGTAGAAGAAGGGCTATTAGAATTTTTATGCAACCCCAGAGAACTGAATGAGATTATTCAGAAAATGGCCATAAATTATCTTTGAAAAACACTGTGCTTTTGCCAGTGAATTCTAACAGATATAGAAGCATTTTTTTAAAGTCTAATGTAAAATACTAAAATATTATTACCTAGAATGATAACAATTTTTATTACCTCGGTATGTCCGAGCAGCAATATTATTTGGAGTGACATTGATTTAAATCGTTTAGTATATAGAAAAACTGAACATGTTTTCTGGTAGAGGATTCATGTGGTTCTTCTCTGATACTTCTCTTTCTTAGCTACAGACTTACATGCCAGGAGCATAATAGTTTCCTCACTATATCTGTCTGTGGAGAGATCCTTCCTCTTCTACTTCATGCCCTTGCCAAGCCTCAGTAACTAGACAAAGTTGACAGACACTGAAGAGACACTGGGTGAGACTGGTTCACCACCACTAGTCAGACTGCCCAGATAAAGAAGTGCCATGCCTGTACTGTATAACTCAAAACCCAATGTAATCACATTTGTTAATTTTCCTTTCTTCCCCTTCCCTATTTTGGCCTCTAACATCTGCAGCATAGCAAGGTGGAGACTGGGCTTACTGATGCCTGCAAATATATATTCTGGTCCAACTCATTCCAGTGCACTCTTGTCTGACAGTGATGAATGGTGCAGTTTTGCTGTGACCATGCAATGTTCTCTCTGCTGTCACTGTAGTGGTAAGTGGCTGGATTTGCCCAACATGCAGACATCCAGTGATCCCGTCACTGTATCATTGTTTCATTCCTATTTAAAAATACTCTGAACAGATAACTCCTATAGTGCATCCTGATATAAAAAACAAACAAACAAACAAACAAACAAACAAACAAACAAACAAAAAAACATTTTGCGCTTTTTAATGCCAAATCCACTATGTCAGAGCTATAAAGCAATATGTCATTTGGACCTCCATATGAAAATATGAAAATGGTCAGAGGTCTGAGAAAGTTGATTCTAATGAGTGGTATATCTCATTCCTCCTTATTGAATTCCACTAAAAATATATTGTATTTATGTATATTATATATATTATTATATATATAATATATATATATACATATACATATATATATATATATATATATATATATATAAAATGTATATATATATTATGTATTATTTATGTATATATATATATATATTTTTTTTTTTTTTTCTGGTAGAAAATACTACATCAGGAAACAGTTGCTGAATCACCACCTCTAGTGAGTCTTGCTGTACATGCTGTTGTTTTTATATAACACTTTGTAGACTATGAGAGTATCCTGAATTCCCGAGTTTTTGATCATGAATATAAGTTTACAATTGATTAAGTCTGGTTCAGTTAATCTGCAGCAGAGCATGTCCTGCACTGTAACTCTTCATTATTGTATAGGCAATGTCTGTATTACCACAGATGTGATATTTTAAGTTTTGGCATTAGACAAGAAAACAATTTATGAAGACTGAAACTTTTCATATAAAAGTACCAAATCTGATGAATCTTTCACTGACTATTACCGTGGATACAGAACTGAATTTCTGGATAAAAGAAGTCAAATCTTCACTCTTCTCTCCACATGAATGTCCTACACAATGAACTAGGTTAAGATGCACTTTCACTTTCTGCTTGGTGCCATTCTGCTTTATATTTGATTGTAACAAGAACTAGCCAGTAACTTCTCCACTTATATGAAGAGAGTGTCTCTTTCCACTCATGTTGCAAGTAATTACTTGTAGACAATGATCCACTCCAACAGGAAAAATTGAGAAAGACCAGTTCAGCCAATACTTGAGTGAAGTCCATCCGATAAATTAGTAGGTGAGAGCCTGATGTTTCATGACTGGAGTGCTGTGATGGATGGATACTGGCTTTTTAGGAAGGACAGGCTGGGAACGTGAGATGGGAAGTTGTCCATTGTATAACAGAGAAACTGGAATGTAAGGAACTTTGGCTTAAGAGAGATAATGAGACAGCTGAGAGCTTATGGGTCAGGGTTTGTGGGCAGACCAACATGGATGGAATTGAAGTGGTTAACTGTCACAGATCTCCTGATCAGGGAGAAACAGGTTGATGAGGATAACTGGAAGAAACCTCACATTCACAGGTCCTCTGAGTGCATCCTCTGTAGATTTGCAGACAACACCAAGCTGGGGGAAAGTGTCGATCTGCCAGAGGGTAGGAAGGCCCTGTAGAGGGACCTGGACAGGATGGGTTGATGGGCAGAGGCCAATGGGAAGAGGTTCAACATGGCTAAGCACTGGGTCCTGCACTTTGGCCACAACAACTCCATGCAGTGCTACAGGTCTGGGGGAGAGTAGCTCGAAAGCTGTGCAGAGGAAACTATGTGGGGATGCTGATTGATGCTAGCCTGAACATGAGCTGGCAGTGTGCCCAGGTGGCCAAGAAGGCCAGCAGCATCCTGGCTTGTGTCAGGAATAGCGTAGCCAGCAGGATCAGGGAGGTGATTGTTCCCCTGTACTCAGCTCTGGTGAGGCCATACCTCAAGTACTGTGTTCAGTTTTGGGCCCCTCACTACAAGGAGGACATCGAGGTGGTTGAGCGAGTCCAGAGTCTTCTCGCAGATGAACAGTACTAGAGGGAATGGCCTCAAGTTGCACCAGGGGAGGTTCAGGTTGAAAATTAGGAGACATCTTTTCTCAGAAAGAGCAGTCAGGCATTGGAATGGGTTGCTTAGGGAGATGGTGGAGTCGCCGTCCCTGCGGACATGGTGCTTAGCAACGTGGTTAAGTGGTGATACTGGTGTTAGGGGTACGGTTGAAGTAGATGATTTGATAGAACTTTTCCAACCTTAATGGTTCTATGATTCTAGGCTGGGGAATTAAATGGGGCCTCAGCTGCAACAGCTATGGCATGGGTGGAGTTCAGGATCATGAGAGGAGGGAAAAAACTAATGGCAGGATCATAAGCCTGCACTGAGAGATGAACCTGGACTTTGGGAAGATCTACTTGAAATGGGGTACAGCCTTGGTGAGAAGAGGCATGGGTCCCAGACAGCTGGTTGGTTTCTAAGGATCACCTTCTCCAAGCTCAAAAGTGTACATGCCAACAAACAGGGAAACAAATAGGAGTTTCAGGAGGCTTGCATGGATGAGCAAAAATCTCGTGATAAATCTCAAATATGAAAAGGGAACATACAAGAGTTAAAGGCAGCTGCAAGTGATGCAGGACAGATATGCAGATAGCCTTCTACAATGATGTGTCTGGCTTGGTGGTTGAGGGGACAGTAGTGGATATTGTTTACCTCAACTTTAGTAAAGTTTTTGTCATAGCCTCCCAGATAACCGTCATACACAAACTAATGAAATAGAGGCTAGATAAATGGACAGTGAGGTGAAAAAGCTTGGGAAACTAGCTCAAAGGCCAAGCCCAGAGGCCTGCGATTAGTGGCTTGAAGCCCAGTTGGACAACAGTCAGTAGTGGTATGCTACAGAGGTTGGTGCTGGGGCCAGTATATTTCACATTCTCATGAATGACCTGGATGATAGAACATTGTCCATATGATACAAAGTCAGAAGGACTGGTTGATACAGCAAATGGTTTTGTTGCCATTCATAATGACCTTAACAGACAAAGGAAATGGGCAGACAGTAATTTCATAGTGTTCAAAAGGGGGAAATGCCAAGTCCTGTACCTGGGAAGGTCCTATGAACCAATGCAGGTTGGGGCCTATTGTCCGGAAATTAGCTGGGTAAAAAAGGACCTTGTGGACAACATGCACAACATGAGGGAGCAGTCTGCCCTTGCTGCAAAAAAGGCCAATGGCTTCGTAGACTGCATTAGGAAAAGCACTGCCAGTTTGCTGAAGGAAGCTGTCCTCTACTCAGACCTCATGAACACACATGTTCTGAACTCCTCACTACAGGAAAGACACAAACATGCTTGAGCAAGTCCAGTGAAGAGCCACAAACATGATTAATGAATTGATGTAAAGTATCAATTTTTTATTTTTATTTATTTATTTTTTTAATTCAGAGGGTGGTCAGACTAGATCACATTGTCCAGAGGGGCTGTGCAGTCTCCATCTGTGGAGAAGTCCAAGAACTGACTTGTCACTCCTTGGCAACCTACGGTCTGACTGTGACCTTGCTTGAGAGGGTTTGAAGTACATCTCCAGAGATCCCTTCCAAACTCAATGGTTAGCTGATTCTGTCATACAAACCTAAGCAAGATTGGTTCATTTCACTTCCAGGAGATTGTGCTGTTCTCTAGACTACTTGACTATAAGAAGAAAGGTGGGAGAAAATGTATACCTCAATTTCCTTGCTTTTTATGAAAATGTTGCAAGAACTTTGTTTCCATAAACATGGAACAAGAACATTTCTAAAACTGAACAGTTTGGCAGGGTAGAAAAACAATTTCCTACTCAACTCTGATGATATGATTTTAATGGAAGAAAGTGCACTTGTGTAATGTTATGTAAAATGATGATATGATGGCCTTGCTGTGGAACTGTTTTTTTGTTTTGTTTTGTTTTGTTTTTTACTGAGATTTTAGCTTGAGTTATAATTGAATTAACTCAAGCAATAATAATCACATGATGAAGCAGGAACACAGAGATGTAGTATCCCTATCTGTTTCCCCTCTAAGATTACAATCTTGAATGTTATTTTCACTTGAATTTTTATGCATACCCTGGCAGTTCAGCTGAACTGAGTTTAAATCATTTAACTCAGTTTGGAGGTTTTATGTGTAGATGGAATCACCAGAATTAAATTATATTCAAACTGTACCTTGATTGCAATGAAGGAAAGCGTTTCTAAAGAGAAGAAAGCTGTAGAAATAAATTCATACTCTTGGAGTTATTCATAGAGGCATGTATTTGCATGGATGTTTGGATTTCTACTCTACAGTGACAATAGCTTTAAGCTTTTATTCCTTCTTTCATTTTACATATTTCTGTCTTCTGTTTTGAAAATTTATATATGAAAATGCCTTTTTAATTATCATAGATATCTTGAGCAGAACTCTTCATATGCTTCAACTGGCATAGTAGGTTCTGTAAGCCTTTTTGATCAACTATTAGAAATCGGTTCTAATTTCCAGGTTTTTGATTTTTTTTTTTTTAATAAATCTTGCTTGAATAGAGAAGGATTACCCTGAAATTCTGATTTCATTGTGATGTGTTTGATTTACTTGTCTTTGTCAAGCTATATTTTTTTTCCATTATACACAATAAAATGTTTTTCCTCATTATTACATAATAGAATATAAACATCTAACTTGAGCTGAATGCTCTTACTATCAAATGTTTTAGCAAATTCCAAACCTGTTTCTTCTGGTTGGATTGACCATAATTCTGTAGTAAATCAATCGCAATTATTTCCTAGTGTGTCTTTCTACAGGAGCATTGTTCCATTCTTTTCCCAAATACAATTGTAGACTGTGTTTCTCTTTTCACCTGAGGATAAGAAATAAAGAATTTCCTGGCTTTGCTGTTTCTGTACTTTAAAAATCCTTCTGAATATATAGTACAAAAATTCTTTGTCATGGACTGTTCTGTAGTATCTTGAATTACCCGTTTGCAAGATAATCTGCTGAAAAATAAAGACTCCTTCTTCATTTGCTGAAAAAAAATAAAAAATAAAAAATAAAAAAACTTGATAATGATTCCACTAAATCACTAAACTGTTCTTAAGATTTTTCAAAAGATTCTGCACTTTACCTAGCAGTATTGACAAGTGCTGACAAATGCACAGAGAAAATACAAAATAACTATACATTTATAATAAGGACTTTTTAGTGATATATTCCATCTAAGAATAGAGAACTTGTACATTATTGTGGCTATTTCTCTGAAAACAAAAACAAACAACAACAACAACAACAACAAAAAACACCACCCAACAGCTCAATAATCAGCAGTGGTTAAAAAAGTCAAATAGAGTATTAGGGATTACCAGAAAAGTCATAGAGGACAAAGTAATTTACCAGGCAGATGGTTTAAAGCAAAAGAGAGTAACTTTTGACACAAAATATAATTAAATTGTCGAACTACAAATTACGGAACTTAAAATGAGGTGATGTAAATAGATTCAAAAAAAAAGAGGATAACTTTATGTTACCAAATGACTTGGATGTATTAGAAAGTGTTTTAAGTAAGTCTGCAGATGATACTAAATTCTGAGGAGCTGTTGACTGTCTCAAGGGTACAGAGGCCTTGCAGAGAGGTCTTGATAAATCAAAGGGATGAGCAATCCCCAACACAATGAAGTTTAACAAGAGCAAGTGCTGGATTCTGCCCCTGGGACAGGACAATTCTAGATATATAGTCTGGAGGATGAGGGGCTGGAGAGCAGACCTGCAGAAAGAGATCTGGGGGTTTTGGTTGATGGTAAGTTGAACATGAACAAACAGTGTGCCTTGGCAGCCAAAGGGGCCAACCGTACCCTGAAGTGCATTGGATATGGCATTGCTAGTTGGCCTAGGGAAGGGATTATCCTGCGCTGCACTATGCTGGTACAGCCTCACCTCGAGTACCGTGTGCAGTTTTGGGCACCACAATATAAAAAGGACATAAAACTATCAGAGAGCAGAGCAGGCTGAGGGGAGGCCTCGTGGCAGCCTGCAGCTCCCTCATGAGGGGAGCGGAGGGGCAGGCGCTGAGCTCTGCTCTCTGGGGACAGCGACAGGACCCGAGGGAACGGCATGGAGCTGGGACAGGGGAGGGTCAGGCTGGGGGTTAGGGAAAGGGTCTGCACCCACAGGGTGCTTGGGCACTGGGACAGGCTGCCCAGGGCAGCGGTCACAGCACTGAGCTGCTGGAGTTCAAGGAGGGTTTGTACAATGCTCTCTTACATGTGGTCTGATTTTTGGGCAGTGCTGTGTGGAATCAGAAGTTGGACTCAATGGTCCTTGTGAGTCCCTTCCATCTCAGGATATTCTATGATATAGATTCTAGATGTCACCTGATTCACCTAAACTTTTGTGAAAGTCAGTTTTTCCTATTATTGCAACTGGAAGCCTTCTTCTCTTCTCCAAGCTAAAAATCCGCATCTCTCTAAGCCTTTCTTCATATTGTAGGTGCTCCAGCCCTCTGATCACCCTCATGGCCCTTCTCTGGGTCCAAGTTAACAGGTCCATTTCATTCTTCTCCTGGGGGCCCCAGAGCTGTACTTCAGGTGGGCCTCACCATAGTATACAGTATAGTGTAGAGGGGGAGAATATCATCGAGGGGGAGAATATCATCGAGAGGGAGAATCACCTCCTTTGAACTGCTCGCCCTTCTTTTTTTGATGCAGCCCAAGATGCGATTGGCTTTCTGGGCTACAGTTGCACACTGCTGGCTCATGTCCAATTTTTCACCCACCGGTACCCCGAAGTCCTTCTCCGCTGCAGGTACTTTATGTACATATTTTTATGTTCACATCTTTATGGTAAAAACCAAAAAGTAAACAAGTAATAATTGACAGAAAGTCCATAGTGGATGATGTTTTGGTAATTTATTTTTATTTTTTGGCTTGTGTCCCCTTTGTGTTTTTCTTCATTATTTATAGAAATGTAAAAATACAAGAAACTTTTCACTGTTTTGATCTAAAATACATCTTCAGCAGAGGCTGTGATCTGCAGGATGCACGAGTAAGGAATTAATTGGTTGAATGTGCTCTTTCATTTCCATTGCTAATTATGTTTCCACAGAAGACTGTTTAGTATTCTGTAATTTTACTCATAGTTTGTGCAAAAGTGTTCACAAATATACAATGTAAATGTGAACATTAAAAGTTCTTTATTTCCATCTATAACATACAGAAGCATCTGAGATAAAAAAATTGAGGTATGTGTAACATATCCATGGAGAAATTCATAGGGTCTAGTGTTAACTATTAAATATGGTTGTTTAACTATTTTATTTTTATTAGTCCTTAGTTGGCAATGTCCTCCTTTGCATTTTTGTGTAGATATTAGAACTTGTAAAATATTGTTATTCAACAGACCTACTATTTGTTCAAAAACTTAAATCTTCATTTGTTTATATTTTTAATTGAAGAACTAAGATATATGAAATTAAAGCAAAAGGTTATACCAGCTATTTGAAACAGATCAAGTCGGCATACTTTTGCTGTTGATGGCAGTTTAGTAACTGGGTTTTAAGACTATAGTTTGAAGACTAGAAATACCCAGAAATACTGATATCCAGATATATCAATATTAAAAAATCTTGTAAGTGTTCAAAGCCTTTTTATGAGAGAAGTTGTTTAAGAAAGGCAAAACCTTTATCTTCTGCAAGGTGGGATGGAAGATCAGTCCTATAGTTTGCCAGACTTAGTAAGCCATCTCTTTGCTGTGTGCTAGAAATGTCTGTAAATGCTGTCAGAGCAGTAAACCCACAGTAAATATATTTTTACAAATACATGTCTAAGAAGTTAAAGAATCTAGAGCAGAAGACTGTCTTAGGTCCTGAAGTCTGAAGTGTACTAGAGTGTTAGCAGATTTTCTCTGATGTTAATATTGTTCCATGACATCTTAATGTTCAGATGAAATGGATTCGATTTTGCAAACTTGAGAATACCTAGGTATTCTGAAAAATATAAAAACATTTACTGAGAATGTAGATGGACTGAATCTGTTTTCAATATGTATGTTTTCAAAGTGATTATATGAGCTGCTAAATATGATTTTTGGAGTTGAAAAGTAGGATGTAAAGACTTCTGGGAAAACCTTTATACTCAGAACTGTATCTGGATTAGCTTTGGAAAACATGAATTTTCCTTGGATTTTCCTTGAATTTTCCTTACATGGAAGAACTTCTGTCCACTGTTTTGCTATGGCCATGTCATACAATCAAGCTCAATGGTCAGGGTTCCCCAGTTTTTTGTAATGGCTCTGTTTCAGGACATATATTAAAACAAACAAACAAAGAAACAAACAAACAAAAAAATGCACCTTACTAATAAATCAAATTATTTCCTGATGTTGAATTAGATTAACAAAAGCACAACAGTCCAGCATTTCTGGTATGAAAGCCCAAACACTGATTAGGAGATGACTCTTTTCCGTATGACTCTCATAACTCTTTTCCGTATGAAGAAGGAAAAGGAACAGAAGAAGCACTTGTGCATTTGTCTGTTTTATGAACTCTACTTTTTGCACATGTTCATCACAGCTTCCTTCCCAAGCAGAGAGGAATCTACCTGAGCACACTACATCACTACCTGGAGAACTCCAGGTAACAGGAAGCAAACAGATTTTAAAACCATGAATGCCAAGCCACAGGGCTAATATGGACAAACATTCATCTCTTGGTTTTTAATTTGCCATTAAGAGGCTAAATCTTGCACTGCCTTTTTCAGAATATTTGTACAAATCAGCAGCTGCCTGATACACATGTTCTCAGATAATTTGATATCATTTGAGATTATTTCTGAATGAGGTCCTCCTATGCAATTGATAATCCATGGTGAAGCTGCAGTTAGTGTAGTTCTGACTTACTAAAACCCACAAAACCTAAAACTTTATACTTTCATTATATGTACAGTGGAAAGTTCAGTACTCTTGGCATAATCTCCTATATGAGCTGATCTGAAATACCAAACTGTTCACAACATTACCATGACTTTGACTAACTCACTTTGAGGTTTTGGGTGGATTTTTTCTTCTTCTTAGTTTTGGATTTTGGAATGTTGTTGTAGTTACTATTATTGCCATTATTAATTAATTAGTTTATTCATTGCCAAGCATCTGACTAACTGCAGTCATGCTGTTAATCCTTTCAAAAACTTTGTAAAACTAGTCACATAAGGTAAAAAATAAGAGCTTGTAGGAAAATTTCTGATTGAATTACTGCAAAACTAGGAAAGCCTATCTAATAATTGAATACCTCGGCTGAGTATGTTGGAAATGGATTGTTCTGAGGCCAATACCCTGGATTTTGTACCTCTGAGGCAGACCTACCCAAGAATAAAGCTTAGGACCCTGTTAAGTTCACAGGCTTTCTGCCTCAACGACATTCATATGCATATAGCATTGATTTTATCATCATTTTGTGTCAGTGGTTTAGTAGAAAATCAGATTCACTGTGTTCTTATATTTTTATGTTAATGTTTTATTTCTTTACGTTAATGTGATTTGTTTCCTTTTACGAAGTTTATATTTTCACTCTTATATTGGAATTTTGGTCATCTAATTTGTTGTCATGCAAAAGTTGTTCTTCTAGTCCTTTAGGACTTCCCTTGCTTTCCAAGAGTTGTTACTGTTAGAAGGGCTAAAGTGGTCAGCCAACTTTAATCTTAGAGTTTTTCAGCAGAAACAATTTGATCTGCAGAGTTGAAGTTTTCTTAGAAAACTGTCCATACTAATGGTCTGGAAAGTGTTTCCTCTTCCTCTGCTTTGAATAAATCATTTTCATCCACGCAAGTGCAAAACAGAAATAAACATGGATTTTTTTTTGCACCATTAACAATTCCACTATCTCCATCTAATTAACTATACCATTAGTAAGAACTGTTTATTTTCTTATGTACATCAATACTTTTTAACGTGTACTGAGATTTACGTAACCACATTTTAAAGTGTATAATTATTTCAAACTACTCAAAGAAAGATATAGTAACAGAATTATCTTGGACATGTTTTAGAGGTGTTTTTCCACTAAAAATGTTTGCATCACAGGCAAAGAAGGGAAGGTATTGCCTGATTGTGTAGAAGTTCATTTTATGTAACTGTGAGATTAAGCGTATGAATCATCATTATTTTCTCTTTTTCCATATTGCAAATAATGAACAGCAATGAATCTAGTCACACTGAAATGGAGTCTTGAAATGGTGTGTGAATAATATAGGCTCATTTATTTTTTAATAAAAATTAAAGAATCCAAGAGCAAGAACATTTTACTGGTTTAATACAGCCTTCTTTGGTTATATTTTCAAAGTATTAAGATGGTTATTGTTGAGGAAAAAGTGGAGAATATATAGGAGTGGAAAATAGAGAGCTGCCTGAAAGAAGGATAGCGTGTTTAATCTAGATCTAAAATACCTATGTTAATAAACAGTGCTAGAGTCAAACACACTAGTGGCTGGACAAGAACTGTTATATCAATTCTTTAGGTATAGAAGCTAAGGCATAGTGATTGTGATAGAGTTGCCAGTGTAAAAAAGAACATCCACATTAAAGCTGAGAAGAAAATCCAGGTATTAATACTGTCAAGTCAGCACCTGTTTCTCTGTGACTTGTAAATACAGTGCTGGCATCTAAAACAGACATGTTAGACCATCTGTTTAGGTGAACTATTTAAATACTTTAAATTGTAGTAAATACTACTGTGTCAGCCTCTGGTAAGATGTGTAATAATAACTATCTATTCCAACTAAGAGTATAAACCAGGTATTTGGGAAGTTTACCTAAAGAAAATAGTGTAAATGAGAGAATGACTTTGTACAGAAGTAAGGAGAATTATTAAATGTGATTATTTTCTGACTCAGGCCAACCAAAGAGCTGAGTCAAGAAGCTGTTTTGTAGGTGGACTAGAAACAACTGCATCATTCATTAACAGAAACTATTTCCCTCATGTGTCAAACCTCCAAATTGAGTTTTCGTTGTGGCCTCTGGTTCTTTGGCGTTTAGAATGCCTCTGGGCTGCAAACAAACTGAGATGATTATTTTTATCTATTTTTTAGCTACCTTCTAGAATAGTTCTGCTGTTGTGTGGGCATAAATGTGTTTTATGACATGGTAATGTGAGAGCATATACAGAGGTTAAGAGACTACTTTTTTTTTTTTTTTTTTTTTCCTGGTAAGTATTTTTTTAAAGAGCACAGTGCTGTGTGTCAAAGTTTTTAGAAGAGTGACTGCAGTATTATTTTTTCTTTTAAAGCACTTGGAAGTCTCCTTATTTGCTCTTGGAAGAGAATAGGTAAACTTAAAGATGTCAGCAGTCATTTGATCCACGTCACAAGACTGAGCAGCAGATGGGAAAGGATAGGAGGGTGTGTCAGGGTGGGTTGGTTAGGGATGATTCAACAACTGGCGCCACACAACTGCTTTGTTAGAGATGTACACTGTGATACTTATAAAAAATGTTTTTCAAAGAAAAGCTAAGGTAGGTGACAAACAGATAATCTTGTTAAGTCTGCCAAGAGGTCTGCAGTGAAATGGCAAAAACAACAAAAAATCTATATTTCCATGTCAGGGCTGTTTGATTTTGCCTTCTCTCAAGCTGTTTTTGTTTTTCCAGCAAGCTTGTGATATGTGACTGACTTCTGTTCCTTAGCTTGCAATCATTTATTGTTGCACAGAAATCCATGCCTAGTAATGAGCAATTACTGGTAAGAACTAAGAAACATACCTGCTAATTAGAAGGCTAGCAAATCATCTTATGAGGGGTAGCTTAGCCAACAAATGATTCATCATTATTAGCTGAGGGACTTCAGGAAGAAATGGAATAAGGAGGCAGATACTTTGAATGACCCAGCCTGGAATATGCTCTTTACAAAAAGAGCTGAAGTAGGTTAATTGGTATCTAAAAGGATGTCACGTCCTAGAATTCAATTAACTGGTTACAGGGCAGGGATTAATGGAGGGTCTCTCAGACCTCTAATGTAAAAAAGAAAGCCTAAAATGTTCTCTTTGACTGATTTCATTAGCAAACACCTTACAGGAACTTTCTTTTCGCTTGTGTACACTCTCAGAGATCAGAAATGTCATCAGCAGTACTGTTTATTGGAGTTTGTTTTTATTAGCAATTATGGTATTGGATGACATTATGTAGCATGTCAGATACTTGCCCTTCCAAAGCTTGTTTGTCATTCTTAGTGATTTTGTTCTAATTGGCAGCATTAGCTGTTCTTATACTTGCCCAACAACTTCTTAATGGAATACTGTTTTAAGTTGCTTATGACCAAGGAAAGTTTTAGCTGCAACCTTTGGTAACATACCTGTTTCAGTTGTCTTTCTTAGGATAAATATTTTTACAATTCTAGCCGAAGATCCTTCAACTGTTAACAAGAAGTAGTCAATTTTCACTGATCAAAATGTGATGGTAAACTTTTTTTTGAAATAACTGCACTCATACTTTAGACCTCAGATGCATCTGTTGCCATCCTTGTGAAAATTTGCATCAGGATAGTCATAATGTAAATCTTTGGGAAAAAAATATAATGATAATAATGATAATAATGATAATGATGATGATGATGATGATGATGATGATGATAATAATGATAATAATGATAATAATGATAATAATGATAATAATGATAATAATAATAATAATAATAATAATAATAATAATAATAATAATAATAATAATAATAATAATAATAATAAAGGGTATTCTTCAATCCTGTTTTGTCCTGGAAAATAGCACTTCACTATGCACCATGGTGAGCTGGGAAGAAGAATGCCATAACTCTGATTGCTGTATTCTTCCTCCTCCTTTTCCTGAGGTTTTATTGCTGAGTGTGATGCCATATGGTATGGTATTTTGGTCAGTTCTGGCCACCTGTCCTGGATGTGGCCTCTCAGGCCCACCTCAGGGTGCATCATCCCTGGGGGTACAGCATGAGAAACAGAAAAGGTCTTGCTGTTGTCTAAGTACTGCTCAGCAACAAATAAAACAGCAGTTTCCATCACAGATTTCAAACATAGTACTGTATGGTTTGCTGTGGAGGAAATTAACTCCATCCCAGTCAGAACCAGTATAGATGCCAAAGCAAATAACAGAAATCAATTGTGCATTTGTCTGTCTCCTCACGGAATGGCTCCTCTGGGAGCCCTTCAGCTGATGTTGAGAAAATATAAAGTTATCCTATTCGATTCAAGAAATGGGCTGGAGCAAAAGGCTGGGGAAGATAAAAAGAAAAGTGAGTGAGGAAGACAAATGTGTATAGTGGAAGTGGATTTTAAGGTAGTAGAGGAAAAACTGAGTTTAGGTTGCAAAAGTAGTGTGTAGAAAACATCCTTTTCTGTGGAAAATGCATGGTACTGGAATACCCAGGAGCCTGTAACCTCTTTATTACTCAGCTATGCCACTGCAGCAAGATGCTTCTGAACCTCTCTGGCTACTTCTCTGGAGGGAGTGGGAGGAGTAGGACATGGGATATGTAATGCCTCACCAAGAAGAAATTACCATCTGTGCATTCTCTTCAACCTTTTGTATGAGCATTTCTGCTATGTAAAGCTGTGATAGTCCCTTGCAAAACATAACGTTGACCAAAGATGACAACATGTTGCAGAGGCTTGGGAAGGAGGGACTGTCTTGGAATAAGAGAGCAGGAAAAAACTAAATACTTGGCCAGAAACAGAATCCAGGGCTCTGACAGAAAAATAAATAAATAAATAAATAATCAGTAGTCCTTGAGTCTCATGGTTTCCCATGTACCAATCTCTGGAGGAGCTGCTGGAAAAGTGTCTGTTTCACAGTGGCTACAGGTCTAAATAATAGACTAGCTAACAACTTATTTTCTTGCACGTCATTGTTTTTCTGGTCAACCTGAAGGTTCAGCTCAGCAGAGGAATGAGGTTTGTGTCAGTGTCACTCCCCAAGATGGAAATGTGCCATCTTTTTCAGAAAGAAAATTAAATGTTATGTGCCAAAGTTGTCATAAAAATCATGAAGGTAGAAAGCCAAGTACCCAGAAATCAGGCAGTGTCAGAATTAGCTATCCATGGTTTATTTGTGTCACTGTGCTTATATTATGACATGCAGTACATATAGTATGATATGAAATAATGAGATGATCGTATATTCTCTTCGACATAATTTCTGCTTCATTCACCTTATAGGCAAAAGCTGCTCGTAGGAATCAGTAAGGACCGTGTAGTAATTGTAACCATAGTCTTCTTTCCATGTTTTGCAGAATTTGAAAGATATTGAGCAAAAGTTTTGGAAGGTTTGGAGTGAGTGAAACAATGGTTTGAAAGCTAAACTAATAGACTCTTCTCTGAGAGAAATTTGTTTCTGATCCTGGTTAGACCACAGAACTACTATCTAACACTAAATAAATTGCTTAAGGAAAACTTTTTGTCCAGTTATCTTTTTATTGTTTTCTAAACATTACTATTGTGAACCAGTAGTGCTACCTGCAAACATGCTATAATCTTGAAAATGAAATTTAAAGGAAAATGCACTTGATGTTAAGAGCAAGCTAATGTGAAGTGTTCTGAAACTTGTGTTACCCAACTTCATTACGCAAAATGAGAGGCTCTTTTTCAGTTTATTTCTTTATTTCTCTGATTCTTGGCTATAAAAAAAAAAAAGTGCAGAGCTTACTAGATATTATAGCTATCTTTTAGTCAGTGAAAGAAGCAATTGAAAGTGCTTTATAGAGCAGTTATGGACTAATAACAGAAGAGACTAATCAAGTTATTGACATTATGGGTGAATCTATGAAAGCACTAGCGTCTTTTAAAAAGAAGATTTTTGGGGTGGCTAACTGAAATCCAGGTTGCAGGATAACAGGCAGTCACAAAAAGAACCAGGGACAAGCAAAGGCTACCTTTGTTATCTGTCTGTGAGAAAACCAATGGAGGGATCTTTAATATATTGACAGGGTTTTTGTCTCTGCTTTTTTAATCTTAAATACTTGCCAAGGTTGTTGTGTAGTGATTGTGGGGTGTACATTAGAAACTGACTTAAGAATTGGGTTCTGTAAGTGAAGAGCAGTCAAGGACCAGGTAAAAAGTTTAACCGGTCATTCTGATTTATCTAATTAATTAATCTAATTAATCTAATAAATCCAAATTCTTTCTTTTATCATGATGATAGTCTCATGACATAGATATTAATGTAGTATATGATAATTTTTATATGTGTACAATATGTCTATCTGACGTTCATGTCTTACATCAGAGAGTGTTGGAGCTGAAAATGTCTTTTATGTGCAGCTGTGGTGTGGCTTCGATTTTTATACCTGAGTAAATGTAATAAAGGCAGTGGGAACAAGGCCAACATCAGCTATGTTGTTTTTCATGTATTTCTGAAAAGTCAAGTCCATTACAACTCCTTGTGATGCTTCGTTGTTTGCTATTTACCTTTACCCATCTGGTAATTACAAGTTCATAAAAGTATCCTCTTTATTGTCATGTGGCTTCATACTCTGTAATTAAATGTTTCAGTTTTTGTTTCTAACAATCTTGTTAGTAACTTTTGTGTTTTGCATACGGTGATAACATTTTAAGTATATATACATTCATACATGTGACCTGTCCAATCTCCATGAAGGTATGCAAATGAAAGCTTCTTGGCCTCTATCTGACTTTCTCCTAGTCCTGATAACAAGATAGTCCAGATCCAAACAAGAATTTCCTTTGTCTTCAGCAAGCTATATCCTGTTCTAATACATACAAAGATTTATATTGTTTCTTTTCGATCTCTCTTTGGAGGCCCTTGCATCATCAAATGTCTGTCACTCTGTACCAACATTTCCCCGAATATCTTATTAGGAAAACGTTGTAAAATAAAAATTCCTTATATAAAAGAATAAATAATAAAAATATTCTTATTTCTTCACGTATATTCTGAATTTCCTGATTATTGAGTCCTGAATTTGCAACTTGTTATATTTTTTTCTTCAGTGTGGCAAATCTCCCTGAACAGACCATACTCTTAATAAAATACTCGTTTGGATTCAAGTCAGGAAATCTGGGCTGGATGAAAAGACTGCTAGCTGGGCAGAAAGATAGTTCCACTGCTAGGATCAAATGGTGGAGAATGATTGCTCAGCATCTGGCTGGCAGCTGGTAATGAGCATATTGACATGAGCAGTCGATACCACAGCCCATGCTGAAGCGCAGAGTTTGGTACCCAGATGGCATAACCTGAAGCACTGGCACAGGCAGGGAAGTGACTGATGGGGTCACAACCTTGCTGAAAGGACTTGGGGACTTCAGTGGATTGCAGGGTGTATATCAGCCAAGCAGTGTTTTCTCATCATAAATAAAGCATACTGCATGCCAGGGTGACTGGGGCCAGCAGAGCAAGGGACATGCAGGGAGCCCAGGAGAGGGCTACCAGGATGGTGAGAGCCTAGAGCACCCGCTCAGTGAGGAGTGCTTGAGGGAGCTGATTTATTTTGTCCTCTGTGTTGAAGGGGAAGGCCATCTAATAGCAGCCTACAGCTACTTGAAGCGTAGCTGCAAAAGACATCAAGTCTGAGCTCTTCTTGACAGTGGCATGCTGTAAAATGAGGGATGAGGGGCAAGGGTCCCTAATTGCGATGTTCAGGTTGAAGATCAGGAAAATCTTCATCAGGAATGTGGTGCAGTAGTGGAGCAGGTTATCCATGGAAGCCAGAGAATGTCTGTTCGAGGATCTTTGTTGTTTTTTTGTTGTTGTTGGAGGTTTCTGAGCCTGAGACAATGCCATAGCTGATGTGACCTGGTGTTGCTGATAGTCCCATTTTGAGTGGGTGGTTGGACTGGACAATTTAAGAGGGCACTTCCAAACGGCATTTCTATGATTCTGTGAGTAAACATAATGCTCCTTCCAACACAAATAAGGCATTAACTAACAATCCATATTTTTCTTTTGCTTTGCTGAAATGCATAAAATCAATGTGATCATTTTTTCCTAGTTTAAATGCCTGAGTATTCGTACCTCAATGGGTGACCTCTTTTTCCAGAAATGTATTTAATTTCCCTTTACATCTAATTAAAATATGCATTAGGTGATTACCGTTTGATTTCTTAAAAGCTCAGTCCTAATATTTAGGCTAGAATTCTTCCCTTTCCCTGGTAGTTTGCATTATGCCATACATTTCTACCTGTCTGTTTTTTTTTGTTGTTTGTTTTTGTTTTTTGTTTTTTGTTTTGTTTTTTCCATATGAGTCAATGAAGATGTTCAGTGAGTTCACTTTCTCATTTCAGCTATCTGATTCTGATCGTCTGTAGCTGCTGCAGTTGAAGGATTTTTATGGTTTTTAAACCTGCCCCAAAATCAACTGTTTTTCATTGCTGAAGTGAATCAAATAATCTCTTGTTATAGACTACTTTTACCTCTTATATCAGCATTTTTTTTGTTTGTTTCTTGCAGAGCTATAATTAATTTCATTATTATTTTTTAATTTATTCAGCTGTCTTGGATATTCACTATGCACATGCTGAAAATACAAGCCTGAAGTTAAACTTCTCCCTGGATGACTATAACACATTAATTCATGCAGTATTTTTTCAGTGATTGATTTTGCTGTGGGTTTGCTTCAGAGTACATGCATTAATGCACACCATCTTATAATCCTTGTTTTCTTAAACTACATTACAGCTAGATTAAGAAAAATAGCTAAATTATAAATTTAGATTTTATGATTAAAAATCTAATTAGAAATAGTTTGCTCACAGCAACTGCTCAAGCTCCAAGTATAAATGGAGCATATTAATGTTACTCATCGTGAAAGGTGGTTCATTAATAGGTCTCCTTATGTGCACAAAATAGACACATTGCCATGCAAACTTTCCTTGCATCAGTCCTCATGAAACAGCAAAGACTGAAGGCCATGCCTGTGCTATAAGTTTAACTGCAATTGTAACACAGGCATGCCATAGTATGCCATATTGACCATACTGTACATATGAACTCTAGTTGGCAGAGGCAATTAGAGTTGGCAGAGGCAGTGTAGCAGTCTCAAGCCAGGTACTGGGACTGAGGCTATTCATACCTGACCTACATGGAATAGTATACAGCTATATACATGTATGCTGTATTCCACATTTTTAGTTTAGAAGTATAACATCTTCACAGAATCACAGAATCATCTAGGTTGGAAGAGAGCTCCAAGATCTAGTCCAAGGTCTAGACCTAGTCCAACCTCTGACCTAACACTAACAAGTCCTCCACTATCACTAAGCTCTAAATCTAACCATCTTTTAAAGACCTCCAGGGATGATGACCCAACCACTTCCCTGGGTAGCCCATTCTAATGCCTAACAACCCTTTCAGTAAAGTTCTTTTGAATATCTAACCTAAACCTCCCCGCAGGACTGTCATCAAGGCTGTAGTTGCACACAGTGGTATCTATGCTGGGGAATTTTTCAAGAGGTGGTAAGAGACCGAGTAAGACATGGAGAGAAAAATCAATTTCCTCTCATTATTTCAACAGGATTTGCAGAAGATCTTAGAAAAGTAATTCTTTGCAAATTTTCCCTTAAAATGGTGAGCTTTCTTGGAGGTTCCAAAAATTTTCTGAAGAATTTTTCTTCCCTTTCAGTAAGTATAGTTTAGAGCTTTCTTTCCTAGGTTGGCTATCCATGACCCAGAAAATATGACCAGCATTTTAGATGATTAAATTAAAAATAATGTTTACTGATGTTTTGCCTTAAGATTTTGTAAGGGCCACACCTTCAGAAGTTCTAATTATTCACTCTTTTCCATGGACTGCAGTGGTTATTTTAAGTGCTCATCACTTACTATTAGCATGAAATTATTGTGTGCAAGAGAGAAAGGCGGGAGTTGAAACATCTTTTAAATATAATTTAATAAGAGAGCTTAGGGCGATTTTTTTCCTCTTTTCAATCTAGAGGTGCATAGTTACAATCTCTGACTACTATTTTTTTTCTGTGATCGCTATTTAGACTCTCACTTGCTCCAAAGGTAAACAATCTGCAGGGAAGCAAGCATATTGTAGGACAGAAATTTGTCTAATGCAGAACACTTTGTCCCCCATGTAGGTAGAAGTACATATTTTAGGTAGCAGTGTCTTTATCTCCTCTTAAATTAGATTCGTGTTGGCTTTTAAAGCACCAAATTACTTAAATGCTAGAAAATGCTAGTGCCTGATGGGTTACATTTTTCTCAGAGGAGGAAAAGGATTTTTGCACAGGAATTAGCAGGGCTGATCAGTTGGACTTTAAACTAGATTTGAAGGGGGAAGGGGATAAAACCAGGCCCGCTAGTGATAAACTATGGAACAGCTTGACAAAATCTGAGCAACTGTGTGAAAAAGGAATCCTTCAGTGTGCTCCATGATGTGCTGGGTACAATGAAGTGCATTTGAAGTGTTTCTACACCAGTGCACACAGCATGAGGAACACGAAAGGAGCTAGAAGCCTTGGCTCAATCCCAGAGCTACGATATTATTGGCATAAGCAAAAGCTTGTGGAATGAGTCCTGTAGCTAGTGTGTTGCGATGGACAGTTATAGGCTCTACAGAAGAGATAGGCAGGGCAGGCGAGGCAGGGGTGTGGCACTGCTTGTAATGGAGGGTCTGGACTGTGCAGAGCTTGCAGTTGGCAATGACATGGTTGAGAGCCCCTGGATAAAGGCTAAGGGACAAGCAAGTAAAGGAGATGTCACTGTAGAAGTCTATTGTAGACAATCCCACCAGGTTGATAGCATCAATTAATTATTGTTTAAGGAACTAAGAGATACCTCGAGATCAGCTGCCCTTTTCCTTATGGGTGACTTCAACTTGCCAGACATGAAGTGAGAGTTTCACACAGATGATGCAAACAGGTCCGGGAGATTCCAAAAACACCTTGATGATAACTTCTTGGTACAGGTACTAAGGGAACCAACTAGGAAAGGTGCCCTCCTACATGTGTTGCATCTAAACAGAGAGGGTCTCCTGGGTGAAGTGGCAATTGGTGGCCATTTTGGCCGTAATGACCATGAAGTAGGTGCGTTTAAAATCTTTGGTGATAGGAGGAAAAGTTCCACCAAAACTTCAACCCAACATTTGGGGAGAGCAGACATCAGGCTAGTTACTAGTTACTAAGGTCCCCTGGAAAAAAGGTTTTAAAGGTGGTGGGGTCCATCAGAGCTGGTTGCTTTTCAGGTACCACCTCATAACAACACCTCCTAAGAGCACAGGAACAGGCAATTCAAAATGTTTTAAGTCAAGCAGAAGGCTGTCTTGGTCGAGCAGAAGCCTTCTCTCAGAGCTTAGGTGGAAAAAGAAAGCGTATGGCCACTGGAAGTGAGGTCGAGTGACATGGGAGGACAACAAAGATGCTGTTCACCTTAGCAGGGAGAAAATTTGTGTGGCCAAAGCCCAACTAGAGTTGAAGCTGGCCAGTACAGTAAAGGACAATTTATTTTTTTATTTTATTTATTTTTTTAATATGCTAAAAGCAAAAGCAGGACCAGAGAATGTATTGATACATTACCTGATGAGGATGGTCACCTCACAAACAGGGACATGGACAAAGCAGAGACATTTAATGCCTTTTTTGCCTCAGTCTTCAACACTGATAATGGGCTCAGACAGCCCAGGTGCCCTCATATGGAGAACCACGTCTACAGTAAGGATAGATTTGCTGTTTATCATTCAAGTCATGAAATTGTGCAGGACTTGCTGCTTCAGCAGGGAGCCTGATGGGATTCTTTCCACGATACTCAGAGAGCTGGATGAAGTCATTGTACGACATCTCTCAACTATTTTTCAACAGTCTTGGGAATGTGAAGAGGTCTCAGTTGACTGGAAGCTGGCAGATGCTGTTCCAATTTTCAGGAAGGGCAAGAAAGAAGACCCTGGTAGTTACAGGCCTGTCAGTCTCACTTCAGTGCCTGGCAAATTTATGGAAAAGTTATATTGGGAGTTACTTAAAAACACCTGAAAGACAACACAGTTATTGGTAACAGCCAACACAAGTTCACAAGGGGAAGGTCCTGCTTATCAAACTTAATTTCATTTTATGACAAGGTTACCCAAAGGAAGTCAGTTGATGTAATCTTTTTGGATTTCAGCAAAACTTTCGATACGGTTTCTTAGAGTATCCTTCTAGACAAAATGTCCAGAACACACCTGTATAAATACATAATGTGATGGGTGAAAAATTGGCTGCTGGGTTGGGCTTAAAGGGTTATAGTAAATGGAGTTACATCAGGCTGGCAGCCTGTCACTAGTGGGGTTCTGCAGGGCTCCATTTTAGGGCCAGTTCCCTTCAATGTTTTCATAAATGGCTTGGATGCAGTATTTGAAGTTATACTGAATAAGTTTGTGGATAAAAATAAATTGGGAATGAGCTGTTGACTTCCTCAAGGATAGAGAGGCCTTGCAGAGAAATCTTGACAAATCAGAGGGCTGGGCAGTCCCCAAAAATGTGAAGTTTAACAAGAGCGAGTCCCAAATTCTGCAACTGGGAAGGGACGACCCTGGAAATATGTACAGACTGGGGGAGAAGAGGCTGGAGAGCAGCCCTGCAGAGAGGGATCTGGAGGTTCTGGTTGATGGCAAGTTGAACATGAGCCAGCAGTGTGCCCTGGCAGCCAAAACAGCCAACCATACCCTGGGGATCATCAAGCACATCATTGCTAGCCAGTCAAGGGAAACAATTGACCCGCTCTGCTCTGATGCAGCCTCACCTCAAGTACTGTATGCAGTTTTGGGCATTACAGAAGGCCATAAAACTAAGAGAGAGTCTAAAGGAAGGATACAAAGATGTCAAAGGGTCTAGAGGGCAAGATGTATGAGAAGCAGTGGAAGTCACTTGAGAGGAGAATGAGGGGGAGGCCTCATGGCAGCTGCAGCTCCCTCATGAGGAGAGCAGAGGCACAGGGACAGCGACAGGACCCGAGGGAACTGCATGGAGCTGGGACAGGGTGGGGTCAGGCTGGGTGTTAGGAAAACGTTCTTCACCGAAAGGCAGTCGAGCACTGGGACAGGCTCCCCAGGGGCCAGGTCACAGCACTAATCCTGCTGGAGTTCAAGAAGGGTTTGTACAATGCTCTCAGACACATGGTCTGATTTTTAGATGGTGCTGTGTGGAGCCAGGAGTTGGATTCAATTATCCTTGTGGATCCCTTCCAACTCGAGATTTTCTATGATTCTATGAACTTTTTTATTGTATGTTTTCACATTTTTGCATCTCCTTAACAATGATAGTGAAGTGTAACATTTATAAGAAACAAGTTTACAGAAAGGAATTAAAGGGGCAATTAAATTGACCTTATGGCTGTTTTCTTACATGATGGATTTTTTTTTACCTGATCATAGGTTTCCGAAGAAACACTCCATCACCGCAGTGAGGAAGAAGAGTCTTTCCAGGGAATGGAGCCCTATCTTGTGCGGAGATTATCATCCCGTAACATCCAGCTTCCCCCTCTGGCTTTCAGGCAGCTAGAACAGGCAGACTGGGATAAAAAGAATGATACTGAAACTATTCCAAGACCTACAACTCTTCCACTGAGGATTCCTCCTCTGATTGCCATTACATCTGCAGAGTCCAGCAGGTAAAGTCCAGGAATTTCTTTTTGATTTGACGTTTTCACTGGTAAGTGCAGGACAGTAGATGCTTCTTTTAGGATAGAAGATTATTTTCGGTGTTCCTTTAATAAATATATGAAAGTCTATATTATTTTTTTTTTTTTGAGAGATGAATACAATGTCATTTAGTAAGGTTCAAAGAGAGGTTGGTGTTTTGATTTTATTCTTTTTTTTGTTTGTTTTCTATCCATGGAGGGAAGATTGGTCAGAGATCTGGAAGGAAAGTAAGTGTAGAGGCAAGGGTAACAGTTCACATTGCTCGTCTTTCTGGATTTCAGGATATTGGTCTTTGAAACTTGAATTGTATGTGGGATGCCCCGTATAAACTGTGAAATACCCAGGAGATACTGGAGAGATTTTGTTACCTCTAGGAACACCAAATGAAAAAAAGTATGTATGTGCCTGATGTGGTAGAAAGTCAGATAGCAGAGTGAAAAATAATACTTACAGCCTATGAAAAAGTCTAGGTGATTGTTGATTTCTAGAGACTGCAATTGTTCATGAGGCTGGATTCAAATGTGCATTAGAAAGACAGTTTAATGGCTATTCAAATAAATAAACTCAAAACATACTGGTTATTATGGATAGCTATCTGCTGTACTCAGAGATTGATATCCTCTGAGAGGCCTCTCTGCATCTAAGAATGTTGTGGGTATTAGAGACATTAGAGATAACTTTGTATTCTGCTTATGGCTTCCATTCCTGTGGTTGATAGAATTTGTTTTGAAACTGGACAAAGCAACATTTATCCACAAGTAAGTTTATTTCTGAGAGTAGCAGAGAAACAGCAGATCTATAGACTATTGAATGAAGGTGCCAGGCTGTTTAAACAAACAGACGAAGCAAAACTGAAGACAACAGCAGAAGCAATTATAATTTTGATGTTTCTTGGTAATATACAATCTTTAGCTCTTATGATTCTTTCTTAGCTAAAGAGCAATTATGCTGTTACAGGAAGAATATTATTTAGGAAATCAAATTTCTCTGGATGTTTAGAACCATTTTTCAGTTGTTAGCTCTCTCAAGCAGCTCTGCATTTCCCATTTACGTGCTCGTAATGCCAGCAAAACAGCTGGGAAAAGCCATCCTCTTATCAAGGCTTTTCGTCTGCATGAAACTATACAAATTCAGGGGACCTGTTGTGTCTGTGGATATACAGCTTACCTCCATCATCTTTGAATGCGTGGAAATAAGCAGTTGAGAACTGGAAACCAAAATGAGGGTAGGAGACAGGAGGATTCAGTTTTCAGTGAGTAGGTGAAAGTGGAACAGCTATTAAGTCCTAGAAATTGATTTTAAGAAGGAAGAATTTCACTGCTAAAGACATCGTAAATTACAAATACATATTTCTAGAGGAAGACAATTAAAAAACCCAAAGATGGCAATATGAAGCATCTTGTACTGTGATTTAAGTACCTGGAATGTGTAAAACTAAAACCAGTGACAGTGGATTTAGTTTTAAAAATAAAATATGTATTCTATTCCTAAACACACATATGAACTCTCACACTCTATTTTTCTTTCTTTTTATTTTTATGAAGTCTCAGGATTGTTTCTGTTTTTAGCTTTATATAGATATGAACTACACTAATTGAAATTAAACAGGTTATTTAAAAACAAAACACAGCAGAATAGATGAAAACCAAAAAGTAAATATCCAGAAATGTTTTTCTCAGTCTTTCACACTTCGCAAATATGTACTCTTACTTAAGATTGCTGGCAATCATTTATCAATAGTCCTGGCTAACTGGGGTTGACCAGTTTTGGTTGTATTTTTATCAGTGATCTTGATGAGGGGATTTAGTGCAGCCTCAGCATGCTTCCAGATGACACACTAGGTTGGGCAGGATTGTTGATCTGGTTGAGGCTAGGAAGGCCCTGCAGAAGGATCTTGATAGGCTAGATTGATGGGCCATGTCCAGCTGTATGGCATTCAACAGGGCCAAATACTGTGTACAACACTAGGGGCATAATGAGCCCTTGCAGCCACACAGGCTTGGGGAACAGTGGCTGGAAAGTTGTCTGGCAGAAAAGGACCTGGGGGCATTGGTCAACAGCCTGATGGACATGAGACAGCTGTGTGTCCGGCTGGCCAAGAGAGCCAGCAGCCTCCTGGCCTGCACCAGAAATGGTGTGGTCAGCAGGTCTAGGGAAGGGATTGTGCCTCTGTACTCTGTCCTGGTGAGACAGATGTCATCTTAAGCACTGTGTTCATCTTGGGTCCTATGAGGAGAGGCTCAGGGAACTGGGGTTGTTTAGCTTGGAGAAGAGGAGGCTGAGGGGACACCTCATCACCCTCTACAGCTACCCAAAGAGGTTGCAGTGAGCATGGTGTAGATCTCTTTTCTCAGGTGAGAAGTGCTAGGACATGGTGAAATGGCCGCAAGTTGCTCTAGAGGAGGTTTAGATTGGATATGAGAAGAATTAATTCACAAAAAGGATTGTTAGACATTGGAAAAGTGTCCTGGTTTCAGTTAGAACAGAATTAATTTTCTAGGAAGAAAATTAATTCTGTTCTAACTGAAACCAGGACAAAAAGATTGCCTGGGAAAGTGATGGAGTCACCATCCCCAGGAGTTACTTAAAAGATGTGTGTATAAGGCACTTAGGGATATGGTTTAGTGATGGACTTGTCAGTGTTAGATTGATGGTTGGTGTTGATGATCTTAAGGGTATTTCTAACCTGATTCTATGCTTTTACGATTTACCTATTATTTGCTAAAACATAATTTATGAGAGATTATTATAATTGTTTAACATAAGATTTATTTTAAATTGCTTTAATATTGTGAATATACAACTGAAACTGTATGTATTAGTGTGTTCATGAAGCTCTTGGGAGCTGCAAGAATGATGTATGAAATAGCTGATCTTTGAAGTGTCTTTTCTGCAGTGTTCCTTCTCCCCTGATATATTTTTGTTCCTTAAATTAAGCTCATCGTGGGGATAGATTAGATAGGCACTGTACTGCTTAAAAACTCTTTTTTTTTTTTTTTTTTAAGAAGAAATCAAAACTCTCTGCACTGGGAATCAGACCCAAACTTGATATAAAACTATATGATTTTTTTTTTCTTTCTGCCATTTAGAGATGCACTTCTAATTTGTAATTACAGCGGATTGTGAACCAACCATTACACTTTTTAATATCTGGTTTTTAGAGGAAATATTAGAAAGATGTTATTAGCATCATCAGTGTAAGTTTGATACTATAGCTGCACAGACTAATGGTCCTAATTTCAAACAAAATGCATCTTAATGTCTTCCGCTTGATTGCGTCGTCTGTACCCTATCAGAGCAATAATTCAATGATTAGATTTTGTCTTCTGTACTCAAGGTAAGAAATTAAAAAAAAAATAAATGCTAAAGAACTGACATGTGGGAATCCTAACCCATAAGTTTGCAGTTATTTACCTACAATACCAGGTAAATATTTTTTAAAACAACAACTTTGTTATTGTTTTAAGGAACCGAGTGTTATAGAGAGATGATAAAAGTAGATCGGACCTTAGAAGTGTAAAGTAATTAAAATACAAGCTGGGGAAAATCTGGTAGTCAGATTTATTTATTTGCAACTTAGTATGGTAGTGTATGTAATGAAAATAAGTGGGAACTATGGTTTACACAGTGCTGAAATAGGAAACAAACAACAACAACAAAAACAAACAATTTCATTTGTTTTTGAGCTTAGAATCCCTGAGTTCCTCTCTGGGCTGCCAAGCTGTAACTCTTCTTAGGCAGTTTCTCATAAATCTAGGCTGTTTTCAGCAGTGGCTGTGTTCCCTGACTCACCTGCCAGTTAAGAATACTGAATAATAGCACAATAATTCTTAGCACTTCTGTTGCACATATCTTTATTTTAAAACCATTATAAGCACAAGCTAATCTTCATGTTGCTTTCAGGAGATCAGGTAGTGATCTGGTAATTTTATCTTCATTTTATATATAGGAAAACTTGTGCACAAAGGGATAGTGCAACTGGCCAAGGCTACAGAGCAAACCAGTAACAAAGCTCTGAACAGAAACTCAAGAGCTTTTGGTTCCTGTTTGTTGTCTAGCTTTTACTACCTGCCACAGTGCTGCAAATGGAGCTTGGGGAAAAAACAAAAGCCTCAAGGTTACCTCAAACTTCAGAAATAATATGTCAAGGAAAATTTTACTGATTTTTTTCAGAGGAGATGTTTACTTGTTATTAGTGGAAGTTAAACACCTAACTGTTGTTATGCATCTGGACTCACATTAAACCTAGAGTTGTATCACACTGACTCAGTCTTGTAGAACTCTGATGGCAGTGTCTGTTACAAACAAAAGCATAGTAAATTAGTGTGGAAAGTAAACTGAGTCAACATTTAAGCTCAGTTCTAACGTGGGGAAGAATCAGTGGGAAGTTGTGAGGCCAAGTGAATGTTTGAAGCCATCATGTTTTGTGATATCCAAGCCTTGACTTCTGAGACTCTTTTGTTCTGGTGACTAGTGTCATCAATGCAGCTATGTGTATTCCAAAGTCATTTTGGAGACTTAAAAACAATTGTGTTTGTCAAGATTTGCATCAACTAGGTGCTAGAGAGAAATAAGAAAAAGAGCTGGTATCATACCAGAATGCTTGCATAACAGTCATTCTTAATACACGTGGAAGATCTCACACTCATCTCCAGCACTCCCAACCCCCAAAGAAAAAGATTATTTTA
Organism: Aythya marila; assembly: GCF_965140915.1. Classification (NCBI taxonomy): domain Eukaryota; kingdom Metazoa; phylum Chordata; class Aves; order Anseriformes; family Anatidae; genus Aythya; species Aythya marila. The sequence continues at coordinate 20,618,127 of NC_139080.1, read as the reverse complement.
AGCTATGCCTAGCATTATGCAGATACTCTAGAACTGATGACTGGTAGACTATGGAGGACAGCAGGTACTGCCTTCAGTCCATCATTAGCCAGGCTGAAATCCTTTTTAAAATTCAGAATTTTGATTAGAAAATTTGGTTACTCTTTAAAATAGGCATTTTAAAGTTTTTCTAATGATTAAACCCATCTATTTTGTCTATCTATTACCAGTCAGAAGAATTGATTACCCCACTATACCCACCATTGGTGCGGCCTCCCCTCACATACAGTGTACAGTTTTAGGTTCCACAATATAAGAAGGATATAAAAGTATTGAATTATGTCCAAAGGAGGGCAACAAAGATGGTGAAAGGACTAGAGGGATTGACTTAGGAAGAGTGGTAGAGGATACTGGGTTTATTCAGCTTACAGAAGAGGAGACTGAGGATCAACTTCATTGTTGTCTACAACTTCGTCATGAGGGGGAGCAGAGACAGATGCTGATCTCCCTCATGACCAGTAATAGGATGCAAGGCAATCACTTAAAGCTGCATCAGGGGAAGTTCACATTGAATGTTAGGTAAAGGTTCTTCACCAAGAGGGTGGTTGGGCACTAGAATAGGCCCCAAGCCTGTTGGTGTTCAAGAAGCATTTGGACAACACTGTCAGATATGTGGTTTAACTTTTAGGTTGCCCTGTGTAGAGTCAGAAGCTGAATTCAATGATCCTGGTGGGTCTCCTCCAGCTTTTCATATTCTATGAAAATGTCTAAAACTTAGAGCCTGAAGTCTGAAACTTATAGCTCCCTTTGACTGCTAGGTTATATAATTAGCAGATAAAGTTTGAGATAAACTTTTAAAAAGTCAGGTAAGAACACATAGTACTCTGAGGTGAGGTTATTTTTGCCTTTGCTGAACTTTATATGTTTCAAGTCATAACATCCTTACAGTTTTCCAATGTCCAGTGAATGGCAGCCCTCCAGTGTGTCAAATACTTGTACCATTCTGGTGTCATCTACAAACGTGCTTGGCATGCATGAAATCTTTCTGTCCTGGTATATGATAAAGTTGTCAGTCTTGTCTCCAGAACTGACTCCCGAGGAACTCTGTTCTTATCTAGCTGCTGCTTTTATTTGGAGCCACTGCCCATTATCATTTGGATTTGATGATCCAACCAGTTTGTTGTCTGCCTTGTGGTCCTGTTCATCTTGTCCATATCTTTCCAGCTTGGCTACAAGGTTTCAGTGAAAGACTTTAAAACCTTTGCAGCTGCTCTCTTGTCTTTAACAAAGGCAGGAATTAATGAAAGATAATCAGGTTCATCACATGTGATTTGCCCTTTGTGAATTTATGCTGACTATTCCCAACCCCTCCTTGTCCTTTATATGCTTGGAGGTGACTTCCAAGAGGAGCGGCTCAATATTTCTCTCAGGGTCTGAGATGAGTTTGGGACAGTCTGTAGTTCCATGGGTTGTCTTCTTCTCCCTTCTAAAGATGGTTTTACCATTAGACCTTTTCAGATAACTAAGGACCTCCACTGAGCACTTGAACTTTTGAAAGATGATAAATAGAACATGGCTTCACAAGGACACCGACCAACTTCGTCAGCACCATTGGATACCTCCCACCTAGTCTCAGGAACTTGAACATGAACAGTTTACTTAAGCAGAACCTAACTGGATCTTTCCCTACAGGGGGTTGTACCCTCTACTCCCTCAAATGTCCCTCTAGTGAAGGTGACCTGGAAGGCCTAAGAGCAGACCTTGCCAGTACAGTAAGGCAAAGAAGGGTTTGAGTACTTCATCCACGTCTTTCATTATTTTATCACCTGCTCTGTTCAGCAGCAGGCCCACATTTTCTTTTGTTTTCTTTTTGTTTTTCAAGTACTTATTTTGTTGCCCCCTGTCCTGGTTTCTGTTAGGACAAAGTTTATTTTCTTCCTAGTAGCTGGTAGGGTGCTATGTTTTGGCTTAGGATGAGAAGAGTGCTGATAACATGCTGATGTTTTAATTGTTGCAAAGCACTGCTTAGACCAAAGCAAGGATGTTTCAGCTTCTCACTCTGTCCTGCCAATGAGCAGGCTGGGGGTACAGCAAGAGCTGGGAGGCGAAAGACCGAGAACAGCTGACCCAAACTGACCAAAGGGGTATTCCATACCATATGGGGTCATGCTAAACAATATATCGGGATGGCTAGCTGAGGTGGGGTGGGGGCGGACTGCTCGGGGTTAGACTGGACATCGATCAGCAGGTGGTGAGCAATTGCATTGTGCATCACTTGTTTCGTACACGTTATTAGTAGTAGTACTCTTATCATCATCATTATTATTATTGTTATTAACATTTTTTTGTCTTAATAACTGTCTTTATCTCAACTCACAGGCTTCACTTTCCTGTTTCTCTCCCCCATCCCAGAGAGGGAGGGGGGAGGGTGAGCGAACGGCTGTGTGGTGTTTAGCTGCCGGCCAGGTTAAACCACAACACCCTTCATCTCCAGCTGAGCATTGACTTTACTAATTGTATTCCTGAAAAGCCAACTGATACTTACATTTTCCTCCTTGGGAATTTGTGTCTACTTGTACCTCCTGTACTTCTGCTTTTTGTATCTCAGCTCAGTCAGAAGTTTGCTGTTCAGTCAATTTGGCATCCTGCTGTTGTTTTTGAGCCTTTAATCACAGTTTATCCAGCATACTACAGGAAAGTGAGTCACTGGCTTGTAGAAAGAGCTGACTATGTAGGATTTTTATGATAAAATATTATTTTAATTTTCAATTATTATTTCATTCATAATAGATTTGGTAATTTGACTAGACTCTCTTCTCTGCTTTTGCATTTGTATAATTCGTTGCTGATGTATGTTAAAGAGAGTAAGAGTGTTTTCTTTTTTTCGTAGCTGATATGACTGTTAGTTTAGAGACTGATCATTTGCTGAGTGATCTCTTTAAATCATTTTTCCTGATGATTCTTCCTAGTCTAATGTTTTCATTCACATGTTGCTCACTTATCTGCTTAGTTGCTTATTGTTGCCAAGGCCTGCAGCTGCAATGGCTCACTCTGCAGGGAAAGCTCGAAAAATAAAAGGTTGCCTCTAATTACAATTGGCCAAAGTTGCAGTGAGGTGGGGGAATGCAGGGAATTCATTAAGATCAGCTTTACTTTCTGTACTCTAAGTGGAGGAGATTAAGAGGTTTATACTCTGCAGGTACTGTCTCTTTTTGAGCAGTTAACTAGAATAATATTGCATTTATTAAGATATTTCTTTGGGCAATCAGCCAAACCCAAGGCCACGTGCAATGTTTGATACAGTATTGGAAATGCAATGTAAAAAGAAATCCTTAACAAAATAATGTCTTAATGTGTACTTTTCATCATGTCATAGACATGTCAATTTAGAGATGATAGAAGAAATAAAAATAGTTTATTCAATTAGACGGATATGCAGAGTTTTCCTTACAAGGATTTTTTCATGTTGGAAATTGTCTGTTTAGATTACATTCAATGTTAAGAGATATTTTGAGGTCTTCATAATCTACATTTCAATGATCCCTACCACAGTGCTTCAAAAATACAAAAAAGAAACGTACTGGACTCTCACAGGCACATAAAGCTGAGGGAAAGATGGGAATCACTTGCAGAGGTGAATTCAGCCAGCAGCTGTAGGTGAATCCTGCCTTTAGGATAATTCCATCCAAGCCGTCTTAGCTAGCTATAGAGCAATGAGAATACAGAGCCGAGCAGCTCAAAGCCACCTTCCATGGTTGTGCACAGAATGTTGCTTAGCATCTGAGAAGCTGATGTAGACCTGGGAGAGAGAATCGAAGTAGAAACATATTAATTTTGAGCATTTACATGACCCAATCTTTCTACAGTTCTGTGTGCATGGTCACTGTTCTATCATTTCTATTGAAGCAAATTACAAGTGATGTATTTTCTCACAGGTTCCTCCTCTAAACAAGAGGCAAAGGACTGGTCTATGGTGTAAAACAAGTTGTTTTCAGCATATTCCTTGCCTCTCTTGCGTCAGATCCTGTGTGGAGACAAGTTTTTTATTACACAACCTAACAATTGGTACACAAGATTGCTAATAAAATCGGATGCTACTTTATAGCCTCAATATATTTATAACTTAAAACATACCTGGCTAAGGAAATAATCTGAAAAGGAAGTTGTTGGATGTTAGTTTACTTGGGAAGGTGTGCCCTCTTAAGCCTGTCAGCTATGCATGCCCTGTTCTTTCTATTTCTATAAGGTACCTGCTTGTGGCCAGCACAGGCTACAGGATGTGCTCCAAAAAGATAAGATTCTTGGTCTAGCTAAGTATGGCCATTCTGAGGTAAAATAGATTGGAAGAGTTAGTGGGTTTTGTTTGTTGGTTGGTTTGTTTGTTTGTTTCCTAGATCAGTTATTTGTTCATAATATGCAGTTCTTCACCTTGATTATGCAGAATTTTCATCTGAGTTCAGACCATTAGTAACTGTAACTTTAATAATAAAGATACACTTGTACATAAGCATATGCACAGTAATGCCTTCATTTGTTTTATACCTTACGGCTTAAAATATCAGAAAATTCAATTAGAAATGTACATAAGGTATTGCTAGGTAGGCATATCACAACAACAAAAGTACATAATTCTTCATTTGATCATATATTTGCATGAAGAGTTTTTTTTTTTTCTTTTTTATTAATTTTTGATGTTACACAGAATTGATCTGCAACATATTTTCCACAAACAAGGTATAATGTTAATTATTGCTGACATAAGGCATATATAGAAAGACACAAATAAGATTCTCCTCTTTAAGGTTAATATTAAAAAAAATGATCATTTATGTTTTTTTTTTCTCATATTTTCCTATTGAGACTAATGTATGAGTCTAAATTGTGTGATTACAAATTAAGTTAATACACATTTGTATCTTTTGAATGTATTTCCAGTAACATTTCATATTATTAGCACATAATACAGTTAATGCAGATTCCAAATCTCACTTGGAATTTGAACATGTAACACTTTTTTGGGCTGCTGAGTAAAAGATTATAAAATGTCATGTCCAAATATATATAAAATATTTAATATAGTGCTGATAAGACCTTGTGTTTGCAGAATTACACACTGTTGGAATAGAATGAATGTTTTATATTGCAACAGTTTATGCTGAAAAATGTTATTTCATTAAATGAGGCGCAGTTTTTACTGAAACTTTATTTGGAGGAAAAAGTACTCTGTATTCTTACAGATGCAACTTTGGTGTAGAAAGATAAAAAAAAAAAAAAAAAAAAAGTCAGAGAGATGAAAATTAATAGTTTTCCAGACTGGAACACAGAAGAATCAATGGGATTTTCTGGAAACAAGACAAAGTTGATTTATTCGTGGTTGTAATCAAAATGATACGTTGAAATCATCAAGCATAGAAAGTGATTTCTCCATATATAATTTACATCAAGTGTACTATTTTTTTCTGTTTCTACTGTAAGGCATCTCTGCTTCTTTTAAACATCCTAGTTATAGTTCTCCCTTTGACTTTGCATGTAAATGAAGGCTAGACAGTAGTCCTGTGAAATGTAAACAGATCAGAGCCTCTTGATATTCAAATATACAATAATTTTTGCTTTCCTTAAAATGCTCTTCTTTAAAAGCAATAGCATCTATAAAAATGGAGATAGCAGGAAAGGACTTTAAAATTAGCTTGCAAAATTATATAGGCAGATTAATTTTTAGTTCTTGTTACAGCAAAGAAAACAAAATAGTGAAGTAATGAAAGGCTGTAATTCTGGTTTTACCTCTTTCCTAACATTGAACCAATTTTATGAGGATTTTATATAGGACTGTTGCTTGAACTTCTGAGTACAAAATAAAAATGTAAGCCTTATCAGAGGATCTACTCGATGTGCTAGAGCAAGATCTGGTTGACTGCTATTACTTTGAAGAAAGTAAGTTTCTTTGCAGTCTCAAGTAATGGCTATGTAATGGTCTCATTCTGTTCTTTCTTGCCACATCCCTTCTAAACTATAATTTTCTTTAATTCAAAAGTAACTCTGGTCTTTTTTTCTGGTATAGGTGACAGGGTGATTAAATGCAACAGTTTGACAATGAGATCTGTCTGAATAGGTGGCATCAGTATCTCATGGACTCTACAATAAAAGGTTTCATTATGGTAGTCTATGGCCTTATCAGGTCTAATGTGTTAGAAATATCTGTATGTCCCTAGCAGGAAGGAACAGAAAATAAATGTGGTTTTTGATTTTTATAGTTAAGTATGATCTGAAATTCATTGAACATGCAGAAATTGAGACTTCTTCAATAGGAGCAAGTTAGTAGTGTGGACTTTCAGCTGTTTTTATCTAGTGTTATACTAGACCAATAGGATTTTTATGACATCTTGAACACTGTCTGAAAAGTTTGAGGGGGTTGTGGCTTTCTCTGACCGCAACCTTCCTACAACATTTCCTTCCTTAGTTTCCTTCTGTTACTCTGTTGTAGTTCATGTCCCTTCTGCTCTGATGTTTACATCTTTCTAATGCTTAAAGGTATTTATAATAATCTCTGACACTCTCCAAAACATCTATTTGTCATACATATTCTGCTTTGCTTGGTCTGTCACAGTGTAAGATTTACCTTTTTTACTCCTTATTATTTTTGCAACTATTCTTTGTATTCAGTGAAAGACATGAGTTCAATGTGTTTTGGAATTATTACCACTGGACACATGCGTGGTTGATGGAAAAAGCTGAGTAAAGAATGTATTGAGTAATTTATACAGTACTGTCTCAGGTAATGCATATGATATACAGTATTGTGGTTTCTGAGACATTTTATGAAATTATAGAAACTTTTACACAATTTTGGAGAAAGAATTATCAACTTTTCCTTGGGTAACTTACATACACATATGAATAGCATATTTTTTATCTGTGCAGAGAGAACGATAATAAGATATTTCAATAATTAGCAGTAAAAGTGGATGTCAAATAATTTTCCTCAAAGGTCTAATGTTACTTTACAATTGCAAAAGTAAAATATATAAAATAATCCTTAGCACTACTTTTTTGAGATGCTTCACTTATTATGCATGAATGAATCAGTAGCAATTACTCCTCTTCATCAAATTCAAATGTGTAATTGTGCTTTTTGATTCACAGATCAATTAATATAAATCTGGACAATAACTATACTTTTGTCATCTTTATGTTTGATATTAAAATTTATTGGTAGAGAATATGCTTGCAAAGCCTGATTGTTCTGCAAATAGAGATGGTGGCAAAACCCTGTTTAATTAAGTGGGGGCAGGATGCGGCCTACACAGAGGTACTAAAAGCTGTGTGGGAGAATAATGTAAAGTCATCAGCAGCCTGGGGTTTCCTCTGGAGATTGCTGTGTAAATTTAACTTTAATTGAAAAGAGAGAAAAAAAATGATCTTAAAAGATTCTCTGTTAAGTATAAATGACATGTTAGCTTAAAATAAATTACAATTATTTAAAAATGTAGAATGACAATATATTTTGCAGTAGAGGAGGAAATTACCAAAAATGAAGGAGGTATAGACAACACCTTTAAATTCCCAGTATTAAAATAATAACATAAAATAACCAACATTGATTTCTCTGATTGTTTAAAAAACTCTTTATTAAAATGCTTGTATTTCAGATGATTGTCTGATTTCCTGGATAAAATTTAGTCTAGTTGTACTCTGTCATATTTTTTTAAAGATGAGTTAAAATAAGCAGAAGTTGCTAGCCTGAAAAGCAGCTGCATCACTGCTGTTGCACTTTTTGGGATTTCTGTTATAGCACTGAATAGAACTCAAGCATCCTGAATCCCAGGAGAAACGTAAGTGGCATTTCAATTACAGGCTACGCTGAAGCTCTGTTATTCCTTTGTTACTGTTGGAAATACGTGCTTGCCCTTATACAGTTCTTGCTGACAGATGTGAAATCTGCACTTTCCAAGTAAGGTAAGGAATTGCTAGGAGTTGGTGGACATGAGTTTCCACTAGATTTGAGGACAGTCACTCCAGTGTTAGGTTATTTTGCCTATCTTTTGGACTCCTTGAATTCCCATTTGGAAAAAAAAAAAAAAGAGAGAGAAAGAGAGAGAGAGAGAGAGGGAGGAAGGAAGGAAGGAAGGAAGGAAGGAAGGAAGGAAGGAAGGAAGGAAGGAAGGAAGGAAGGAAGGAAGGAAGGAAGAAAAAAATGTTAAAAATAGTAGTGAGAGCAATTTACCAAAGACCAAGTAAAGATGAGCAACAGACCTTCTTGGCTTATGATAGATAAATCCAGAAAAGTAAACATTAGCCCTTTCAAGCTATTTTAAGAGAATTGTGTTAGAGCAGCCCAAGATAATCAAGATAGTAAAGTAAGAGAATATTTATTTCAAAGATAATTGAGATACAATTGTAGAAGTTGCTATTTTTTAAGAATGTTAGGCTTTTCTGCTTGTTTGCTTAAATACGTTCCCACAGAGAGCTAAGTGGCTAGGAATGAATATAGTCAGAAAGATTCAAACCTAAAACTTTTACATTTGAATTTAGACATTTGAAAGGCTAGACTACAATTGCCAGCATAGTCAGTAAATGAAATCTGTGAAGTCACTCCAGAATACTTCCTAATGAGCCCTGATGATAGCATGGGATAACAGGAGTTATATTCATGTTAATCTTGCAATACAGCAGTAACAACTGCTACAGTCTTTTACACCAATTCATGACATGGTAGTAGTGCTATGGTGACAGGAATTTTTTGGGGTGTTTCCTTTTGGCTTGAATCTTACTTAGAAATGCAAGATTTTATATATATATATATATATATATATTTTTTTTTTTTTTTTTCTGATTGTCACTGTGTTTCCAGGAGGTAGGACTGGCGGCTTTAACATAGGGGATTCAAGGAGACCTACCTGATTTATTTAATTAAAAAATAAAATAATTAAAAAAAATACACATAGCTTAGAAAGGTTACTAGAAAAATCCCTTGCATGCCATAGAAAATTTTGAAGATATTTGGAGACATCTTCTCACCCCGAAAAACATAGAAAATTGAATTTATAAGCCAAGATCAATTGCTTTAAATGTTTTGCCAAGGAGCAAGGAGTCAGACAAACAGATAAATTTTACAGAAAAGCTATGCTACCAGTTTTCTGCCTTTTGTCAAGGGTAATAAAATGTGCATAGGGTATTACTGAAGTAATGCAGAGTAACAAGGAACTATGATAAGGATATGTAAATGATGCAGTTAAAATTATTTAAGTTGTCATAATTCATGTTTTGTATAGCCTTTTCCACAGGAAGGATCAAGACTTGTATCATGCTATATAGTTGCATAGCTACTTAAATGTCTAGTATTTTATGTACTTGATTAAGAATTAAGAGGATTTGTCACAAATATTAACTTACTGAAGAATGCAAAAAGTGTGAAAAGATAGCATACATAAAGGAAAATAAAGCAGGCATACTGTTGTTGAGTGATAGAAGAGCATGAACTGATACTAACTTCACTTAGAGGATATAGTTGGGTTTTCTTGATGATTTCAACTGTAACTTTTTAATGTTCTCTATTTATGACAGCATTTACTGTCAGCTATTTTTTCATTAATTAAAGCAGTAAGTGGATTATGATTTCTTAGTCAGTACTACATCTCAGTCAGAGAAATCAAGAAGTATTGAGGTGGTGGTTTTCCCTTCAGCATTAAATGAATATTAGCTATCCATCATGAATAAGATCCAAACCAGATGACTTCATTGCCTAAATGATCAGTGGCACTTGAGGATCAGCCCCGATTCCCTGAAATACAACCTGTTTGCTGGCTTGCAGAACTGGAGGACAGAACTTGCTGCTCCATATTTTGTGAAAGCCTGGCAGACCAAGCAAAAAGAGCCTGTACTTAATATATTCTGTAGTAAATATTAAAATATTCATTGCTTCTTTGCCTGAGAAATTTGGTGGCCTTCAGAGTTGGTGTACAGAGTTGGTGGATAAGGGAAGAGCAACTGATATCATCCTCCTGAACCTGTGCAAAACATTTGACAGTCCTCTGTGACGTCCTTGTCTGTAAATGGGGATGAGATCGATTTGAAGGATGGACCACCAGGTGGATGAGGAGTTGTCTGGATGATTGCACTCAAATAACTGCAATCAGTGGTTAAATATCCCAGTGGAGTGTAGCAATGAGTGGTGTCCCTTAGCAGTCTGTACTGGGACCAGCAATATTTAACATCTTTGTCAGTGACACAGACAGTGGGATTGACAGCAGCTTCAGCAAGATTGCCAACGACTTGCATTTGACACTGTCCTCCATGATAACCTTGTCTCTAAATTGGAGAGACCTGGATTTGATGGCTGGATAGTTGCACTGAAAGAGTTGTGGTCAATGGCTCAGTGTACAGATGGAGATCAGTAACGAGTGGTGTTCCTCAGAGGTCAGTACTGGGACGGGCGCTGTTTAACATCTTTGTTGTCGACACAGACAGTGGGATTGTGTGCACTATCACCAAGTTTGCCAATGACACCAAGCTGAGTGTTGTGGTCAACACACTGGAGGGAAGGGATGCCATCCAGAGGGACTTGCACAGGCTTGAGAGATAGGTCCATGTAAACCTTATAATCTTCAACAAGGCCAAGTGCAAGGTTCTGCAAGGTCAGGGCAATCCCAAGCAGAAATACAGGCTGGACGGAGAACAGATTGAAAGCATCCTTGAGGAGAAGGACCTGGGGATGTCAGCTGATAAAAAACTCACCATGAGCCAGCAAGGTACTCTTGTAGCATAGAAAGCCAGCTGTATCCTGGGCTGCATCAAAAGATAGTCACTTCCAACCCAACCCACTCTACGATTCTATGATTTTATGATTCCTAGAAATATACAGATAACGCAGGTTAAGAAGAAAGTATTCAGGATTTTCAGGTGTATGGAAAGCTGCTGTGTTCTTGAGCATGCTGAACATACTGAATATATGAGCATTTCTTTCTTTGAAGGTTTCACTATTGTAAAACATCAAGACCCACAACCTCTAAACCACCACTGACAAAAAAGTAAAGATAAAATCTTATGGGTATCCCCCATTAATCTTGAGATGTTAATCATATTCAAAGAAAAGTGGCAAGGCACTTCTTGTTTCCAGTGTCTCTCACCCCATCTTAATCCCTTTTCAAGTACAAATGTCACATCTTCTGATTACACTGGACCTTGTTAGAAAAAGCAGTGTGTAGTCACCTTGCTCCAAAAGAACTGCCAGTTTCTGAGTCTACTATTGTCTCTGTTGATGGTTTAGAGGGGAATTTGGATAACAGTGCTTTAGTGAATGCTGATCTGAGAGAGATGCAGATGGGAAAGGTTTCCAAGTTTCTCTTCTTTGTGCTTGCAGCCTTGGATAGTCACTATCTGACTATCATCCCTATAGAGATTATAAGCCCTGCAAATATCAAGCAGAATCTCAGTTTCTGTTTTTTAAGGGAGTAAAAAGTAGTTTTCAATCATTTAAACTTCCTCTGTTTCTTTTTACTTGTAAATGCTGTTGAGAGGAAAGAGGATTGAAGAGAACTATGTGGGTGCTAGCTGGAGTGATAAGATAGAATCAAAGCATTCTACTATTTCTGTAAAAGAAGAAGCTTGGAAAACATTGCATTTTACTGTGCAAACAATTGCCTATGAGATCTTTCAAATTTGTCTCTGGAGGGCAGTACTTTCTTTATGCAAGTGATTCACTTGATAAATGTGAAAGAATTTTCAGCCAATGAATTTCATATTTTCAGAGCATAACTAAAACTGATATATTATACAGGCTACAGGCAAATATTGCAGTTCAAATAACATTCACTTGTAGCACAAATATGAGCTGAACAATCCAGCTTTCAATGAAGACTAGTTGTTCTAATTGGAGGACTATCACACCGAAATGAACTAAGCTTAGTAAATAAAACCATTAATATCACCAGGATATTTTCTACAAGTACGAGATACATAGGTAACAAGTGACAATTTTGATAAATAACACTTTGAAACTGTTTATTATATCACAAGTTAATATCCTTCAATAAAGGTATTTACTTTGGAGAGTTACAGATGGGAAAATAAATTGGTAATATTCACACTCACTTACCCACATTAATGAATGCTTCTTTCTCCTCCACCCTTCATTTAAATAATAAGCAATCTACTGACATGTCAAATTACATTTTACTATTCAAACTGTTAATATTTTTGATTCATGAAAAGCTGGTAATTAAGAAACCTTTTACTGGAAGTATCAATTGTTAGGAAAAATTACATCTATATGATTTATTTGTTTAAATCATTTATTGGGAAAATGATTGATACAGACTCCTAACTTTCTAATTAAAAAAAAAAAAAGGTTTCTGGTATGTTAGAGATTTCTATACTTTAATTATATTCAGTGCATTATATATTTAAATTTTAATTTGAGTGTGACAAAATGAATATTAGGTACATGTTAATCAAGCTGTAGAATAACTGTCTGATAATCTTATACTGAGGAATGTAAATTTTTTGAATGCTTTTTCCAAGAAGTAAATGAGCTCTATTAGTCATTCTAGCAATGGTAGATAGATCTATTACTTTACCAAATAAATAAATAAAAATAAAAAGAATTAAAGAAATATTTTATGAGGCTTTGAGAGCAATTAACTGCTGTCTATTTGTATGAACCTTTCAATTCATTTCCGTTCAGTCAGCTGAATTACCTGTTGACCTCTGCCTGCAAAGCCACTCTTTTATAGATTGTTATAAAAGCTTTTTTACTTTTACTTTCTATCTTGCTTGATAAAGTTGAGGAAAACTGTTAAAGCATACATGAGAACCTTGAGGAGTATGGGGATTTTGAGAGAAAAGTGTCAAATGAAAGCACAGATGCACCAAGTTTAGTCCCATCAAAAATAGTTCATTTGAAACACTGGAATACCTATTAGCTTTCTTTGTCTCTTCTACATGATTTAAACAGAAAAAAACATATCGTGTATGAAGGTGCTGAGTAATTCAAACCCTCATTAGAAATTATGAAACTAATTAAGATAATAATTAGAAAGTCTCAGATATGATTTAACTAATATAAAGCAGCCAAAGAATTCTGATGTGTAGTTCTGGAAAAAAATACTTCACAGCTTTTTCCAAAGGCACAGTCTTTACAAATTATAATGTGAATAGTGTCCTTGAATTTTCTGGAACCTTACTGAAGAGACTGGTGAAAATTTGAAATCATGCAAAACTCACCTGGCTTGGAGTCTGATTAAGTACTCTCGTTCTTTTTTCATATTATGATTTTTTTTTTAAATAATGCATGTTAATCCAATATGATTTTATGATTTTTCATTGAGAACTGAGTGAAACTAGGTTTGAATGAAGTTTGCTTTTAACTTGTAGGTTTTCCTGTTCGTTGGAGTAAAATTAAGAGATTTTAATGCTGTGCAAGTCTTACAGGAATGAAGTGCTCCTAAACCCCTGCAAACTGAAATGATTATGTTTCATCAAGTGCACCCTTAATGAAATATCATGGATGCCACCTGTGTCCCTCTGCTTGAAGTGTGCAGATCAATCATTCAACTGATAAAGTGGAAAATAAATTGAAGAAAAAGGATAAGTATCTTTCTTCTTCAGACCTTGTTCACAATGGGCTAGACTCCCACCTTATGATTTTTCCAGATCAGAGGATGCTGTGTAGTTGTGTTATTCAGGAACGACTTTAAAAACAAAGTTTGAATCAAATTAGTGCTGTTCCTTATTACTACAGAGGGAAGAGCCTATCTCTGGGATTATGCTTCATTTAACCTGCTGCTGTAGGTACAGTGTAGAAGATGAGGAAGTGGGAAAAGCACTAACTGTGCTTAATCCCTCCTCTCTTGCTTTTCTGCTATACAGCTGGGAAGGTAATAATGTGCTGCTGCTTCCTCCTCCAGCTGCAATCCAGGCAGGCAGGGGAATGTTTTTAAAATCTGCCCCCTTTTAGGTGCAGTAATTATATAGCACTAGCAAGAATGTAGCTGGTGATTTTTAGGATGCTTCTGAAATAGACTTAGCCTTTACTCATTACTCCAAGTAGGAGGTTATTGAAATTGTTATTTTAGTGGGAGAAAAATGCCTTTCATCTCAGTCAACTCAGCTTTTCATCAGCAGAGCTCTGCATCAAACTGTGGGTGTCAAAGCTAAAGTTATATCTGTCCATGTACCTGTATCGAACACATGGTTCTTACCTACTTAGATTTTAAATCACCTAGGTGAGAGACTTTGTGTTAAGGATATATCTCTTCTGTGTGGCTGGACTGTAATGAATGTATTTCACATGACTGAATTCAGTGCTTTAGTATACAGAACAAGAATACAATATATTTAGATAGTTTATGCTCTTGCAATGGATATTTTGATATGTTCAAAGAAACATCCTTCTTGCATACATGCACTCTATTAAAAATAAAAACTGCAATCACTAGGGACTGTAAGCTCTGGTTTGTATTCAGATTTTAAAAGCCACGTAGTCTGTATGCTAAAGGATCGATTTATATTTTACCTTACACGAGAAATTTGGTATTTATACCACACCCATTTGAAGAAAAGTGGATCTTTGGCTTAATTGTGACTGAACATGGGGAAGGTTTAACAACCATCAAAAATGTCTTATGCAGGGTTATACATTAAGCATTTCAATTATGCTTAAGTACGGAAGGCAGCAGATTAGATAGCCAGTGAAATTAAATTGTTTGTTTGTTTGTTTCTAAAATGAAGAAAGTATCATTACTCACTAACAAACTGTATCAAAAATGGAAGTCCCCACAGAGCTACCTGTTGGAAAATCTGTCTGTGAACTGGAAAAGCAGCCTTCCTAATAGGTGATGTGTCAAACAGGTATAATTATATAGTTTTAGATTAATCCTCCTTTTATCATGTTAATAGTGATTTTAGTAGAATTTAATTATGGAGTCACTCCATAATTTACAAAAGACATTCAACAAAAAATGACTATTGATTTTTAATTTCTCTCTGCAACAGAATTTCAAAATGTACGTTGAAACGGATGCATTGCTCTTACCACGCTCTTACCATAACGGCCCCTTTGTTTGTAATTGTAAATAAGCACGTGATTATATAAATGTGTTTTGCAAGTAGATTGTGTGAGATTTATAAGGGCATGTTCTTGTAATACTTTCTTTTGCTATGATTTGTAGTTCTACATCTAACAACATCTTTTATATTTAATCAGTCCTTTACTTTTTAAAGCACTCAATTTTTTCCTCTTTAATAATTCATTGTTTCAATTGATTTATAGAATGATGATCTCCTGAATTCATTTTCCATTGCTAGCAGCAGGAATGTGTTTCAGTTTCATGAGTCACACATGATAAAAAAGGTTCTGATATGAACAGTTAATGACTGTCCACTGCATCCAAAATTCAAGCTTATTGTACTCAGTGACACTTTGGGTTTCTATGTAAAACCATGGTGCAGTTTCTCACATGCCATTGTGCTGAATTACGGCAGGATTAATGTCAGTGCTATAGTCAGTAGTAAATACCACTAAAAAAAATTTGCCAGCCTGGGTGTTTTAACATTTGTTCAGTTCTTGTACAGACAGTGCAAGTGAGTTTCTCTTACTTTACTTTCACACTAAACAAGACATTTAAACTATTGCAGAAGAATCTTTGTCATGAAATGGGTAGATATTATTAGTTTCCTAATTAAATTTCTGAATGTTTTCCTTCCTGCAGAGATTGCATTTGTTACCTCCTCGATATGTTCACCTTCAAGGTTACATTTTTATCTTAATTTTGAATAACTTCTATTGCACTTTGAAAAAATGATTCCCATATATTCAGACCAAAAATAAAATACAGTGGTTTGTTAGGGCTGCATGTCATTACAAGACTAGGAAATGGAGAGACAAAATAAGTCCCCAATAATTTGCTGTATGTCAAAATTGCTTATCTTCACTATAGTGTCATCATAGATATCTGTTAAGAATTGCAATGCCATTCTGCATTCAGAGTAAAAGATGCAACAGTTTATCTACTACACTGTTACCGCTATTACCACTGAATAGAACCTTCAAAATATGTAAACTTCAAACTTTTGTAAACAAAGATATGAAAACAAACAAAATTGCTACCTTCGGAACACTATTCTTTTTATTTTTCCAAGTATTTCTTGAAAACAAAGACATGTTTTAAAAAAGAGATGTGAAAGGTTAAGAATCCTAACTAACTGAAAATGGCATTTTCTGGTGATGCAAAATGTTACATTTTATTTTATGGACCTCTGTGTGTTCTGGTGTGATTCATACAGAGAGCTCTGAGATGCTAATACAAGGCTAAGAGGTAGGTATGGCTGGAGCAGTAGTTCTCATATTCAAGCCTCAACTCACCAGGGAGGTTCCCATCTCATGTAAGGAGGCTCAGGCAAGTTCCAGGAAAATGGAAAAAGAAATTTATTTTTCTAAATCATTTTCAGATACAACTCTCAAATGTAGAATGTTCTGTTGCTATTGAGACTTCAGCAGACTTAGTGCTTTTGAGAATTCTGTTGTGAAATAAGGCAGGGAAGCAAGAAAAAAAAAAATTGCCTTGAACTACATATTGGATATCTTGTCAACAAGTTTAAAAAAAAATAAAAAAATTGGTGTTCATGTTTCTTTGTTGTTGTTGTTTAGATAAAGTTGCTAGGTCTCCTTTACAGCATGTTTTGTGGGGAAGTGTAAATAAATAAAAAAAAAAGTGTATAAAAATGCATAAAAGTGGAAATATAAGTGTAAATGGAACAAAATGTTCTGGCAGTGGTTTGTCATACTGGTCTATTAAACAACTGGTCATACACTTCTTTTTTTTAAATGCAAATATAAGCATTATTAGGAGTGACAGTCATGTACTTAATTGTAACTGAACTTGCACCCTAATACTATGGAGTGTTTAGTGCCCTCTATTTCAGCTTCTACTTCTGTAAAATACAGGTAGCAATATCCTATTTGCATTTGGGATGAAATGTGTGAAAACCACTATGCTAATGCAAAACCCCATTATTCTTAGTAACGTAATACCATGACTAATTGTAAAATAGATACACATGTAGAATAAAACAATGCTATAATAACCATGGAACTTTTACAATATAAATTCCTTATTATTACTCTTCCTTATTATAAAACATATTTAAATGAAACCTTGGTCAATCTGTGTTGAATAGGGGCATGGACACAGACTGATCTGGCTTTGTGAGATCCAGGTCTTATCCCTCCTTTGCACTGGAGTTGCCATCTCTGTGATCAGTTAGTTTGAGTATTAGCTTGACTGGATGTGAGTTTTTTTAGGGTGTACCTTTTCACAGATTTGAGTCAGAGGCTGGTCAGAAGAACCATTTAATCAGCATAACCAAGGAAGATTTGATCTGCAGTTTGTGGGGAGAGGAAGATAGCCTGGGCCAGCTAATGTGGATGTACTGCATCCAGAATAATTAATCTGATTATCCTTTGGAAACACTGTTCAGAGAAAATCAGTCTTTGTAGGTGGAATCTCAGAGAAGTTTTTGAAGCATCCAAAACAGAGGAGCAAATAATACTTCTAAAGAGAGAAAATCCAGATGTCCTGAGCTACGTTTAGCTTGGCACGTTTTAACTAGATCTAATCTTCATTCTCTGTGTCGTCCTCCTGAAAGCAAACATGAATCTCCCAGATGTAGTTATGCAGAAATAAGGATCTTAGACAATCAATTAGAAAGAAAAACACTTGGTTATAACTATCTCTTTGGTAAAAGCTTTTATCTGATAGGTTTTGTGAGAGAACAGTTTATATAGGCCATTCTTCTTTTGCCTTTCTCTCTCTAACTTGGGTAACTCCAATTTTCTACCAATCTTAAAAATGAAAACATTAGCAAGAGACTATTAGCATACTCGTTAAAAAAAAAAAAAAAAAGAGAGAGAGAGAGAGAAAAAGCTGGTATTCATACTCATTGTATGCTTTTTTTTTTTTTTTTTTTTTTTTTTTACCAAAATCTTCAGGTATACATATTCAATACATATTCATATATTGTTAGCTTCATTCTTGAATACTGTTATTCCAGTAAAATTTTAAAAAGTGATTTGGAATTACATTTTCCAGGGAGAGCAGGTGTCAAACTGAGCTAATTTCCAGTATAGGACTCAGGTTCCAGAAACAGACGTGTCTGTCTGCCTTTATTTCATTTTAATAGTGCTAGAAATTCTTCTCTATCCTCCAACAGCCACTGCTCCTTACTGAAAATATTTAAAAAATAATAATTAAAAACAGCAGACAAACATATTGTCTTCTATATGGAGCTGTGACTTGTCACACTCAAAAAGAAATTTAAAGTAACTTCTCTTTGTACCCTGGTCATTGATAAAACTATTAAGAGTTTATGTAAAATAAAGGGTTTGCCATCATAGGATGTATGTGTAACATTTCATTCTTGTTGTTTGTGTGGTGCTGTGATTCAAGGATGTTATGTCGGTCAGTAAAAATTCCTATTTTAATGAGGCTACCAACAAAATTTGTCTTAAAAAGTCAAGCCCTCCATCATTGCTTGTTAGCAAATTCAGAACTAATTTCTTCTTATCTGTACAATCTTGAAATTTTTAGAATTGTTAGGTTAGACAAATTCAAAGAGTTAATAGAAATTAGGAAGTCAGTAAAAATTAAGCTGGTCTGCTTTTACACCTCTGCTATTTTACACAATTTTTGAAGAACTAGTGCACTTATTTCACTGCCAGAAACTTGGTTACTATTTTCTGTATTGGTAATTATTGTCACTACAAATAAGTATTAGTTTAGCCAGCAGCTGAAGCTGATCCCAAATGCTACATGGCAATGTAAAATTAAGGCTTTAGCCAGACGCTTGTTTCAGTGGTCAAGAAAACTCAAAAGGTTTCTCTCCGTGTGTTCAAGTATCATCATGCCATCATTACTTGGGCCAGGCTGTTTCAACAACCTGTGAGAAAAAGCAGTTCAGTGATCTGGTCTACAGCATGTTTTTGCGTGCTGTTCTGCCACAGCTGAGGAAGTGAGGGTTTGCTCCATATGCAGATCTACAGGTGGAAGACGAAAGATCTCAGGCTGTCTTGACCACTGATGCCAGTCATCTCTCTCCAACAATATTGCCTTGCAGTCTGATCTTTACTTCAAGCATATGTTAATCATCGTTATTTCACTTGGGTGTCTTTCTGTAGCATTACTACAGAAAAAATGTAGGATGTGTTTCAAGGTAGACAAAAACATTATTCATTCTTACAGCAATCCACTAAATTAATCACTATCAGCATAAGATTTAACAGGTCAAAGCTGGATTTTCTAATAATCTGTTAATTTTAAATTGCCAGTTTCTTAAGCCTGATTAGATATTAAATTGCATTAATATTAAATTGCATTTTAAAAATAGTATTTGTCATTATGGATTAAGATTACAGTTATTGGAAGCAGTGACATAAAGTAATGACATTGACAAATTATTTTATTTTTTGTATCAAAATATTCTTTAAGATTGACAGCATACCTGTTTCTTAACCAGAGAGTGAGTAAGAAGGAACAAGCAAGTGGAATAGATTGAAATGAAGAAAATCAGGAAACTAATTATGGACTAGAAAGCTATTATTATACTGATTAAATATATAAAATTTAATATTAAATATAAATCAATCTTTGCACATCACAATTGAAAGTTGTCCCATGTGGCATATGTGAAGAACTGGGTTAGTCCTAGTTAGAATTCAGAATTAATCTTAATTAATTCTGAATTAAAACGGGTCCATTTGTAATATGTTGTGACTATCCATGTGTCTAATTGGTTCTTTTCTTCCAATCTCAGGAGAAAAGCCAATAAAAATAGCAGAGATGGACTTTATCAGCAAACCTATCTCAGCTTACATGAACATATACACATGTACACTTTACACTCCTGGTCCAAATTCATACAAGGTAGCCTGGTGAAAATATATCCAAATTTATTCAAATCTCATTGGTATGAAGCTACAGGACAGTTTCTGTACAAGGAAAAAAAAAAAAAAAAAAAAGCAAAAACAACAACAAAACAACCAACAATGACAAACATGCAAAAAAACAAACAAACAAACAAACAAAAAACCAAAAACCATTTTATTCCCTTCCCCAATAAACCAGATATTTTGTATGAAAAAGACTCTTGTACTTTTATAGATAAATTCTGATGCAGTAGTACTTGCAAAGGTATTGGCAGTGTAATACAGAAAAGCTTGTACTTCTACTGCTGCTGTTTCTGTGTTTTTCAGAGCAAATATTTTTATTTAAATGGGCAATATGCTTTGATTATTTGCCAAGCTGTTCTTTAAAACTTTAGATGTATTCTGGAAACACTGGATTGAACGGTGAATATCAGAATTTATGCCCTTATAAATGCAAATATAAGATCAAATCAGACTGACCAAAAGGGCAATGGCCAGTGTGATTTTGAGGCTTCTGTTTGTCATTTGTGGAAAGTACTAGTGGTGAAGAGGAACATTCCCACCTCAGACAGGTGGGAAAATGTTAGTACTACATCGATCCAAAAAATGGCAAGGAGGAAGAGTGAAGTGCTATAGACTAGTCAGCCTCACCTTAGTTGCTGCGGTCCTGACACATGTCCTCTGAATCTTCTTCCAGATGTAAAGGACATGAAGATAGTCAAGACTACTTGACTATATAAAGGTACCCAGGACAAATAATGTCTGATCAAATTTACTGCCTTCTATGATGAAAAGACAAATGTGCAGAGAAAGAGAGGGCAGTGGATGTAGCATATGTTCCATTTATGAAGGCTTCTGAAACAATCCCCCAAAACAGTCATGTTTGAATCTGAGGAATTCTGGTCTGGGTGAACAGACTGTAAGGTGGGATCAAAGGCTGGATGACGGCTCAATATCTGGCTGACAGCTGGTGATGAGCTTATTGCCATGGGAGTGGATACTGGAGCTGAAATGCTAGGAGCCCAGGAGAGGGCTACCAGGATGGTGAGAGCCTAGAGCACCCGCTCAGTGAGGAGTGCTTGAGGGAGCTGATTTATTTTGTCCTCTGTGTTGAAGGGGAAGGCCATCTAATAGCAGCCTACAGCTACTTGAAGCGTAGCTGCAAAAGACATCAAATCTGAGCTCTTCTTGACAGTAGCATGCTGTATAATGAGGGGCAAGGGTCCCTAACTGAGATGTTCAGGTTGAAGATCAGGAAAATCTTCATCAGGAATGTGGTGCAGCAGTGGAGCAGGTTATTCATGGAGGCCAGAGAATGTCTGTTGGAGGATCTTTGCTGGAATTTTTTGTTGTTGGAGGTTTCTGAGCCTGAGACAATGCCATGGCTGATGTGACCTGGTGTTGCTGATAGTCCGATTTTGAGTGGGAGGCTGGACTGGACAACTTCAGAGGGCCCCTCTAAACAGCATTTCTATGATTCTGTGAGATTGTTGAAAGGACTACAGGGAACTAGCAATTGTGAAGTACAGTCCCATTGCAATATGGAGGTAAAGAGAAGGAAAAAAAAAAAAAGTTTTTTAATGGATTTTCCTCCTATATGCCTTATCTGACATTGCAGTTATTCCAGTGGTTTGATTCATTTTTATATTCTCTCCTCATGCCCTGTTTCAGTCTTTCTCCTTCCATCTTCTTCCACTCCCTGTGCCCTCTGCATGCCCTCAGAAGTGTCACAGCCTCCTCCAGCAAGGCAGCATCTGAGGTGTCTGCTTCAAAAATAGTCTTACATGACTGGAAAAATAGAAACTTCATGAATGTGTGAGTTCAAGCTCAGGCTTTTTTCAATGGAAGTACTGTGGGACTTTCCCAGTATTTACAATATTTATCACAATTTATCTTGTCTGAAATGGGCTGGTTAGGCCTAAAGTTCTTAGGGTAGGAAGGAAGAAATGGGGGGGTGATGCATGATCAGCAGGATTACCTAGGAAACTACTGTTGGCTTGGAAAACTGCGGACCTGGAGTTTTGTTGAACAGAAAGGGGATATTTGTCTTCAGCAGGTGGATCTTGATTTTAGGAGCTCAGTGTGGATGGAGAATGGAAAAATGCATCAACACCTCAGACAGTTGAGATAGGTGTACATTTCTGTTCACAAGAAATTAAGAAATTTAGTAAGAAATTTGGAGATTTGGAATGACTGCAAATCTGTGATGGAATGGGAATAAGGAGGGTAAGGCCTGTTTTGTGATAGAAGACAGAGAAGTTTTGCATGGAGCTAATCAGAGTAGTCTTTTGAATGCTGATAGGAAGAAAATACATGTTTTTGTATAGATACTGAAGGAAAGAGATTTTTGTGAGGCCTTCTTTCTTTGTACTGATATTATGACGAACAGAATAGAAAGACTTGACAAATACCTATTAACAGTGTTCAAATGAACACCTGCATGTTTCTCTTTTATGTTTTGTCAGGAATGTAGCGGTTATATTTTTATCATGAATACGAACCGTGAGGCTCCAGAACATTGCCGCACAGGACAATTATAAATTCCACTTTAAAGAAAAAAATAAAGCAAAAGTTTCCTTCAGTGTTGGATTGTTAACTCTAGATGAGCACAAAATAGTTTGAAACCTAAAACTAATTCAGAGAATGCCTTTTCAAGTTCCAGCTTGGTAAATTTTAGCTTTAAATATATATATTTTTTCCTGTATCAGTTACAACTCCTGAAACTAGTGGTTTATAATGTGAAAGCTTCTCTGTAACAGCAGGCTCAGCATCGCTATAATTAAACATTCCTTGCATTGATTTGCAGCCAGTATTACTCGCAGGAGGGAGGGAGCTTACTCATCGGGGAAGATGGCAGACCAGGGGAAGGTTTCAAGTTGGGAAGCAGACGATTTCCGAACCTGAAAAAGACTGAAAGTAGGGTACGGAGAATCGAGGGTGGTGGGAGGAGGAGGAGTTCAGGGAGCGAGAGCCCATTTTTAACCCACCGCAAAGTTCCCGCTGAAAGCCAGCGCGAGCAACTTTGCCACCTGCCGTCGCTTTGCGGGAGGGAGCCTCGGCGTCCCCCGGGGGGCACGGGGAGGAGGCAGCCGCTGCCGGGGGGGGGGAGGTCGCGACATCCCGGTGCCGGTCCCGGTGTCCCTCCCGGTGCCGGTCAGGGCAGCGCTGTGCGCCCAGCTCCCTCCCCAGCCTTCTCCCGACTCCGCTCTCCCCAGCTCTGCCTCCATCCCGGCTTTAAATACATCCGAGCGGGAAGCCAGCCCCCTCTCCTCCTTCTCCTCCTCCTCCTCCTCCCCGCTTCTTCCCCCGCCTCCCCCCGGGCGGCGGGCAGGGAGCCACAGCCGGGCGAGGGGCGGCGCGGCGCGGCGCGGCAGGAGCTGTCCAACTTTTCAGCACAGTTTCGCCGCCGCCGCACGGAGCGAGCGGCCGCCGCCGCCCCGTCCCATCCCACCCCATCCCTTCCCATCCTTTCCCATCCCTTCCCACCCCGTACAGTCCCGTGCCGTCCCTCCCTGCCCCGCTCCGTCCCGTCCCGTCCCGTCCCGTCCCGTGCCGTCGCCAGCATGGATGCGGAGCGCGGCGGCGGCTTCCCCGCGCTGCCCAGCGACGGCGCCGGCGGCAGCCTGAAAGCCCCCAAGCATCTGTGGCGGCACGACCAGCACTACCCGCCGCAGCTGCGGCAGCACCACTTCCTCCAGCACCAGCAGCCCCCCGGCACGGCTCCACCGCCGCCTCCTCCTCCTCCTCCTCCTCCTCCGCCGCCGCCGCCGCCGCCGCCGCCGATGCCGGCCGCTCCGCGGGGCCGCTGCCTGGCCGGGGCTCGCGTGCGGCACCGCGGCTACTCGGACACGGAGCGGTACCTCTACTGCCGGGCCCTGGACCGCGCCTCCTACGCCGTGGAGACCGGCCACCGGCCCGGCTTGAAGAAATCGCGGATGTCCTGGCCCTCCTCCTTCCAGGGGCTCAGACGGTAGGAGCGGGGCGCCCCACGCGTGCCCGCCCGCGGGTGGGAAGGGGCGAAGGGCGAACACGTGCGTGGGAGCGGGACCGGGGCTGTGCGGGCAGGGGGCGGCAGGCAAGGGGCTCCCCGCTCCGCTCCGCCCCGGCCCCGCTCCGCTCCGCCGCCTCCCCGGCTGCCCGCGCCCCGCTGGAGCTGCCCGGGGCTCCCCCGGGACCCCCGGCGCCGGTGCCGAGCGGGGAGGACGAGAAATCCGCCTGCCGTTCGCACCGGGTTAAAATCGGGAGCGCGCTGGGAGGTGGGAGGCAGTCTGGCGCATCCCGGGGTTAGGGTCCTGCTAGTCTGAATGGGTTTAGATGAGAAAATAGGCTAATGGTTTCTTAGCCAAAGGGAGGAGTCCGTCATTTACTAGTCTATTGTTCCCTGTTAAATGAGCTGTAGATTTATTTTGCGGTCGGTAGCTCACCGATGCCTATTTTGCCCTTGATGGCTATCAATAACACCTCTTTTAAGACAAAATTCCACGTCGGAATCAGTAGGGTATTGTATTTGAGCGATCAGTTCGTTATTCCGTCTTCATTTTTAGCAGCTGGAACCACTTCCTTTTGGTGGAAAGCCGTACGCTTGTATTTGAATATTAAGCGGACATTGTGAAAAAGGGATTTATTCTGAGGGTGGTGGGCAGAGGGGCAATACTTAATACGCACTCCGTAGATGTATTATTCCCTGGATAATCAGATTTTTACGGCATGATATGCTCGGTGAATAAATAATAGAATCCTCTCTGTATGAAGACTGCTTTGTGTGCTTCTGTGTTTCACGCTGTATTCTTTGCTAGGGAGCCTTGGCCATAAATCTCAGCAGGACATACCTGAATATTCTCTGGCACTATTGCTTTATTTCTACCCAATGTTGGCCCCATTTCCACTTTGGACATAATTGAGAAATGAAAGCAGGTTCAGTAATTATAATTTAGAGCTACACTTTCACATCAGTAATCATTAAAATCTGCCTTTTAATATCTTTGGTTTGCAAGCAGCCATTCTGTTGCTACACCTTTGTATCACTTGTGTGAACTCATGCTTGTCCAAAGTTAATGATGTTAATTTTTTCACTGTGTAAGATTTGAAAGAACAAGTCATATGCTTCAAAGATGAGCAAATGTTCAATTTAATTCTTCTTTTGATACATTCCTATATCTTTCATAGAAAAAAAAAAAACAAAAAACAAAAAAACAAAAAAACAACAACAACAACAAACAAAAAAACACTAGGTGTCTGGGGCTTTCGATTTTTAAGACTGAATGTATTTCTGTTTTCTGAATACAAAGACATTAATTTTTTGTCAATCATAACGGTTACTCTGAGTACATTCTGTATTTTTTTCTCTGACTATTCAGTAACTGTGGGGATGACAAGTCATAGAGGGAAGGGAAAAGTGCACGTATCTTTTTGTTGTTCTTGTTGTTAGGGTTTTGGGAACATTTAAAAATTTTAAGATACAATTTTTATTATGTCCATTCAAATCGCAATTTAAAATTCTCTGTGAACAGTATTTTTTTTAATCTTCTCTTTTTATAATTGCAGCTATGACATTTTGACAAGACATACTGCTTTAAAATTGGAGGGGTCGGTGTTTTTTTTTTTTTTTTTTTCATTTTATGGAATTGGTAAAACTGCTTCATATGGGTCTCCTTTTTAGAAGTAATAAAGCAAAGTGGAGTGAGGAAGCTTAGTAAAATTGGTGTTCCATGACTTTCTTAGCAAAAATAAAGTCACACAGTTAAAGATCATGAATGAAATGAAGAGCTATAATACACAAAAACCAACTGAACTGTAAGAAATTGCTTTATAATATATTCAAGAAATTTCAGGAAAAAGCTTACCTTTCCAGGTCTTTCAAGTTCTGGGTCAATTGTTTTTTCATTAAAAGCAAAGCAAAGTGTCTTCTTACTATTCTTGTAAAAGAAGTAACTTCCAAAAAACCACAATACTTTGAAAAAGACACCAGTCCTTCTTGACATAGTTCAGTTCCTTTTTCATTGTAAGACTTTTATTATTTCTCCTTTATTTAACCTAGTTGTGGGGAGAACATTTTTTAATGGATTCTCCTGGATTTATTATGCCCTACGGTGATAGATTCGTCTTTCAGAAAGCCCCAAATTATACTGAATATGAGGGAGTTGGAAGAAATGGTGTATAGAGCCATACAGAGAACACATCATGTATTAGGGATAGTATTAAACATCACCGGTTCAAATACAAGAAAATGTTATCTGTAGAATTGTTTTTCCAGATTTTTTTTTTACTTTGCTCTGAAGATAACTAACTCTTAAAATCTCAATTAAAACCATAATGGAACACTTGAGAAGCCAAATATACAACTTTAAAGTTTCTTCTATTTTAAGCTCTATAGAAAACTTTTAAAAATACCTAAAAGTGATATTTTTCTAAAGAAATGGGGACAACAAATTGCATATGTTAGGATTAGAGTTAGAACAGATTAGTGCGTATTTATTTTCCATGCTGAAGAGCTAAAATTTAAAAGGCAAAGTCGACCAGCAAAAATTCTAAACTGAATTAGTTGAAAAACACGATGCAGTTCAGAAAATGAAGTATTGTTCATAAATATTTGAATGCTTCCTCTGGCTCCATATAATCATCACAGTAACTTTGTATACAACTTATTTAGTACAGTGTTGTATTTCTTTCAAGGAACATAATAGGATTTCGTTACATAGACCAACACCTTTCTCTTAAAGGCAAGATTATTTCTGTCTTTTCAAACCAGGAGGAGCTTTTAATTCATATATACAAGAGTTACAAAAAAAGACAACAGAGTAAAAAAGACAGCTGGGATTGTGTGGGACCTTTTCTTCTTTTTTGTCCTTTGCATATTGTGTGGTCTTGGGTAAGTCAATTAATCTCACTGTGGCACTTTTTCTCATGTGTAAAATATAAACAGAAATGGAGTCATTACAGATTAAGTTAAAGTGGTTTTTATTTATTTATTTATTAGATGATAGTCTAGAAGATACTATGTAATCATAAATAGTACTGTTGGAAAATAAATACTTCAACTCAAATAATTGTCCAATTAATAATGCAAAAATACTGAATGTGATAAATTGAACTCATATTCTGGTTATCTTTAAAAATTTTGTGTATCTTTACTTTCTTCTCACGTAACAATCGTTGTTATATGGTCTATATTCAGAATTTAGCTGTTTTACAAAAAAAAACCTAGCATTTTTAAAGGCCATTAGTCATATGTCAATTAAATCATCTTGCCATGTTGTCTTGCTGTGTTCTATTTTTCACTACTGAAATTTCAGCCAGGAAAAAATAGAGAAGAAATACCATAGGTCCTAATTCCACTAGTCATGGAATTCCCCAAGATATGTCCTTAAGATTATCTCTTATCTCTTAGACCTGTGGCTTCTCAGATTTTGCAGACTATCGTTTCTTTAGATTACACAGATGCCCTGTAAATTTTATCTGAAATGATTTACAGGTCTAGGTTTCTTCATGAAACCAACTTTTCATCTGTATTTATACATAAGCAACTGCAGAAAAGTAAGGAGACATTTGCCTTTGCAATGCAGTAATCCTGGTGCTTGTTCCCCAGTAGTGTCTGTTTTAGAATTATACTTTCGTAAGTGGCCATTAGAATTGTTGCTGTCAAGGCTATTTCCTTTGCCTTTTCCTTCTTTGTACAGGACTAGGTCTAACCAGATATCATCACTGATGCATTGCTTACTTGAGATGTCCAAAGTATCAATTTTTTTCCTTAAAGCATCGATCTTGTCCTTGTACCACTCAATAAAGGGTCAAGAAACCAAAATAACATCCAAGGCTGAATGCAGTGTAATAGTATTTCAGTGGTGCAGAGGCTTTATTCTCTGTTAAGAGAAGAAAGGAGGTTTACACGTTAGTTTCTTGACTTTCTGAAATCTGAGATACTGCATAACACTGTAATCATTTAGCTACATAAAGGCTTAGTTTCAACAAATATACCAGCTGGAAAAATAATGGTACCTTTGAAAATCCTGGCAAAAGTCTGTTGTGTTCTCCAATACAATACACCCTTCTTTCAATTTTAAAAACGGTTCTGTTCTCCTTTTTGGTTAGAAAAGCTGCTCTTCATCTATTATGTCCTAACTAAATCCACACAACCTAAGGTAAAAGAAGATGAGTGTTTTCAAACTTACAGACTAGTAGAAATGGCTCTCTGAATTTAGTAGCAGTCACTAATTAAGAATTTTGTTGTTTACTTGTCTGGCAACATTTTATTGCTTTGTTTACTGCTAAGTGGTACTGGCACCAACATGTTACAATAATTGGCATATGCTAACCTTCCCTCAAAGACACAAATAATTCTTACAATTTAGTAAACATTGTTGGATTAATATTCTTTATGAATTGGCCATAAAGATAAATTAAACTGGTATCTTATATGTTAAATAAACGACTATAAGGGCCTTATTTTCACTTCTATTTCAAAAGGCTTTAGATTACATCTTTAGATTATTGGAGTACAATCCAAATAGTGTTCATTCTCATGCTGTTGGAATTAGTAAAAATATAAGCTTTTAAAATTTGCATATACAAATGCGTTTTCTTGAATATAAATGTTGCTGCAAATGCATGTTGCCGATTTCCTGATTTAGTAAGTGTAAAAACCTGGTAATTTAGCTGGGCAAGCTCATCATAATCAAGAAGAGATTAATCAGGATTTAAATCCTTTTTATTAAAGACATTGCTGTGTAAAGTTCTACTTCAAAGTTGTTAACCGAAGTGCTTAATGTATTTTTCAATGGGAACTATATGATCAGTTTTTATTCTAGTATTTTAAAAATAGGATTAATATAATAAAATTATATAAAAATTAGTACTGATGTCTGTCCAAGAAGTGGGCAAGGACATAGGTGGAAAGGGAGCACACAGTGGTGTGCTGTCAGTTGTGTGGTACTAAGCTAATGTTCTAAACACCTCTGCTTGGGATACCAAGGTGTATAATAGCGTTAACTGAGATGGAATTTTGCATAAAACACTAAAAGAACTTTAGTGAATTTCATATTAAAAATATCTTGAATTGAATTAAATCATTTTAGCTGCACGGTGCTCCTCTGTTAGAGAAGATTTTGGAGCTAACAGATGATGGGAAAATCTGTGAGATTATGTTGATGTGTTAACAATGTAAATGTGAGAGGAACGCATAGGTCCAAAAGGAAGGCAGAACCATTTGACTGCTAAATACATAGTCTTTGTGGATAAATTCCAAGACCAAATTTTTTGCTAGAGGAAAGCAAGAGTTTCATGAAGAAAAGGTGTTACACAAACCCCACTCACCTGATGGACAGATTTGAAAGAAAGTTGATATGTGCAGACGTGGAATGTTAAGTCTTCTTTGCAAGTTTAACAAGTATGAGGTATAGTGCAGCTCTAGACAAGAAAAACATTGCTTACTAAAAGATTTTATTCTTGCAACTGGGAATGTATCTTATTCGTGAGAACAAGGGTTCTTTTTTTTTTTTTTTTTTTTTTTTTTGGTAAGATAGTGGATCACCACCATGTCTGGATGAAATTCAAAGCTCTACTTGTAGTTTACAGAAACTACATTTAGTGGTGCTTGCTTATACTGGATATACAGTTTGTTAATCATTTAACCTGTTAATATTAACGATGTTAACCTTTCCTAGTAGGAATGAAAGTGTATAGTTAAGACATTAAATTCTTTTGATGTTTGTTTTGAATGTGATGATCCTGTTGTCTACATCTCTTCCTTGATGCATTAAAGCCTTAAGCTATGAATAACAAGGGTTACAGTGAGGGGAGCAGTATCTATTCGTTATTAATAGCTTGGAGCTGTCCCGCTGTTGTTCATGTCCCAAATGCTTTTCAGTTTTATCTGTCCCCTCTCCTATGTCTTCCCAAAGACTTAGTGCCTCCTGCTGTATTATGTTTGTAGGATTTCTGAAATTGTACTGAAGATTTCTGACTAATCATTTAGTTTGATATTGTAGATGATATTACATATAAGTGCCAGTCTAATTTCCTGTTATTCCAAATAGGTCTGCATTATGGTATTACAATACAGAGACTACACAATAATTGTTGAGTACCTTCTAGGACATTAAACAAACAATCAAACTAACAAACCAAACCAAAACAAAAAACACCAAAAACAAACAAAACCAACAACAACACAAACAATACACCATTGATCAATAAGAAAAGATCATATACCCTGTTAACTTAGGATGTGTATATAAATTGTGATCGTCCCCCTGTACTCAGCTCTGGTGAGGCCGCACCTCGAGTACTGTGTTCAGTTTTGGGCCCCTCGCTACAAGAAGGACATCGAGGTGCTTGAGTGGGTGCAGAGAAGGGCGACAAAGCTGGTGAGGGGCCTGGAGAACAAGTCCTACGAGGAGTGGCTGAGGGAGCTGGGCTTGTTCAGCCTGGAGAAGAGGAGGCTCAGGGGCGACCTTATCGCTCTCTATAGGTACCTCAAGGGAGGCTGTAGCGAGGTGGGGGTTGGTCTGTTCTCCCACGTGCCTGGTGACAGGACGAGGGGGAATGGGCTTAAGTTGAGCCAGGGGAGTTTTAGGTTAGATGTTAGGAAGAACTTCTTTACTGAGAGGGTTGTTAGGCATTGGAACAGGCTGCCCAGGGAAGTGGTGGAGTCACCATCCCTGGAAGTCTTCAAAAGACGTTTAGATGTAGAGCTTAGGGATATGGTTTAGTGGGGACTGCTAGCGTTAGGTCAGAGGTTGGACTCGATGATCTTGAGGTCTCTTCCAACCTAGAAATTCTGTGATTCTGTGATTCTGTGATGTGAAATGGATGGAGAAAATGTAAGTACATGTGGTGTTACAGAAGCATGGAACCATAGAATAATTGAGGTCGGAAGTGGCCTCTGGAGGCCATCTGGTCCAACCATTGCTCAAAGCAAGTCTGCTCAGAACATGTTACTCAGGGCTGTGTCCTGTTGAGTCTTGAACACTCTCAAAGATGGAGGTTCCACAAGCTCTCTGGATGGACTGTTTCATTTTCTGACAACTTCATAATAAAGCATTTTTCCCAATATCTAATCAGAATTTCCTATACTTTGACTTGGGTCCTTTGTTTCACATTGTTATCAGGGCACCTCCAAGAGTCTGGCTCCATATTCTCTGCATCCTCTGATCAAGTATTTGCAGATAACAATAAGGTCTCCCCTTCGCCTTTTCTTCTCTAGGCTGAAAAACCCAGCTCTGTCATTGGCTCTTGCATGTCAGCTCCTTCATCCACCTGACTGTCTTGTTGGCCTCTGCTGGATTTGTTCCAGCATTATTATTATACTTGCAATGGAGAGCAGAGAACTAAGCATAAGTACTCCAGATGTGGTTTCACAAGCACTGAATAGCAATTCCATAGGTCTAGCAAAAGCCCAGTGCTGCAAGTGTACCTTTCCACTGCTATTCATTAGATACTTGATTGTAGGAATGACTTAGATGCTTAAGTAGGTTTGCTTTCATGGACTGCCCCCTTGCTGTCTCCTCTTGTGAGGGACCTGTAACCACTTTCTTAAATTTCAGGGAGAGAGTTAAGCTGCCGTAAGAGTCAGAGTGAGGAGGGAAAAAAATTTACAAAAATAATCTGTCTTCATTTTCAATAGTTTGTTGAGGAATTCAGCATCTCTGAGAGATGTGAATATTCCTGCTTTTGTTCCTCCTTCCACTTTTGCCTAAGCTGATCTAAGGCCATCCAGATCCAAACCAGAAAAATAGGAATGACGGGAATTGTTTGGAACAGTTCCAAGGACAGCCAGCCTTCCCTCCAATTCCAGAAATTAGAACAGTCAGAAAAAAGATTTTACCTAAGTCCTTGGGTCCAGTACTTGAGCTCCTACCTATGACTTGAGCTAACTTTCTGTTTCTTCTACTACTGTTATAAGGTTTGGAATGGAGAGTTACATGGCATGAATGCCAGTAAGATTGGAGATGACAAAATGGGCCTTGAAACACATGTATTGTACTTCCTTTTACTGCTGCTTTTATATAGTTCTCCAAAATATGTTCAGAAATTTGGCCTCCCTGGAAAGTAGGGAGTTGTTCTTTTGGACCATACAGTGAAGAAAAGCTGCTGGGGAACTCATCTCAAACAACGGCAGAAGTCTACAGAGGAAAGAAAAGCAACCATCTACCATCTCTGAAGTCCAAAAACTACTAGAAACTCCAATATGCTTGGAATAATAGCTTAGCATATAATTTTATATATATATTTTTTTATTCGTCCTGAACCAGTGTCCTAGAGCTTCATTCCTACAGGAGAGTAACTGTAAAATGAGCACCTGGTCTTTCACCTAGCATTACATCAGGAAGGTTAATCAAAACAACAGCATTAAAAAAATATGATATTTGTATATGTATTTAAACACATACCTTCAGAGACAACAAAAAAGCATTCAGTCACAGGGAAATAAAACCAACTGTTGAGGTTAGAGTTAAGGTGTCAATTAACACAATATATTTATATTAAAAATAGCAGATTGTTTTTGGAGAACGTAAAGCATTATAAGTCTTTGCTCAAGGGAGCTGCAAATGCCTGAGGCAATGTAAATTTCTCCTTCTTCCCTTCCCCCTCCAGAAAAAAAAAAAAAGAAAAAAAAAGAAAAAAAAAAGTTACAATAGAGGGACAATAATCAAAGTCAGATTCTGAAACCAAGGAATAATAGTTGAATGGACACCACTTGGTTATCATATGTTATGTGTTTTAGGATGAGGTTGTGTTTGCTTTTTTTTCTTTCTTTTTTTTTTTTTTTTTACAGCAGCTGACCATCACTTTTTAGTGATGAGAGGGAGAGCAACTGCTGTTAAAATTACCTTTCAAGTTTTAGATGCATTAAATCAGTAAATGAAACAAACAGTAGCAACCTCCCATCTAATGACAGGCTAATGATAAAAAGTACTGGTACATGTGTACACTGATAGGAACATGTGTCACTGTTAGGAACTGATGCTTATTTAATTTCCCTTTGTCCACTTTACCAACCTTAGATTATCAGCAAGTCACATTTCTCTATACAACAATGTAATAGAGTTTTTAGACGTACTTTGTGCTTGGCTGTGAGAATAAAAACAGTATACACTTAAGATAGCAGTTTTGATGTATATACATTGTTTATAGGATTTCTTATTTGTGTGGAGAAAAATGCTTCTGTGATACTTAATATTACAGAAATTTTACTAATAATCTCATTTTCATAAGTTAAGAGGAAGTAAATACAGAACACCATACAACAATTATGGAGGTGGTCGCCTGAATTTTTGTTTTCCATCAGTGTTACTTACTAAAATACAAAGGAAACTAATAATTTTATCAAATAAAACACTCTGAGGACATTAAAAAACAAAAATGATAGGATAGAAATGGAGTTTAGCAGACTAAGCCCACTGCTAAATCTTCGCTAAAATTGTCTTGTGTGGTCATCTTTTGATCACTTTCTCATTAGCTTTGATCAAGTTCTGATTAGCTTCCTTGAATCTTTACAGAGATTGTTTGGCTTTAGGAATTAAATAAATTTACAGTCATGCCCACTGACTAACTTTCCAGCTAACAAGTAAGGTGGTCACCTGGAAAATTTATATTTTTAATAGGATTGCCAACAGAGTAATTGTGGTGTACAGCAGGAGATAGTTCTGAGCAAAGATGTTTTCCTGGTTTATTTGTCCTAGTTTGATGATGGACTTTGTTCTAACTGCATGGCAATACTGAATCATAATTGGCTTGTAATGCACAGTAGCCCCAAATGCTTTTCAAGAGTATTGCTATGTAGTTGGTTATCTTGCACTTGTGCAGTTTTTCCCAGTTGTATCTTCTTGCTAATCTTATAATAATAATTAGAGATCAACTACTTCATTGTGCTCATGAAGCATGAAAAATGAATATAATCGAAATATCTTTTTTTTTTTTTTAATGTAATTTGTAGTGTAGGGTCAATAGGAAGCCCTATTAGATTCCTAAATCTTTTGATGCCACATTTAGTGTAGTGCAAACAGATAGGAGAAAAGGTTGTGAATTGTTAGTCCTATTGAAACAACAAGCAAATATTGATGCCGTAGAAGTGTTAGTGTACATAAAAAATAGTACAAAGTGTTGTTTTTTAGTGGTAGATGCATACTGAAAAAAGCAAGGTAAGGAAGTAACTTAAAGTGCCTTTTTTCTTGGCATGAAGTATGCAGTAAATAATTAAATTATTCATTTTAGAATTCTTATGTCTGTTAAATAATGCAGCAGTACAGAATAGTCCACATGAATGGAAACAACTGACTAAGCCTTACCTGGATCACACTCAGAAGCAAAATCATATCAGCAAAGTTTCTGTTGTAAACTTTTTTTTCTATACACTTGTCCAGAATGTGCATTAAATCTTTTCTGACCTATTTAACTTTTAATGACTATAAATGTAGTTGAAAAATTAATGACTCAATTCAGGAAGAATGGAGTGCAAAATTATAGCTTGAAGAAAAGAGTCAGATCTAGCAAGTAATTTTTATATTATTTTATAAAACTTCGATGCCCCAAATGTGAATTCTAACATCTGATTCTATCTCTATGTAAAGAACCATTTATTTTTTTTTCAAAGTACATCAACAATTAGTAGGGTTGAGGAATCTTAAAGTATACTTTGAAACTCAGGTCAGAGAAAAAATCATTAGTAAGAATTGGCAGTAACAAAACTTGAAGAATAAAAAAATATTAAATCTAGAGAAAGGCATAGACTGAAACCCCCACATGTATATTTTCTGCCTTTCCAACCATATAATAGCTTTCACTGGTGCATAAGTAGGAAATTAGCTGGGAAATTATACATAAGTAGATGTCAATTAATTTCAATTCATGGAACTTAAATCACTTTGATTCTTGCTTTACACACATCACCTTTAAGATTATGCATTTTAACCAGGCACCAAATAGTGAAGTGCTTCTGCCTCTGCCCCCCCTTCCAGGATCTATGTATAATAATCTAATTGAAGTCTGAATTTCATTGAACTTTGTCTTCTTAGACTTTGCAACAGGAAGTTGATAAGGCTGAAATATCCCAGACCATTGCTCTCTTTATAAGCTTATTTATGTGCTTATCGAATTGAAAAACTCTCCTGTTAGTACTAAAAAGATCTTTGGCTTAATACAAGTCTTATAATTGCTCAACTTCTCACCAGAAGAAAGAGAAGCGAAAGAATGGTGTACAATTTACAGTACCAACAGTCCTAACAGTTTTCAAACATACAGGTTTATTCAGATAAGAAGCTGAGTGTTTTTCAAGATGCAACTCGATGACAGGAACCATTACAGTAATTAGCAGCATGATTTATTGCTAAATTTGATTATTCAACGTTTAGCTTCCTAAATTTAGTTCTTTATCTTGAAGAAGTTAATTCTGTAAACTTAAAAAAAATTTAAAGTTTCTGAAAACGATAGGTAAAATAACTATCTTTAGAATAGTTACACACATATAAAATCCAGATGCAGTGATAAAATTATTTTGGGGGATTTGGCAGGAGCTGGGTCAAATCCAGAGAATTTACGGTGCTGTGGTTTCATCCTACATAAATAAAGATTTAATTGTATTTATGTATTCTTAATATGTTATTTACTACAGAGAGCAGCTATTATAACAAATACGTGACTAATGAAAAATGTTTAATATTGGTTTTGATTAATAAAACTGCTACATATCTAGAAATTAAAAATGTGCAAAAGTATTTACATCTTTTACATTATTAGATGCTGAATTTTGAAACTATCACAAATTCTTCTCCTTTTTCTGTGGAAAGATTCATGATTTCTGATGTGGCACCTTATGGATATAAAATAGATCTGATTTTGCATGAATTAGACAGTAGCTGGTTATATACTGTGATATAGCATAATTTTGTTGGAGTGTAATGTTAAATTATAAAAGCCAGAAAAAATGCATTACTTTCTAATGGACTCACATAAAATTGTCATTTACTTTATATATATATAATATGTTACAGTTATCATGTCTTATTTTGGTAGTTTGCCTTATTTGTGGTTGTTTTGAAACATCAAAACAGAATGATGACTCATTCCAAAGACCAAACCACCCAGCGATAAATCAAAAGATCCTAAAATTTAGCTATATGGTAAGAGACTACAGGTAGCTAAAGAAATGCAAAACAAGGCAGCTGTAAGGGACACTTTAACCTGGATCAGAATTCCAAAGTGCCCTAAAATTATTTATTCCATACATGGAGCTTCCTTTCTGACTGTGGAGACAGTTGGAATATCTTGGTATATTGGATAAGTGCAAGAAACTGGTGTCTAGCGTTTTCATAAGGGAGTGTGGTTGTACAATATCAACAAGTTTTGATCACAAGAAAGCAGCACCTTTTGATTGTGTTTGGTCTCAAAAGTGAAGCTTATTTCCAAGTGATTCTATTAGTACTGTACCTGCACCATGTGGCTTTCAGAGACTGAACTTCCGTTTCTACTTGCACAGATTTTAGAAAATTTCTGACTTTTATTTATTTCTGTGTCATCTGCCAGCATTTCTCTCTCTTGGGACAAGAAGAAGGGCATGTAAGAGGAAGGAAGGTGGTGGAGTCAGATAAAATTGCCTTTTTCTTTTATTACTTATGATGAACTTAATGGACCATTTGGAAAATATTAAAATGTAACACCAGTGAAATTTGTGTACGCTACAAGTGTAGATGCTAATTTTAAAGATTTTGTTTGTTTGTTCTAAGAGTTTCAAATTTGTTTCTGTTTTGTTTGTCATCAGGAAATTCCACACTTTTTGATACTGAAGTGTTCTTTTATGGGAGATGCTAACACTGGGTATTTATTACCTGTCATCGGACTAGGCCTAATGTACAACATTATGTTTGGCTTGCAATTAAATCTACAGTACGTGGTCCCATGCTGAACTGTTTGGTCATGCTTAATTACTTCAAGTCATGTTCATGCAGAATATTATCAATATTTTTTACAAATATCATGGGAAAACAGACATCCAATGGAATTTTAAAATGATGGATGGGTTAGTTTTACAGATTACTTTCTGGTGGATTTCTCCTTAACAATAAGAAAAGAACATTTTCAGCTTGTTTGAAAATTTGACAAGGGCTAATTGAGGGTTGGAGTTGTGAGCTGTTTTAGAAATGGGAGTTGTCATACAGGAAATAAGGTATAAATAAGGTAGGGATAAGGGATAATTACTGAACAACCTTGAAGGTGAAAAGAGCAGGTTGTATTTGATTCTATAGAAAGAGGAAAGAGAGCAGGGGAATGCATCAAGGGAGAGAGAGATGTTGAAGAAATGCATTAGGTAATTTTCTTTGCAGTGGTGCTCTAAGTGAATAAAGGAGATTTAAAGTAATGACAGTGTGGTTTTTAGTGTTGCCTGTGCAGATGGATAGGAAGAGGTGTATCTAAAATCTAGAAAATGGGTTTGGCTTTTCAATGTGCACTTAACTATCTTGCATAGAACATGCCTGAACAACTATTGGTTACAAAATACGCACATACTATTAGGCAGCTGCATTCGCCACTGTTTAGTTCATCGCAGCATCTAACTCTAACATGTACAGAGCTGTCCATCATAGGACTTTATTTTGGGAATTCTGTAGGAACAATATCACCTGTACATTACTGTGGTGCTTTCTATTTTGTATATATTTTTATAAATATTTATCCTTTCTAAGATTTTGCAGTAGGAATGCTAATGAGTGTAAAGAAATGTGAAGAGTTTTAACCTGTTATCCATGTGAAAAAAACCTGAAGTATGGCTCCCAGGGTGTCTGGATTGTGCCTGTAAGTAATGGAAATAGCTAACTCCATATTTATAGCACGTGTCAAGAAATAGTCAAGAAATTCTGTTTTCATTTTGCTGGGAAGGTCTGTTCTTCCAGCAACATGTGGGTGATTGTGCTCAACTATCTTACTGAACTGTCTGAGAAGTAGACTCCTAAATTAATACATTTTATTACATTATGGCAAATCCTCTTATTAAAAACAATCTCTTTTAGGCCATGGCTTCTCTTTAGCTAACATT
The DNA here is from genome assembly GCF_965140915.1 of Aythya marila. Taxonomy (NCBI): domain Eukaryota; kingdom Metazoa; phylum Chordata; class Aves; order Anseriformes; family Anatidae; genus Aythya; species Aythya marila. The sequence goes on along the minus strand of NC_139080.1, from coordinate 20,580,208 downwards.
AATGTCCTGGTAATCAGAGAAAGTTAATGAACTGGATTTGTCCAAGCAATACCTTGAGAATTATTTGTGGAACTGCAGTAAAGGTTTTTATTTCTGTACTTCCTTTAAAAAATTTTTACATTGCATTACTCTGTGTTCTTAATGACATTTTCTCATTCTTTCATAACAGAACATAGTTGTAAAATGAATAAAAAGCATACATAACAATACTTGAAATGTGGTGATTAAGAAACAGTTCACTGGGATGTAACTTGCCACCACAGTATACGGAGTCAGTATTTTGAATAAAATAACAATGTAACAAAATGAATATAAATGGCAATGTATCCTATTCCAAATATTTTCTGACCAGATTATAGTGTTGAATTTGGTTGTCTACATGACTTTCTGTCAATGTTCTATTTTATATATATATAAAAAAAAGTATTTTCATGCATTTTTTCAAAGTTACTCTGAATCCCAGTAATTTTCTGGGCTAACTATAGTTGTTTATTAAGATATTAAGAAATATTAAGTGTATATTAAGAGAGAGTATGTCCTGCCTGAAACTGTAGGTTACCTATAATTCAAAAATCACTTTACCCAGTCAGAGAGGAATATATATACACATACATATATATAAAACTCAAAGGAAAAATTGACTAGTTGATATGCTTTACCTGATGAATGACTTTTACCTGACTGATGAAGTTTCAGACTACTTTCTAGAAGGCAAAAGTATAACAAAAATATTGTAATATAAATTATATGATAGGAAGTTGATTATAAAGATATCAGCTACTCATGGGTGTGTAAACAGAAGTGTCTTATTTGTCTGTCTGCATCTGTGTGTTTACTTGCTATTAGGGCTGTGATTTTCCAGGAAGCCTATGGAAACTAAGCAACCAGCCACCTTTTGAAAACACTAGTTAAATTAATAGTTCACACAGAAACGTATGTTATTGTCAGACAGAGGGTTTAGTTAAAGAACAACAAAAATTACATTAAACAGCTAAGAATAAAACTCTCATTTTCCCTGTTGTTGGCAGTTGTGCCCTGCCAGCATATATGTTGCTTGCAAAATTACTCTTGCCATGTAAAAGGAAGACTGCATAGTATTTTTGGTGGTACAGAACCCACTACCAGCTACTGAATTCCCTAGCTGCTGTTGTTGCTTGCCCTATTTCATGAAGAGTATAAACCCTAAAGCAGGTTTATATGGAAGTAATGAGTGTAAGCAGGTAGAGCTTCAGCTAGGTTGTGAAAATTGCATTGGATGTATGCTGTGCCATCATGGGAAGTTTTAGTATGGAGGAAGATACTTCATGTTTAGCTCAGTGCAGTTGGATAGCTGTGCAGAATGGAGGACATGCAGTAAGCAAACACTCACTTACATCCCATCGCAATTTTATGTGGCTGTAAGCTGATATGCCACTTTCCTGTGAGTGTCAGGCTAAAGAGGGCATTCATGAAACAGTTCACAATGAAGGGAGCAGAAGAGAATGACAGCTATTTCTGCGCAACACAGGTATCAAACAAAGACTAAAATCCCTATCCCAGGTGATCGGCATGCCAAAGTTACAGTTCTTGCCTATAGGCTTTGTTGTGGGATTGCTTGAATACTTGTTTCTCTATAAATGAAGAAGTGAATTGTGGAAATGGGAGGTTTTTGCTTAGGAAAACTTGTATGGCCCTGTTACACAAATGTAAGAACAGCTGTTACAGTCAGCTAAGAGTCAGGTATAACCTTGTTAGTTTAAGGGGAGACACACTACTTCCTGTATGTCAAAGCAGGGTGTTTACGCCACTATACAAACAAGCATGGTATATGGCTACACAGAAATTGTAATAATATAATAGTAGAACCATAAGAAGTTTTGCATGCCAACTGACTGAAACAGCTTATTTTTTAATCTCATATATATGAAGGTTCTTAAACTACCCTTTGTAAAAGGGGCCACCTATTCTCAATAGGTCCAGGCTTAGACCTACAGGTTTCAATTTAGTGTTTTGTTCTCATCGTTGACATTGTGACATCGTTGATATGTGTCATGTATTACTTTGACAAATCATCTCTCTGCTCCATATATCCAAATATTTATGGATACAAGCAGTGGGTTTTTGATACAGTCTGATGTTGCCATATTTGAAAATGACAAATTTTATATTTTAAGTTCACAAAGTAGAATACCGTAAAATCAATGCTGTTTACACATAAAGGAAAAAATGTTGAAAACTTGAACTTAATTCTGAATTGCTTGTCACCTCTGGATTTTAGAAGGATACTTAAGTTGAATAAGTTATGCATTTTAGATCTTGTTAATTATCTGATTTTGATATGAGTGTATGAAAAGTCAGACTTTAAGAGTACATAAAATGTATGTCAACTACTTGCTTTAGAGCCAGACAGTGAGGAAATAGGCTGTAATTTGTACAGAAGTGAGGCACATGAAGTTTGAACATGCATGTTAAGTTGTATTATAGTATATGATATACTACTACTAGCATTTTAAAAAGTGGCAATAGATCCACAAGGTTCATTACTGAAAAATTCTAGAAATAAATCTGAAAGCATAGGAAAAGAAAATGAATGCTCACAATATTGTTATAGAAAAAATCATACTTCACCACATTCAGATGAAGAAAGTACCACAAATAATTTCTTTACAGTGGAGTAGCTTGAAGTGGGCTTACAAACCTAGACATCTGTAGCACACACTGTAAAGGCTACAAGCATGCAAAACACTTAAATTATTCATAAACCCTTCACAAAACTACCATTTTAAAGACAGAAAAATTTATTTGAATCAAAGATGGCCAACCAAAATGGAAGGTCATACAAAGTAAGATATTAGTCTTATGTAGAAATTTAAAGATTTTTGTAGAATTAAGGTGGAATAATTTCTCTTTGATGAGACTGTAATTTTGAACTTTAGTTAAGAGTTCAATAATGGCAATTGTCAGGGAAACTGGATCAGTTTTTAAAGTTAGAGTTGAAAACACTTTCTTCATTAAGTTTGTTAAGTTAATGGAATATAAACCCTACGTCTTAGTTTAATTCACAGCAACAAGTTCACACAGTTTTATTTAATGCCTAAATTACAGATATTCAGGCTTTGGATATCTAGTGTTACTAGTTGTAATTCTATATCATATTATTTGCACAGTCTGTTCATCACATACATACTGCATCACCTTCAGGAGCAATGAAAAAAAAAAGATTGGAGATTTGGGCTGCTTGCCTGTTTGTTAAGTATCTTTTGAGATAGTTTTCAGTATAGTGAATCTTGAAATATATAGTATTTGGGTAGATAGGCTTGGCAGGAAATTTTGGAATGTATCTCATCCATCTGTTATTATTTGATGTTTCTGTGAATATATAATATTGATATTTGTATACATATTATCTGAACATTCGTATGCATGTGTGATTCCGGGGATTTATTAAAAGTAGATCAAAAGACTAACAGAGGTTGTAAAAATAAGTTAACTGTATATACAAGCAATTATTCTGTGTTAATACTAAGGATCATCACACTCATTATCTGCATCTGTATGAAGCAGTGATACTGTCTCCCTCTATAAAATTTAATGAAAAGTGTTGACTCACTAATACTCAATAGATCAAATAATAAACATTTGGGAAATAAGCAATGGACAATAATTATGGCTGTGTTGCCTTGATTAAAATGAGGCTTTAACAGGGTCTTGATCCTACAATGTTTTTCCACCAATATCACTAGGAGCACAAACCTCTTTAAAAAATGCAGGTGAATGGCCAGTTTCATAATCTGTGTATATGTTTTACTTTCTGAGTTGTATCTTGGGTAGTAAGCCCTAAGCTTCACCACTCCTCAATTCCTTACCGCTTACGTCAAAGTGACCAACAATTTTAGATTTAACCATAGTTGAATAATCTGAATTCACCTTGATTAGAGGATAAAGTTTTTGAGATGATGAACACTTTTAAGAGAGGGTAATATTGCCCCTTTCAAAATCTGAAGTACATTATGTTATCCAATTGAAAATTCTGTTTTGTGATTTTTATTATAGAATATATTTTCTGTTTGGACTGAAATACCCTACCTACTGTGTCCTACTGATAGTTTTGTTGTTGTTGTTGTTGTTGTTTTTCAAGTGTACTGTGAGGTGTTCTAAATAGTATAGGGAGAAGGTATGCTATAACTTTTTAGGATTTGAAGACTAGAGAGAAAGTACATTACTTAGACCACCTTTTATTATTATTATTATTTATTTATTTTTAAATTTTGGTAATCAAATTACTACCCAAATTATTTGAATGAAAGAAATTCTGCAGGTCTCCTGTGAAAAGCTTTTACAGTTTCCAGTTATACAGGGGAAGATAGCTATGACAGAGGTTACTTTTGTAACTCAGTGGTTGGCTGTTTACCACTATAAGTAATTTGAAAAACTAGTGAAAGCTCTGTATGTTTCATCTTGATATAGACAACCTGTAGGAAAGTATAAAATAAAACTCTAAAGTAGTATGCTGTGAAATTAGATACTGCTTTTCTGCCTAGTACTTTTTATAGTTTTCAGCGAAGTATTACTTTGTCTGGAACATCAGGCAATAAGACATTTGTAAAACTTAATATTAAGTGTCTGTAGAAAGAGGATGATACAATATATTTGTAATTACAGGAGTCCGTAAAATTCTGGCGTCTAACATTTTTTACTATAAACTCATATGTGCAGTTCTGCAAAAGGCAACCTACTGTATGACTCATATTTCCTTAAGCACTCAATACCATATGTTTCCCTAGAGAATGGAAGTGAATGCAGAATTCTGTCTGGTGGGGATGAGAACAGAGAACTGTAATTTGTACTTCAGGTTCATTTAAAATAATGCCTATATTGAAATACAGTTTAGAAATCACAGTACTTCAAGGCTGAGGTACTTCAGAATGGTTAACTAAAGTGATGTTACACTATGCCAATAAAATATGATTTCAGTTGAAGGTAATTATTCTTCTTAAGTGAAATGAAGATTGTTATTTTACAAACTTTTGTCTGTGATTTAACCTCTTAGTGAAAGTGGTTATATGTGTGAATTATTAAAGTGGTAAATATGTGAATTATTGCTTTTTAAACCATAATCTGTAGTATATTCAGAATATCTTGATTAATTCTTGATACATAATCACTATTTTAAATTTCCTTCCTGTATTTATATACTTAATATTATTTTAAAATGAGATTACAAATGTGACTGCCAAAATATGTTATTATATTTGTCATATTCCTTGAGCTGTTTGTCTTAGAACTCTATGATGTAGTGATGTAGTAAATCTAAGCTGTGCAAAAATCAGTGTAGCACTGAGTAAGACCTGTCTACCTTGTAATGCTAAAGAGTAACTTCCAGTAGAGAATCTTCAATACAGGTGTTTCTAGAAGGATGTCACAGCACTTTATTGTTGACTCAGTGTACAGAGTGTTTGGAGATAAAAAATAAACCTTAGGCAGACAAAGCTAGTAAATGAGATTAAAAAGAAGAAAAAAAAAATAATCATAAATAAAGCTGAAAAATCAGCAGGGTCCTACAGAATGATCTAAAAGGAAAGTGAAAACCAGGTTTTAAAATGGTAAAATCCAAGGTCAGACATCTAGAAATCAAGATTATGGGTAACGCACAGTTGTACAAAAGATTAATTTGAAAATCTCTGAGCAAGATGAAAAGAATGATCTTCAGTCTTTTTTTTTTTTTTTTTCCATACAAGCTATAGAACATTTTAATATTTTCTTCACTTACAGCTGTAATACTTCAAGATTGTATACTGGTAATCCAGCTAAACCCTATGTTGTAATTGCTCATCATTAAAAAAACAAGTTAACAAGAAACATAACCAAGGAAAGAAAACTTTTTTTTTTTTCTTGAAAACATATGCTTGCAATTTGTTGGAACTGAGGTAAAGACATCGAATGTGATAAAACTGTAGTTAACTGTTGCTGTGTTTATGCTGTAACTTTTGTAGGCTTGTGGCAATATGGTTTTCCTGAAAAATGTTGAGACATCATTATTTTTCTGTATAGGATCAATTTCACTAAAGTTTTGTGTCTAACACCTGGTACTCAACCTGCCTTTTGCATGACAGGAACCTATCAGAGTAAAGAGAAATGATAATTTATCGTTGCTATACCTAAGTAGAACCTTCACAGATGTATTGTAGCAAACACACCACAATATTCCCCCAGAAATTTGTTGCCAGTTAAAACACTTTTATCTTACAATATCATGTAGTGCACTAGAGCATTTAATTTTTTCATTAACAGGAATTATTCTTCAAGCTTATTTAAGAGTGAGTTTGGAACACTTTACATGGAAATGATTACTGGTAGATAGTGCCAAATGGTAAATATATATTCTCATTATTAAAAATTATATGAGCTTCAGTTGCCCATTTGAGTAATGGGAAGAGAGATAAAAGAATCTTCAATTATTTTGGTTTTCTTAGTTCTGCTTTCTGTTGTTTTTTTAACTTTGTGACGTTTTAGTGACTGTTTTGCCACAGCAGTGGTTTACAGTCTGTGAACACAGTCATATACAGGTAATAGGAATATCTGCCCTCAGGATTAATATTTTCTTACTTTAAAGATTGCTGATCCATATTTATGTGATCAAAGGATCTCATCCGTGCAGTAAAGCTACTTTACAATAGAAATATATTTTGTAGTTGTATATGTATGAGGAGAACAAGAACATGCTATGCTGGTGTACAAAGCTTTTTCTATTAGTCATTAACATGGAAAATGATGGTATTCAGACCAAAGTCAGTACCAGACCACAATATGACAGCCTAACATGTTTATTTGAGTGATAGACTATGTTTACTTCAAAACACAAATCTGAAGGTAAGCAAATGTAATACAGAAAAAGTGAGGTGAATCAGTTACTGAAGCCACAATATACTATCAGTGTGTCTTCTCCAAGAGACAGAATGCATCTACTGTAAGCTTTTTAGTTAGAATGAGGACTGTGCTCTTAAAAACAAAACAAAACTTGTGATACTTATCTTATCTGATACTCTTGTTTTATTTTGGTTTACAATAAGTGGGTGTCTTAGAACACATTAGCTTAAATCTTCTCATATCTAAATCTCAACCAGAAGGTTCTACAGCACACTCCCTGGCACTCCAGCCACTAATGGGAATGGTTCTTGAGACCAGAGTACAGGCAGACAGAAGTAAATTTGAAACATAGGCATAGCTTTAGATAACCTCTTTCATTTTTCTCTTTCTCTTTAAAACCTATGCATAAAAGAAATTTATGATAATTATGATTTTGTCTTGGAATTTCTAAGCAGATCTACATTCAGTTATTTTCTTTAAGGTACTTACATGATCATGCTGCCTTTTAAAAGTTTTCAGTATTTAGACATTCTCTAGAACATCTACATTCTCCAAACATCTAAAATATGATTTTTGCATTCATATGTATATTTTTCTAAAGTTGGCCAGCAGACAGCTGGTGAAAATTGTGTCAACGGTAGTGCAAGGCGAACTGCATATTCTTCAAGAGAAATCTTGTCTGTTTTAGGCATCCAGCAGAATTACCTGTTTTCCACATGTATTCATCACTAAGAGCCTCCGTTGAGAACAGTGGGAACATTGGCTGTGGAATTGTTCTGAATAGCATGCTGAATAGCTGTTATAATGAATATTCCTGAAAATATTTATCTTAGTTATTATTTTTCATAAAAAGCCATACTTGTATAATCATGTCCGTAAACACCAATTTCCTCAAGGAAACTGATGTTTAATGTCACGTACAAAACAAAGAAAATGCATGATAGGAATTTTTTAAAGCTCTAGAGTTCACACAAAAATAATTGCAGGTGTTTCATTGTGACAGAAAGTGAAATATGCCTATGCTGTATCTAAAATGGGTCAAATACTATTCAGTTACGTGAATATAGTTTGCAATCAAATAAATAGAAGCAGACCCTAGCTCTGTATCAAACTGTAGCTAATTAAGCAACAAGACAGCATCCATGTCATCTTCTACCAGTAACCCATTTTTACCATATTTGGCTTTCAGTTTCAATGTTTAAAGATGTGTTAAGTTACAAGGTACATGGAAGAGTTTTCTCATTTATACTGACCACTCAAAAAAGAAACACCAGTCAATGAATTACTCTGTGTAATTCAGGTTTTTTAGGTGAAATTTTGCCTGGTGTAGTACAGTGGGTGAGAGACCAGTAAAAGAACATTAAATTTAGCCATTCTCCTGAAAAAGCAATAGTAAAAGGTAGACAAAATATTTTTTAAATTGTATCAGGTAGTATGACAGCAGAATGCTCTTGCATTAGAAAGTAGGTAACTGGCTCCAAACTCTTTCAGAGGAATAGCAAAACAATAAAATTTTGTATTTAGTATGATTTGTGATTCATCTCTGAGTTTACCACTACAGAAAATACTCAGTAAAGCCAAAAACAATGCAGTCTGTCACTGTCCTAGAATATTAATGGCATAAATTATTATATTTTTCTCTGTACATAGATATGATGATTTAAGTATTTTCTTCAAAAAGCACCTGTTAATTTAAACATTTTGAGGTGAGATTCTTAACATTTTGTTAAAAAACTGCTGCACTGTACAGGTTTTATCCTGTAAGAATATTCCTGTTGGAGTATCTCAGTTCAAAGTAACTATTCAAATTGAAGTAAGCATGTCTTCCAAAAGTCATATTCATGATCCTGTGTCTGATCTGCCTGCAACTTCTCCTACAGATAATCATATTGATTTACAGCAAGTGCAAATTTAACAAGCAATGTATCATTATTAAAGCTTAAAATTCTTTCTGACATACAGAAATTAATACTAGTATTGTTTTAAACCAGGCCAATGGTACAAGTAGTGTATCTTTAATCCTGACTGCATTAGCTACAGATTGGTGTCTTGAGGTTGATTGACTTTGGTGTCTGAAGCACTGTGTTCACAAAATGAATCTTTTAAATGCAGTTGGGACATTTATAAATATTCTATGTGTGTTCTTTGGATACTCTTTGGATGTAAAGTTCACTCTGAGCCCGATTAGTGGAGCTGCAAACATAATTTTTCTCGCTTCTTTGTCTTGGAGAATTTATAATTGATAAGTATTGTCGCTTTGACTTTCTCTTTACAGTTTCTTACTTTCAATTGGTCTATGTCTTCCAAAGTTCTTATAAAAATAACACAGTGTTACAGAGATACATCACAAATCTTAGTTCACTTAGTTAAAAGGGCTCGATATTATAAGGAATTTGTGATGGAACAGTATTTAAATTTTTAACTTGAGACCCTGTTTTTTTTTCTAGCAAAAGTTCTATTTCTGATAATGTTGATTGAAAAAGGTATTTTTAAGGATTTGTTTGAACTTTTGTTAAGGAAATCATTACACATCCCAAAATGGAAAGTTTAATTAATAGAAAATTCCAAGAGTAAGAACTAAAAACGTAAGTTTCATAATTGTCAAAGGAAGGTATGGAACTATTGAGGAAATAGTGGGGGCAATGGAAGACTGTGTTCATGATAGGTAACTTTATTTTTTCTTTCAATCTTTAGTTTGCAGAGGGGGAATTCTGTCTAACTATATAAGACCCTCTTAAACTTCCTCTCTATTAGCTTTAGAGCAGCTTAGAAAAATGAACCTTCCAACAGCCTCCTTTACTGTAAACGCTATAGAATAAACATATGAATTTAATACACTTGGAGTTCAACCCCAACCAGGTCAGCCTCCTGACCTGATTTAACATTAAATTGCAACAGTGATAGGGCTGGTTCAAGGGAAAAGGAAAAAATACATAGCTTGAGGAGTAAGGAGACTTCAGAGTTTGCTCCTTCAAAGCAAGGAACAATTTCAGAGTTTGATCAGCTAAATCTGTGGTGAAATAGCATTCCAGGCATCTGTGTTTTGCTGCGTTTTCTTTTTTTCTGTTTTGACAGTGCATAGTTATAGGGAAGAATTTTGTCTGAAGCAAATTACGGCACAGAATTTAGGTTCCTGCAATGTGGAGACTTTGAAATATTCTTTTCTGAGTATCTATAGCAGATAATGTTCTGCTTGACAGCTGAGCTCTATAATTGATATAAAAGTACAGCTCCACAGATTTAAGAATTCTTATTTTAATGCAGTCATTCTGGTATTTGGCTGTTGAATATCTCCTCCTTTTTTCTTCAGTTTACTTATTGTAGCAAGGCTAAGGCAAACAATATATTTTACATTTCCAATATGATTAGGTTTGGGTTTGTGATGTTTTTTATTTCTGTAAATATGTTTATTTCTGTAAATATGTTTATTACTTTCTGTAAGATTTCTAATAGATGCCTGTATGAAAAATTAATTACTTTCATAAGATCTTGTTTGATATTCAAAGAGTTTGACGTGGTGTGAACAAATCTCTTCCATGAATCCTTTCATCTCCATGATCACCTTGTGCACATCTGCATGTATATTTAAGTATGGAGCTTTGCTTATAAAATTAATTTTGTATTTTGTGTAGTTTTAGCTCCATAGATTATCTCCAGTGATGTGAGAAAATCACCAATTTGTTGGTAAGTCACTTGGTTTCAGTTTTGAAAATTAACTGCTGGGTCTTGTTTGGAAATGCAGCATTGTTACTACTGCAGTGGGGTACTCAGCATTCCAGCATGGGAACTGGGAAGAAAATTGTGCTGAAACTTTGTAGATTGAACAGTTATAACTCTGAGTGTCCCAGACAGTGGTTGGTGTGTATTACCAAATTAGAAGAACTCTAATAATAGTGTTTGAGAGTATCTTTTCAAATGCATTTCTTTCATAACTGATCGTACTCATTGGAGTGCTATCCTTACTGACTTTCTAAGGTTAAAAGTTGCATTTATACCTTACCAGTGTTTGTTGTACCATATTTATGATGCTTCATTCAAGCATTTAAGGTACTTCCTTGGCAAATATATTTGTATTATATATGTATATATATATACACACACGTAAAAATATATAATGTATATATTATATATATTTATATATATATTATGTGTGTATTTTGTGTGTGTATATATATATATATTTTTTTTTTTCTCTCATTGGAAAAAATTTGCAGGCCTGTGTATCCTTATTTTCTTTTGTTTGCATAGTGTAAGTATATGGTGAATGAAACCAGTAAACTCATAGAATTACCTATTGTGATAGAGAAGTAAAAAATACTGTTACTTCACTATGTTGTAACATTATATGTTACTTCACTATATGTTCACTAAGTGAAGTTACTTCACTTCACTTTATTAATGGAAAGTAAAGAAAAATGAGAAATTACATTTTGTGGGATGGTAATTGCATTTTCAGTGAGAAGAACTGGAAGGAAAGATTTCCGTGAGTTTTTGGTCAGATCAGATGGTCAACTGACTTGATCACCACAGTGACACTGAGCTCATTTGCAGTGTGTGGGTCTGTGGCTTTGTTTGCTTCTGATGTTCATGAAACAGTTCGTAAAGAATATGATTCAAAGCTGAACAAATCAAGACATCTTATGTTTTTGCAAAGATTCAGCTGTGGTCTGTAATGCGGTCATCATCTGTAACTTCAAGGCTGTAGTTTATATTTATTTTAAGTTTCACTTATTATATAAGAAAATGCTGTAATGCTCATCTGCAGAAAAGGTAGTGGTGAGAAGGCATTTGAGTCTGTTGTGAAATGCATAAAATATCCTAAAGGTGCAGTTAGTCTTATACTCTAATATTATTGTTGTTGCTTTAAAGTTAGCTTTAGGCAGTGTATGAAGTAGAAGCAAAAATAATTAATCGATAGAAAAAAAAAAAAAAGGTATTTAGTATGTTCCATTATCTTCTGAATCATGCATTGCTCTTTGTTACCATCCAACAGAAAAATTGGTCCCAATGATCCTCCTGCCTTTGCAGAGCTCATGTTCCCATATGTAGTTTCTTTGTATTCCCAGCCCACACCGATAACCCTGATATCACTGATAATGATTTATATTTTCCACTATTCTTTGGATGGGAAACTCACACTTAATCTCCAGTCACTGGTTACACTTCAGTGTACTTATGCAAAGATAGTGGTATCTGTATGCTGTAAATAGTATTTCCTTCTTTTTATTGTTTTTATTTATTCATTATTGAATTTATTATTCATTACTGACTGCCTTTTGGGGTCTGTTCTTAAGAAAAAAAAAAAAAAAGCAATTTAGGTAAAGTTTGGATGGGTTTTGACACTAAATCAGAACTATTTTATTGTTCAAGTTAGGTCTTAAAATAACTCTCTATAGTTTCAATGCACAGCAACTCTCCTCCGCTGTACACTTGAAATTGCTTTTTTTTCCACTTTTTCTATTTCATTAGCATCATGGAAAACATTATATTCAGCTTTCTAAAAGTATAAAACCGGTCTTTTTATCTTTTTATGGAAGTTGGCCCCCTCTACTGTTAAACAGGAGTATATATGCTGTTGCATTTTTTTATTTTTATTTTTTTTTCCATAAACTGAGTCAATGGCTGATATCCAAATTTAATACCACACGGGGTTATATGGGAAGATTAGACATGCCTTTCACTTTCGTTTATACATTTGGTCAGAATTTTGTAGGGCTTTTGGAAAATGAAAGATAGCTTGCAGCACTCCGTGACCCAAGTAAAGAAATGCTATCAGATTTGTTTTCAAGTTCAGCACCGTTTTTCACTTTTATAGCTTGCATGTAGTTGCAGAATTTCAGAGTACTTCTGGTTTTCATGTGTACTTCCACGTATGTGACATTGCTAAGGCTTCAGGGTTTTGTTTAATCGTGTTGAAATATTTTCATGCAAAAAATAACCTATTATTCAAATATGTGAAAATTCCAAAAAGAAGTATAGTGATAAGGCTTTTTTTTATAAGGCTTTTTTTTTTTTTTTTTTTTTAACAGTAATGTCAGGGTTAAAAATCAATTTAATTCCCTGGTGCTAGTAAAGAAAATAAACTTCAGGTACAGGTTACTCATTGGTGAAGAAATGTAAAAATTACACTGTTGAATATAAGTAGAGAAGTTTTTTTGGATCAATTTCTTAGATGCTTTATTGATAGCAGTTTCGTGTTTTTAAATTAATGAGAACATTAGTGATCTTTTAGTTGGTACTAATGAAAGGATTTCTTAATACGTGTTTCAGCACCATATATAAATGCAATTTCCTTATCTGTGCACAGATCTTTAAATCCAGTACAGAGCTTGTCAGATATATTTAGAAGTCCTTTGAATGACTCGATTTTTATGTTAAAAAAGGGTTATTTGTGAAAGGCTCTTTGTGATACGCACAGAGAATGATTTATCTTCCTTGTCTTTCCTCCTTAAGTATGGAGGCCTAGGAACTTCTGGATGAAGGATAGGAAAGATTTTTTACTGTATTATGTATCCTGGAAATTGAAGCAGGAAATAGGATTTTCTTTATTTTAGCCTGTGCAAAAACTAGCTGAATATCCTGTCCCTTTATTAAAGATAATAGGATTTGAGTTACCATACCCTTACTACAGCTGAAGATAGGAAGTACATAAGTATCTGGAGAGATGTTGTAAGATGACTTTTAAATTATATTTCTGTATTTTTAATGCAGTCATTTTAAAATGTTTTCAAAGGTCAGATTTCTCTCCTGCTGCGCAGTGCTCTCTAGGATGGCAATTAGGGGAGGGGAAAACAGATTTTTGAAAAGGTTTAGCTTGAAAACTGGATTTAGCTTTAGCTGCTTTGGAAACAATATAGCACTGTCATTAGAACTCTTTAAAAGCCTCTGTGTTTTCTCAAGAATGGTTGTATGGTTGCTTTTTTTTTTTTTTTTTTTTTTTTTTTTTTTTCTTTTAGCCCAACAATCATGTTTCATATGATCAGAGACAGCCCTACATTTTCTCTTGAAATAACTTGATTTCACATATATATTTAGGTCTGGATTTCCTTTTAAAGCTACTCTCAGTCCACTCAGAATTGAAGATGACTAAAAAGCAGAATCTTTGTAAGAAACGGGGTTAGCAGTAACTTCCCCCCCCCCTCCCCCACACACACATTACATGAAGGTAAAACTTAAATTGCTCATCTTCAAATCTGTGCACAATTTCCATTTCAGAAATTCCTTTCTGCTTCTCGCATATTATCATGACTTCTAACTGTTGCTTGGCTGAGTGCTGTTTTCTTTCTTTTCTTCTCTTCATCCCTAAGAACAGTGATTTGGGATCAGGCCAATAGTTCGTTGAGCACAGTATTTATTTTGTTTCTGACTGTCGTCATAAGTAAGTTCTTAGGAGAAAAAAAAAAACATGTAAGAACATCATGAGAACGCGTGATAAGTCTGTTTAAAACTCTTTCATACTGTAGTCATCTTCAGCTGAGGGACTTTCCAAGTAGGATGTGGGCACTGTCCAGTTAACAATATGAAATGGATGTACCTCATGATCTTGCCTAGTGTGCCCTTAAGCTCATGGGAACTGTTGGCATCTACAGGAACTGTAGGCAGCGAGTTACACAGTTCGACTAAAGAAATAAGTTTTGTCTGGGAACTTCATCCCCTGTAGATTCATATTAGGCTCAGTTCTCCAATCAGAATATAATATTTAGTCCTATCCCCTCTCCATACACTTTATCTTGTTTGTCTCTTTCTCCTGCATTTGTTTGTTTACTTGCCTGCTTTCTATCAATTTTCAGTGTACAATCATGGGCTTGACCTAACTATGAAAACTTGAATTAAATTTTTATTTTTCATTTTTTTTTAATAGCACCCACTATTCCATATTGGTGAATATGGACAGCATAGAGAATCATAGTCGTGTAGGTTGGAAGGGACTTTCTGAGCTCTCTCATCCAGACTCCTGGTAGAACAGGTTATCTCAGGGAGTGTGCAGTTAAGTTTTGAATATCTCCAAGGATAGAGTTTCTACAACCTGTCTCGGTAGCCTGTTCCAATGTTTGACCGCCTTTGTGACAATCTTTCTTAATATCCAGTTAGAATTTCATGTTCCAACTTGTATCTGCTGCCAACTGTCCAATGAGTGTTCACTTTTAATAAGAGCCTTGCTTCATCTTCTATAAGCCCTCCTATTATGAAAGAAAAAGCTTTAGCTTTATGCAGCTGCATACAGCAGTAAGATATCTGCTTTGCCTTCTCTTCTCAGGGAGGAACAAACTCAGTTTTCTTAGCCTCATCTTTGTGGCCCATCTCTGGCATCATCCCAATAAGTCAGTGTCTTTCTTGCAATGGTATTTTGGTATATATGTTTTTTTTCTTCTCCACGTAGTCTCAAAAGAGGGAAAATCATTTATGTTGGTCTGCTGACAACAATCTTGTTAATACAGCCCCACATGTGGTTGGCCTTCACTGCTGCAGTGGCACACTACTGAAACATGTTTGCACGTTGTCCACCAGAAATGCCAGAGTGTTTATCCACCTGGTGATAGGCACACACACATATATATAATACATATATATAAATATACATACATGTATATGTATGTCTATACATATACATATGTGTGTGTATATATGTATATTTATAAATACATATATATATATATATATCTTTTCTTCTGGTAATCTGTTTTGCCTTGGCAGCACACCACCTGCACCATTGCATGGAGTTCTTCCATTCTAGCTGCAAGACTGTACTTTGTTAGACTCCCTGACATTGCTGTCCACCAGTTTTTGTACCAAACGGGAGCCCTGTCCTCCAGTGCACCAACTGCTCCCAGTCTGGTATTGCCTCAAGAGTAGTTCTCTAATGCAGGTATGGAAGACTCCTACTTTGTAGTAGACTGAAGGTACAGCAGAAGAGGAGTCAGATTTGTGAGAGCTCAAGACTGAACACATCTGAAAAACAGAAGGAAAATTTAGTCATTAATTTAAAAACAAACAAAAAAAAAAACTAGGAATGTCATTTATAATGAATATTCTTCAGACTGTACTTGATCAGAGTCAAAATACATGGTCAGTGCTGAAGAAAGATTGCTAAGGTCAATGCAAATAAAGATGAGAAAAAGGCCAAAAAATATGCTGCTAAGGCACGTTAGTTGTTCAGGTACCATATTTTGTTTCCCTCTCTGGGATCCTATGTGCCATATATACTGATTGGCTTGGCTCAGCTCTGCAGCTGCTGCATTTGCCATATAGTCCTTGTAGTACACTCAGAGGAGCTCAGCTGGAAGTGTATTTCTCAGTTTCAGCCTAATGGCTGCCACTTGGCCTGTCCCAGAGCTGTTACATCATTCTGTCATTCCTCCCATCCTCCAGTCACCTTAACGGTACCCTTAGTGCTTAAAAAACAAAACAAAACAACAAACAAACAAACAAACCAAAACGTATATGAACCCATAAGGGCCAGAAATGAGTGTTGAACACACACATTCCATACTTACCAGTATAGCATGAGTGACAAGACATAAAACTTTGAACTCTGATATGTACAAATTTTGCCCTTTCAAAAAGTACTGACCAAATGGCTTTTATTGATGAGTGTTGACAAGCAGATAGATTTCATCTGGGTTGAAGCATTACTGGTCATGTTGGAGAGGATGCAGGTGAATTAACTTAATTTCACTAAGGCTCTGCACCTGTCAGCAGTTTGGGATTACCTTCCACCTCAGTGTTGTTTACTCTCTTCTAGAATTTTATTTTCTTCAGTAAACACTATTTTTTTTTTTTTTTTTTGGCTTGCCACTATTTAGAATATATCAAGCTAAACCTGCCAGTTATAATTTTGGCTTCGCTTCCTCCACTCCAAGCCCTGGATCACATTTTTAATTAAGTCCAGCCTCTCTCTTGTTCCAGACTGTAGGACTTGCAGCTGTGACTGCCTTCATCCGGACTGCAGGTTATAATTTCTAGCTATGTTCAGAAGGCAAAAATTAACAGGGGAAACAGCAGCTGCAGAATGAAAAATTGGAGTAGGGAAGGGGGCTGAAATTAACCCAAAATTATGAACAGAGTGGTGAAGAGAAAGGGAGTGTGCTTCGTTATGGTGTGTGAGCAGAGGAGGGAGGAGAGGAAGAGATTAGAACTGACCAGAAAGCACAAGCATCTGGAGCTTTCTGTAATCAAAACCCAAACAATACTTCTAACCATTGACTTTTCAGAAAATTAAATATAAAATCTTTCTAAGCTGAAAAAAAAACTCAAAGATATAGGCTGTCTTATGGGAGTGCTGAAATTCTACACTAAATCCTGTCATGCTGTGTTAGCCTTTGTAATTCTGGACTTGAAAACTGTCAAACCATTCTATTTACACCCTTTCAAGCTAAATATGAGAACAGGAGATGGGCTTCCTTTATGTTCTTTTTCTTTCTCTCTTTTTTTTTTCTTTCTTTCTTTTTTTCCTCTTTTTTTTTTTTTTTTTCTTTTTCTCACCAGTCCTTTAATACTCACTGCTCCCCTCCATCACAAGCCTACCTCCTGTCCTCCTCCTCAAAATGCTTTTCTCCAGCTCACCAATGATGTCTTATTTCACTGCAACAGATTAGTACCTGGCTTTGATCAGCCTGTAGATGAGACTGTAATACCTTCCTCTTGGATTTCTAACAAGAATCAACAAAAAACAATTTGAAACAAAATTCAACAAAACTTCTGTCCATCTCGTATTTGGTAGGTGATATGTTTAGAAAATCTGTAGATACTTCATTATTGTTCTTGAAATCCTCATCTGCGCTCTGCTCAAAATAGTCACTACTGCATACTATCCCATATGATAAAAAAGTAGTTTCCTTATACTTTACCTCTGTCTTACTCCTCTGCTCGCTGTGATTTTTGTTAAATTTTAAACTGTTTATTGAAGCTTTTTTTTTCCCCTGAAATTGTACAAATCTGTCCCAGTGGGGCTGTGTCTCAGAGGTACTGCAGTAGGGGAGTTGTTAAATATTTTTTATTAAAATAAAACATAAAAAATACACACACAAAAGAAAAAAAGAAAATACATTCCCTATGTGTAACAAATTGTAAAACAAGAGCGTTTTGATACTCTGCTCGTTTTTCACTTTAACTCTGCAGTTCTCCCTCGAGTCCACTAGAGGGGGGATTTCTACTTGCATTTCCCCAAATATTTGCAGGCATTTGATGTGGTAAACTTTGGATGTTTTCTTACTGTAAGCTTTGTATGTAGCATTGAATGATGAATGATTATGAATATCGTCAATATCAAGTTGGGAGAACACTTTTAGTGTTATACCACAAGAAAGTCAGCGGTCCTTTTAATAAAAGATTTTTGGAGAGGGGGTAAGTAGCATGTAAATAACATTCACAGAAGGTGTTGTGTAACCAAAACTATTGCAGATAGTTACGGAAAACACAGGTGGAAGCAACACTTAGAGGATCTTTGAAAAAGTATGTTAGTCAGCAGTAACAAATATCCCTCCATATCTGTGTCCCTTAAAAACCTTGGCATTTCTTCTGTTGTAAGACAGATGATACTGGTTTTCTTATCCAGTTACATCAGTTATGGACACATTTTCTGATGCATGCTCCAGATAGGCCACATTTCAAGAATAGGTCTTCAGTGGAATTTTCTGTCACATCTCCAGCATTTTCCTTCTATTAGCCATTACCTTAACATTTACTGATTAGCTGTTACTGATTTTCACTCTGTGAAAATACACACTTGGTGCAACAAATCTTAGTTGTGTATGTAGCTGTCAGATTTAGTGGACCCAAAGTTTTAAAAGATCAACTTAAAATGTCAAGCAGCTGCATCCCTTTTTTTCCATATGTGTTCAACATCTGTACATCCATTAGTCTACTAGTATCTTTGTTTCAGTAGAGATGCCATGCTTAGAAGCATAGAGGAAGCATGGGGGCGTTAGATTGTTCATGCCCTTAATTCACCAGGGAAATCCGGATTTATTCAGAAACTGTTTCTCAACATTTCTAATTGGATAAAAGTGTTAGAAGTATAACTATCAATATGATTTTTTCCACTTGTATCAGTTCTTAGAAAAGCTTCTTTTAAAAACAATTACATTTTGTTGTTGTTGTTTTGTTTGTTTGTTCATTTTTTAAAGGTACTCAGCAGAGCCCTGGGAGAAAGAAAACCTGGAAAGTGAGCAGCAGCCTAACAGCTGCTGGGCTGCAAGTTCCTTACAAACTGAAAGGGCAGGCAGCTATCCTCCTGGCTTGCTGCCTAGCTCCTTGCAGAATTTTCAGTAGCCTCAATATGCCCCAACAGAACATCTTAATTCCTGCTGATCTTGTAGAAAACAAAGCGATATTTATTATCAAGGATCTTAGCATTACTTTGAGTAGAGTTTTATGCATGCAAAGGTGCTGCCAATCAACAAAGGTTCTGACAGGTTTACAAGGGATCTGTGCTTGAAAAAGGAATGCCAAGGAAAGGATCAGAAGTATAAACCAAAGAAAAAGAGGAAGGTTTAAATTTGTAATGCTGCCTTAGAAGCTTGTAAACTCTAAGTTCTAGTTCAGTTGTACAATTGATTCTTGGATTTATGCAAGGAAACTATGATACTGCTAGTCTGCATGATAAAAAGTTGTATTCACACTGGCCCTTTTTGCAGCTTCCAAACCCTGTAGAAACATAAAATTTGGGCAAACAAAACAAGTGGAACATGTCAAATTAAACAGCCATGTTTCACTTGGAAACAGCTATTAAGTCTCAGGTTGCTGATGATGCTTGTCAGACTAGATGAAAAATAAAGCAAAAACTTTATTTTGGCTAGTAAAAACTTTATTTTGATAGTCCTACAGAGCTGTCTGATTCTTTCTGTGACAATTTTGCAGTGGAAAATGCATAACTTAATGTTAAACTAAATTAAACATTTTTTTCCTTTACTTTTGTAAATTCCTATATTCTGTGAACAGCACAATTTCTATTTTGTGTCTTTGAAAGTCACAGAAAGAGCGATCTTGTAACAATTTCAAGCATTGCTTTTTAACTTACTGTTCTGTTGAGACAGATCATTTAATTAGTTCATTTTGACTATGTGTTGTAATAACACATTTCACTGAGTTAGCTATAGGAACTTGCATCAGTGTTTCTGGGAGCAGCAAGTGTGGGGATGCTCGCGTGTGCCAGGAGCAGAGGATTACCCTGCTGCAGCCAGGGCAGAGTCCTGCAGCATCAGAGCAGCTCTGGGGACTGGGACTGCAGCCAGCATGCCCGGGGAGACCAGGGAACAAGCCAGGTCCAAGACTGGAGGAGCAGGAGACCAGGCTGGAGGCACAGTTACCTGCAACAGGTCTGGAGCTAGCGGGGACAGCAGAAAGCAGGTCTGGCCACAGCCACAACGCATCTCTTCCGTGGGGGTCTGGTGCCAATTTATGTGTTCAGGGCCCTGCAAGCTGCAAGTGCCCACTGAAATGCTTTCTTTCAAAGCCACAGGGAAAATAAAGCTTGGAAAGGTGAATCTTCTTGCTAAAGAAAATTAAATCATCTGTTGTTATGCTGAGCTACCTTAGTCAGTGAAAATAATATAACCTCAGGAAGATTTTTTTTCCTTTTTTATGTTTTTCCCGTTCATTTGAGACTGAAGATATAAATAGACCCAATATTTATTCTTAATGCAAATATTATGACATCATCTAATCATCTCAAATCTAGTAATAAATACAACCATGGTCAAAACAAGCAACAAAGAGCAGAATTATAAAGCTAAAAAATACTTTGTTTCTTCATGGTCTGAACTCTGGTTATCTTCTTCAGTTAATGGATTTCATGTTTTAGATTAAAAAGCATAAAAATCTCTCTAAGATCTTAGTTCCTTTTCCACTTAATGGTAAACTTTATTTTTAGTAAACTCTTATGTGTGTTCTTTGTTGACATTAATGTCAGAGTATTCTATGTACAGTAATTTAAAATTCAGCTTAGAATTTTGGATATCTAATTCAAATATTTCACATAGTATTTTGTTTTGTTTTGTTTTGGTTTGGTTTATTTTGTCACATTGTCTTGGTTCAGTTTCTGTCAGTAATTCAGTGGTGTTAATGTAACACAAGTACTTAACTGTTGTGGTTTAACCCGGCTGGCAGCTAAACACCACTCGGCCATTCGCTTAGCCTCCCCCCTCCCTCTCTGGGCTGGGGGAGAGAAATGGAAAGTGAAGCCTGTGAGTTGAGATAGAGACGGTTTATTAGAACAGAAAATAAAATAAAATAAAATAAAATAAAATAAAATAAAATAAAATAAAATAAAATAAAATAAAATAAAATAAAATAAAATAAAATAAAAATGATGATAATAATAATATGTACAAAACAAGTGATGCACAATACAATTGCTCGCCACCTGATGACCGATGCCCAGCCTACCCCTGAGCAGCCCCCCCCCCCCCCCAGCTAGCCACTCCTATATATTGTTTAGCATGACCCCATATGGTATGGAATACCCCTTTGGTCAGTTTGGGTCACCTGTCCTGGCTCTGTCCCCTCCCAGCTCCTGCTGCACCCCCAGCCTGGCCACTGGCAGGACAGAGTAAGAAGCTGAAAAGTCCTTGGGTTGGTCTAAGCAGTGCTCTGCAGCAATTAAACCATCAGCATGTTATCAGTACTCTTCTCATCCTAAACCAAAACATAGCAATCTACCAGCTACTAGGAAGAAAATAAACACTGTTCTAACTGAAACCAGGACATTAACATATTATGTTAAGATTTGATGATTTTTCTTGCTCCTTTGAAAACCTGAGCTTTGAAAATGAAAACAGGGACGTTTCCCTTAAAATATATAAACAATCACAAGGTTTGAAATGCTAACTTCTCCAAAAATAGAAACGTCCTTTAAGATGGTGATGAACTGGTAACACAAATGTGTGTAATTTTGTATCAGATAGGAATTGCTCCCAGTTTACCATTTTTCCTGTTGTGCCTATATTCTTCTTCTATTTCATTGCCCAACTTCTAGACATTTTTCCTGTCCCTACTTAAAGTCAATGGACATAGGTTCAGAAACAAACCTCCTACAGCACTAGTTTCTCAGTCTATGACCTGGTTTTAAAGGCCTACTAAAAATGTTGCTTTCTAACATAAATACATTAATTTTCTAACCTGATAAACGATATATGACTCTCTTATTTAAATGCTGTTGCAGTACATCAGAGTACCTGAGAGCAGCTGTATTTCTTCATCTTAATTAGTCATATTTTTATTTGTCTAATTATGTATGTGACAGGATGTAATTCAATAAATAATTTGGGATGTCTCTGATTAGTTGCAATAAACAAATTAAGTTGGTTACTATTTTCTTTTAAGGTATTTGTTATGTTACCGTTTACTACTGTGCATTCCAGCCTGGCTTATTCTGGCTCCTAGTTTCTTCCTGCCTGGAAATGGCCTTTCTCAATTCTTAGTAACATTGTAGAAGCAAATCCTTTGTGGTTTACTTCTAATTCTTACCAATCCGTAAAGTGACAAGTTTAAAGTCTGTAGAAAAGACACTGAAGTGACTCTAAATGAATTGTATGGATGAGTTTGATGTCTCTTCCAACCTAGAAATTCTGTGATTCTGTGATTCTGTGATATGAGGACTCTGATTTAAAGGCAAAAACTGCAGATAATGATGACCAAACCTGAGGTGCTGCCCGCAGTGACACATGTACAGTTCTTGTTACTTTCACACAAAGAAATGTGAGATTTTAGAGCAGGTTATTTTAAAAAGAAATGATATCATAGCTTTTGAGGTATGAAAGTTTCCTACCATTTGTCAGTTTAATAAACTGAAGATTTTAAAAGAGATCTTCTAACAACACATGCTGTACTCTGAAGGTGTGAATATTTCCTAACTAGCCAAGTTTACACACGGCTTACACAGGAAACTCATAGGTTTCTTTGTACCCTAACAGTGAAATTTAGTTATAACTTGGTAGTATTAATAAGAAGTAATCTTTAGGAAAAAAAAAAAAAAAATGTACTGAGAGAACTGGCAGAGGAGCTGGCCAAGCCACTATCCATCATTTATCAGCAGTCCTGGCTATCGGGGTATCGGGGGAGGTCCCAGTTGACTGGCGGCTAGCAAACGTGACGCCCATCTACAAGAAGGCAAGAAGGGCCGGAGGGCAGACCTGGGAAACTACAGGCCTGTCAGTTTGACCTCAGTGCCAGGGAAGCTCATGGAGCAGATCCTCCTGAGAGTCATCACGCAGCACTTGCAGGGCAAGCAGGCGATCAGGCCCAGTCAGCATGGGTTTATGAAAGGCAGATCCTGCTTGACGAACCTGATCTCCTTCTGTGACAAAGTGACACGCTGGGTGGACGAGGGAAAGGCTGTGGATGTGGTCTACCTTGACTTCAGCAAGGCTTTTGACACTGTCTCCCACAGCATTCTCCTCAAGAAACTGGCTGCTCTTGGCTTGGACTGGCGCACGCTTCGTTGGGTTAGAAACTGGCTGGATAGCCGGGCCCAAAGAGTCGTGGTAAATGGAGTCAAGTCCAGTTGGAGGCCAGTCACTAGTGGCGTCCCCCAGGGCTCGGTGCTGGGGCCGGTCCTCTTTAATCAATGATCTGGACGAGGGCATTGAGTGCACCCTCAGTAAGTTTGCAGATGACACCAAGTTAGGTGCATGTGTCGATCTGCTTGAAGGTAGGAAAGCTCTGCAGGAGGATCTGGATAGGCTGCACCGATGGGCTGAGGTCAACTGCATGAAGTTCAACAAGGCCAAGTGCCGGGTCCTGCACCTGGGGCGCAATAACCCCAAGCAGAGCTACAGGCTGGGAGAGGAGTGGTTGGAGAGCTGCCAGGCAGAGAAGGACCTTGGAGCATTGGTTGATAGTCGGCTGAATATGAGCCAGCAGTGTGCTCAGGTGGCCAAGAAGGCCAACGGCATCCTGGCTTGTATCAGAAACAGTGTGGCCAGCAGGGCTAGGGAGGTGATCGTCCCCCTGTACTCGGCTCTGGTGAGGCCGCACCTCAAGTACTGTGTTCAGTTTTGTGCCCCTCGCTACAATAAGGACATCGAGGTGCTTGAGTGGGTACAGAGAAGGGCGACAAAGCTGGTGAGGGGCCTGGAGAACAAGTCCTACGAGGAGCGGCTGAGGGAGCTGGGCTTGTTCAGCCTGGAGAAGAGGAGGCTCAGGGGTGACCTTATCGCTCTCTATAGGTACCTCAAGGGAGGCTGTAGCGAGGTGGGGGTTGGCCTATTCTCCCACATGCCTGGTGACAGGACGAGGGGGAATGGGCTAAAGTTGTGCCAGGGGAGTTTTAGGTTAGATATTAGGAAGAACTTCTTTACCGAAAGGGTTGTTAGACGCTGGAACAGGCTGCCCAGGGAAGTGGTGGAGTCACCATCCCTGGAAGTCTTTAAAAGATGTTTAGATGTAGAGCTTAGGGATATGGTTTAGTGGGGACTGTTAGCGTTAGGTCAGAGGTTGGACTCGATGATCTTGAGGTCTCTTCCAACCTAGAAATTCTGTGATTCTGTGATTCTGTTTCTTAAAAGGTGTGGTCTTTTTATCTATCCAAAGTTTTGGTAGCAGGACAGTGCTAAAACCCACTTATAAGAACAAAGTTGAGTTGAACCATTCATAAATTGAAAAGCTTACACAGAAATCTCCAAGTTCTCAAAAATCCTGTGGCATTAACGATTTTTCATTAGCTATGATTTCTCTTTCAATGCACCTATTTTCCTCTATCAGTTGTTCATCTGCAGATAATGAATTTGTTAAGAAACTATTGTAGGCTCTTAGACTTTTTTTTTTTTTTTTTTTTTTTTTTAAAGTTTATTTTATAACCTCTCTAGATTTTATAAATGTTTCTTTGAATTCCTCCCAGCTTTTAATGCATGGTCAAAATAACAGATTTCTTGGAATGTGACAGATGGTACAGATTCCTTACTAAGTAAACTATCATTGTGTGTGTCTGACCTCCCAGGAATGCACTTGTTTATTTGTACATTGTACTCCAGCTGAACCATAATGCTTGGAGGACCTAGGTAAAGTCTAGTTTGGTGAAAGCTATTGCTCCTGCTAGCTTCAGAAATGAACTCTGAAGTTTGGGAATCTGGAATATTGATATACTTCTTGTGAAGTACTTGTGATCCTCCAATTTTCATAGAGCCATTATACATTCATGGACGCTGACAGGCAGAATTATGCTGTCATCAGTAAGTTAATTGATTTTCGAAAAGCTCTAACAGTAATTGTCAAGTCTAGCCCTAAGAAGTCTAAGGTTACAACCACAACTTTCCTAGATGCCATACTTTTTAAACAATCCCATATTTATATTAAGTACTGACTGGGGAGGTGGGGCTGGGTTGGGCTGGGCTTGTGTTGGCTTGGCTCAGCTGTTTGGCTCTTTTTATTTTGTGCCTTTCCCTTTCCACTGACCTCTCCTTTCCCCTCTCCTCATGACTGCCCTGCAAAGCTGTTTATGCTTATAGCTGTTTTCTGCTAATTAGAGGCCAAGCCCTTCAATTACAATTTAATAGTTAACAGATACCTTTATTCATTGCAGTGGCAGGAATGTTTCCTGTTGCTCCTGTGTATTCTATGATGCAACTGTATAAAAAGTACATTCATTTCCCTTAATCCTACCGTAGGAGATGTTTTATTACACAATTGTTTAGAAATTACAGTTATTGCTACTCTGTTTATTCTTATTTGTCATATGAGGTGATTCACTTTTATGTCAGTACATACATGTGGGCAATGATGCATCTTCCTATCTTTTGCTGGGAAGCTAAGTTTCTTGACACATCAGGTTTTTTAAAGAAAAAAATAATATATATATATATATATATATATATATATATTTGTAAAGAAATGTTGCTTTTCTCTTTTTGTTTGATCTCCTAGCATGTGTCACCCTTGCTGAGGCCTTTTTTTTCCTGCAATTGGTATGGTAAAGCCATTTCATTTTCAAATAGCTTTCTTTGTGTGGTCAAACATGATTGTGTTACTCGTCCTTTCTAATGAAAGGTCTTGAATATAGGCCAGTTTTTCTTAATCCTTTGAGTTAAGCAACATCAGATCTTGTTAGAAGGAAATCTTCAGGCTATCCTATGCAGTGTTGATATAATGATTACGTTTATAACGAAATACTAAGTACACTGTTCTTGAAATGCGTGTTTCCCCCAGTTTTGTTTTGTTTTCTTGTATGCATGTATGGGAATGAGTGTTTTTAAGCTGGAGTACTTAGTTCATTTACCGCAGTGTTTACAGGACAGCACTGGATGGACTCCAACAATCCTCGGTTTATAGAGTTTTATTCCAGAAACAAACTGCATTCAGAAAATATCATTAGTTCTTCATAGTGACATGAGCTGTAAAAAGAACTGTAGAATCTTGCAAAGATTTCAGAAGGAATATGAATTCACCCTTCAGAAACACTTTGGACTGGTCAGTGCTGCAGTGTCATGGGGCACCGTCCCCTTGTATTCCCATGCAGGGCTGCTGCACTCTCTGGTCTTTTTTTTTCACAGGAGACCAAGCAGTAGGACCTGAGAGAACATCATTAGGCTGTGTCAGGGGAGGTTCAGGCCGGATGTTAGGATAAAGTTCTTTACCGAGAAGGTTGTCAGGCACTGAAACAAGCTCCCCAGGGCAGTAGTCACAGCACTGAGCCTGCTGGAGTGTTCAAGAAGCATTTGGAGCGTGCTCTCAGACACCGTCTGATTTATGGGTGGTCCTGTGCAGAGCCAGGAGTTGGACTCGATGATCCTTGTGAGTCCCTTCCAACTCGGGGTATTTTGTGATTCTGTGACTCTAAGTGAAGCATTTGTGCCCAAGTCTCCTTGACCGTGCTATAAACAGCATTCAGCCTCGCTTCTTGTGATTCTGTAATTCACAGCTTTTTTGGAAGTTCCACTGTCGGTCTGTATTCCATTTTGAAAATTATTTTGCAAGTATATATCTAAGTGTTTTCTCTGATACTTAATAATTACTTAATAAAATATTGCTGAATTCTTCATGCATGGATTTAAAAATCTTCCACTTTTCTCTCAGACTGGAGTCTGGCTATGTTTTAAAAAGCAGCTATTTTGTGTTTTCTTTTATTATCTTATGCTCAGTGTTCCCTTATCTGTGTTGTTTTGCTGTGCACAGAAGACACAACAAAAAATCAGTTGCTTGGGAATCAGCAACTGAACAGCACTTTGTTATTGTAGAATCACCACATTTCCAAATACTCCAAAAATAATAAGAAGAAAGAAGACTGACTAAATACAGTACCACTTCATTAAACTGCAATATAAATCTGAGCTGAAACTTGAAAGAAGGTTTTTGTTTGTTTGTTTGTTTGTTTGTTTTTAGGAACTTCTTAAGAATAGAAGTGCTCTAAAATTTTAAGTGACTTCAAGTGTTTTATTGGTAGTGAACATACCATACCTGACTTCAGGCATACTGTGAGCTGTTCTTCCTTTATTCTCTTCTCTTTCTGAAAGCATATTTATATATGTATGTCTGCTGGGCTATTAGGAAAGTTGACCTGAATCGGTCATTTTATGCCATTTTATGTGCCATTGCTCTATTAGGATGTTGCTGAAAATAAGAGATGGGATCTTAGAATACTTTACTTATATGACATAGCACCTCTTCTTCACAACCACACCTGACTTTGTATTCTTCTCTTTCCCACTTCTGCACTGTTCTCAAGTGTGGAACTAGAGTTCTTCATCATGCTGTGACCCTACACCCGGCCCTGCTTTAAGCAGGAATATTAGCAGAATTTATTAGATTGTTCTCATGCATATGTTGTAGCTCTTTCTGGTTTTCATGATCAACAAAGTGTTGAACACTTCAGTATTTATGTATGATTACCATGAGAAGGATATTTTTTAACAAAATATATATAGTTTTTGAAATATTTTTAACAAAATAGAAGAAAACTACAAGAACTGAATGATGAACTTTCATTAAAAAAAAAATAAAAAAAAATAAGTGGTAACTGGAAGAGAATAGAAGCAATTGGTACTTCTAGGTTTTTGTAATACTGAGCTTCCGTTATGAGATTCTAGTTCTCTGCTTTTGACCTGAGCCTGAAACTGGTTTATTTGAATGCATAGCAGGGAAGACTAAATCTGATCTCAGCATAACTTGTAACAGTACAACTATGACTAAGGAAAGGTTGGAAAATCAGGTTTAATTGTGGGTACATTAAATTAGAATATTTAATCAAAGTGAATCAGATATACTGTATAAACATACTGTAAGCAATATCAACATTCGCTTTTGGAAATATAGTATATATGAGCTCTCAAGTGTTCTTATTTTGAAAGAATCAGCAAATATCTCTTGTGCCTGAATTTCACAGTCCACTTTCAATGATCTCATTAGTAGGACTGGTGAAGAGCCTAGTAAACTAATTCATTTCTTTTTAAAAATAAATAAAAGACTTCTTAAAAATAATCTGGATTTAAAAATCCTACAGTCATTTTGGCATTGTACACTATACTTTTCTTTCTCAGCATATGAGAAAGGAAAAAAAAAACAACTTTTGTTTTTACCTGAAGAGTTATTTATTTTCCCCCAGAGAAGTGGAAAAAAAGTAGATGCTAATGCTTTCTAAATTTAGTAACTGTGGTGATTGTTATAGGGGGATCAGATATGTCTATTGAAACATAATCACAGAATCACCTAGGTTGGAAGAGACCTCCAAGATCACCTAGTCCAACCTCTGACCTAACACTAACAAGTCTTCCACTAAACCATATCCCTAAGCTCTACATCTAAACATCTTTTAAAGACCTCCAGGGGTGGTGACTCAACCACTTCCCTGGGCAGCCTGTTCCAGTGTCTAACAACCCTTTCGGTAAAGAAGTGGTTCCTAATATCCAACCTAAACCTCCCCTGATGCAACTTTAGTCCATTCCCCCGCTTCCTGTCACCAGGCACGTGGAAGAACAGACCAACAGACCTTGCTAAAGCCTCCTTTAATATACCTATAGAGAGCAATAAGGTCACCCCCGAGCCTCCTCTTTTCCTGACTGAACAATCCCAATTCCCTCAGCTGCTCCTCATAAGACTTTTCTCAGATAGGTCTTTTTGTTAATGAACCATAATCTCTACAGAGAAAAAAAAAAAAGTATTTTATCATCTTTTTTTTTTTTTTTTTTTTTTTTTTTTTTATGTACAGTTAAGATTACTGGAAATGAGGAAATGATTTTTTTTCCTTATAAAATATTTTGTCCTCTTTCTGCCTTGTTCTTTTGCCCACTTCTGACTGTAAAATAAGCATTTCATCTAAATCACACCATATTTTATCCGTATTTTATGTTGTTAGATACTAAGCCCCGGCTTTTTATTACAATGAAGGCTGCTTACACTTTTTATCTACAATAAAATCAGCCCAAAGGATAGAGTGTTGTCATAGGACATCTAAGTTCTAGGTGGTGACAAATACTGGCTCAACAGATTGTTAAATAATTTTTGTAGCAAGACTTTATATTAATTAGAAGTATTGGTCTGTGGTTCTGATCTAATGAAAAGCATTAGTCTGTCATTCTGATTGTGAATATCTCCTTTAGTACCCCTAGATATTTTTCTGAAGAGAAAGAGGTGAGTGTATATCAGATTATGGTGTCTGGGGAAATGGAACATTGAAATTCAGATTAATCCATTAATGGATTTTCATTCAAGTAAGGAAAAACGTTTTAAGTAGCTGCTCATGGAAATGATGTTACTTTATAATGGCTGAGTTCAGTTGTCCTGTTAAAGGGTCTTATCCTGCTGTTCTGTACACATTGCACATTACCTTTTTAAATATGTGGCAACTCCTCTTGGTGCCTATACTGCAAGGTGTCAAGTTAATGGTTCTTAATGCTAGTATTGCTGAAGAAAATGGAACTGATCTGTGGACTAATACTTCCTTCTTCTATCACTTTCTCTGTAATGTAGTGCAACTTAAACCAGGAACTGAAATCAGTGTTAGTGGTCTTGTTGATGTGGTTAATTCACTGATGTCCAAAAAAAATGATGTTTTTAGTTTTATAAAGCCATTGCTGCTCTCTGAAGACCATACTTCAGAATAGACATACGATGGCAGTATTTCATAGTATAAAAGAACAGAAGTCTCTATACAAACTGTATTGTTGGGGAAATTAAAAATAAAATAATTAAAAAATGGAATTTATGTGGAATAGTAGACTACAAGAAGTGATATTTTTTGTTCATCATAGATCTAAAATAATTGCTTTCATAAAGTACGCTTTTATTATTTTTCCTTTTTGAGGAATGGTGCTGTCTATGCTATTCCAAAGAAAAAGGAGTGGCAGCAGTTATTGTATTAGTTATATCTTAGTTATGATTTCATCCAATTATTTTTCTGTCTGTGGATTAGCACTTCATTTCCAGTTTAAATTTTGTTCTCAGTAAGACACAACATAAATTTGTTTTTGTACTGTCAATTGTATCTCTGTTTTAGTCTATATTTGGGCAATGTTGGTTTTCAGGCCCTGATTAAATCTTATAACTCTAAAAAAAAAAAATCAGAAAGATAGACAAAAGTGGGATGCATGGTACTTCTGCATTCTGTGGCACTGTCCAAGATTGAGTTAAATTTGTAAATACACCGTTATCACGTTTCACATATGACGCAGTACAGTTAAACTTGTCTACATAATGTGGCTGACACCTGATAGCAATGTCATTCTTAACGTAAGTTGACCTTTTAGTTGCTGTTCAACTGAACAGCATGATGATGTTCTCTTTATAATTCTCAGGAATCATGGCTTCTATGCTAAGTACAAAGGTGATTCCTCTCCTTTGCGGCACAGGGCTGCTTTCGCAGGATTTCTGATTTCACCTTAACGTAGATAACAGTATGGCCTTTCACGTGTGGCCATATAATTGTACGCAAAGAACCTTCACCCCATTGAAAACCTGGATACTGTGTGTGCTTCTATAGTGAAATTCTTATTCACAGAGTAAAGCAGGATTGTAAGATAAAATAAAACAGAAAAGTATATTGCACTAACAAAAATTATATGTAACCAGTCCTCTGACATTAGAAAAGAAATCTTTCATAAAATAATGATGATTTGTTGCTGCAGAATGAACAGGAAGTATGGTTATAACTGAAATGTTATTGTCATCACTGTAAATGTGAATGCAGCAAGCTTAAGTAAATATTAGCCTTCCACCGGTTATTACAGGTCTTTGTCTGCTATCAGTCATGAACAAAACTGAGCATGTTAATAAAAATTTCTAGAATAGCTGGAGTCAGTTATTTTAATTACAAATGAATAAAAAAAAAAAACCCTCATAGGATTGACTGGAAAAGGTGTTGTTGGATCAGAAAACTCACTGTTATCTTGTTTGCAAAATTGCATTAAAAATATTTCAAAAATGAAATTTAATAGCAGTATGCAATGATTAAATAAATGCAATTACTTTTGTTTCTCTGTATATCTGAGGTTCCCTTTTCATATCATTACTTTGTTTCCTTGCCAGCTGTGAATAGAAAAAAGGCACTTTGTAGTTCAAGTAGTGGTCATGATGTGGTGGTACACTGAATTAAGAACATCTCATTAAATAGATGCTAGTAGCTGTTATAGTCTGATTTTGGTCTGTGTACAGCTCTTAACCTCATGTTTGTTTTGTATTTCTGGAAAATGCAAGGTGACAGGTATTAGCCGTTCCTAAATGTATTTGAAAAGTGTTTGTCATTGGCCTGGTTTTTATGGGGGAGGGGGAGGGAGAGGGGAAAAGGGTATGAAGAGAAGGCAGAACTGCAATCCTTTTGCATTATTTAATTGTTGCATTTGCTAGTTAGTTTGAGGTAAAAGTTTGTAATCTTCATTTGTAAATGGGGACCACAAAGATAAATACTATAGAATCTGTAAGAAAACAAAAAACAAACAACAAAACAAACAAACAAACAAAAAAACACACATACACAAAACAGAAGATATTCAGCATTCCCCCCTCCTTTCAGCCTCCCTGAAGGTTCAGCAGTAAGCAAATGGAAAGAATAACCAAACAAAATTGAGCACACATCTGATGCTTAAGCCCTCCTCCAGCACTTTTTATGTACATAACCAGAAGTCACTCAAGCAGCTGCAGCACATTAGTTCCAATAGTTTAGCAGGCAGCTTTATAGCTCCAACAAAGGCTGTGCTAAAGCAGTTTCTTCCTCCTATGCTCACCCGCTATGATAGCTAATAAGTGATCTTTGGCAAGAGGACAGTGAGAGGAGTGGTAATGTTTAATAGGTTTCTGTGAAGGAGTTAGCTTGCTTCTTTTCTTTGCAGATCATTATCTGTAGAGAGACGCTGAGGGCAGGCGTCACCATGTTGAAAGCAGAATAGGCTGAGCTGGAGCTCTGCACGATTCTTGGGAGCAAACGTAGAAAGGAAAGCTGTCAAACCGATATTAGGTTGTAGTAGAGCTTACTAACAAGCTTATCTGGGAAACATGGCTCAGCAGACAAGTCCGGACACCTTGACTGTTCCTGAAGTGGATAATTCTCACTGCCAAAATCCGTGGTTAAATGAAGATCTTGTGAAGACCCTGAGGGAAAACCTGTTGAAATATGAGAAGTCCAGGACATCTAGGAAATCTTCATCTGCTTCTCCCCGCTTGTCTCCAGTTATTTCTCCTCGAAACTCTCCCAGGCTTTTGCGCAGGATGCTTCTGAACAGCAACATACCAAAGCAGCGGCGTTTCACTGTGGCACATACCTGGTAAGCATTGAGCAGGTTGTCATGAGACATCAGGTTAACTTGTCTCCATAAAGCATTTCTCTCCTTGGTGTCAGGGATTTTTTTTGCTTGCTCAATCTCAGCATGATTCTGCCTGGTTGAGAGACAGTTAAATAGTTCTAATTTGTAAACCAAGTTAACTTGAGTTGATCTGAAGTTTAATACAGTGAGTTAGATTCCAAATGACAAGTAGGAAAACATATATTTGCTTCCAAATCTACTTTACTTCTCCAATTTTATTTATTTATTTATTTTTTTGCTTCCCCTTCCCCCAGAAACAAAAATTGGAGTCTTAAGAAGGAACAGTACTTCTCTGATTCTGTGCTGTTCAGGCTAGAGTTGTTGTTCTTCTTCATATTGTTCTAATTTAATGTGCCACTTAACGTTGTCAATAAATAAAATTTATTAATGAGCCCCTGCCCTTAAACACAAAACCAGGATAGCAGGAGTTTATCTCTTAACAGAATTCAAATTAAGAAGCACTTGATAAAGCGGAGTGGAAATAGACATTTTTATGAAATAGTACTTTATTAAACCGGCTGCTAGAATGAACAAAGGAAAGACAGGAAGGGAATCCCTTGTGAAATGATTCAGTAGCACAATTTTTTTTTAAAACGGCCAGTCATTTCTTAGCCACGTGTTTGAGATCAAATCTAAAAAAGAGATTGATTTTTTTGCATCCATCTTCTGTAAAACAGCAGTATAATTTCATTACTTTTTTTTTTTTTCAAATGATACATACCAGATTGTTGAAACTCCATAATACATTCCTATTTGCTTTACTAGTCCTGATATCTTGATGTCTTCTATGTTTTTGTCCTTATGAGGTTTTCTACCCATTATTTTTCAAATAAAATGTAAAGTAAAGAAAGGAGGGGTGTGAAATATATTTATAGAAAGTAAATCATTCATTATAAGCAGTAAATGGATATATGCTATTCAAGCTTATTTTCATTTGCCTGAAATTAAATCTGCACCATAGGAATGTGATAGGAATATATCTTTTATGAGCATTGCATTTTATATACACATGTACCTAAATCTTTACAATGTACATATTTGCAGCTAAAAATGTATTTGTGTACAGTGTGTTAAAATATCACAGTAAGTACATTTAAGGGGAAAATGATGTAATGTTGGGGTTAATCAATGATTCAATGATAAATATATGAAGCATAATAAACAATAAAGGTTTCTGGAGAAGGATGGTTA
Organism: Aythya marila; assembly: GCF_965140915.1. Lineage (NCBI taxonomy): Eukaryota > Metazoa > Chordata > Aves > Anseriformes > Anatidae > Aythya > Aythya marila. The sequence continues at coordinate 20,546,450 of NC_139080.1, read as the reverse complement.
TGGTAAGGGAATACTAAAGTGCATGGATGTGTAGCTAAGACAAAATGAATCAAAGGCAAGCAAGTTTAGTTTATGGTACATTAAAATGTAATAGCAAAAAAAGTTACTATAACTGCTATTTTTCAGAGTGCTATTTACAGACCTGGTTTAGAGTAACAAGATCTCCTCTGATAGTGTTACCCTTGAAAGGGAGGTGGGAGAAATGTGTGCCTTTTTACTTAAAGAATTTGTGTTTTGAAACCAGTATGCATGATCACTGTGTGTGTAACACAGTGTGTAACCGTGTGTGTAACAGAGAAAACTGGATGAAGTTAGGAGACTTCATTTTCCCTTAACAGTTATGCGTAATCTGCAAAAATATTAAGGTTTTCTAACTGTTGGTCTTCATAAAAGTCTATAAATGGGAACATGCAGGATGAAAAGCAAATTTGGGCAGAACTGTTTTATGTTGTAAGCTGAAAGTAAGTCTGTCAAAAGATTACTGAGGAAATTTATCGTGTGATTGTGTTATGGACATTTCAAGAAGACAAGGGAAATATATTAGAAAGGAACAGTGATGAAGGGAACAAGCAGATTCAGGCAATGTGAAAGGGCAAATCTGGCATAGTATTAAAAAGTATAATTTTATTTAAATGCATTTTGTCTAGTGCACTGTTCACACAAACATTAAAAAATTTAATATTGATCTTATTGAAGCCACCAATAAAAGGAACACCATTTATATCATATTCCTGACCTTCTTGAGCTTGCAAAATTACCACTTAGTTCAGAATGCTATTTTTTTTATGGTGTATATATATGTGTATATGTACACACACAGTTCCAAACATAAGAATTAAATTTGTAACACAAAAGACATTGTCGTGTTTTGCAATGATGTGAATGAAATACAGCCAGAACAGGTCTAGTGCATGAGAACAACTCATTTAGCTGATACATAACTCCCTGAATGCAAAATGACATACAGATACAGGGAGTGGGAGGTAGGCTGATGAGTTCTTCTAACAACCCAGTTCTTCGTTTCTTTCATGAGGCCTGCAGCTCTCCTCCTGCAGTGGCTTGGGATGTAAAACTTCTGACACCAAAATGCATTTACTGTATTATGTGACTATTATCCTGTTAACATGAATAAAAGAGTTAATAATCTTAATCATGTGACAGGAATATTCAGTTTGCATAAATTCAGACTGCACAAATGACTTGGTTATGAACTGTCAAAATGCCTTCATTTGTTGTTAATGTGATGAGGTATTCAACCATAAGATGCAATGCTCATGAACAGGTCCATTTAATACTGTGGGGTGATGGTGTATGCATAAAAGAGGTTGTAACTACTTGTGATTTAAAAGGTTGATGTATGTAAGCCTTTATTATCTCTGTAAGAAGCTCTATGGTTTACCTTTCCAGAAAAGTTGAACTGTTGGTTCTCAAAACCGTATCTTGAGACACTTGCTAGGAGTTCTTAAGAAATGGGTGAGGCCATTTATGTAAGTTTTCTCTCTGAAGGAGTTGTTTTTTTTCAGAAAGGTGTGACTTCATAGTTTTTCATTATTTTTATTAATAACTTAATAAAAGGCCTCAGTGTACTGCATTCAGAAAGGTGGTTATATAATTTGATTTCACATGTAAGAGTGTAATGGGAAATTTGCTAATGTTTCTTTCAACACAGAATTCATCTGAGTTGAAAGTCTGGTAGCCTCAGACATTTTGAGTTCTCCTCTCCTTCCCACTCTTCTTTGTTGTCACCTACCTGTAACTCTGAATGCATTTAATAGTTGTCAGAAAAACTTCCCAATTACTAATTCTAGGTGTTTAGAGGGGAAAAATGCTGCACTTAGAGCAAGTTGAAACAGGAGACTAAATAGTAGAGTTACATGGGATCTTCATTTTTGATGCAGAAATTTTGGAATAATTTACCATTTCAGAGAGTGTTACAGCTAATCTTGCTGGAATTATAACTATGAAATTAAAACCAGTTAACTCATTTTGAAATTCTAGAATCACAGAATGGTTCGGGTTGTAAGAGACCTTAAAGATCACCCAGTTCCAAACCCCTGCCATTGGCAGGGACACCACCCACCAGACCAGGTTGCCCAAAGCCCTATCCAGCCTACCTTGAACACCTTCAAGGATGGGGCATCCATGACTTCTCTGGGCAGCCTGTGCCTCACCACCCTCTGAGTGAAGAATTTTCTCCTAATATCTAATCTAAATCTCTCCTGTCTTAGTTTAAACCCACTGCCCCTTGTTCTGTCATTATCTGATGGAGCTCTCCATCTTTTTTTATAACTCACCTTCAAATACTGAAAAGCTGCAGTGAGGTCACTCCGGAGTCTTCTTTTCTGTAGGCGGAGCATTCCCAGCTCTCAGCCTGTCTTCATAGGAGAGGTGCTCCAGCCCTCTGATCATCTTTGTGGCCCTCCTCAGGACCTGCTTTAACAGCCCTACATCCTTGTTGTGCTGGGGGCCTCAGACCTGGATGCAGCACCCCAGGTGGGGCCTCACAAGGGCAGAACAGAGGGAACAATCACCACCCTCCTCCTGCTGGCCACTCCTCTGTTGATGCAGCCCAGGATGCAGTTGGCCTGGACCACTGTCAGTCTACAGACAGTGGCAGTCCATAGGAAACAACTGGAAAGAATCAAGTGTTTCAAAGCTTTGTGACCAGGAATTCAAATACACTCAAAATCAATTCAAGTTCCTCAGAAATCTGCATTATATTGAATTAGTGTAAAAGCAGTCATACTGATTCGAGGTATGCTTAGCGTAGTGATGGAGCAGCACATATTACAACAAGATATAAACAAGATAAGTTAACTCTTCTGGTGCGTGCTTGACAAGTTTGATTTCTGAATTCTCTTGGTTGGCTATTTCCATGCCTTTTCTAGCCACCTGCTGCCTGGTGCAGTTTGGCATGGGTGGTCATTAGGGTGGGATCATGCAGACTGGGATCTGTGGGAGGGAGACTTGACTCTTCCCCAGCTGTGTGAACAATCAGTGTGTGTGACACGTCCAAAGGTCTGTGGAAGGATGTTTAGATACTTTAAACCATACGGATTTAGCAACTCGTGGGAAGTCAGCTTTCCTTTATTTTCCATGAAAAATTCCTTTCTGTAGGGAAGGAAGGAGAAGCAAGAAGTATAAATATTTGGAGCAGGCTAGTAACGTCAGTGCAACATAGTAACTAAATTAAATCTATTTAATTGAAAGTATGAAGTCATCACTTGCATGCGCTTAATTTTTTTTTTTATTTTTGGAATTTTATTATCTGTTGCCTTAATCTTTCTGTGTGAACACAAAATGTTCAAATGGTAGTATTTTTTTATCTGATGTCTATATAGTTTTGGACAGAATATTTGCTCCCCTTGGGATTTATTTTTGTGTGTGTATTCAAATAGAGTAAATAGTGATAAATAACATTCTTTTTATTACATAAAGTGGGTTTGGTTATCGTGGTTTCTTTGTTATTCTTCCCCTTTGATATCTCTGTCTCTTCTCTAGCTCTTCTGAGGCTCACTTTTTGATGTTTGGGGTTTCTATATTTTGTTAGATTTTTTTTTTTCATGTGCACACCCAAACCTAAACATTTAATATGCTTATTGACTGTAAAAATGCAATTATGTACCCCTTTATAGGTAGTACTTTCATCTGAATTCAGCCAACCTTTGTCCCCACCCATAGTAAATATTTTTACATTGACTTTGGCGCTGACGTATGACAACAATAGATGCCTTAGAAATAGTTTAGATAGATATGGGTAGGGTGTGCCATTTTAAGTTTCAGGAATGTGTAGCAGGCATAAGGGTATTGATCAACTCAGGTCTCTTGTTTATTTTTATTTCACAACATCTTTTCATTCAGTTTTAGCGGTAAGTACAAAGTACAAAAAAAAATCAAAAGTGTTAGTTACAAACATTTTGCTGTTCTGAAGTCTGCCTAACCTGATGTGGTTCTCTGGCTGGATGCAATGCATTTATGCTGAAACTGTACTAAACTGTAGTTTCATTTTGGAATAACTTCAGTATAGTCTTTTTCTTACTACATCTTCTTCTAATTTTCAAAGCGCATTTTCTTCAAAAACTTTTAATGTATGTCTATGTTTTTCTTTCCTTCACTACTCAGTGCTTCTCAGGCAAATGAATTGTGTATGAAAAGTATTGGAAAAGGAAGACCAATCAAAGTAGGATAGGATGATAACTGCTAAGAACATTAGGGAAGGATAATGTAATGTATACATGCGTGGGGAATGATGTGTATAAAATACTCAGCAGTGTATACTCTATATTAACAGCTGAAACATTCTAGGGAATTTTGCAGAGTAGTTCAAACTTCAGTGGATTTTTTTTTCAGTGGATTTTTTTGAAGACTATTTCAGACTAGCTAGACTGCAGCATATTTTTCCTAATTTTATGAGAACTTTTTTTTTTTTTTTTCTGATTTTGATTCTTTGATTTTTCTCACTTAAGTTTTATTCATGCTTTCTAGATCAACTGACCAAATAAAGTTTTAATCAAGGCAACAACTGACATACTAGTGAACTCTCTTCCACTGTTTTCCACACTTTTTAGATTGATCTACTGCTTTTCTGGATGATATGCAGTGAAGATCCCATAGTAGTGTAAATAAAGGATGCATGAATTATTTCCAGAAAATAATGTATTGATGGTATTGTCACAGAGACATTGCAAATATGTATGATAATATATCATACATATATCCTCATGTACAACAACAAGCTTGCAAATACAGTTTGTGTATTTGATGGAGTCTGGGAACACATATCCTTGGATTGATGGGGCAGAGGTGAAGAATGAGGTAGGGGAATATGATGCTGTCCAGTAGATACAGAATGGTTTGCAGTAAGATGAGGATGCTGCACAGTGGTTTTAACTACTGAGAGGAATTTATTTTTTCTGTCAAACAGGAATGATACTGTTTCCACAGCTCAAAGCTGAGGAGAGACAGATAAAGATAAGAATACAATCCATTTCCCCATAAAGGAAGAAGCAAAGGCATCATCCCAAATGGGAGTCATGTTAGAGTAGAACTCTGGATGGTATTGTAAAAGAAACCCAAAAAACACTTCAGAAATCCAATAAATTGTCTAGGTAGATTAGCTAGTAAAAGATTTTTCTTCTATAGAGCACCCATTGCATCTCTGTTTCTAAAATAAAACCCATCTCAACTGTTTGAGCCTTTCTGAATGATGTACCTGGTAGATCTTGAATTTCTTGGAAAATTTTAAAAGCTGAAGTGCTATGCCATGGCATAGTCTGATCTGTTTTTTAATGTCATGTTCTGTATTGGACAGAATTTAATATAAATTATAAATAATTTATCATAAATAGAACTGAGTTCCTGGTTCCTGCAGTTCTACTTCCATTTCTCTCTCTCTCTCTCTCTCTCTCTTTTTTTTTTTTTTTTTTTTTTTTTTAACCTCAAATGCAAAGAACTACTCTGTAAGAGTGTTTTTGCATCCACAAATTTTCATGATATCTTATATTATATTGAAAGCTACTAGGTGTGACTGCAAAGGTTTTAACTCTGGTACCCTTCCAACATGACAAATTCTCCAACTTCTGTATTGTTTTTATGAATTTTACAAAAAGATATTGTACCTTTTATAGAACCATTTTATTAGCTTACAGTATAACATCTTAGAAAACTATGCTCAAGCAGTCTCCCATGTTGCTTCTTGTTGGATCACTCTGCATTTTGCAAACTTGCTGTCTTCACTTCCATTTTGCATGTGTATTTTACTGTTTTCTTTGTGTTTGGTAAAACAGGTTATTTATTCTTTCCACAGTTCTTGCAATCCTGTCTGTTCTGCAGTTTGAAGCATCTTCAGTGCTTTTATTCAAGCTGAAATTGGTAGCCTTTTCCTCAGTTTTGAATCTGAACATCACTGTACCTTGGCTTTATATTAAAGATTGAACAGATATTCTGTAGTTACTTGTATGCAACCTCCTCATTTCAAATGTGTCATAAAAGTTTAAGAAATTTGTTTTCCTTTTTAATTTCTTGTTACAATTCGTATTACTAGTATATGACTTTCTTCTAGGAATACATATTCTTAAAACTTCTTTAACACAATCTAACAACTACCCATCTATTCCTTTCACACATTCTTGAAGAGCTTCAGCTTCTTCAGGATTTGTAGGTTTTGCTCTATTTTTAACTCTAATGAAATTTCTTCTTTTTCTCATGAATGAACTTTTTGGTTGTTTATTTTATACTTCTTTCATCTGGTACCAAGTACCTTTATTATTATTATTATTTTCATTGATGTTTGAGGAGGACACTGAGCTTAACGTTTTTAAGAGTTCATTTCAACATAGGGAATGAATACAACTGAGAAAGCAGAGTGGGAGAGGTGTTTCAGCATCTCAGTCTGGCAAGGTACTAGTCCCATGAGGTGCAACTGTTGACTGGAAAAAGGAAGTTTTCTTCTGTCAATGGGCAAAGTACTGACAGACTTCTGGTTTATGCAGATGTACAGTGAATTGTTTGTTAGCAGAAGGCTTCTTTCTGTCCTGATCTGGGGAAAACGGCCAATCCTAGAACTGCCTGTAGCTGGAGCAAGTTGCTGGTACTTGGACTGCTTTGCAGTGGTGTGGTCTCTCATTGGTGGTGGGATGCACTGCCAGACGTGTCCTTTCACTCATGCTCAACTAATGTTTTGTTCTTGGTGACAAAATAATATTGGTAATATTGACATCTTCCCTTGCTGCGAAATTTTAGGTAATAATCTTGTAAATCTCTACTATTTTATACGATGTATATCAGTATGTTTAATAAATGTATAGTGGGTTTTGAGTTTCCATTTTCTTTACCCTTAAAGTTCAGCAAGCCATCTTTTTTTCTTTCTCCTTCATCAGAGATGGCACGACACTACACGTACTGTGCTTCTCTGTTTGTTGTTTGCTCCCCTCCCAGAAAACATTCCACATCTACCCATTAATTTCAATGTCATACCTTTGCAAAGTCTTTTCATTCAGTTCTTTAACAAAAATATGTACATATCTTGTCTGTGTTATTCAGTGTATCAAATTTATCAGTACTCAGTAAATATTCTTCTTATTTCAGATAGAGCTAATCAGTTACAATTTCACTGTGACAGGTGCTCCACAAGTATGTTCCTGACTAAGAACATGATGTTGATTTATTGCAGACTGCACATTTATGGAATATAGATTATTTAAGTAAGCTTTGGAATGCTTTAAATTGTCTTAGTATTTAACAATGTATGATGTACAATTATGTATATTTGCTTTATGGGCCAGACTAGCTGGCATATCCAAGAACTTTGATAGTATTCTTTAAGACACAAATTTATCTCTCTTATCTTCTTTATTAAATAAGTTAAAGGAAAAGTAGATATTTCTGATGTCCATTTTAATATAATAATTATCCAGTTATATTCAAATAAATAAGTCATCTAGCTTTGTGCACATGTAGATTTTCTTCTGGGGATGGGATTGTTCACAAAATCAAAACAGCTAGCTGTTTTATTCCAGTCTTTCCAGAATCTTGCTCTGCAGCTGCAAGAACCTTTATTGTCTGCTGTATTTTCATAGGTACAGTCACAGACATTTAATTCTAGAAAGGTGTTAATTTACAACCATAGCATGTAGCACATTGCATAATCAAAAGGAAGAATAAAATGACTTGTGCAAATGCATGCAGTCATAGGAAATAGATTAGATCACATAATTAAATGTGGAAATCCAGCAAGATCACAGAAAATATTAATTAAAAAGCCTAAGAACTGACTTCACAATGAGCTCTTTTCCCAAATAAAAAAAGAATTTACTACAGAAGAAATATTTGAAACTTTTTAGTGTTAGTTCAAAACAGTATCACTCATTTCAGAGGACTGCAAAGTATGTAAAAGAGGGCAAAGTTAGATGCTCCAGCCACAAAACAATTATTTGAGTGCAATTATGTACTTAAGTATTACTTCTTGTGACAGTCACAGACTGGAAACCTTACATATGGTTCTCTTTTGTGTTGCATATATGTATATTCAGTGGCTGTATGAGGCTTATGTATCAGAGAATTAGTTACAAGCATAGTCACACAGGAGTTTGTAATATTTGGTGGCAGTACTGTAGGAGCAGCTGTGATAACACCAAGCCTTTGGCCTTCCAAGTGATGACTTGCCAAGAGCAACAATATTAAAGCATGTGGTGATTTGCATAAATAAAATCAATGAATATCAGAGAAGTTAAATATGATAAGTGTTAGCAATTTAAAAAGTAAGACCAAGGCTGAAGCATTCTGAGTTCAAGATTGACTGCATCTTTCAATGCGTAAAAAATATCTCAACAGAAAGGGCATTGTGGTTGTATTATGCCACCTTCATTCCATGTAGGAAAGTCAATGGTTCATCAGTGATTCTTCCAGAACCTCCATGTCCCACACTGAAGTACATGGAAGTAAGAAAGAAAGGAGAAGATGTCAGATTTTGCTGGTAATAATCTTATGTTTTCATCGGAATTTGTCAGGACAATGGTATAGCCTTTTCTATGACCTGTGCAAGGATCTCTTAAACCAGCTTGGAAACTGAGATCCTTTAAAAGAGCGTGCTTCCCAAAAATACAATTTTCGCTATGTTCCTACCATACATCATTTTATTTATTTATTTATTTTTGTCAAGATTGTTTTTGGATGAGTCATTTAAGACTTCTCAGAACTCTCTACTCCATTCAGAGGCTATATTACAATGCCAAACTTATCTTGGTGCTGATGAATATATGTAAAGGATATATACTTTATGAATCTTCAGGAATGTGTCACTGAAAGTAATTTTTTTAGTCAATTATTTTGCAAACTGTCAGTTTAAGCGCAGTGTCTTGTGAATCCTTAAGAGATAGAATTCGTTAAAATTTTTTAAAATTTTTTAAATTAAATAGATCTGCCTGAATAGGCAGCATTGAATAGGGCTTCACAACCCCTCCACTTATTGGAGTATTTCTTGCAAATAACATTGACATGCAGTGAAGTATCTGTCATATGAGTTGTGAGTCATTCTGTAGTTAAAGGGTTAAGAGCAATGTATCAAAGAAAACAACTTTTTTTGTAGTCTGATATCACTTGGAAATTGTAGGTGTTCTAATTTTCTCGAGACCCTAATGTGCTCTACTTCTGCAACTGTAGGCCTGTTAGACCTCTGAATTTGTGCAGAGCTGTATTGAAACTGTATGAAGAAATGAATCTCTTGCCACAGTTCTGAAAACAAGATCATGTTGGGAAGATAGTAAAATAAAAGGCCCTTATTCTAACAGGTTTTATAGCAACAATAGAGGCACAAAATATTTTTCTTCCAATGCAAGGTAGTGACACTTGTATGGTAGCAAAGATAAAAAAATCATGCTGAAGCAATGCAAATATTACAGTACTGAGATTCTTCTGGAGATCAAATATTTTAAAGTTGTTTCACTCTGAAGAGAATGTAAAAAACAATGGATTTCAAAAGCAAAAGGATTTGAACTTAACAAACTCAAATTAGCTATTAGAACTTGGAATACAGTTAAAATTAGCTTTGTCTCTGTGCTCTGGAGGAAAAGGGAAGGGAAGGGAAGGGAAGGGAAGGGAAGGGAAGGGAAGGGAAGGGAAGGGAAGGGAAGGGAAGGGAAGGGAAGGGAAGGGAAGGGAAGGGAAGGGAAGGGAAGGGAAGGGAAGGGAAGGGAAGGGAAGGGAAGGGAAGGTTCGATTTCATAAATAAACTTTTTCCATCTCCTAAGTCCACCAGAAATGTAAATCTTGTTTTCTTAAATGTAGATTACATTTCATAATGCTTTAAACAACTCCAAGGGCATGAACAATAATTTTTCACTATGCATGGGGACATGAGGGTGAAATTAACCCATATGGACTAAAATAATAAATTGGGAATGAAAGGGAGGGACAAATTTTAAAAAGAAACATCAAAGGGAGGGAGAGAAAAAGAACAAATAAATCATTTGCATGTTGAAGTGTAATTAAACAAAATTGGTTTGTTGGTGATGTTGAAGTGAATTTTATCCTGAGACTATTTCCAGGTATGTTAACATTACTCTGGTATATTGCTGTACAGCTTTGAATTTACATTTTCCTTTTTCATAACACTCCATACATTTAGAAACTGCCAATCTGGCTATAGAAACAATTTAGTTCAGAAAACATAAGCTACCTATGGTTATTTCTGACAAACTTAGAACATTCATGAGATTCATGAGGTTCATGAGATTTCCTCATGAACAATGTAGCCGTGTTATTTTATTGGGGTTTTGGGGTAGGGGATGTAGGGGCGGGAGAGAGAACAAATGGATTGAATTAACATCAGCATGGCAAAATCAACAATTTCCTCGCAAACTTATTTTTCTCGTCCATTTAATGCAGCATAAATAACAGAGCAGGAAGATTTTATTGTGCTTTGAGCTTTACTGCTTTCAGAAATTACAGACCAAGGATGCCAGCGGAGGCCCAGGTCTGAACATGTACGACCAGGGTGTGGGTGGTATGTTGCCAGAAGGCTAGAAGGCTGTAGAGTTTGCTCATGTTAGAGATCACTTGGAGGCCAAGTGTCCCTTCCTGCAAGGAGTGACATAACATTGGTGGCTCTGAGCAGCCCTTCTTTCATGAGCTGAGCTCACAATTCCATGTGCTTGAGGAATAAATGGCCTGGATGCAATGACTTATTGTATAGATATTTATTTAATCTGGGAGAAGAAACAAGGGCTTTTTTGTTGTTGTTGTTGTTGTTGTTGTTGTTGTTGTTGTTTTTTATAGCTTTCTATACATCAATACATTAATGTATTTATGTACTAATACTCAAAAATGATATAAATGTATGTCACTACAAAAATACACACTTCCATATGTAGTGATTGAAAATCTGTTGCAACTGGGCAGAAGTAAATATTCTACTACTATTAATAGCACAGTTAAGATCATCTTTGTGGAAGATCTTCAACAGCTATGATTTGTTAGTTTTTAGAAATTCTGTTTGCCTGGGTTGGATGTTGCTTGATGTGTACAATAGAGTGGACAGGAACACTCCAGGAAGTTAATCAAAATTAATTACAGAATCCCAGAATGACTGAGACTAGCAGAGACCTCTGGAAGCCACGTGGTCCAATGCCCTGCTCAAGCAGGGACACCCCAAGCAGGTTGCCAAGGGCCATGTATACAATAATGTAGTATTTATTACTATATAATACTATATAGCATATTAATTTGGACTGATTACTAATAAAAAACTTTAATGTTGTTTGCATTCCAATTTTATATCTTAAATATTTGGACTATTCTCATCTAGTTTAAATAGTCTTGATTCAGGTCGTTTGGTTTATTTTAGGGTAAGTTTCATCAAATAATGTAAGACTATATTCATTCAGAATGGGTATCCTTATTACTGTTCAGTGTGTATTCTCTGATCCATCTGAGTCAAGTGAGAAACAAGTTCTAGAGCTGGCATGACTACTTGGGTATCCTTTGCCTTTTCTTTCAGTTTTGTGATAGACTTTTATAAAGGGACTTTCTCTGAGGAGTGGCTGCACTGATTTATACCAACAAGCAGTATTTTAGAACAAAGATATTCTCTACTATGATGGGTAGGGAAACAAACAAACAAACAATAACAACAAAACAAACAAAAAAAACACCAAGGTGAATTTAAATACATGATGTGGAAGAAACAGACATAATTGAAATTAAAAATAACATCAATTGTGAGTTGTAACACCTTTTGGAACAACGAACAGCATGCTGCACAGTCATTACACTTTTCAGCGTTGCCTGGAAACTGGAGTGAGATTTCCTCATTCATTTGCAGCTTGCCCTAGCTCTCCCTTGCTGTAGTGTTGGAAAGATCAGAAGAGAATATACAAAGAGCAGAACACAAATTGAGGCAAATGTTGTTGAACACATCAACTTCACAATCACACTTTTATTCTAACGTGTGATTCGTGCAACTGCACTCAAGTACAATACGATACTGTGAAAACAAAAAAAAAAAAAAGAATTTTAAGTCATATAGAGCAATTTGAGTTCTGTTAATTAGCAATGTATTTTCAATATGTACAAAAATAGGACTGGAGGACTGGCTTCATAATTCATAATAGCAGCTTTTAATATCCTGTATGAATAACTAACCTGTTCCATGCCTAGCAAGCTTTGGTACATTTTGCTATTTGCTAAAGCAAAAAGCACTGTATGTGTTGGGCTGTTAAATATTTGTAATATTTATTATTTTTATATATCTCTATCTATCTGTTAACATATAAAAGTTGAATTAAAGCTTGAAAAACAGGTGAACATTATAATTCAATGGAAACTAGCTGTTTTTATTGTGTCAAGTATCCCAACAAGGAACAAAATGACTAATATATAGGTAATACAAAAGATAAAAACTAAGTTTGTGTTATTGATTAGGTTATTTGTCAAAAACTGTTTCTTTCTGTTTAAACAGCTGTAACATAGCAGTTAATGTTTAATAGTGCATGATTTCTCGGTAGAGTTTTATTTTTTCAGTCAAAGCTTCTTTGGAGTATTTTGCTGATGGTCAAAAAGAAATCTCAGAACCATAGAATCATAGAGGTTGGAAAAGACTTCCAAAATCATCTGGACCAACCACCCCCTAACAACAGTACCACCCCTAAACCATGTCCCCAAGCACCACATCCAGCCTTTCCTTGAACACCCCCAGGGACAGTGACTCCACCCTGGGCAATCCGTCCCAATGCCTGACTGCTCTTTCTGAGAAGAAATGTCGCCTAATTTCCAACCTGAACCTCCCCTGGCACAGCCTAAGGCCTTTCCCTCTTGTCCTATCACCAGTTATCTGTGAGAAGAGGCTAACCCCCAGCTCCCCACACCTTCCTTTCAAGGAGTTGGACAGAGCAATAAGGTATCCTTAGCTTTCTCCCTGAGTGGTGTGTGGCAACCATACCTGCACCAAGGAAGCTATAGCAATAAAAAGCATTTTCAGAAACAACGTTGTTGATTTGTAGACAGCAATAAGAGCTCTCCTGACCCTCCTCTTCTCCAGACTGAACAACCCCAGTTCCCTCAGCTGCTCCTCATAGGACTTGTGTTTCAGGCTCTTCACCAGCTTCATAGCCCTGGTGAAGGGCCTGGAACACAATTTTCCACAATGTTTTCCAGTCCAGCAAAGTTGGTGGAAAAAATATACTTCTGGTGTGAAAGCAATCTAGACCACTGCATGCCTCTATAAATAGCCAATATTTAAATGTATCATGCTTATTACTTGGTCAAGTTTAATTCCAAATATCGAAGTACATACTTAGCATTTGTATTGCTTTCTAAATTCTATTATAGCAACTTTTTTGAAAGAAGTGCTTTCATAGAATCATAGAATGGCATGGGTTGAAAAGAACCTTAAAGATCATCTAGTTCCACCTCCCTGCTCTGGGCATGGTTGCCAACCACTAGAGTAGGCTGCCCAGAGCCTCATCCAGCCTGGCCTTGGATGCCTTCAAGGATGGGGCATCCACAGCCTCTCTGAGCAACCTGTTCTAGTGCCTCACCACCCTCTGAGAGAAAAACTTTCTTCTAATATCTAACCTAAATTTCCCCTGTCTTACTTTAAAACCATTCCCCCTTGTCCTATCACTATCAACATATGTAAACAGGCATTTCCCCTCCTATTTATACACTCTCTTCAAGTACTGGAAGGCTGCATTGAGGTCTTCCCAGAGCCTTCTGTTCTCCAAGCTAAACAAGCCCAGTTCCCTCAACCTTTCTGCACAGGAGAGGTGATCCAGCTCTCTGATCATCTTAGTGGCCCTCCTCTGGACCCGTTTCAAGAGTTCCACATCCTTTTTGGGCTGGGGGCCCTAGGCCTGCACGCAGTATTCCAGTTGGGGTCTCACAAGCGCAGAGTAGAGGGGGACAATCACCTCCCTCTCCGGCCACCCCCTTTTTAATGCAGCCCAGGACACAATTGGCCTTCCGGTCTGCATACGCACACTGCTGGCTTATGTCCATCTTCTCATCCAGTAGAACCCCCAAGTCCTTCTCTGCAAGGCTGCTCTCAAGTTCTTCTGTGGCCAGTCTATATAAGTACCCAGAATTGCCCCAGTTCAATACCTTTCTCTTGGCCTTGTTGAACCTCATTAGGTTCTCATGGGCCCACTTCTCCAGCCTGTCCAGGTCCCTCTGGATGGCATCCCTTGCCTCTATTGTATCAACTGCACCACTCAACTTGGTGTCATCTGCAAACTTGCTGAGGGTGCACTTGGTTCCGTCATCTATGTCATCATGAAACATGTTGAAGAGCACCGGTCCCAAGACTGACCCCTGAGGGACACTGCTTGTGACTGGTCTCTATAGAACTGTTGACCACAACCCTCTGGCTGTGACCAGCCAACCAATTCTTTATCCACTTTTTGTTCCAGAGGGGTACGTTAGGTTTGTTGGAGCTGGTTTCAGATTCTTTAGTTTCACACAGATAATGGGCCTTTTCTAAACTTTATCATTTAATTCAGAAAGCACTCCATGTTTGTAAGTGTAACATCTGGTAAATAAGCTGAAAAATGATGGAGAGGTAGGAGGAGTATTCAAAGAAGTCAAAGCAACAGCAGGAAAAAAAGCTTCCAACACTTCACTAAAAAGTATCTCTAAAGTATGTCTTCCTGTAAAGCTTTTGTTTAGAAGTATCGAGTTTATGGCTTGCTTCAAACAAAGACCAATGTCTATTAAAAAAAACAAAACATAAACAACAAAGAGTTCTAAACTTTGAGGTCCAGATGTTATTCATAGAGACTGCGGGTATTTTTTCCCCTCTTCCCTTTCCCTTTCCCTTTCCCTTTCCTTTTCCCTTTCCCTTTCCCTTTCCCTTTCCCTTTCCCTTTCCCTTTCCCTTTCCCTTTCCCTTTCCCTTTCCCTTTCCCTTTCCCTTTCCCTTTCCCTTTCCCTTTCCCTTTCCCTTTCCCTTTCCCTTTCCCTTTCCCTTCCCCTTCCCCTTCCCCTTCCCCTTCCCCTTCCCCTTCCCTTTCCTCTTCTCCTTCCCCTTCCTCTTGCTTTCTAATTTTTTGAAGGACTCTGCAAACGAATAATGATCTAATTTTCAAAATATTCTTTTATAACGTCCTTCATTAAGAACCCCTAAAGAGACAAAACTGTCATGGAATATTGATTGACGGGACACAGCACGATGAAGAAAATTAATTGTCAGTTATTTTATGTGAATACACAAGGGAAAATATGACTTTAGCTATGCATAGGCAAAAATAAATCTTAATTTAAGTAAAACACCTGAAGAGAGGTGTCTAGGAATCATTGTGGGCAGTCCCCAGAGTATATCCATTCCATGCTAAGGAGGAGTCACAATGATACTCAGACTGGTATGAACTCTTAGGAGCGTAAAAGTGAGCAGAACAAGGAGCAACTAGATAGCCTAGGCTGCTTCAGTTTGGAAAATTGCCTGGGGTTATGTTAAAGCTCATGAAATGGTGATCAGCATAGAAAATGTGAATAAGGAAAAGTCACTTGCTATTTCTCATGTAAGAACAAGGTCACTCAATGAAATGATTAGGCAGCAGGTTTCCATTAAGCTCACCATATTTTGACAGGAAATCTTGAGAGAAATGCCATTCTATACTTGAAATATTACTTTCACATACTTTGTAAGCATCTATTAGTGGCCTCTGCTAACAGAGAAGGAAAACCCCGACTAGCTGGACCTGTGGCCAAACCAGAGAGGTTGTGTCTGTGTGTGTGCAATCAGAGGGAGCTGCGTGTATGTCTAAATCCAACCAATGCAACATGGAGCATCCCACAACAGAAATGAACTATTTTAAAAACTGTTACAATAAGTACATGGCTGCCACCTTTGTCTGAAATTATTCAGCTGTATTTAAATGTGGAAATTAACAGTATTACAGGCAAGAAATCCTTCCATTCCTTTCAGTGCTTTTTAGTTATTAATTACTGCTCCTGTAGAGACATCTCTTGCTCACCTGAAGGGACTAAGTCATTTGCATATATTCTGAATATCATTTATCAGTCTGCTAGACAGTATTGCATCAGCATCAAATTGTGTTGAATTCACTGCATTGCCTGTCCCAAGAGAACATTAGCTAATTCTTCTTTTGAAGAGTTTTGCACTTGCTGTCATGGAAACAATGTCATGTTTTATGACCTTACTTAATTATACCAACACTGAGTAAACTGTGATGAAGAAAGGAAAAGGCTTTATATGGTAACTTAGGCAATTAAGCAAATGCTTACCAAGAAATTCACACAACTTGGTAAGGTTTGTTCTATACTTTTTGCTGTTTGTTTACCTAATTGATTTAGTATGATTTGATAGTTTTACTTGGATTGACTTCATTTCCTGAATGTGTCTCTGTAAATTTATGTATTTAAGACTAAGGACTTGATAGAGGTTTAGGGAGAAACAACATATTATACAACAATGCTAAGGCTACTAGAAAGGGCTTGTGAATATCTTATTCATGTTTTATTGCTAAAACTAGTCTCATTTAATATCATAGAAGATAAAGGAAAATGTTATTCAGTCCTTCTTGCCCTGGTTAATTTTGTGTGTGTGTGTGTGTGTGTGTGTGTTAAATAATTAAAGTGCAGAAATTTTACAGGAATATATCTAATTCTATCACTTTTAATTTTAGGATATGTGAGTGTTATATTGCCTTTGTCCAATGTTTGTTTGTTATTCAAACAGAATCAGATGAGCAATGTTAAAGAAAGGAATAAGCTCCTGATAGGATGTGGACCACTGCTACTTCTTTTCTTCCTAAAAGTTGTTTTATTGTAGAAAAATGTAAAATCTACTGTTGTTTTACACAGTGTGTTAGCTTAGTGTGTGTGACATGTATCAGAAATATGAAATGGAAAGAAATATTTTTTTTAATGCTAACCATCTGTGAGTAAAGTAGCAGTGGCATGCTCTCAGGTACAAATACCATTCTCAGAAAATCCAGAGAGCATTTAAACTGTCTGGAGACCAAACGAGAGTTTTCTCGGGTCAATATATTTTTTTCACTGGTAATACAACACATTAGTAATAATAATACAATGTATTATTACAGGCAGTGTAAGACAAATGTCTCAGTGAAACTAATAAAGGAGAAAGTTGTCAGTTTTTTTTTTTTCTTTTTTTGTTCTTTTCCCATGATTGCCCAATAGAAATAGATAAAATTGAGAGACTTCTCAGTTTCGGGGTTCAGTCCACTTACCTGAGCTTATTTGCAAGGTCCTGCCTCCCCAAAGGTGATTTACTTCTGAAACAGTCTTATGAGGCTTTTGTAACTGCTGATGCAAAAAGGAACAAAAATACAATATAGAGGTAACCAGTTTTGCTGAGCAATATTATTCCAGAACTATGCTATAAAAAGTGAGTCATGAAACAATGTAGATAAATAGATACATATGTGATAGATATATATATGTAGATATGGTGTCATGGGCAAACTCAGTGCGGGTGCACTTGATCTCCTCATGTGGTGGTTTTACCTTGCTAGGCAGCTGAACCTTACCACAGCCGCTCTCTCACTCTCTCTCTTCAGAAGAGGAGAGGAAGAAGAAAAGGAAGGAAACAACTCACAGGTTGACACCATGATATTTTATTTAAAGAAAAAACAATTCTTAAGGGAAAATCATTATTAATTAAATTATTAAACAAAAGGGAAAAGCAGGGCTTCCAGACAGGAGGACATATATTTTCACAGTGAGATTCCTCCTGTCCCACATGGGTGCTTGTGAGGGCCCTGCTGTTCATCAGCCTCTGGTGTCGGGGAGCTGGATGCGCAGGGTCTGCAGCTGCATCGAGGTGACGCGGAGGACAGGACTGTTGGTTGGGCCAGTGGGGCTCTGCCCTGCAGCCTGCTGGGGGGCAGCGTTGATGGACTCTGGAGCTGCGCCAGACCCATCTGCTTGTGTGATCCCCTGCGGCCCCCTTCTCCCAGCTGTGGGGCCATTGTTGGTGGGCCGTGGGCGCAGGTTGTAGCGGCGCTGAGGGGATCTGCTGCGGACCCTCTCCCTGGCGGCATTCCTGCGGCCATGAGCAGACGGCCTGCACACGTACTGCTGGTAGTCGTCGTCCGCTCGCACCGTGTGCAGGATGCGGTCGATGGGCTGCCTGCAGAGCGGGCACGCGGAGCTGGTGGCAGCCCACTGCCAGATGCAGCGGAAGCAGAAGGCGTGGCAGCAGGTGTAGGTGTAGGCAGTGTTTCTGATGGTGCCCAGGCAGATGGGGCACCGTTCCCCTGCTGCTGCCTCCGATGTCCCTGCTGGCTGCATATGGCCACTGCCAGCTGTTGCTGCAGAACCGCTGTGCTCCAGGTCCTCCTTGGCACGGGATGGAGTGTCCTGCCTGCCAAGAGAGCCCAAGAGAGTGGATGTAGTGGGGAGGTAAGGGCTTCCTTAAGGGCCTCCTTGTGGGCTGAAATTCTTCTTCTACCTCTTCATCAGCATTAGGTTCAGCCATGTGGGCTACCCATCTCAATGGCTGTTCTCTGCACCTGCCTTGTCCCCCCCAGTCCCAGACCCTGTAGCCCCCACCCTCTCTCCCAGGCCAGCAGCATGGCTGGATTTAGCAGAGGGTATCTGAAGGAGGAGGTCAGAGAAGGTGGAGGAGCTGGCTGAATGTCATCGATGGTGCCAAGGACCATGGCACCTTCATTGTGCTCACAACCTGGGACAGTTGCTGTGGGGACCTGCAGTACAAAAGAACGCACAAAGGTGCAACTCAGTGAAGGCCGGGATGCTCCTGGAGCTGGCACGCCACGCGTCTGAACTCACAGGAGTCCTGAACCAAAAGTACCTCGCGGCAGAGCAGTGAGGTTGGAGCAGTCACAGATGCTGCTCTGCGACATCACAGAGGCCTCTGGGGCTGCCCCCAAGCGCTGCCCTGTTGCATTTGGCCCTGTTGAATGCCATACAGCTGGACACGGCCCATCGATCTAGCCTATCGAGAGCCCTCTGCAGGGCCTTCTTAGATCAACAGTCCTGCCTAAGCTGGTGTCATGGGCAAACTCAGTGAGGGTGCACTTGATCCCCTCATCCAGATGTTTGATGAAAATGTTAAACAAAAGCATCCCCAGTAGTGAGCCCTGGAGAACACTGCTTGGGGCCAGTCACCATCTGGATTTAACTCCATTCACAACAACCCTTTGGCCTTCCAGCCACTTTTTCCCTAGTAAAGAGCACAACGTGCAAGCCATAAGCAGTCAGCTTCTCCTGGACAATGCTGTCAGAAATAGTAACAGCTGCTTTTCTAAGTCCAAGTAAAGAACATTCAGAGCCTTTCCCGCATTTCTCCCTTTCATAAACCTGTGCTGACTGGCTTTGATCACCTGGTTGTCCTGTATCTGCCTGTTGTGGTTTAACCCAGCCAGCAACTAAACACTACACACAGCAGTTTGCTCATGCCTCCCCCTCCCTCTGTGGGATGGGGGAGAGAAACAGGAAAGTGAAGGCTGTGAGTTAAGGACAGTTTATTAAGACAGGAAGATAAAAATAATGATAATACTAATAATAATGATAACAGTAATATTATTACTATTAAATACTATTAAATTATTTTTTTTAAATAAATGCTATTAAATACTATAAAATACTATTAAATAGCATATTACTATTACTATTAAATACTACTAATAATGGTATGAAACAAGTGATGCACAATACAATTGCTCACCAACTGAAGACTGATGTTCAGCCTTTCCCTGAAGAGCTGCCTTCCCCACTCCAGCTATGCACCCCTATATCTTGTTTAGCATGACGTCAGATTGTACGGAATACTCCTTTGGACGGTTCGAGTCAGATGTCCTGGGTCTGTCCTCTCCCTTGCTGCACCTACAGCCTGCTCACTGGAAGAACACAGTGAGAAGCTGAAAAGTCCTTGGCTTAGTATAAGCAATGCTCTACAACAATTAAAACACCGGCATGTTATCAGCACTGTTCTCATCCTAAGCCAAAACATAGTACCCTACCAGTTACTAGGAGGAAAATTAACTCTGTACTAACTTAAACTGGGACAGTGCCATGTGATGGCACATGAGAGGATCTGCTCCGTGCCCTTCGCTGGCACTGAGGCCAGACTGACAGGCGTGTAATTCCCTGGATCCTCCTTCCTGCCCTTCCTGTAGATGGCATCACATACACAAACCTCCAGATGCCTGGGACCTCCCTGGTTAGCCAGGACTGTTGATAAATGATTTCAAGTGGCTTGGTGAGCACATCTGCTGGCTCCTTTGGTACCCTTGGGTGGATGCCATCAGCACCCATATGATCTGTGTGTGTATTCAGGTGGTGTAATAGCTCACTAAGCATGTCCCCTTCGACTCAAAGTCTTCACTGTGCAAGGCTCTGTGTGTTGCTAGACTCTGTGCAATAGCTCCATCTGTGCACTATGGACTGCTCATTTGAACTGGATACAGAACTCATTCAGGTGTGCCATCCCCAGTGCTGAGTAGGGGAGACTCTCCTGCCTCAGTGTGCTGCCAGCACTCCTCCTAATGCAGGCCAGAGGGCTGGCAGACTTCTTTGCTGATAGCCTTCTTTTCCTTCTTCTTGGTGTCCACAAGTAGTGCCAGGTGGGCTTCTGCAGAGCTGGGAGGGGTCAGCTGCAGCAGCTGGGGGGAGGGACGGCATTGCAGGTTGCAAGGGGTCACTGCCTCCAGGGCTGTGGGAGACCTGACAGGCTACGGGGCAAGAGCATTTGGGGATGGCCAAACGCTGTGAAGGGACACTGTTCAGACACTGGTGGAAATGTGTGAGGCCCCCCCTTGAGCGTTCTTGGGGAAGGCCCAAAGGTGGGACTGTGAGTGGGCGTAGCTGGATGGGGAAGGAAGCAGAGAGCTCAGTGGGCCCACTTCTCTCCGTGCCCAGGTGTCTCAGAGAGCTCCATGGAGTGCCGTTGTGATAACTGAAAGGGTTCCATTTGTGCTTGGATGGCTGACGCCTGCATCACTAAAAGAGCCACCGTGGCCAATGCTCCAGCTCAGCTGAAGTCCAGGTGGAAGGAGGTGCGTGGCTGTCAGGGAAAGTATTAGCTCGTGGGGAGAGCTTGATGAAATGTCTGACTTTATATGAAATGATTGTGATCAACACTGGTACCTGCTTTCAGACTTCAGAGGTAGTTTTATTGGTGTTTTGGAGAATAACTAGAAAGCCACAGAATGGTTGAGGTTGGAAGGGTCCTCTGAAAGTCTTGTTGTCCCACCCTCCCGCTCAAGAAGGCTAACCAGCTGTCCCAGGACCATGCTGAGATAGCTTTTCAGTATCTGCCAGCACAGAGACTGCACAGCTGCTTGGTAGTGCAGTTCTGCTTGTCGTTCCAGGGGGTAGTTTTTGTTCAGAGCTTCTGGGGGATGAGCCTGGCTATGGGAAGGAGAGGAACTGGGGTGTTGCTGCTGGGCCAGATAAAATTTGGGTGTGGAGGCACTGGGAGGAGGGAAGGGGGAGGGGAGGGAGAATGGGGGAGGCAGCGGAGCCAGGGCTGTCCTGACAGAAGGAGCAGCAGGCCTAGAGGACCCTCGGCCTGCCTGTTGGTGGATGGGTTTGGAGGCTGCCGCCCTGGTGCTTGTCAGGCCCCTGCTGTTCAGTGTTGGCTCGTGCCGGGGACCTGGATGTGCAGAGTCCAACCTAACACTGCCAAGTCAACCACAAAGCCATGTCCCTAAGTGCCACATCTTACATGTCTCAAGTACTTCCAGGGATGGTGACTCTAACACATCCCTTGGCAATGCCACTGTTCCCCAGGCCTGTACAGCTGCCAGGGGTCGTTATGCCCCTAGAGTTGTACTCAGCATTTGGCCCTGTTGAATGGCATACAGCTGGACACAGCCCATTGATTTAGCCTATCGGGATCCCTCTGCAGGGCCTGCCTAACCTAAGCCAGATCAACAGTCCTGCCCAGCCTGGTGTCATGGCCAAACTCAGTGAGGGTGGGTTTACCTCGCTAGGAAAAGGAGAGGAAGAAGAAAAGGAAAGAAACAACTGACGGGTTGAGATAAGGATATTTATTTAAAGGGAAAGTAATTATTAAGGGAAAATTCTTATTAATTAAATAATTTAATGAAAGAGAAAAGCAGGGCCTCAACCCATGTAGCTGTTGTTTGGGAGGACAGATGTTTTCACAGTGAGATTCCTCACGGCCCACATGGCTGCTTGTGAGGGCCCTGCTGTTCATCGGCCGCTGGTGTCGGGGAGCTGGATGCGCAGGGGCCGCAGCAGCAGTGAGCCGATGCGGAGGATGGGTCCGTTGGCGGGGCTGGTGGGGCGCTGCCCTGCAGCCTGCTGGGGGGCAGCGTTGATGGGCCCTGGAGCTGCGCCGGCCCCGTCTGCTCGTGCGATCCCCTGCGGCCCCCTTCTCCCAGCTGCGGGGCCATTGTTGGTGGGCCGTGGGCGCAGGTTGTAGCGGCGCTGAGGGGATCTGCTGCGGACTCTCTCCCTGGCGGCGTTCCTGCGGCCGTGAGCGGACGGCCTGCACACGTACTGCTGGTAGTCGTCGTCCGCTCGCACCGTGTGCAGGATGCGGTCGATGGGCTGCCTGCAGAGCGGGCACGCGGAGCTGGTGGCAGCCCACCGCCGGATGCAGCGGAAGCAGAAGGCATGGCAGCAGGTGTAGGTGTAGGCAGTGTTTCTGGTGGTGCCCAGGCAGATGGGGCACTGTTCCCCTGCTGCTGCCTCGGATGGCCCCGCCTGCTGCATCTGGCCCCTGCCGGCTGTTGCTGTACAGCCGCTGTGCTCCAGGTCCTCCTCGGCACGGGATGGAGTGTCCTGCCTGTCAAGAGAGTCATACTAGGAGGAGTGGGAAAGCACAGAGAGCCCAGGAGAGTGGAGGTTGCAGGGAGGTGAGGGCCTCCTGAAGGGCCTTCTTGTGGGCTGAAATTCTTCTTCCTCATCATCATCATCACCGGGTTCAGCCATGTGGGCCAGCCGTCACAAGGGCTGCTCTCGGCACCTGCCTTTGCTCCCTAATCTCAGCCCCCCATTCACTCTCCCAGGCCAGCAGCACGGCTGGAGTTAGCAGAGGGTACCTGAAGGAGGAGGTCCAAGAACGCAGAGGAGCTGTCTGGGCGCTGTCGATGGTGCCAAGAACCCTGGCACCTTCGTTGTGCCCGCAGCTCCAGGACAGGTGCTGTGGGGACCTGCAGTACCCCACCACACGAGAATGCACAAAGGTGCAACTCAGAATAGCCCGGGATGCTCCTGGAGCCTGCACACCACGCGTGTGAACTCACAGGAGTCCTGAACCAAATGTGCAGAGCGGTGAGGTTGGAGCAGTCACAGATGCTGCTCTGCGACATCACAGAGGCCTCTGGGGCTGCCCCCAAGCTCTGCCCAGTGAGGACAGCAGCCCCTCCAAAGGGGAAAGCCTGCTGCTTTGCTGGGCATTTGCCATCTTGTCACAGCCTAGGGGCGTTGTCTAACCTCCGACATGTTGGGTCCTGTGGTGGCAGGCTGCGGAGCTCCATGTTCCAGCAATGCAGGCAGGGAACCCTGGTGATGTCCTGGGTACAGAGCACCCTGACTCAGCTCCTCTGAGGGCTGTCAGAGGGACTCAGCAGAAGGGCTCATCCCTTGTTGCTGGTGGGAAAGTCCCTGTGGGCAAGTTGTTCTGTTGCTCAGTCACCCCCACAGTAAAGAATCATAGAATATTCCGAGTTGGAAGGGACCCACAAGGACCATCGAGTCCAACTCCTGGCTCCACATAGGTCTACCCAAAGATTCAGACCATGTGACTCTGTCTGCAGTCCAAACACTTCTTAAACTCCAACAGGCTTGGTGCTGTGACTATGTCCCTGTGGGGTGCCTGCTCCAGTGTGTGACAACCCTCTTGGTGAAGAACCTCTTCCTGATGCCTAGCCTAAAACTCCCCTGTTACAGCTTGACACCATTCCCTCGGGTCCTATCACTGGTCACTAAAGAGAATAGATGGGTGCGTGCGCCTGCACTCCCCCTCATGAGGAAGCTATAGGCCACGATGAGGTCTCCCTTCTTTTCCAGGCTGAACAGGCCAAGTGACCTCAGCTGCTCCTCATACATCTTCCCCTCTAGGCCCTTCACCATCTTTGTTGCCCTCCTCCAGACACTCTCCAATAGTTTCATGTCCTTTTTGTACTGTGGTGCCCAGAACTGCACACAGTACTTGAAGTGAGGCTGCACCGGTGCAGAGAAGACAGGAACAACACGTCCCTGGACTGACTGGCAATGCCAGGCCTGATGCACCCCAGGATACAGTTCACCCTCCTGGCTGCCATGCTGGCTCATATTCAGCTTGCTGCCAACCACAACCTCCAGATCCTTCTCTGTGGGGCTGCTGCCCTGCGTCTTGTTGCCCTTCGCAGGTGCAGGCCCCGGCACTTGCTCTTGTTAAACTACATGTGGTTGGTGATTGCCCAGCTCTCCAGTCTGTCCAGATCCCTCTGTGAGGCCTTCCCACCCTCAGGAGAGTCAACAGCTCCTCCAAGCTTAGTAGCATCAGCACATTTGCTCAAAACACCTTCTAGTTCTACATCCAAATCATTTTTAAAGATGTGGAGGAGAATTGTCCCTAAAATGGAGCTTTGGCAGACCCCACTAGTGACTGGGTGCCAGCCTGATGTGGACCCATTTGCCACAAGCCTTTGAGCCGTATTTGTCGGCCAATTGTTCACCTATCGTGTGGTGTTTTTGTTTAGCTGTGTGCTGGACATTTTGTCCAGTAGGATCCTGTGGGCAGCTGTGTCAAAAACTTTGCTGAAATTCAAGAAGATCCCATCAGCTGGTTTGCCTTGATCAACTGGGTGGGTGATCTTATCATAAAAGGAAATCAAGTTAGTCAAACAGGACCTACCCGTCATGAAACCACATTGGCTGGGACCAATGACTGCATTGTCCCCCAAGTGCGCTTCAGTAACTTCAAGGATAATCTTCTCCATAATCTTACCAGGCACTGACAGGCATGTAGTTGCCAGGGTCCTCTTTCTTGCCCTTCCTGAAAATCGGTACAACATTTGCCAGCTTCCAGCGTACTGGGACCTCTCCCGATTCCCAAGACCGTTGAAAAATAATGGAGAGGTCCCGCAATGATGTCAGCTGACTCTCTAAGCACCCTGGGATGAATCCCATCCAGACCCATGGACTTGCGTGGATCCAGGTTTGAGCAGCAAATCCCGCACATATTCAGGGTTGGTTGGGATTTTGTCATTCCCACTGTCACGGTCCTCCAGCTCAGGGCACGTGGGGTCGCAAAGCCCGTCTTCAGCGTTGAAGACAGAGGCAAAGAAGGCATTAAACGTCTCTGCTTTGCCCATGTGCTTGTCTGTGAGGTGACCTTCCTCATCAATAGCAGACCTATGTTTTCTCTGGTCCTCCATTTTCCATCTATCTTTCAACTCTAATGGGGCTTTGGCCACACAAATTTTCTCCCTATAAATGCGAAGTGTCCCTGTATTCCTTCCATGTTGCCTGACGCTGCTTTTAGCAGCCATACACTTTCTTTTTATGCCTAAGCTCCAGAAGAAGATCCCTGGTCAGCCAAGCCAGCCTTCTGCCCTGCCTGCTTGACTTCTGATATTCTGGAATTGCCTGATCCTGTGCTGTTAGGAGGCAGTGCTTAAAGACTGGCCAGCACTGATGGACACCAATGTTTGAAAAAGCAGTTTCCCAGGGAACCTTGCTGACTAGTTCCTGAGCAGCCTGAAGTCTGCTCTCCCCATATCCAGGGCTGAAGATTTGGTGGCAATTGAACTCTTGTCAACAAAAACTTTAAACTCAACCACTTCATGGTCACTATGACCAAGACAGCTGCCAATTGCCACGTCTTTCCCCCACAAGACCCTCTCTGTTCTCCAGCAACAGATCAAGGAGGGCAGAAGCATTTGCTGATATTAGACAACCTGTCGTGTTCCAGTTGTGACCACTGGCTCTCCTTCTGTCAGTGGGCACCACTGAAAAGGGCCGGGCTCTGTCCTCTTTGCACCCGCCATTGAGATATTTGTAGACCGTGATGAGATCCCCTGAGCCTTCTGCTCTTCTGGCTGGACAGTGCCAGCTCTCTCAGCCTTTCCTCAGAGGAGATATGCTCCAGTTCTTGCATCCCCTTTGCGGTCTTTTCTTAGAATGACGTAGGTTGGAAAAGACTCTGAGGATCATCAAGTCCAACCATTAACCTAACACTGCCAAGTCCCCCGCAAAACCTTGTCCCTAAGCGCCACTTCGTACATGTTGCAAGTACTTCCAGGGATGGTGA
This sequence comes from Aythya marila, assembly GCF_965140915.1. Classification (NCBI taxonomy): domain Eukaryota; kingdom Metazoa; phylum Chordata; class Aves; order Anseriformes; family Anatidae; genus Aythya; species Aythya marila. The sequence goes on along the minus strand of NC_139080.1, from coordinate 20,520,241 downwards.
CTCCACTACTTCCCTGGGCAGCCCATTGTGATGCCTAAGCAGCCCGTCTGTCAAGAAATTCTTCCTGTTATCGAATGTAAACCTCCCCTAGGGAACCTTGAGGTTGTCGCCTGACATCCTCTCACTTGTCATCTGAGAGAAGAGCCTGACACCCACCTTGCTACCACTCCCTTTCAGGTGGTTGTAGAGAGTGATGAGGTGTCCCCCTCAGCCTGCTTTTCATCAGACGAGACAACCCCAGTTCCTCAGCCTCTCCTCATTGGTCTTGTTTTCTAGGCCCTTCAGCAGCTTTGCTGCTCTTCTCTCAATGCATTTCAGCAACTCAGAGTTCTTGTAGCGAGGGGCACCAAAGTGACCAGAGAACACAAGGTGTGTTCTTTGTCACCAGTGCTATGGACAGGGGGATGATCTCTTTCCTCCTCCTGCTGGCCAGACTGCTTCTGGTGCAGGCCAGGAGGCTGCTGGCTCTCTTGGCCAGCCGGACACACAGCTGTCTCGTGTCCATCGGGCAGTTGACCAGCACCCCCAGGTCCTTTTCTGCCAGACAACTTTCCAGTCACTGGTCCCCAAGCCTGTGCGGCTGCAACGGGTTGTTATGCCCCAAGTGTTGTACCCAGCATTTGGCCCTGTTGAATGCCATACAACTGGACACAGCTCATCGATCTGGCCTATCGAGATCCCTCTGCAGGGCCTTCCTAGCCTCAGCCAGATCAACAATCCCACCCAAGCTGGTGTCATGGGCAAACTCAGTGAGGGTGCAAACTCAGTTATTTAGTTATTTAGTCCATGAGTTTGGGTTCCATCTTAATAACAGTCCTTCACAGCAGCAGAGATGGTGTGTGGTGTTGGATTGTTGCATGCTGAAGCCAGTGCTGGTTCCATTACCACTGCAATTGTCAGTACAGTAAATTGCACAGTAAAGAAGCGTTTGCCGATGTTCAGACAGAACCTGTCCTGTTCCAGTTGTGACCACCGGCTCTCCTTCTGTCACTGGGCACCACTGAAAAGGGCCTGGCTGGGTCCTCTTTGCACCCTCCTTTCAGATATTTGCACACCTTGATGTAATCTCCTGAGCTTTCCACTCTTTGGCTGAACAGTGCCAGCCCTCTCAGCCTTTCCTCAGCTGAAAGGCTCCTTGGTGTCTGGACACTATGGGGATATGATAAGTCCTTGATTTAGTGTATTTACTGTCTAGAACAACTCAAAAATTAAAGTGTTATCCTCATTATTCACATGTTAAGTCCAAAACTTAGCATCATATCAGCTACTAAGGCAACAACAAACTCTATCCCAGCCCAGTCAAGAATGATATCCACCCCTTATTCTATACCATCTATGCCCTTTTCAGGTCCCATGCTTTCCAATAAATCCTAATTAATCAACACCACATTTCATATCTTCTGATATTTATACACATTCACAGATATAATTCCCTTAGTCTGTTGGCCATCCCCCTAAAATTTCTATTGTTTTTATTTAGTCCATGAGTTTGGGTTCCATCTGTAATAACAGTCCTCCACAGCAGGAGAGATGGTGTGTGGTGTTGGATTGTTGCATGCTGAAGCCAGTGCTGGTTCCATTACCACTGCAATTGTCAGATTCTGTCATCACTGCACTTTAACATTAGCCTCCTTTGTCTGAAAGACACACTGCTGGCTTATGTTCTATTTGTGTTTACCCAGTCCCTTATGTGCTTTTCTAAAAGGTGCTTTGCAATTGGGTGTCTGTCTGCTCGTGTTGGTGCCTGGGGCTGTTCTTTCTGTGTTGCATGACTTTGGGTTTCTCCTTTTTCTGTGTTATGAGATGCCTGTCAGACCATTTCTCCAACCTCTCCAATTCCCCTGTAATGACAGCATGACCCTCTGGGATATCAGCCACTCCTACCAGTTTTGTTTCACTGGCATGTTGTTGCCGGTACTCTCTGTCCCATCTTCCACATCATTAATGATGATAAATAGGACAGGTATTGACCCCTCGGGTATACCCCTACTTACTGGCCTCAAGCTAGGACACTTACCACCTGCTGGTCCTTGCCATTGAACCAGATTTCAATCCACCCTACTGTCTGATCATTCAGCCTATTCTTCATTAGATGAGGGTTGTGTAGGAAAAGGTGCTTGAGGACCTACTGAAGTCCAGGGAGACAGAATATCCACTGCTTTCCCCTCGTCTCTGAAGCCAGTTACTTTATGATAGAAAAACTGTTTTTGACAGACTAATAAGTAATTAAGATAAAAAATATATCTGCAGTTATGGAATGTCATTAGGATTAAAGATTTCTGAGTTTTCTAGTTACGTTGTTAGATTTCTTATAAGGAAGTCTAAATCTTGTGCTCGGGTGACTGTGTACAGTTAACGCTGAGCAAATTGTTGGAGCATATTTTTTATTTTGTAAAGAATTTCATACATAAATTATAAGAAAAAAAGTTTTAGCTCCATTGGTGTATTTGTTTATTTATGTATTTTCACTTTAAAGCATGGGATTTGGTTTGACCATGAAGAGATCACCACCACCAGTGGCAGAGAGCATCTTGTGGACTTTCAGAAACACCTGTCCATTGTCTGTGCTCTTCTGCTTAATGGAACTGGTGTGGTAGTATACAGCATAGTTCAATTTCTGATAGTTTTTAGAAGGCAAAAGGAGAAAAATTGTCGCCTGTGTTTCCAGTAGAAGTATCAGCAGAAAGATTTGTACTAGAATGCTAGTAACTTTGAATAACCGTTATTAGTATGAATGTACAAGTTTTATGTTTACGTGGAAAAAAATAATATTTTAACAGTCAGTATTCAGCAATGATTCACTCCTGTTTTGCTTGGTGTATTTACATACATCAAAAAGTAATTGAGAGATGGTAGATTGCATGTGAGATGGTAATGTTTGGAAGAGGCTATGTAATGCGGGTGTGAAAGCAGGGTCTTGACTATGGACAGATAATTTTATTTTTATTTTTTTTGAAATAAGGGGGAAAAAAGTAATATCTGTAATTACTTACCCTTATTACAAAGTAATAAGGGTGTCCTTGATAAAGTAATATGAGAGGAAATATCTCCCTGAAGGCACAATTTTCTATGTTTTTGCTATATAGTTTATAGAATATTTTCCGGTTTTAATAATTCATAAGAAAGCAAACAAGTGAAGTTTAATAGTAAAATTAATCATTTATATAGACTAAAGTCATAATTCTTTTTTTGTTGTTATTATGTTATATCTGATAGATTGCATGGTTATGTTTTTAATTTGCTAGCATCAAATTCATGTCTCCTGATGTAATCTCAACTTGCTTTTTAAACAACCATTTTTCTTATGTTTAAGTGTTAATTATTATGTTTTCAAAGGTACAGTTTAAAAAACACATTGCAAAAAAAAATAAATCATAAGTCAATACAGAAAGTATGTATTTGTGTTTTCTGGCTAATTTCTTTATCATTTCTGTTATACTAATGTAACTAAATTAATCAGTAACTTCAGTTTGCAAAGACTTTTCAAGTCTTCATTGCCACAACATGAACATGAATCATTTGGATAAATGTTCAACGCAGCAGGCAGCTAAGCACCATACAGACTTTAGCTCACTCTTCACTGACAAGGTGATCGCCTGCTGGAACAGGCTCCCCAGAGACGTAGTCATGGAACCAAGCCTGCTGGAGTTTAAGAAACATTTGGACTATGCTCTTAGTCATATGGTCTGAATTTTTGGGTAGATCTGTGTGGAGTCAGGATTTGGACTCGATGATCCTTTTGGGTCCCTTTCAACTTGGGGTGTTTTATGGTTCTGTGATTCTGTGATTCACTCATCCCACTTCACACAGAGAATTAAAAAAAAAGAAAGGTAAAAAACTTGTGCATTGAGATAAAGACTGTTTAATAGGACAGAAAAAGAAGGTAAAATAATAACAATAATAATAATAATAATAACAACAACAACAACAACAATAACAATAACAACAACAATCACAATAATAATAATAATAATAATAAACAATAATGATAGAAGAATATGCAAAGCAAGTAATGGATAATGTGATTGCTCATGACCCATGGACTGAAGCCTGACCAGTCCATGAGAAGCAGCAGCCCCACCCCAGCCAACAACTCCTAGTTATCGTTTGTCAGCCATATGGTGTGGGACATCCCTTTGGCCAGTTTGGGCCAGCTGCCCTGGCTGTGTTCCCTCCCAGCTCCTTGTGCATGCCTCCTTGTTGGCAGGATGGCATAAAAAGCTGCAAAGCCCTTGATTCAATGTAAGCACTGCTCTGCAACAACTAAAGTATCAGCATGTTATCAACATTATTGTCATTCTAAATCCAAAACACAGCACCATACCAGCTACTAGGAAGAAAATTAACTCTATCCCAGCCCAAATCAGGACTATAAATTAGTTTAATTTCTCATAAACCTAGTAGAATTCTAGTCTTCTAAATTAATTCCTGGATTATTGTTAATGCTGTTTGCTAACATGAAGAATGCAAACATTCATGATTTCCTGAGAAATTTGAAAAGAAGTTAAGATTCATGTTTAAGAGAAAAACAGCAGCCAGAAAGAAAAGCACACTTGGTTGGGTAACACTTGGGCTATTATGAGAAGAGGATATATATTGTTATGTTTTTCATGGTTAGCTTCAAGGAAAATTTACTTGCTACTTATATATAAATTAATTATATTAGCTATTTTAAATTAGCTTATTTAACTCAACACTGAATAACATACAGTGGAAAATATAATCTTTGCCTCAAAAATCCATAAGTAAAAACCTTAAGAAACATGAATAGTGTTTTATAAACCCAGAACACATGTAGACTTAATTGGTAATCTGTTCTTCAGAATTATAGAAAAGTAGAACTGGACAGAAGAACTGCTTGAAAGCAAGTTTTCTTGACTAAGTTGTGAAGGTAGAATGGCCATCACTTGTGAGAACCACCCTTAATCTATTTTAGTTGGAACAGATTGACACACAAATCACAAATTAATTGAAAGCAGCAAAAGAATCCTGGAGCTATATAGTATTAAAAATTACCATTGGTTTGTATTTATATTAACAATGGTAAGATTTCAGTTTCAAGTATAGGAGTAAGTCAGACAGATATGTGATTTTGTATTCATGCAGACTGTTGTGCAGGGTTGATTGGATTAGAGTATTTCTAGATTGGCAACCAGTGATTGGAGTCCCCAATTTTATTTTCATTTGTTAAGAACTGGAGGGGAAATTACATAAAAAAAAAATAAAAATCTTTGGTATAAAGAAATCATAAAATGATTCATGTCTGGTTGTATTCTCTAGTCAGGGCTGAGCACTTCATGCAATTTAGCTGTGATCTGGCTTTTAGACTTCAAACAGGATAGTAAAAAGTAATGAGGTAACTGTTGATCTTTACAAGCAATTAATTTGTCTCCAGGTCTCTGCAGATGAGTTTTCCATAACATAGGTAGGAAGTTTCCACAACTATATTTAGCATGCATACCTATCAATCTGCTAAGACTACGGTGTTTGATATATTAGAAAATGGCGAGGAAGTTGATGAAATCAATCTTTCTGGGAATCTTTAAATGCTATGAGATTTTAGAGCATAACATGCTCTCTGTAACTTCCATTTAATTATTCTCTAATACAAATAATACTCATAAATAAATACCAAAATATCAGAAAATCATATAAATGGAATATGTTCAGATTAGGAATTTCAATGTGTTATTGCCTTCATGAGGAATGATATAAACTGTGCATATATCTTTCTAAATGAAGGCATTTGTGACAATTTATAGTATGATTTTATTTTTAAAGCTTGCTCCGAAGTTGCTTTATATTTTGAGCTGGGAAGTTTCAGAGGTAACTGCAACTCTTGCAGCTTCCATTTATTGTTTTTAAAGATTGCAGTTGGAAGAGTAGTAGATTATATATTCTTATTTTCAAGTATCTGTTTGAAGCTGGTTCTGTTCCTGCACTGTAAAATGATAGACGTAAAACACAAGATAATATCTATCAAGGTGAGGTTGCTTTATAGAGGTAAATATAAACCAAAAGAATAACTGTCATCTTATATTGCTAAGTGTTGAAGTATGTTTGGTTTTTATTCAAATCTCAGTTTATGGAGGCAGGTGGCAATATAAGGATCATGGTTATCTATAACTTTTTAACCTTTGTCATTATAAAGTTGAAATGAGAAGTAAACTGAGTCTAAGGGAGAAAACAATTTATTACCTTCTGAAAATACAACTTTTGCCAAGATTTTGGTGATCCCTGCACAGTGTTTTTATAGGCTTTTATAAACTCAAACATCTGCCAGCCTTCAGTAAATATTTCCAATAATTTTTCTATTCAAATACCTGGTTTCACTGGGATTACATTAAAGTCAGGCTGTGTGGAGCAGGGCAGTCTACCGTTTTGTAGGGTCTAAAATATTCTGAGTTTTAATTTGGGATAACATCTTTGTGTCACAACATACATTTTTCTGATGGTTTTCTGGCCATTATTCTGGCTATCTATAACAACTGTGATAAATATAGACTGTAAAGTAAAGAGATTTTTCTGAAAATGTGTGCACTTCTTTTCAGTTTTGCCATGCACATCATGCACAGAAGGGCATGTTTGCTTGAACTACAAAATTCCTTGGTTGGCACAAGTGGAGCATTTCTGTTATGGAGCCCAGATAAGGAAAAAGCAAAGTCACCTAATCAGGTTACTGGGCAACAGAATCACAACATCCAATCTGTCAGCTTCACTGCTAATTCATAAATGTGGAATATGGCCTGATTAAATGTAAGCCCTGACACGGTACTTTGTGGTGCAGAAGTATCTCATAACCAATAAAGCATGATGCGAAACAAATTAAGAAGGCTTACGTTCTCCAGTGTCATAACAGACCTTGCATATCGAGTCTCATTCTTATCTCTTCTTCGAATAGAAACCGAAACTGTTTGGTAGCTAGAAAATGTACAGGCGTCTTTGTCACTGTGGAGTTCTAGAGACAACTTATTATAGTTGTAGACACATAGATATGAGAACATGTGCTTGCAGGAACACTAAAGAATTTAAAACAGCTATACCAGACCAGTCTTTTGGAGTAATTTCATTACTTGAGCATAGAGCTTGCTTATTTTTTTCATAGCATGTAATACTTGAGAGCTTATTTTATATAACTATAGAATACGATTGTATTCTGGTGACCTTTGTCTAAGCACAGAAACACAGGCAAGAAATTCACAGCTTAGTAATTCCTATGAGTTCCAAAATTTCTCTTTTTAAAAGAAAACAAACAAACAAACAACTCAACTTGAAAACAGGTGACTGCCTCATAATTTAAAGGCATGAAATGAATTTAAAGGACAAAGATTAATCATGTTTATCTACTCTCCATTATATGTCACATGACTGAGTATTTGAGGACCATTCTTTAGGCCTGATTATTGATTAATTTTGTGAAGTTGGACAAGCCAGTTATGTTTTTGTTTGTTTGTTTTGTTTTTTCTGTAAAGATAGGCAGTATGTGATTTAAGTGTCAGACACATGAATAAAATTTTTTATTTAGTACTAAATACTTATAATATTGGAACTTTTTTTCTTTTTTTTTTTTTCTGTGTGTGCAGTGATATTAAAACTAGTTGGAATTGCAGAATAGCATTTTCTAAAACTAAAAGCATAAAGCAAAAATGATAAGCTCTTGCTCTTTTTAATAATCTGTTTAGGAAGAAAACGTAATCCTCCATGGAATTCCTTCAGCTGTTATTATTGTATTATTATTATTATTATTATTATTTTTAACTAAAAGTTTATATTTTTTGCATTGTAGCTGATTCTTAACTTTTGAAGGTAGGGTAGGTAGCAAGACTTTGCAAATCTTTTTAGACATTAAAATTGGTGATTTCTGAAAATAAAGAAGGAAGAAATCAAAAAATATCTACAAGAAGGCTGATGTGAGAATTTTTTTAAAGTATCTAAGACTGTATGTGGCCAATGGCATAGAAAGATTTGGAAATCTAGGAATACGTTTTGACTGGAACCTTTTGTAGCAGTGAATACAATATTTTGATCCTCTGACATATTTTAAAAAGCTAAAATGTACATGTGTATAGATACTTAAGTTTGTTTTCTCTTTGCTTTCTTTATAGGTAAGTAACATTAATGAAGAAGTGCATAGTCTGGTGAGTGTTTGCGTTGTGCCTTCCCGTGAATTCAGATGTTTAGTGAGTACACACAAAATATTTTGGTATTTTTAACTTGCTCTGTCATGAATTGCTGTTATCTATACTGAAGTTTTCCTGCAGAGTTCTCTGGATTTAGGAATATCTGTAGGAATACATCATTACCTCTACTCTTGTCCTTTTCTGTGACACATGTGCTGATTTAGGTGATGGCAAATCTAGGCAACATTCATACTGCTTATGCAGAATTTCTAGGTGTTTAGAACTTTTCTAAGAAAACCTGTAGATGATTTACTTACAGTGTTTTCAACTAGTAATGGTACTGATGTATTATTCACAGATGACAGAGCATACTGCAGATATTCACAGAACATTCTGCAAATATAAAGTCAGACATATTACATTGAACACTGACATTGCAGACCAGCATCAACATTTATAGCACTGAACTGATAAATAGATACTGGGTGTCTGGACTGTGATCTTTCCTCAAGAGATCTTGAAGTTTTTATACAAACAAGATTTTTAAGCAATATACCTGTGACAGAATGTGAAATGTTTTCTTGGTGATCACATGGGTGTAAAAATATACTTGGGGCTGCCTGAAATTTGTAGAAATTTATATTCTTATTTCTGGTGACGTGTTCTATCAAACTGTATTGAGTATTTTTAAAGGAAACAGACTGTGACTGTGTAATTCTGGAGGCTATTGATGTCTAATTTACAAGGTTAAGTTACACATTTGAATTAACTGATGCTGTAAAAAACTTTAATATTCTTAGATGGTTGCATGTGTTGGATATATGTAATTTCATCCTTCTTATGAATACTGGTGTTCTAAAGCATAGATCCAGTAATATCTTAAAATCCATACTCTTGTGACCAAAATGATAAGAAACCTTGTTCACTGATGAAATTTCTGTGGTCTTTACCAACTACAGTACCCATAGACTTGATTGAAAGCTGAAATAGCATATAACCAAACAAATTCTGGAAATTTGCTGGGTAGATGGGGGCAGACCAGTGGATGTCATCTACTTTGACTTTAGCAAAGCTTTTGATACTGTCTCCCACGACATCCTCCTAGCAAAGCTGAGACAGTGTGGGATAGATGAGTGGACAGTAAGGTGGGTTGAGAACTGGCTGACTGGCCAAGCTCAGAGGGTGCTGATCGGCGGCGTGGTCTGGCTGGAGGCCTGTGACTAGCAGTGTTCCCCAGGGGTTGGTGTTGGGTCTGGTCTTGTTCAACATCTTCATCGATGACCTTGATGAGGGAATAGTGTTCACCCTCAGCAAGTACACTGATGACACAAAGCTGGGAGGAGTGGCTGACACGCCCGAAGGCTGTGCTGCCATTCAGCGAGACCTGGACCAGCTGGAGAGATGGGCAGGAAGAAACCAAATGAGGTTTAAAAGGAGCAAGTGTCGAGTCCTGCACCTGGGAAGGAACAACCACACGTATCAGTACAGGCTGGGGGGCGACCTGCTGGAGAGGAGCTCTGAGGAGAAGGACCTGGGAGTCCTGGTGGACGACAGGTTGACCATGAGCCAGCACTGTGCCCTTGTGGCCAAGAGGGCTAATGGGATCCTGGCATGCATTAAAAGGAGCATGGCCAGCAGGTCAAGGGAGGTGATCCTCCCCCTCTACTCTGCCCTGGTCAGGCCTCACCTGGAGTACTGTGTCCAGTTCTGGGCCCCCTGGTACAAAAAAGACAGGGGTCTCCTGGAAAGAGTCCAGCGGAGGGCCACAAAGATGATACGGGGCCTGGAGCATCTTCCTTATGAGGAAAGGCTGAGAGACCTGGGTCTGTTCAGCCTGGAGAAGAGAAGACTGAGAGGGGATCTCATCAATGTGTATAAATACCTGAGGGGTGGGAGACGGAGGGATTTGGCCAACCTCTTTTCAGTGGTTTGCAGGGACAGGACAAGAGGTAGTGGCCACAAAATGGACCACAGGAAGTTCTTCACCAACATGTGAAAGAACTTCATGGTGAGGGTGACGGAGCATTGGGACAGGCTGCCCAGGGAGGTTATGGAGTCTTCTTCTCTGGAGATATTCAAGGCCCATCTGGATGCCTACTTGGGTAGCCTGCTCTAAGGAACCTGCTTTGGCAGGGGGGTTGGACCCAATGATCTTTCGAGGCCCCTTCCAACCCCTTCAGTTCTGTGATTCTGTGATTCTGTGAATTCTGACGAATCATTCTCTGGACTGTATGTAGGTACATGAGCTGCTTAAACATTTATGTAAAATAATAATATATTGTCAGATATTACATCTTCACTTTGTACTGGGAAACACAGAGAAAAATAAGTAAATATGTTGGGTGCAGGACTGAAAATGACAAGTTTGCATCTCCTGTTGCAACTGGTAGATACATGTCCGACTACGCACATCCTGCTTTAGGAAGCAGCACAACATTCAGAGACCAATAGATGTGTATTAACTACACAGATGAATTTTTGTATGTTGGAGATCTGTATCACTGAGGTCAGACCTACTGCTCTTTTCTAGGGCAAGGTCACTTCTTTTCTGTTCATCCCAACTTTCACCCTGGCCAAGATGCCTGAACATTTATTGTGGAACAGATTCCATGCTAGAAATTTGTAGACCCAGGCATCATGTAGGAACTTGTTTCTTCAGTCTTCAGAGTCTTCAGAGCACGATCTACTCTTCATGGAAAGAGTGGAAGAAGGAGATTATGTCTAGATATCTCTGAGTGTTCCAGGTTTGTTTTAGAGGAAGACTAGAAAATTCACTTCATGCAGTACAGGTATTACAGATTTTCCTGTAAAAGTCTTTTGATCTCCAGAATGATGGTATATTCTAAAAAACAAGTTTACCAGTGACTTCTGTAGTGCTACCATAGACATCCTGAACGTTTGTCAGAATTTTGCTCAGAGAGACTGTTATCTTTAAAGACCACTCTGGTAGTATCTAACTGGCAAGAAAGGTATTGTAATGTTTACTACACCATGAAGCAGCAGTAAGAAAACAGTGTCCACACTGCTTGTGTTTCAGTGGTTCTATTTCAGATTAACTTTAGTTAGGTCCTAATGATCACAGTGCACTGTGTACATAGTACTGGTACATACCTTCTGGGTTCGTTTTGTTTGCAAAGACAAATGTTTGGTTTGTGCTTCAGGACTTCTCCGCTATGCAAACTAAAGGGTGGTAAATGTGGGCTATCTTCAAAATGCAGTCCTGAGCCAAAATGAAATATAAGTTTAGATGCATCGTTAAACTGTAGGTATATAACCAGCATTGGTGGCTGCTGATTTTGCTATCCTTTTTACAGATTCAAAATAGGTTTGCATTCCTTACAAATTGGTATAATAACATGGGCCTTATCCTGAAGAACACTGAGATGAATGAAAAATTGAAATGAATGAAATTCAGGAATGTAAAATTTGGTCAGCAAAATATAAAAACAAGCTATGTCTCTTTTAAGATACCTGTTGTCATCCTGAACAGCCCTATAGACCAGTTAAATAAATAAGCCATTTATTAGCCTTTGCAGTTTTAGTTACAGATTTCTTCATAATTGATATTTTGTTACTTACATGGAAAAATGGATGAGGTTTATAGTGTAATTGCTTGTAAATTGCCTTATTTTAATGAGAATTTTGCTTTAGACACATTGGATTTGTTCTTATGACTATAATATGTCATCATCAGTAAAGTTCTACTAAGTTGGTTGTTCAGATTTTCCATTATCAGTAGAAACAATACATTTAGTAACTAAACTGTGCAATCTATATTATTAATAATTGAACAATGGATGTTCAGGTAGTGAAAAAAAGAGAAGAGCTAGAAAAGTCTCTAAACTAGGAGCTGCATTTTGACAAGTATCTCTGCTTAAAAATTACCTATAATTAGCATTTAGAGTTTTGGTTGCTTCAACATGAAGTTCTGTGGTGCAGCTCTTGGAATCATCATGGGATTAACATGAAATGAGATGTTTTTACCAATCAATGTATATTCAATCCCTACAGAGTTGTTGCATTTAATAGAACTCAGTGCATACTTGAAAGGCAAAATATTTTTGCCCACTTCTTTTAATGGGGATAACTACATGTATAAGTAAGGCTGTTATTTCAAAATGCCTACTTTTAAGAATTTTCAGCCTTTTTTTTTTTTTTTTTTTTTTTTCCCCATATATGACAGGACAGAGATGACCTAAGGTCAGCATAAAATCTGAGTACTTTTTTGTTGTTGTTGTTGCTGTTCAGAACAGCACTAGCAAATAGGTCTAAATTTCATGACTAACCAAGGGAATTCAGATATATGCTTGAGTGCCTCTGTGATAAAAGGATATATTGCAGGAATAGTCTCTAGTATTTTTCCAAATGAAAATGGGCCAGTACAGTATGTGAAATCTTTCATTAACAAGAAGATAGAGGATTAAGTTACCACCATATTATTACTGAAGCAATCTTCTAGATGATTTTTAAAGTTTATCAGGAAGAAAGAAACATAAAATTATATATAGGACATGTTTGATAATGTAGCCATTGTGAAAATGAGAATTGTGCTTTTCTATAACAAATTTCCAGTCGAGGACAGCTAGAAATTTTTCCAGATGGTACAGGAAGGTCAATTATGTTAAAGGTGTGTGATGTAGCTCACCGCCTTGTTTTGTATCATGTAATTATGGAACATAAAATCATAGAATCATAGAATGGCTTGGATTGGAAGGGACCTCAAAGACTATCCAGTTCCAAACCCCCTGCCATGGGTAGGGACACCACCCACTAGATCAAGTTGCTCAGGGCCTCATCCAACCTGGTCTTGATGAGGCATCCAGAGTTGGGGCATCCACAACTTCTCTGGGTAAGCTGTGCCAGTGCCTCACCACCCTTTGAATGAAGAATTTCCTCCAATCCTCTAATCTAAATCTCCCCACTTTTATTTTAAAAACATTCCCCCTTGTACTGTTATTATCTGACTGAGCAAAGAATCACTCTCCATCGTTTTTTTATAAGCCCCGTTTAAGTACTGAAAGGCTGCAAATAGATAACCCCTGAGTCTTCTCTTCCATAGGCTGAACAGCCCCAGCTTTCTCAGCCTTTCTTCACAGGAGAGGTGCTCCAGCCCTCTCATCCTCGTGGTCCTCTTCTGTACCTGTTCTAACAACCCCACATCCTTCTTGTGCTGGGGGCCCCAGACCAGGACGCAGCACTCCAGGTGGGGCCTCACAAGAGCAGAGCAGAGGGGGACAATCACCTCCCTCGATCTGCTGGCCACTCCTCTTTTGATGAACTTCTCAGTAGTACATATATTGCTTTACTCAGTGTTATGCTGTCATGTTGGTAAAGTGAAAGCTGAAGAAGATGCATAAGGTACAAAGGCATTTGTAGGCTGCAATCAATATTAGGAACTGTTACTTAAACATGAATACACATTTTATAACCCAGAGATTCCTTCACTGTGTAGGAAGGAAATAATGCCCTCTGAGATGTAATACTATAAAAAATAATAAAATAAACAGTTAGGAAAACAATTACAGAGACTAATATTACCTAAAATTATGTATTTTTATTTGTAAGTACAATATTAGCACCAATCTGTTACGTTATGCTACAGAATAATGCAAAGCTAAACTTTCTGGATGTAGTGTCCATATTTGGGAGCGAAAAAACAACAACAATGACAAAAAAAAAAATAGTACACTCATTTTTTCTGGTTTTGGTCTCACAAAAAAAAATCTGTCAGGTGCATTTTATGGTTCACTGCTTTTTGAACATAGCACAGTATAAGATATTAAGGTAAATTAAGGGGGATATTTAATTTGTGAAATTAAAACTCTGCAAATGCATAAGGCCTCAGCAAGCCAGGCAATTTTAAGTCTTATTTGGTTTATCATTTCTTCTGATTTCTGAGATGAAACACAGTGACATGCAAATACTGCAAAGACTAATCTTGAAGCTGCTGTGAGTATATAGCTTCCACTAGTGTACAGCTGAGCATGTCTTTTCATTCCTGCTTAGGACACAGCTGTGATTTCCTAGCTGGTCACTAGGTGTCATTATTATTCTTGTAAATATAGCTGAAGAAGCTGTTAAAAAGCTGTGTGGTATTTTATTGAATATAGGAAACGTTTAGCTAACATCCATGGCAAATAAAAGAGGTCCCTTCTCTTTTTCAGAGCAAATTGATGTCTAGGATGATTTGGTTTATTGGTTGTGCTTTGTTGCCTATTTATGTTACGTTATGGTGGAAACGGCCCAAACAGCAGGCGTGAAGGCTGCCTACTCACAACTTCACACCAAATAGGCAAAACTCTCTGGAGGAAGGGGAATTTGTACCATTACACAGAGCAGCTAAGGATGAGTAAGACAGGGGAGAGAAGACAAAAAGACAGTAAGCACAGAGCATCACACAAGAGTGAGACAGAAATGCTGAACAGAGCAGGAAGATACACAGTTAAACTAAAACTGATTCATGTTGTTCCAAATTAAATAAGTTGAGGGTGGAGGTGGAGGGAGGAATGTGTTTGTGATGGTTTGTCATTGGAACGCATGGCCCAAGTCACCACTTATACTTGACCAATAGCCTGTAGCTTATACTGGTATGGGGGTCTCTGAGTAGTTCCCAGAAGAGCTATTTCCATCTTCATAATTAATTATTCACTGAACCAGAGATTATTTGCCCTCTGTTAATTGCCCGTTTTAATAAGTCCAAGAGTGCTTGAAGCACTACCCAGAATTAGCAAAGCTTTTTATAGTTGTGGAATAAAGGCCATCATCACTATTATGCTCTGGTTGTTGCCATCAGCATTTTTCAAACTTATCAATAATAATAAAGTGGATTTGGTATATAGCCATGGCTTTTATTTTATTTTCTTAAATTAGTGTCTTGGTTTTTGAGATTGCTTTTTAGTGTCCTTGATCAAATCTTCATTTATTGATGTCTCAAGCTAAATTTTGTTTCAGTATGCATGATATCTCTTTATAGTGCTTGCTATAAATAGGAAATCTGGAGCTCTGTATACTGGCAAAAAAAGTCAAAACCACTAATTTGCTGTCATATTAACAAGGAACATACCATCATAGTTCTTATTATGTTGAAACTAGCCTTGAAGGTTTGTTATGTGTCTGACATAACTTAGCTAATTGCAAGATACAGTGCTTTAAACCATGAAAGCCTATGGCACCGAAGGGATTTAGATTTTGAGGGAGTACTAGCATGGACATGTATTATTACTAGCGACCTTTTTAACTCAACATTGTTCTTTCTTGTTAAAATCAGCAGTTAGAAACAATGTATCTTTCAAAAAATTTGATTCAAATAGTTGAAGCTGAAACTGCCATATTTGTTCTTAATAACTGTATTTATTACACTTACAATATAGGCTGTGTCTATATTTTTGCAGTGCAGGAACTTTGTTACCTTTCACAGAAAAGAATTGCAAATACTTCTTGTGCTGGTCTTTCTCCAAGTCTGTGTGTACCTTGAAAGATAACTCCAAAAGCTCAAATATTTCTCTTTTCTCCTTTTCTCCTCATATATTTCTATTTCCTTTCTCTTTGTAGATTGTATAGCCTGACATGCTAAATCTTGAAAAAAAATGAACCATCTAGCTTTGTACAGGTTAATAATGTTTATTATTATTACTACAAATAATGTGTTTCAAAGCCTGCTTAAGGACTTGTAAAATATTGTGAAAACTCTTAACTAAACAGGATTGCTTGGCAGATCTCTAATAATACAGGGCTTTTCAGAATGACGATTCGAAAAGCTTGAGACAGTGCTGCTGAAAATTATAATTTAATGGTTTCATAGTGAGTTGCAATTTAGTAGAAAGTAGGCACTTTAATTTTTCCTTAGTACAGTAAAAATGTGAAACTAACAAATATAAAAGGATCAGTTTATTAAAATCTATATCTTGACTAGAAAGAAAGAAGTTTTTTTAAAAAACAAGGACTGGATAAAAGATTTTCAAAAGATGAATTTGTAAAATGAGTTGTTAAGTTTTGTCATGAAAATTAGATTTTCCCCAAATAAGTTACTTATATAATTTCTAAAAATGTTGGTAAAATTTCAGATGAAATCTCTTGAACTAGGATTAAAAAATAGTATTAAAAACTAGTTGTATCATAACTTCTTAAAGTTATTCAAAAGACATGGTTGGGTCCATAAAGTATATTATTGTATTGAATTAGACTTCTTTGGTAAAGAAATATTTGATTAAAGAAGTAAATGTTACTGGTACTAATTAACATTTAGTAGTTTACAAAAGTATTGTGGTAAGGAAGAAGTTAATAATTGACTAGAAATCATTTTGTGTCTATGTGAATGTAATCATCACAGTTCCAGAGGCATATATCATATATACTTATATATAACAAGCAATTGTTATATAAGAGGAATATATTATATATTAAGAATTTTGCACTTCATGGCTTCAGCTTCATTGAATTTCATAGTTTATGTAAGTAGTGTGCTTAAAAAAGTTAATACTTAAACTGACTATTTTATTTATGTAGAATATTCTCATCTACTTTTTAGATCCACTGTTATTAATGCAAAATATTAGGAATAATGTTTTTAGATTACTTCCAATAATAATAATAATATGGCCAGGTGTGGCCAAACAATGAGAACATTCTCTAAATTCCATATATATTCTTAACTTCAAGAGTAAAACATTAACTCTGATTCTGGGTAAGTATATAGAGAGTTCATTTAAAAGAAAGACACATCCTTCCAAATTATAAATTTATGAAAAGAAAACCTTTCAGACAGAGTAAATTATTGAATGAATGTTTTAAACTTTAAAAGTAGCATTCCATCTATTTGTAGTTGAAGATAACATCAGATATTTTTGGCTTTGCTTGAACTATCTGTTGTTGTATCTTATGCAGTCTAATCTAAGATGTTGGATGAGGTTTCGGAATTTTTAGTTTACTTTATAACTTTATACCTGCCACATTTGTGTTAATTAGACTTCTGTTTGTGAAGACTATAGCAGATGAATGGGTTCCTCACATTCTATTTAATGAATATAACTTCAGAGGTGAATTGTAGGACAATTAAAGGTTTTTTTTTTTTTTTTTTTTTTTTTTTTTTCTCTATCTTTTCCAGGTAGACCATTGTACATATTTGCCATCAAAGTTTTACAAAAACTTAAACTGTTAATGTAATTCCAGACAGGGCACTTAAAACAAATATGCCAAAATGTTAAACTGGCTCTAACAAGCAGTAACTCCCTCTTTACAGCCGAATATAAAATAAAATACATATAAAAAAAAAATCAGATCTCTCTTGTTGATATTGAAATAGAAAGTCTGATTAGTTTTCCTGCTTTGCCAGATACTAGCTTCCTTTTTGTAATCAGTTAAAAAAAAAGGCTTTTGGTTGAGACAATAAACATTGGTCTTTCTCTGTAGTTTCAATCATTTCAATGCCCATTGAAATCCATAACCAACACTATTTTTTATTAAATACATATAGCATGGTATCTTTTTTCCTATTAATAACAACTGTGGTATCATACACTTTAAAGTATTGAATTGTATTGAAATTTACATTTAATTTCCACTGAAGTGCAGTTTACAGGAAACCTTGAAAAAAAGATATCATCAAATTTGAAAAAGGTGGAATTAAGTATTTAAACATGAAATAGTTTAAAAGCTAAAACACATATTTCATGTATAGTGAACTATGTAGATACTTTAAAAATGTAGGTATAGTGTATCTTGTTTAGTAAAAATAAGCATGAAATTCAATGGTTAGTGACCCCTTAAGGAAATCATAGTTTATTTAGATAAAACAAAAACAAAAACAAAAACAAAACAAAACAAAAACTATAAATGCAAAGCAAGATTTAAAACAATTATTTATCTCCACTTGCTAAGTTAAATCAAAATTAAATTTGGAGATTTAAATCACCCATTTAAATCTACAACAAAATTAGAAGAGTTAGCCTTGCTATGTCTGTTAGCCTTTCCTTTATCCTAAGATATCAAGTCTTGTTTAATTTCGTGAGTGTGTTTTGGATCCAGGAATTAGTCCATTTCAAAGCTTTCTGCTCAGAATGTCCTCACAGCATGAATTTTCATGAAAGCTGAAGAAGTCATCCATCTATTCTGCAGAATGGTTCAGTTCCTGAGTGTGATGCTTAACCCATAAACTAAATGATGCAGAGTAACCCAAGTTGCTCAGGACTTTAGACCATATGGCATGCATTCTCATTGCATGGCACCTGTCTCTGAATTCCCCCTGGGCCCTATATGATACTGCTTCAAGACAGTAAGATAATTTCTGTTTTGTTGTTGTTGATTTGTTTTGTTTTGTTTATTTGTTTTTAACATGTTTATCTAGTTGAAAGTGTTTTAATAATACATAACAACACAGTCTGAAATGCAGCCCACTGCACTATTTTTTATGTTCCATGACTTGGAATGTGTCATGAGGTTGTTCAGTAATTTTAGGGATCAAAATTTCCTGGATGGCTCTGGAGGAGTCTTTAGGTCAATGGGAACCAAACTTGATGCTGTCTGACCTGTATCATCTGCTAGGAGTGATCTTTAGCGTGAACTACTTTACGTACCCTCTCCTGGTTTTAGCTTGGAGAGAGTTGGAGCAATCTGAAGAGGCAAGAAAAGCTTGTGGCTACAATGCCTGGCAGTTCCTAGGATACCTTTTCTTCCACAGTGTGGACGTAGCCAGTACTGAGACTGGTAGATTTGCAGGTAGAAGAAGTCTTGTAGTCTTCTTTAACTTGTAGTTAAAGAAGTCACTCTTCCTGCTTTGTGTGTTTTAATCAAAAGTGACTGTGAGTGTGGAGAGTGCATAGTCTGTGGAACTACATAACCTTATGATCTGAATCTTTTTGTTTGAATTTGTTTGGTTCTTGGAACTTAGAGTATTGTCTGAAAACTGACTTGGTACTTGTCACAGTTACTGAAAAGGAATAATGTTATTTTATGTAATTGAGGACAACTGAAAAAAAGTCAGTGTCCTTATTCTATATTAGTTAAATGTCCCTATATTAAAAAATCATATATGTAGGTTATCTTGATGAAAAAACACATTTCATAATTAAGAAATATTTCATCGATATTTCTTAAGTGTTTTAGTCTGGACTATACTGGAGTAAGCAGACTGCACTTCCAAATATATGTTTAGTTCATCCTGTTCTTATTTGATAATCCAGCAAATGTTGAAAAATGATGCATCATTGTGGTGAGCTGCTGTTTTCTGTACATCTCACTGAAGCTGATGTACTCCCTTTTAGAGTGTATTTCAAAGTCAGTTTAAAGAAACTAGTATTTACTTTTCTTAAATAATTTAACTATTAATATTTAATTATTTTTAATAGGAAACACTTTCCAATGTAGTTTACTTTAAATTAAAGTAAACTACTTCTTCAGGGCTTTTAATTTGAAAGTATTATTGTATATACTCACTTCTTACTATCAAGAAAATAATAAACATACCTATTCTCAAACTATTTTTATCTTGTTTTTAATTTTAATACATTGTTATAATTAATTATAAAGGTAACATTATTGACATTTTTACTGAAACAAAATGTTTCATGAGCACACCCTGCTCATGAAAGGTATTTTAAAATAATTATTAGGATAATTATTGGATATTAATTGTGGAAAGGCTGAAATAAACTACACAGGGCTAACATACTTGCTATGTATATGCTTTGTAAGCTGTTAGAGAAAACTGTGACAATACTCCATCACTGTATAACATTAGCAATACATATAAAGGAGCTATTTTGAAATAAATTGCTCAGTCAGATCCCTAGAATCCAGAAGCATCCTCCGGCATAATGAATAAACAAGTAGAGAAAGTGCAGGAGAGGTAAGTATGTTCTTATGTTCCTTTAAGGCCTTCTGTGTCTGAAAGTTTTCTGTTTTTTAATTTTTAAAGAATGCCTTTTCAACATGAAAGTTTGGGCAGAGTGGCTGGACAGATGTGCATAGGAAAAGGATCTGGGAGTGTTGGCTGATGCTTGCCTGAACATGAGCAAACAGTGTGCCTGGGTGACCAAGAAGGCCAACAGCATCCTGGCTTGTATCAGGAATAGTGCAGCCAGCAGGACCAGGGAGGTGATCGTCCCCCTGTACTCTGCTCTGGTGAGGCCTCACCTCGAGTACCATGTTTTGTACTTTGGGCCCATCAGTACAAGAAGGACATCGAAGCCCTGGAGCATGTCCAGAGAAGGGCTATGAAGCTGGTGAAGAGCTACGAAGCTGGTGAAAGGCCTGGAACACAAGTCCTGTGAGGAGCGGCTGAGGGAACAGGGATTGTTTATTCTGGAGAAGAGGAGGCTCAGGGGAGCCTTCTGAAAGGAAGTTGTGGAGAGCTGGGGGTCAGCCCCTTCTCACAGATAACTAGAAATAGGACAAGGGAAAGACAAGGGAAAGGCCTCGAGTTGTGCCAAGGAGGTTTAAGTTGAAAATTACTAGACATTTCTTCTCAGAAGGAGTAGTCAGGGATTGGAACAGGTTGGCCAGGGAAGTGGTGGAGTCACCGTTCCTGGGGGTGTTTAATGGAAGGTTGTACATAGTGCTTAGGGACATGGTTTAGTGGGTGACATCGGATGTAGGGGAATGGCTGGACCAGATGATCTTGGAGGTCTTTTCCAACCTTAATGATTCTATGATTCTAAATTACTGGTGTGAAATGAGCTTTCTATCATTTAAACTCTTTGTTAGATCCTCTCCTTCCCCCCCCCCCCCCCCCCCCCCCAAACCAACCAAACAAACAAAACCACATTTTATTGTGTTAGGTGAATGAATTCCAAAGCTAGGCTTTGAAATAATTTTGTAGTTAGACAGTAACTGAAAGGCAATTATTAATTCAGATGCATGGGCTTGCAGAAATGCTAGCAGTCTGACCTTCAGCTCAGTACAAACATTGATCAGTGATGTACAGCATTTGTCTGTACATTAAAAAAAAAATGAACATACAAAAAAAAAAAAACAAAAACCATCCATAACTGTCTGATCTTCCCAAGAATAATATTTTTTCCTGCAAAAGAAAAACTGACAATTTATATTTTCCATTTTGCCAAATATGAAACAAGCTGTATCCACACAGTGAATTATTGCATACTTTTTTTCAGTTGTTCCAGAACCTTTACAATACTGTGGATAAGGGATTCTAGTTCAGGTGTTTATAATGTTTTATAGACAGTGACCATCAGATAATTGATTTTTTTTTTTTTTTTTGGAATAATGCTGACAGTTTTTTAACAGCTTTTTCTTGAATGATTGTCAGCTGATTTTCAGACTCTCCAGCAACAGTAGTTAATGTGATTGTGCTGCAGTATCTCCAGCTGTTTCTGCATGTCTGTGATTATAAATTTGCTGGAGATCCTGAATATTACACAACTTTTGACAAAATATTTAAAAGTTTGACAATGTATTTTGAAGTAAGCAGTAGGTGCTTAATCTGTGTTTTTCAAGTTTTGCCTTGGGATCCCTATATTATTATGTTATTCATTTGTAAAATAATTATCATATAAAGACACATAAAACTTAAAAATAAAGAGCTCATTTTCTGGAATGGCACCTCTAAGAATCTGCAAAAATGTAGGTATTTATTGTTGGTGTTGGGGATTGTTCTGTTGTGAGAAGCAATTAATTCTGTCCCCGAAATCTGAAATTGCATTTTCTGAATTCATACCAGACATAATGGAATTATGTGAAAAATTTGCTTTTTAAGAACACTGAAAAATGTAAAAAAAACTATGAAAGAACATTTTTTTGGAGTAAAATGAATGTAAATCTGGAGTCTTCATCAACTTACTTAGCTGTATGTTCACCTAAACCTTACATGAGTGGGTAAGGGCATATCATATACCTAGGCCATGCTTAAGTCACTCATACTCTATGAAAGACTTTTTTACATTTTTAGAAATTTGTACAAATATTTTATGTTATATTTTATAACGAATATTTTCATGATAATGATTGTTTTTAGATGGGGTTTGATACTATATTGTTTCAATAATGCCACTGATATCACAGCTAAAATATCAGTGTTTAAAGCACACTATTTACAGCAGCTTGAAGTTTTTAGTTTGCAATGCTCAAATGCAAGATTTGAGTAAGCTCTAACTATGTGGTAAGGGTCATTTTCTTTGCCTTAAGTATGCATAAAATGTCAGTGTTAGAATGAAGGTCATGCCTTACATCGTGATCTGAAGGCACCAAACCCATGCAATACACTGCCTGTACTTTTGATGAGGCTATTAATGGAAATTATGGTTAATTCCACCATTTGTATGACTCTGTGATTATTGTCTACAGCCAGAAATTTTAAGTACCTTCTTACTTACCACTTGTAAGAGCTTTCTGCCATTGTGCTGCTCTTCAGTTTACAAACTTGACAACCTATCAGACTTAAAACAGTGATTCAATCGACCGAAAAGAAGTTGTCTAGAAGTGCATGCCTTGATTTTATTCCTGGTTCATTATTAAGGATAATATTTCTTTATGTGTAGAAACCACCAATATATTGTTGAAACATTACATGGAAAAATATATAAAAACAGAATGCAAAACACTGTAACTATTCAGAAAATATTCAAAGACCCTGAAACATCCCAGAGCAGAAAGTGTAAGAATAGTTCAAACAGCAGAAGCATTATGTCAAGATGCATCAATGCACTTCAATTTCTGTCTTTAAATAAATTTATGTAAAATTATCCAATACATGTTTTGATTTTGTCAAGATAAGCTGCACTAATGTCTGCAAGTCAACATTTTAAACATCCCAAATTAATTACAGAAAAATTATATGCTGAGATTTCAAGTTACTTGATTTAATGTAAAAATTTCCATTTGGGTCTGCTGATATTAAAGGAAAAACACTTTTTCATGTAACAATTTTGTGAATGTCTTATTGCAGTGCACCTTCTCTCAATTCAGAATTTTTCTTCTTTAACTAATGTATCTAATATTTCTTCTTGCTAGCTATGAAGAAATGGGAACTTTATGGTATTTATTTATGCAATAAATGCATAAATAGTCTTTGTAAACAGTTATTACTATAGTACTTATTGTAAAAATGTATTAGTTTTGTTTTCTTTGAGCTTTATTGCTCAAAATATCTACAAATGTTTCCAAGGTTTCTTTTTAAATATTGTTATGCGTGAGAAAATAAAACTAGGTTCAGTTATTAGTTCTGTAAAGAATGAGAACAAAGAGCTACTTTATGCTCAAATAATGGAACTGGGAGTTTCATATCTGTTACTGAATATTGTCTTCTAAAGGCTAGGCTAAGAGGAGAAGCAATTGGTTTGGGCACTTGCTTTCATAGACATGTCATGGTTTCTGCCTAGATGGGCCATTACTCATACTTGCAATCTAGAACACTTACCTCCTCCTTTAAGTAGTAACTGGCATTTTTTTTTTTTTGTCGGGTATGATTTCTATGAATTAATTAATAATTTAGTCTGGCATTGTCCTAATTTGAACAATGAAAGCAAACAAACAAACAAAACACTTTCCAGTGTGTCATAAGTATGAACAGTTATACAGATTATGGAAAACAACGTTGGTTTGTTCATACCATGGTTTTGTTTTCCTCCTTTAATTCATGAGTGATCACTTGTAAGCAAAAGGAAATAGCAATACTGAAGGTAGATGTTATGGAGAGAGCAGAATAAAGACAGAAACTATATGTGATAGGAAGGCAGTGTCAGAAACTCAGGCTGATTTTTCAGATGTTGGGCTTTCGAAATTCCTGTTCACTCAGTGTAAGTGCTGCAAACCCAACTCTCTAGAAAACAAATTCAGACATTCAAATCTTAATTTAGCCAATTATTTTATGCTCCTAGTTTTGAAAAATCTTAGTTTACCCTTGAATTTTTCCCTTGGAACATTAGGTCTTAGGTTAATAGACATCTTATGTTAATGACATTAGGTCTTATGTTAAAATTTTTAAAAATATTGGATAAATATTCTTTCAAATCATGAAACGTCTAAAGATGTTTTCTAGTTAAGTTTTACCTTTAAAGTTTAAATATTGATTTAAATGCAAGCATTTAGAACAGTGGTTTCAAAAGATTTTGCAATACAATAGATGAGAAATTTTGCAATACAAAAGATGAGAAATATTCTGTGCCTTCTTTTAAGTCATAGAATTTTGTTCATGATAATGAAGATCTGTAAAATAATACAAAAAGTTGTTGAACAACCTCTATCAAATACAAGATGAAACACTTTGCTACCAACAGATCCTTCAACATAACATACTCTTTCCTCAACATACTATTTTCTAGAGAATTAGTGCCCTGGTTTCAGCAGGTAGTAGTAAATGGCCTGGCACCAATTTTCTATTTAGTCCATTACTGGAAGTAGTTTAACGTGTCATTGTGATATAAATTGATCTATTATATATTGTATGTAATAGTATATTGTGATATAAATTTTATATCACAATTTTATATAATTTTTATAAATAAATATTGTGATATAAAGTGATCAAATGCTGATGTCATGCTTTACTTGTAATGAAGTATTATTGCATTTTCATAACAAGTATATTTGCTATGCAACCTAAAATATTATATTGAGTAGAAGTCATTCATTAGCTTTCCAGTTTTAGCTTAGCATTGCAATGGGAAATTATACATCACCTTTATTAAACTGTTGTAGTACATTTAAAGTGCTAATGATCATTTCCATAATAAGCTATCTACCAAATACTGATAATATATATTTATATAAACATATGTTTCTTGGGTGTTGAGTGACATTTCGATATTTAAAAAATGCAAACAATTAGGGCAATAAGGAATTACATTTATAGCGTTAATATCGTTCTGTAGGAAGTAGTGAGATGTTTCTGTCCCCTGTTATCTGTGTTCACCAAAGCAGTATATAAACAGATATTTTTTTTTCATTTATCAAAAATTATGTGCTCAATTTTGAAAATAAGAAATATCAGCAAAACATACTTTGAAAGCATGTTCTCTTTCTCCTTCTCATTAGCTAATTTATCCCATATTCATCATCTCTGAAGAACCGCATACAAAGGTGGGCATGAGTCAGAACTTTTAAAACTTTTTTAGAGGAATAGTGGATACTTAGACTATTGAGGAATCATAATATTCAAGTAGCTTCAATTAGTTAAAAGAAGAAATCTCAAAAATGACCATGTAGGGAAAAATAACCATTTCAAATGTATCTGTTTTCTTCAATCATAGAATCATTAAGGTTGTAAAAGACCAATTATGTAAAATAGTCTGGTCCAATCAAGCTCTCTTAAATTTTGTCTACATTGCATGTAGTATTTAGTACTGAGGCACTGTAATTAGTCTGCTTTGATATGCACAGTTTTTGATAAACAGTCAGGGCAATGCAGTCACCATGGCCCAGGTATAATATGCCAAATAAGTGTTTTCTGCTTCAAATAATGCTGCCTTGGCTTTCCATAGTGCTTTGAAGTTTGTGTTCAGCACAGGTTATGTTGGCAAAACACAGCAAGGCCAAGTAAAGTCATGACAGTTACTCTAGTTTCCCAAGTTTTGGTAGATAGCAATTAGAGTCCTTATCTTGAGCTGGGCTTGTAGGTTCCTGCCTTTACACCAGTGGTATACCTGTTTTCAATAATCAAATACCAGAAAACACCAAAATTTGTTTATTTATTTATTTATTTATTTATTGATGTCATAGAGGTGGCTTATGTTTGCAGGAATATTTTATAAGTCCTGAGAAGTGTGTTCTCATACTCCATGAATACATCCAATATTTAGCACATAGGAAAAATGTAGTACAACACCTTCCAGCTGTTCCAAGGGATATTTAGGAGTCTTCTCTTTAAAAAGATAGTGGACATATAGTAAAAAAAAAAAAAAAAGTGTTTTTCTATTTTCTTTGTGCATCATGAAAGCTGATTCGTCAGTTCCAAAGCATTACATTTGTCATAGTCTTGAGATATGTCATGGGGGAAGGCTTCCATTTCTTGCATTATATGCATTTGAGGAGATAATCAGTGAGGCTTCTCAGAGTGACTTCTGCTGCTATAAACTCATAGAAATCTGAACTTCAATCTGCAAACCTGCAAACCAGAGAGGTTTACTACTTAGATTGTCACATGCTGGCTCTTTATTGTCATTCTCTACGTAATAAATTAAAAAGAAACCAAAAATGGCTTTGTATTACAGGGAATATTGGCCCATATTAATTTAATAAATCTAATTAAGTACTTTATAATCAGGTTATTATTTTGTTTTTATAAAGAACCAAAAGTCCACTTCTTTATGTAGTGAACAACAATTTCACAGTTTTCTACTTAACTTAGGACCATTTGAGATAAGTGTATTTAAACTATTTGAGATGAAGATTTTATCTTTTTTTGTTTCTTAGTTACCCCAAGCATCTTTAGTTTATGTTGCTATAAAATGCTATATACTTGTAACTGAATATTTGTCCATATGCATTCCAGCTAAATTTGTGTAAACAAAATCTTCATCCATCAGTATACATTACAGCAACATCTGTATCCTGTATGCTATTCCTGGGACAGTGGAAATCTGCTAATCATATAAAAGGTCTAGTTTTTTCCTACCATCTGCACCTGGGAGACATAACTTCTATCTGACTTAATTTTCATTTGGTTCTCTGCAATATAAATCATGTGATTATCTTAAATTCTGAGAAAATAAAATAAGATAAGGGGGTTATTCTTACCACTTTTTACTTAAGTGGCAGGCAGTAGTTGCAAGACTTTAGTTCTTGTACTCAAATCCAAGTTACAAATATATTAGTTTTTGTTAGAATAATAGAAGTTGTTACTTCCTTGTTGCTAGAAATCACTGAACATGTATGCAATTACACATGCACTTTCATGTACACCTGGCATATGATGTATTTGTGTACAAAAAGTAATTATGAAGATAATTCCTGTCCTACTAAACAATAAAATGTCATTCATAAATATTTACGTGTGTATGTTGGAGAATGGCATTTTACAGTTTGCTCATGTACATCATACATATACTCTCTACTGACTCCAGGGGAGTTGTGGTCTGATTCTTAAAGCCTCTGTTAAAGGCAATTGCATAATAATTTTGTTGTCAGTTTGCAGAAGTTCACTCTCAGATCTAGACTTTCATGGATGGGGGAAGAGGGATTACAGTTCCATGAACACAGGAGAAGATATTAATACTGGAAATAAAAAGGAAGGCACTGCATAGCTACGACATTTGTTTGTGGTGATTGGTAGAAGGGACTGTAAAGAATGCTTGGGTTTGGATAGAAACATCTCAATTTTATCAAAAACAAACAAACAAAGAACAAAAAAAACCCTACCAGAAATTATAATATTTTGAGTTAAACATCCTATTATGATTTAAACCTGTGTTTTGAGAAAAACAATAATAAAAAAGTTTTTAACAGTAAGGATTGGATAGTATGATACTACATATGTCCTGGGGGTAGTCTGGTGCCAGGACATATGTATATATACAATGAGTTTTTTTATCAAATACTCAGTGAACCAAAAGAAAACAAATAAAAGATGCATAAACTGCAAAAGCAAAGAAAGAGAAGAAGATAGATTTGTGCTGTACAGTTGGTTTTGGCGTAACAGGAAATAGAGAAATACCTTTCTATTTTTTTTTAAATTTTTAATCAGAAAAATTATTTTAAGTGTCAATATAGGCATGATAGATAATAGGAACAAAGGTATGTAAATCTGAATTACTGTATTTGGTATGGAAGCAAACCTCAGACATTAATGCTATTAAGCTACAGAGATTGGATGGTTATGTTCAAGAACCCTAAAAACTGGCACAGGCAACCTCAGTCTTGTAGTGAGGATTGTTAATAAGATTATAAAATCATAACTGGTGTAATAGTAATTGTGTTACTTGTATTTAAAAAGACCGGAAATAACCTAGACAAGTACCATGGCCTTTTTCTTCTTGAATACCAGAATTACTAGGCACCAAAACATATAGAAAAGGAAAAAAGTGTTCATGAAGTTCAATAGCAAGAAGTGTAGAGTCTTGCACCTGAGGAGGAATGAGCTCAGGCACCAGGACATGCTGGGGGCTACCCAGCTGGAAGGCAGCTCTGCAGGAAAAGGAGCTAGGAGTCCTGGTGGACACCAACTTGAACACAAGTCAGCGATGTGCCCTTGCTAAGAAAGCTAATTCTTATTCTTGGCTGCATTACACAAAGTATCACCAGCAGATCAAGAGAGGTGGTCTTCTCTCTCAGCATTGGTTAAGTACTGTGTCCAGTTCTGGGCTCCCCACAGCCAAGATAAACATGGAAAAACTGGAAGGAGACTAATGGAGGGCCCCCATGATGATGAAGGAACCGTAGCACCTCTGCTATTATGAGAGTCTGAGAGAGCTGGGACTGCTCAGCCTGGAGAAGAAGAGGCTTGATCTTATCAATGTCTGATAGTACCTGAAGGGAAAGTACAAAGAGGCTTTTTTTCAGTGGAGCCCAGGACAAGAGGCAGTGGGCAGAAACTGGACAAGATGGAACAGGACTTTCCATCTGAACATCAGATGTCATATACAATGTCACTTAGGAAATAACCAGTTAAAATGGAATGCACAGGTGTCAATAAAGCAACTTTAAGGCAGATGAAGAGCCAGTGAGAGAAGACCGTTTCTCAATACTACTAGAGTTCTAGGATTTCACTTAGTATTTTTATTCATGTTTCTGTTATAAACACTAGTCTGTAGGAGTGCACTAGTGACACTTTCCTATGACTCAGTGTTAGGAAACATCACTGTAGAGGAGAATCACATTACAAGATCTTGGAGTAGTTAAGTAGGAGGGAATGTAATGCTTAGAAGTCTTAACTTCTCAAACTTTTTGAAACTATGGAAGAACATAGAAAGTCTATTAATGTCTGAGAGGACAGGCTGACCAAAGAGGAAAAGACAACTTCAGTGACTCAACAATACTTCTGTTCCTTTCACTACTGCTAACCTTTTTTGTGACATAACCTCAGTATTGAAAATATATGATTTTGCTTGCACTGAAGTTTTTTGCATAACACTTTTAATGATGACTAACTCACAAACTGACAAAAGTTATTTACTCATAAATAAAATTAAAAACAACAAAAACAAGGCAAAACAGTGCAAATAAAGAAGCATTTCCTTCATTCATATACATTACCTGTTAAATGTCTAACTTCATATTCTGATTTCAAAAATCAATTGTATTAGCATGGTTAGTTTTATTTTCCATAAAAGCTATACAAAAGGTTCTAAATTGACAGAAAGATGGAGGATATATTGTTTAATATAAAAATACTGTATTGCAAAATTCAATAAGATTTCTGGACAAATTTCAGTAATTTTAGAGCATAGCCTAAATTTCTACTTACTTCAATTTCTTAAAAGCAGAAGACTTACAGCATGTCTGTTATCACAAAAAGTAACAAGAAATCTACAACTCAAATCTTTATGAGGTTTTATGAGATGATTAAAAAGGATAATGTAAATGTTTTAAATATTGTCAATCATTAAATCATAAATTGAAATTTGCTTACTGAACTGTGTATTTGAGTACATCAGAGAAGTATAGTTAATAGGAAAATAAGATATACTAGTAGAAATGACATTTCAGAAAATGCATCTCAAAGTATTGTTACTTATTTTAGATTTTTCCCATTCTACCACAGTCCCCTGTCCAAGAAAGAAAAAAGGCTATCTAGTTGTCAGAAAAGAGTTGTACATCTAAGGAAGAGTCCATAAAAATAGTCAATGAAGGATCCTTTTTCTCTGTGTCTTTTTGTAAGTCATATCTGAATTGTTCAATTCATGCTGTTACCATTCTTTTGTAAAATGTTGTTGTGTTCAGAATACGTATAATGCATGGCAATATAGAAAGAAGCCATCTTCACTAGACTAATATACAAATTATTAGCAAATGAAGTGCAAGCATGTTGGAAAAACTCATTGTAGGCTGTCTTTTCTCCAAAGCCCTGTAGAGAAGGTAAAGCTGACATGCATGGAGACTAAACTTCTACTCTGTGCAGTAAAGACATTGTGATAAAAAAACCAACCAACCAACCAAACCAAACTTCAGTCTCAGTGAATATTTATGCACTTTTGTGTTGATATTCTTTAATATCTAAAAAAATATATAATATTTTCTCACTTAACATTCTCAACAATCATTGAATACTCATGTCAACTTAATCATGTAAAGGACAGTGTAGAAGTCTTCCCAGAAGTCATCACTGCTGTTTTTCAGTTAACCTGAGTATGGACTGCTAGGAAGCCCTTTCTGTTGTAGGCTCACATGCCATCTTTACACCATTTGCATTGTATCCAGGTTTGGGAAAAAATATCTGAAAATGTAAACCAGATAAGTTTGTGAGCAAAGTAAATAAAGACAATTTTAGACAATCTTGTTTATTAAATTGAAGATACATACTTACATTAACAGAATTATTTTAAATCAAATGTTTGTATCATTTTAAGCTTCCTCGCAGTATGAACATAATATTGTATCATTTGGAACTAACTAGTGCCAGTATTTACTGGAATCTCTGTTTTCCTTTCCTTTCCTTTCCTTTCCTTTCCTTTCCTTTCCTTTCCTTTCCTTTCCTTTCCTTTCCTTTCCTTTCCTTTCCTTTCCTTTCCTTTCCTTTCCTTTCCTTTCCTTTCCTTTCCTTTCCTTTCCTTTCCTTTCCTTTCCAGTATGAATGAGTAAAGTTTTGTTCTACCTTGGCATTCATGATTCAAGTACTCTGAACTATATATTCAATTTGAAATAGAGTACTGTTAAAATAATACACAGTCATCTTCATATTAGAGAACAGGTCATGATTATTCCCTGGAAATGTATTTAGCGACTTCAATTCTTTACCACTGCAGAAAAATTTTAAAAATGCTATTTCTTCAGCATTTCAGTTTTACAGTTGTGAAAACAATTGCTTTTCTTAAATAACTTCTGCAAACTTACTGTGGATTTCAGTTTTACCTAATATTTTCACTAAGGTGAAACTTTAGAATTTTGGGCTACTTGATACAGATAATTTTCTGTTTCATAGCAGATATACATCAAAACAGTTAATGCAGTGCCACTACATGTAAAGTTTATATTTACATTTGTAGAGTGATTTTTAAAGCATCTGAACCCTTTCTTATGCAACAGGGAGGAGATGAGTCTGTGAGCATGACCATTGTCTAGTCAATGGAGATAGGTTGCTATGCCGGAGAGCTACAGTAATTTTTCCTCAAGGATCACTGACCTGTAATATCAAGGAGAGCAGGACTCTTATTCTTCAAATGAGACAAGAAAGTAGTTAATGTATCAGAAGGACACTTTTTTCCACACCACTCCATTTGTTCCAGTTTAAATCTATGCAACTTTAATCATTTGTTTAATCACAGAATCATAGAATATCCTGAGTTGGAGGGGACCGACAAGGATCATCAAGTCCAACTCCTTGCTCCACACAGCATCACCCCCAAATCAGCCAGTATGTCTGCAAGCATTGTCCAAATGCTTCTTGAGTTCCATTAGGCTTGGTGCTATGACCACTTATCTTGGGAGCCAGTTCCATTGTGTGACCACCCTCTTAGTGAAGAACGTTGTCCAGATATGTAGATTGTAGGAAACGAATGGCATAGCAAGTTTAGCAAGAAGTGCAGTTTACCAAGTAAGATTCATAGCAACAATTATTTTTACTGTAACTCAACAATTAAGCAGATCTGGGCACCATGGTACAAGAAGGACATTAAACTGTTGGAGAGTGTCCAGAGGAGGACAACAAAGATGGTGAAGGGCCTAGAGGGGAGGACATATGAGGAACGGCTGAGGGCACTGGGCCTGTTCAGCCTGGAGAAGAGGAGGCTGTAGACCTCATCGCGGTCTACAACTTCCTCATGAGGGGGAGTGGAGAAGCAGTTGACCTATGCTCCGTAATCACCAGTGATAGGACCAGTGGGAATAGTGTCAAGCTGAGGCAGGGGAGGTTTAGGCTGGACATCAGGAAGAGGTTCTTCACCGAGAGGGTGGTTGCACACTGGAACAGGCTCCCCAGGGACGTAGTCATGG
Source organism: Aythya marila (assembly GCF_965140915.1). Taxonomy (NCBI): domain Eukaryota; kingdom Metazoa; phylum Chordata; class Aves; order Anseriformes; family Anatidae; genus Aythya; species Aythya marila. The sequence continues at coordinate 20,488,085 of NC_139080.1, read as the reverse complement.
CACCGAGCCTGTCTGAATTTAAAAAGTGATTCGACTGTGCACTTAGTCACATGGTCTAAACTTTTGGGTAGACCTGTGCGGTGCCAGGAGTTGGACTCGATAATCCTTATGGGTCCCTTCCAACTTGGGATATTCTATGATTCTATGATTCTATGATCTTGTATTTTAGAATGACATTACCTGAAAAACTTCTCTAGGCTTTAACTGGGAGGGGGGAGCCTAAGGGAAAAAGAAAAAATAACAAAACAAAACAAAAAAACAAATGCGCACACACACACACAAGTGAGTAAGTTAATAGAAAACATAAATTATAAAATATTCTTCTAAGTTCTTGACCTGAAATTCTTTGGACTTCAAAAAGAACTGAGGCTTGGATGGATAATGTTCTGCTGAAATTATATTACAGTTGAGCATATTATTTTTGGAACAAAAATATATTTGATAACTAAGCTCTTTTCCATCTTAAGGAATAGCCATAAGCTCTTAGCAACGTTACTTAATTCATGATTGTTGTTCAAATGTGACCTACATGTGTTTTGAAGTTTTATCTTTTAGTATTAATTTCCATGATATAATTATGGCTCTAAGTATGCTCTCAAGCCCCGAGGGCAAGTTATGTGGAGTGGGTTATAAACACATTGCCTAGCACTCATTTAGGCCTCCTCTGGGTACAGAGAAACAACTTTCTCTATAATTTTTCAGTTCAAAGTATCTAAAATCACGTGAGGCTGTGTCAGAGCCCAGTGGTGTTCTGATAACATAACACCAAAAATTCATGTTGCTTGCCTTGTGATTTGTCATGAAGACACATGAAGACATTTGAGGGGGCAAGGCCCATATGGATGCAGAAAGATTAGATAAGAAAAACAGAGACGAATAAACCTGCTGTTATCTGGACTGCTTGTAGCATACTTATATGTGGTGAGGCCACACCTCGAGTACTGTGTTCAGTTTTGGGACCCTCACTACAAGAAGGGCATGGAGGTGCTCGAGAGAGTCCAGAGAAGGGCAATGAACATGGTGAGGAGTCTGGAGAAAAAGTCTTACCAGGAGTGGCTGAGGGAACTGGGATTGTTCAGCCTGGAGAAAAGGAGGCTCAGGGACGACCTTATTGTTCTCTACAGGTACCTTAAAGGAGGCTGTAGTGAGGTGGGGGTTGGTCTGTTCTCCCACGTGCCTGGTGACAGGACGAGGGGGAATGGGCTTAAGTTGCACCAGGGGAGTTTTAGGTTAGATGTTAGGAAGAACTTCTTCACTGAGAGGGTTGTTAGGCATTGGAACAGGCTGCCCAGGGAAGTGGTGGAGTCACCATCCCTGGAAGTCTTTAAAAGACGTTTAGATGTAGAGCTTAGGGATATGGTTTAGTGGGGACTGTTATCGTTAGGTCAGAGGTTGGACTCGATGATCTTGAGGTCTCTTCCAACCTAGAAATTCTGTGATTCTGTGATTCTGTGATACTGAAAGGGTTGTTAGATATTGGAACGGGCTGCCCAGGGAAGTGGTTGAGTCACCATCCCTGGAGGTCTTTAAAAGATGTTTAGATGTAGAGCTTAGTGGAGGACTGGTTAGTGTTAGATCACAGGTTGGACTAGGTGATCTTGGAGGTCTCTTCCAACCTAGATGATTCTGTGATTCTTTGTGATTCTTCTTAAGAAGCACAGTTTTTTCTTTCTGACAAAATAATTTACCTTATCCAAAAGAGGCTTCAATAAGGAGTTAATTTATATGCAGGGTGGATGGTACACAAAGCAGACAGGACAAAAAAATGTTACTTGACGTACACTCACATAACACTTGTGTGCAAGTAAAGGTCTCTAGTAGTCTCAGTGTGGAGAGTAAGGAGTTTATCAGTTGAGGATTCATTCTGTTGAGGATTCTGAAGAGAGGAATTTGTGTCTTCAGTTTCTATGCTATAATTAATGAAGATAATTTCTGTGTTATCTTAAATTTTTTATGACTAAAGACCTATCACTTGGATGATTTCCTTTACTGTGTGCAGTTGGGTGCATACTTCTTACCACTTCATTAATCGAGTTGATTTTTTAATCTATATAGTTTCCGTAGAGAGAATTTATAACGACTATAGGGATTCTATCACTTAAAATATAGGAATGAGCTCCAGGTATGGGGAATTGCTACCTCCATACTTTTTCTTCATGCATAGGTTTGACCATTTTGTCATTCAATCATAGAATGGCTTGGGCTGGAAGGAACTTCAAAGATCATCTAGATCCAACCCCCCTACCAGAGGCAGGGACACCACCCACTATATATCAGGTTGCTCAGGGCACCATTCCACCTGGTCTTGAACACCTACATGGATGGGGCATCTACCCAATTCCCTGGCAAACCTAATCCAGCACCTCCCCATACTCTGAGTGAAGAACTGCCTCTTAATCTCTAAGATAAATTTCCCCTATATTAGTTTAAAACCGTTCCCCCTTGTCCTGTCATTATCTGATTGAGCAAAAAGTTGCTCTCCATCTTTTTTATAAGTCCCCTTTGAGTACTGAAAGGCCGCAGTGAAGTCATCCCGGAGCCTTCTCTTTCCTAGGCTGAACAGTCCTAGCTCTCTCAACCTTTCCTCGTAGGAGAGGTTCTCCAGCCTCTTCATCATCTTTGTGGCCTTCCTCTGGACCTGTTCTAGCAGATCAACATCCTTCTTATGCTGGAGGCTCCAGACCAGGACGCAGCACTCCAGGTGGGGCCTCACAAGGGCAGCACAGAGGGGGACAATCAGCCCCCTCGACCTGCTGGCCACCCCTCTGTTGATGCACCCCAGTATATAGGTGGCCTTCTGGGCTGCAAGCATACACTGACAGCTCATGTCAAACTTTTTGTCCACCAGAACCCCCAAGTCCTTCTCTGCAGGGTTGCTCTCAATGAGTTCTTCTCGCAGTCTGTGCTCATGACTAGGATTGCCCCAGCCCAGGTGCAGCACCTTGCACTTGGACTTGTTGAACCTCATTAGGATCACGTGGGCCCACTTCTCAAGCTTTTCTAGGTCCTTTCAGATGACATCCCTTCCTTCTATGGTATCAACTGTATCATTCAGCTTGGTGTCATTTGCAAACACACAAAGGGTACATTCAATCCCACTGTTAAAATTAACCATCTGTGCTGTGTTTATGTTAGCAATATGTTTCTCACTGTAGCCCGTATTACATACCTTGTTCTTCATCTCAATGAGTCCTCTTTATCATTGATACAATATTGCAGGGTACACTACCATTTCTTTCTTGGAGGAAATTTTGAGACTTATACAATTGCCAAGTTTGATATGTTTTTTTGTTGTTGCTGTTGACACTTGCGAACAACTTGCTGGCTGAACTCACCAGCTTATCTTGCACAGTCTCAAAAGAGTTGCCATAGGTCATTGTCACTGTTTTATCAGTGACATTGATAAAATTCTGTATACTATTGTCTAGAGCTTTCTCTTCAGCTTTTCTTTAAGCATTAGCTTTACCTTCCTAGATGCATGTTTTGCGCTAATCACTATTGTATTGCCACCAAAATATTTCGCTTAATGATCTTTTGCCCTTTTGGAAAAACAAAAAAAAGACAACAAAAAAAATCTTTGTAAAAATATTTTGTAAGTTAAACTTATCTTTTTTCTTTTTCAGAAACCCCATCCTCTTGGTCAGCATAGAAATGGTAGTTTTATATACTACTGTTGCTATCATATATGTTTCTTGTGATCTGTATGATATATATAATATTATTGTCTTTATTGATTTTATATTAAAAACCTGATACTGAGAGCATAGCAGTTCTTACCTTTTTTAGTACTATTATTAGGAATAGAAATGTTTCAAGGTAAACTCTTCTAGTCTGTGAGTGCATTTTCATGTTTAAGAAGAGGTGAAGAAAATATGCTATAGAACTTCACTTTGACAGAACCAGATGTTAGCCCATTTAAAGTGAATTTTTTACTATCACTGACAATTGAAAAGCAGAGTGTTGTGGGAGGAACACATATTTGCAGAAATCAGAAAATGGAGATGCTAATAATCCTGCTTGGTTCCTCTAACCTTAAAGACTCGGATGGAAAGAAAGGTGCACTGTCATTAGGCTGATTAAAAAGAAAATTTATGGGACACACTCTTCATGACTCTGTTTAGATCTTTCTTTCAGTGGTAAGGAATACCAGCTTCCCAAGACCAGAAAGAGAGAGAGAAAAGAAGATAGATCCTCACTCTGTAGTCCAATGTGATCATTTCTCTGAAAATGAGAAGTGCTGAAAGCCAGTTCCTGCTATCAACATACTTTATCCATTACCTAATTAATTTTAGTGAAAAATTCTCAAAGAGACCTTGTAGAAGCGTCTAGAATCTAGGACTCCTCTCTCTCAGGGAAGAGTCAGTATCAGTTGCAGACTCCTTTTTGACAGTCTGTTTCTCTCCAGCTTCTTTCAGCTTAGCCTAGATTCAATATGAGTGGGGAAGATGCATTAGACCTTCCTGTAGCCTAAATTGTAATGGTCAGAGCACTGTCCTTTTGACAGAACAAAGGGATCAGAGCAAAACCTGCTTTGAAATGCTTTTTTTTTTTTTTCTTTATTTTTATTGAACTGAATTATACTTAAACTACTGTTTCAAAGAAGTAGGGGAAGCTGAGATGGAACTAACATACCCAAATGCTTATTTTTGTACACACCTAGTTAAAAAAAAAAAAAAAAAAAAAGCCACTATGGTTAATGCAACCAAATGTTTTTAAATATTGCATTTTTTCAAATTGAACTGATTAGAAATCTATAGTGGTTCTGACCTAGAAGAAGTCAGCCTATTCTAGAAGTGTGGCAAAAATTATTTACTGATTTAGGTCCCTGGTTTGAACTTACCTTTGCTCTGCAAAGCCCATATATCCTGTGTTCTACTTGGCTGGTGAGTTCTCTAACTGCTGCGCAATGCTATATAGTAATTTTACATACGCTCACCCTCCTTCTGCAACTCTGCTTCTGAATGAAATGAGTTGAGTCAGTGGATATAATTTGCTCTGAACTTAATACTAGAGAAAACCAAATATATTGGTTTCCTCATGACAAAGATGCAGAATAGACTCTGTGAATTTCATATGTGTTGAATTTCATATGTGAATTTCATAGTGGCAGGTTGGTGTTAAGAAGCTCTTTCTCAAGATAGTACAATTCATAAAGTAAGTCTAGTGTGGAAAATGTCAGCACCTAAGAATGATCAGGCAAGTATGCAGTTAGGCAAGTACAATATGAAATAATAATGACAGTGCAGATTTGTGTAGCATTTGGCATACTTAATATTTCATAATAAGTGGTTCTAGCCTAGAGAAAGCCATAGAAAACTGGATTAGTTAGAGGTAATGTTTTGTTGTTGTTGTTTTATATAGATAGATTAATCACACAACCTTTCAGTTTTCACAGTTTTGTTTATACCCTTTTCAAATGCTTTTGGCATAAATTCCTAATGCCAATTTGGGATTGGGGTGGTTGCGGTGGTGCTTTTCGCATAAAATATGAAGTGTTTACATGGTCATTTAAAAAGTTATACCAAATGTCCTTACTGAACATGGCTATAGACTTTGTTTTTAAGCTCTTAGTTAAAAAAGGCTAACTTTCATTCTCACTATTTGTAATTCACTGTATCTGTTTTCTGTCACGGCTATGCTTAAATGAAAAAATGAAAAAACAACCTTCTGCATGGATTATCAGGACATAAATGTTGCTGGAATCCTTTTAAATTCTGAAATCTTTTGTATTTTGGTGCTCTAACTCCTCAGAGTACAGATGCATGCAGTATACAGCAATACAAGCTCACTTTTTGTTGCTGAATTAAAAGAAATAGCATTTTACTGCCAATGCATTATCACATTCAAGTAGTCTAATATTTTATTCTTTCTACAGAACAGCATCAACTTTAATAGGGCTAATTTGGGGAACTGTAGAAGAGGGCCATGGCAGCAAAAGGACGGAGCTTAAGGAAATAGGATCTATGAAAATGTGCAGTTCAGTATCTTATCATGTTACTCGCAAGTCCACCCACACCCTAATCAAATACACACTTTTATCACAGCTTTTAATGTCACTGAAGTTGCAGCTGGCTTCCAAACTGCAGGATTTCCTGTCCAAAAGGGCAGGAGGTCATTCGAAGTTTAAAAAGCAGTGTAAACCTTGTTAAAATAAAAAAAAAAAAAAAAAAAAGAATGACAAGTGAACTGTATACGGCCTGGGCACATGAAGTGTAAAAGCCTTTCTTGATATCTTGAATGTCAGCAGGGATCAGCGCAGGAAAGCCTATTTCCTCCGCGCATCACTGCCCGCTGCTTTCTGCCCTCGATTGCTGCATTCCCCTCGCTCGCAGCCACCGAGGGGGGAAAGAGGTGGCTTTAAGGAAGGCTCCGGTGCTCTGCTCCCCGCACGGCCCCATCCTTCCCCGCTCCGTGCGTGGGTGGGAAGAGCCGCGCAGGACGGCGCTGTGCCGGGAGAACCCACCTAGAGGGCCCCCTTGACGCCAGCGCCGGCTCCGCCAGGCAGCCTGCCTCCACCGCAGCCCCAGCCCAGCCCCGCTCCGCTGCAGGCGGGGTGCTGCCGAGCCCGCGAGTGTCCGGAGCGCCGAGCGGAGCGGGCGAGGACAGCGGGAGCCCGAGGGGTACGTTGGAAATCCTTGCCAGCAGCGAGGAAGAGCGAGCCTGTTGCCTGCGTTGCGCTTGGAGCATAGGAGCATAGGCTCTCCAGCTTGGGTTTAATTAAGAAGCTTTCCCGAGGATGTTGCCAGAGCTTCAGGAGTGATAACTACTAGCTGGGAGCTGGACTGGAAAGAGGGTGGAGGGGGGGGTGGGGGGTGGGGAAATAAAAATAAAAACAAACAAAAGGACAGCAGAGAAAGAATTCTCAGACAACACGGGACTTAAGGCTGTGCTTTCGTTTTGCAACATAAAAAATGATGCACATGATTTTTATGTACAGTGTAACATCAAAAGAAAACTAGGTTCTGCAGTGCAAGAATCAATAGCTTAGTCATTTTACTTAAAGGGAGCAGACAGCCTTCTTATGGGGTTAGACAGCAAAAGCGAATTTGATCATGATGTGATCTTGTCTCATGATGGTCTCTAACTGTAGACCTGTTCTTTGGAGCAGAAAAAGCATACTTCCTTCCTTCTTTCTTAGATGAAGAAATAAACCCAGAGAATCAAATTCAGAAAGAAGTTTGGTTTTGTTGTACATGGCTATTAAACACCACCCTGTTCCCTGGGCTTGTAATAAGGGAAAACTGCATTAGAGTGATCAGTGATGAATATGTGTCTAAGAAAGAAGAAAAAGCAATATTCCTTTCCGAACATGGCAAAGCAATCTGAAGTTGCACGTTTTCCTCTCACCACTGATCTGGCATGGATGACAAGAAGCTACCTTTTGACTAACCTTTTCCAACTGTACAAGATGCTGCATATGAAGATGCTTTAATTCGTATTAAAACCACTTGGATTTTTATCAAGGCAAACTGTTGGCATTGTCATACTGTTTCTGTATACTGATTAGTTTAATGTATTTTTAAGTAGAAAGTGAGGCATAAATGGATGGACATATACCTAGAAAACCCTGTGACAAGTCTTTCTTCAGATCCTGGGCATTTTTATTTTTGTGGATTACAGTTACTCTTGCAATAATCCCTGCTGTTAACTGCTCCTGCAGTTGTTCTGGAATGCATCTATGAATACCATAACAGATAAAGCTGTCTGACAAGGAAAACACTGATGTTGGAAGATCTGTGAACATGATGCATGTGAATAATTTTCCCTTTAGGAGGCATTCATGGATATGGTGAGTAATCAATACACATTACAGATTGTTAAACTCAAAATGCTTGTTTGCAAAATACCATGGCAAGTACCAGATGCTGTGTTTTTTCCCACATTAATGTCAAATGAGGACTAACTGGGCTATGAGAATCTCACAGAGATAGTACTGCTGAAGTAATAGGTTTGGCACTCCTTTGCCTGTACAGAAGAGAGAAGTGATAGAAAAGGAATTGTAATGGTCATGCTTTCCTATATGGTAAAAGCCTTTTGAGCAGAGAAACATATTTTCTTTTTGTATCAAAGGTACAGAAATACTTCCCACTTCTTTCTTAGCATTACTAGATGGAAATGATGAAGATGTATTTTCGTCCTTTCATATTGTGTTTTTTGCCCTGGACCTTATTTCTATACATTCAAGTGGCCTGAAAACAGGAAAAAATGTTCATTCATATGATAATACAGTAATCTTCAATTCATTTTTCTGGTAGGTTTTTGTGTGTTTGGAAGACAGTCACATAGCATTAAAATCCCTTTATCATCATTAAAACATCTGTTTCCTTGCTAAACAGACATACATAGTTCTTGTTCACTGAACAGTCTTTCTCTGTAACTTTCTTTGCAATACAGTGCAGTTGACTTGCTTATAAATTCTACCAGTGGTTGTTGCGTCATGTCATGCTCTTTATGTTGGAATTTGTCTTGATTAGTGCTTAGTGAACATTATCTAATGCAAGAATAGTTTTCCAGAAAACTTGTGCTCATTGGGTAAATATTGAGTCTTTTAATGGCAAACATAATTATGGAAGCTCACTGGAGAAAATTTGCATTCAAGTTGTGAGATTGGCTTCATGTGCATGGATTTTTGAAAGATATGCCCTCAGTGTATGTTAGCCTCTGTATATGACTAATTTGCAGGAAGAATTTTCCCCGGGAAACATGTTAGTAGAGTTCTTAAGGCCAAATCCTTTTCATGACATTTTAAAGTTGTATTTAAGAGGAACAGTATAAAAATCGAGACCCTGGTGCCTGGCAGCACCAGTGCTGGCGTCAGCTGAGTGTCATTTGTCAGAGGCGCCGGCTCCTGCGCGCAGAGCCAATGGCAGGAGCCTGCAAGCAGACTGTCAGATTATGGGGGGGAGGGAGGGAGAAGGGGTGTGTGATGCTCTGGCTGCTCGTTTTCTTTTATTACTTTAATTTTAATAAATAATTGGTAGACTCACTTCCCTTTTGATGCATGCACTGTTTTTCATTACATTTTATTCCACCTAAGACCATTTTAGCTTACATAAAAAAACCTTTTATAGCCAACTTCTGGTCACCAAGGAAAATTAACAATGTGATCTTTAATATATTTAATCTTTCTCTCTTGGCAGTTTATTTAGCAAAATGTGTTGGAAAGGGTACTGGACTGCACACCTAACAGGAAGCCGATTTTCTTTGTCTTCTAAGAACTTGGCCTACTTCTGTTTTTAATAACTTAGAGCAATAATTTTAAGAACATTTTAACCCTCAGGATCCATCTTCTGTCTAAATGGTTTTAAAACAACACGAAGTCTACAGTCTTTTGAAATGGATTTTGAGCAAACCAACTCTTTTATTTATCCTCTCTAAAATGTAGTTAGCTGTTTTCCCTGAGTGCTCCTTCCCAGCCCCATGCTGTTTGCCACAGAACATGCACCCCTTGTCTAGGCAAGACTGTGGCAGAAGTGTTTGCTGAGGCAATTAAATGAATTTAATTAGATGACCTATGTTTAGTATTTTAAGTCAATGGAAACTGTACCATGCCTATGTTTGTGTTTACTGAATGCTATACCTTAGCTTAGTGTTGAAACATTTTTAGCCCGTGCTAGTTCCTCAAGACTTGGAGAACTGGCAAATTTGCTTATTCATGCTACAGTAGGTTTGTAAGGAGCATTTATGGGTAACATAATTTTAAGCTGCCAGTCATAGTTTTCTTTTGTTTTTTTTAAATTCTGAACCTTCACAAATCTATGCTTTGCCTATCGGGTATGGCAACCTTTTCTTTTGTGAATTGTAATTGTCATAAAGTGTTCTTCTATATGTATATAACTTCACCTTATGCTACTTTCAGATGTCTGTCCATTAAAGGATGATAATAAAGATAAAGGAAATGATATATATCATGGGACCCAATTAGTATTGTGTTTAATACAAATATTAGTTGATAGTCTTTTAATAATGCTTCCCCCGTGCTGATGCAACACATCAAAGCTGTTTTGTGGCCAGCATCATGTACTTTATGATAATTTGTAATCTTCATCTGCATGCAGATTCATGTGTTTCAGAAGTAGAACTAATAATATTCTGTACCTTAGAGATGTTGCTTTTTAAAGGTATCTTCTATACCTGTGAGACATACACTATGCTGTCATGTGATAGTTCTCCTTGGAATAGGGGGGAGAAAGAGGGAGATAAAAGATAAACCCCTTTGAAAGTTGTTTTTTTATCAGTGTGACATACGAGCCAAGGTGGTGGATGTGCTTCTGTGTGTTTGGTCCTCTAAGAGAGTTTAGGGTAAGAACAGCATAAAGCTGGTGGCCCTTACAGCAGGGTTTAAATGTGAACCCAGAAGCTTTTGGAGGTATGGTGAGAACTCCAGTATCTGAACCGTCCTGGTAACGTTAGTAATAGAAAGGAATTGACTGCTATCCAAAACCAGCTATAAAATATATATGTTCCCTGGCTGTACAACTGGGATCAAAACTGTATCAGGCAGATAAAGGTAGCTATAATCTGAACGTACTTTAAAGGGCATAGAAATGAGAATGGAGTAGACAAAAAAGAGGCATTTTGTCAGAAGCTGTTTCAGGCAGTATGAGTTGCAGAGAAGCAAATATAAAACACGTACAAGTAAAGGGGTACAGTGGTTGGGGCAAGTGTTGTCCCAGGTGAGGATAAAGCTAGTCTGAGTAACAGTGAGAAACATGATGATAGTAGAAGGAAGAATAAGATTTTATAACTAGTTACCACACTGCACACTGTATAACATAAATTATGTATTAACAGCATGCAGCTTACTGCCATTCACATTGAAAACAATTTTAGAAACATTTACTGCTGAATTGTATAACCTAGCTTTCCTTTCCATTACATTTATCTGCCTTTTTGATGTCAAACCAAATAAAGATAAACATTGTATTCAATTTTGGCTTGCCTAATTGAGTAAACAAATATTGCACATGCCTTTTAGTTTTACCATAGGAAAAGTAGAATTGAAAAACCTGTGTTAAAGAACTTCTGTTTTTTAAGTTGATAAAGGTTTGAAATTAATATACAGGTGAACACACCAATTTTTCTGAGTAAACAAAATCAGCCTATGAATCCATCCTTTTATGCCAGCTTTCATGCAAATAAGATTTAATGAAATTTAATTTGCTTATCAAGCCAGTGAATAAGAAAAAAATATATATCCTTTCTTGGTTCCTATTTAATCCTGCTATATATACTTGATTTGATCATTGTTGTTCTATATGGTTCATCCACGGCAAATTGAGATGAGTGTATCTCATTTCGTGCTATTGTTTGTTTTAGATTAATTTTTTGACTAACTAGCTTTTTGAAAAACACCTTAGTAGATCCCTGAATGAATGCGATTGTTACTATGATTCTGTCTTCTTTTGTTCCCAGAATTCAAAAGTAATGACATTAAATTGTTTGTTTATACATTTTATAGAAACCCACATAGGTTTTGGCCAGCCAAAATGGTTTGACTTTCCAATATTATACAGGTCCTTCCATTTTGTGAGAACAGGACAATCTGTAACTGTGAAGAAAACTGATGGAAATGAAGATCTCAATCCTAATGCATGAACTTTTGGTACATCCTTAGGACATGTTGAGTCACCAAAGCTCACTAATTAATCATTTGGAACTGAGTCTGAACAACGCTATGCCAAAGAGTTAGGACTCTTTTCTTCTAACCCGAACCAGAATGAAATGTTTTACAGTTATTTTCTTATATGTTTGTTCTAGAACGTTTGTGGAAAAAGCGAAGTTTCTTTCTGAACTGCTTTTCAGTGCAGTATTTTACTAGATTTTAGTATTTTAGATATAAGACATTAATATAAAAACCTCAGAGGAATATAGCAATTCTTCCTTTGGAAATCTGGATTTGAAACTTGGAGGGGGAAAAAAACAAACAAACTTGATTTGTTAAACTAAGAAGAAAGCTTCCTGAGATTAAAAAGTTTGTTTAATCCTCTCTATGACCAGTAGGTTTTCACAGTACTGCTAAGTATGAAAGGCCACCTTATTCCATGTTTTCTTATGCTCAATAAGAAAAGTGTTGCTTTTCAATAAGTGTTTTCAATAAGTGTTGCTTTGCTTCAGGTATTGTTGAAGTTATGATGAGTTTAGTAAAGTCTATATACCAAATGAAACAAAGAGTTTCGTTTTAAGACATCTATTGCCTTTTGCTTCATATTGCTAACAACTTGGCTGACCAGTAGCACCTGAAGTGTTTAATATGCTGAGTTGCAGTGAAGAGATGAAAATATTTTTACCATATGGAACTAGGGCAAGGATTTATTTTTCTATAATTCATATTAGCCAAGCTTTCACTTGCAGCCATGCAAAAAACCAAAAGTGCTCCTGAGATACTACTGTTCACCTAAGCCTGACAATGCTCCTGATGGATAGGCTGGATCAGTATCTATCTGTATCCGTATATAAAAATTACATCCCTTACCACAGAAGTGCTCTATAGTTTTCCACGCAATAGTTATGGCACTTCTGCAAGTAAAATTCATATGTAGGAATGAAAATGTAACCTTATGAACTAATGCAAACTGTGTAGTGGCTCACTTTGGGACTTTTGGTCCTAGACAGATTAGCATCCTGTTGGGATTTCAATCTGCTATTCTAGAATCATTTAACATTTTTTTTCTTTTATTTATTTATTTACTTTTTGAATGACTAGTGTATTCATCTTCACTTTCTGCAAGTGATTCAAACTCTGATTTTGCCCCTTAAAATTTAGGATTTCCAATATGCACGGAGGAATGCGGAATGACAATTTTTAGTTCACAGTGGAATCGTACTCTGCCAAAGCCTACCTGTTGCTCTTCTGTCCTAAGTTTATGATCAATGAAGTTACTGCATAACTCTGTCATTTGGATGCGCTACCTGGTTTGTTTTGTTAATTTGGACTGAAAATACTTTGAAACACTGTGTCTTGACAGGGTTAGATAGAGCATGGTAGATTTCTATTGCTATTTTTGTTCCAGAATGTCATCATATATTTATATATACATGCACTTTTACATATATATTTGTAGATATACTTATATATTTATATACAGTATAACCATCTGTGTATGTATGTTGCTCTAAGTAGTGGTAAAGTAGTTTGTTATAACACCGTAACAGTTTTGTATGTATGTGTGAAAATTATCAGAAATAATGGGCACATTCTGAATTGTTTCCATTTTTTCATGGTCTCCCTTGGATATACTGAATGTGCTTTTCTTTATGTACTGTAATGACTGGGTAGTTAACAGACAACATTTTGCTGTAGCTCACACCCATCTTTTTTAACCAGTCATTTTCAGGCTAAGTTAGTCAAGTTGTTTCTTGAAGGATCTTATAATCTTTCAGAAAGTCTTATTTTCTCTGTATATAATCCTGATTTATATCTTCTCAGATTTTAGCCTTCTTGTTAGCTTAAGTCACAATAGTAGAAAGTAATTTAAGCTTTTTTTACTCATAAAACTCCCTGTTGATTGTTTATGCAATTCCTCTACTGTCTCTTCACTTGTGCCTGCTAACAAAGAGCCACCTTCTCTTTTTCTTTGAGAAGAATTAATCTCTACCTGTACTTTGACTCAGTAAAAATTACCTTACATCACAACTTTTTAAACTATGGTAATAATGAAAAAGAAAAGATTGTTACATTAAATATGTTAATTATATATTGCGTATTACTTACATTTCATTTAAGTAAATTTCTGGATTCTTATATTGTTTCTAAATTCTTTGATCTGTGTTAAAGGGGTAAGTTTTTAATTCACAGATGGGGTCATTTCAGGGTAGGAATTTGGCTTCTACCGGGAAAAGAAGTTATAGTTTTAAGTGTTCTGGTTCAGGTTTACTTGAGATCCACATACTTGGCATTTGGAGACAACCAAAGACTTGTCCATTAATATTTATTATTTTAGTTCAACATGTTATATGGGAGCAGGGAGTAGAGGAGAGTAGGGAGTGGGAAGAGAAGAAACACTAAAAGCTAATGTTTACAAAACTGAAGAAGGTTGGTCAACAAATATAATTTATGACTCATTATTCTTTAATCTAATTAAAATGTAAATAGCCAGGTTTCGCTTGTACCCTATGCAAATGACATTTTTTACGTTAATACTAATTGGATTTCAGTATTGTCTGCTGAAACCTGAACAGAATACATGTTGCTTGATACTTTTATATGACTGGATTAACTCTTTGATAACAGCAGAACAATTCAAGATATTTTTTATGTTAACCTGAAAGGAGATGAGACTATTTCCAGTAAAAGCTATTGGTCAGTAGCTGTTAATAAATGGAATAATTTTTCATGTCCATGGGGTTGGCAAAATGAAGTATGCAAAAAACAAAATTTCAAAGGAGTGGACATAATTGAGCCCCAACATCTGAAAAAAGAAATGTACTACTTTGCTTAGGAAACTGGTAACTATTTTTAAGTGTCCATTATAACACATGTGGAAAAATTAACAGAAGAAGGTTTGTATATTTCTCTACTAGTTTTAAAGGTGGCTAAGTTGATATTTCTACATTATCTTGGCAATTTATTGCTATTTTTAAATATTAGTATGGAAAACTATTACAAAGATTAGTATTTTGCTGCATTTAGGCAGCAATCCTCTTTCTACTGGGAACAGATTAAAAGAATTGTTGGAATATTAATGATATTCAAACACTAGAAAGGTATAGTGATACAAAGTATTCCTGAGTCTCAAATTCTGTTGTTCAAAGGAAACTGTCTTTTTCCGTTTGTTTACTTAGCTTAGTTCACCTCTCAAAAGGAGAGTCTCTATTCTTCCTATATTCCAACTTGAATTTTACTGTATGATAATATTCAGTAACTTTACAGAAAACATGGAGAAGGTTTCATTTTTTTTTTTTTTTTCTGAAGTAGCATGGCTTCCTATTCTCAATTGTCTGAAGGAATTTAAACTGTATTATTTTATATTGTCTCCTTTTAACTTGGTTGCTTTGATATGACAGATGACAGCTTGTCCCCTTCAGGAAAGCAGATGATTCTTATTGAGATGAAAAGAGGTGACTCTTACCCTCTTTCCATTGATTCTCATATAGTTATTGTCAAATTCTTAATTTCAGCCATCGACAAATGTTCTTTGATGTTAAATGCAAACACATTTTTACACTGTCAGTAGCTAAGGATTAAAAGTTACCTATGCATATCATATGGACGTAACTCTAACATTTTGCGATCTTTACAAGTTGTTGGGTTTGACACAACAGTTACTTGCTGGAATTCCAAGGTCAGTTCTATGCCTTGAGAATAATCATACAATTTTTGGATTATTTTAAGGAAAAAGATATTCTGTGTTGTGTCTTAGAATCATAAAATTTTGTATTGCATTACTTTTATGAGTCTTATTTCACATTATTATGGGATTTATTTCTCTTTGATAATTTATTGGAATAAATACTGAAGAATGAGTTCTTTAACCATAAGCTTTTTTAAGGATTATTTTGTTTTCTGGTGGTGCTGGTATACCTTGTGTTATTCAAAAGGAATTTAAAGTTTTCAGAATTTAATTACCTTCAAACTGAAAACAATTAAAACACACCTATAATATGCCTTGCAAATTCAAAGCTGGACAAGAACTTTGTGGTGAAATAGCCTTGCTGTTTAGAGTTGGTAGAACCATCAATGAAATTTCACATACTCCTGTGGTATGTATAAGTAATAGGGAAGACTTGTTTCAAAAACTGGTTTTGCTTGCCTGTGTATCCAGCTGTATTCTCCATAGGCAGCTAAAGATTTCAAAGAATTGAATAAATTTTAGTTATGAAATGATTAATGGTGGTGATATTTTCATTTAGTTTGTCTCAATACTTGAGACATTAACAGTAACAGGTTAACCACGTTTCTTACTATGGTGTTATTTTAAAGGGAAAATTTAAACAGGTGTATCTAGACTTCAGCTGTAGTTATGGTATTGACCAATTATTGACCAACTGAATATTTTCTTAAGATACCTCTTTATGCATCTTAGACCATAGTCCATTGTTTCAGCCCTTCTGAATTTCTTGCAAGTTACCTAATTTTGTGAGACAGTAGTTCTCTTGACCGTACTCTGACTCAGAGATCTTGAAGGGGAGCATAGGCAAAGGTTACCGATTAACAAATACATCATCTTTCCTTATTCCCGTTTGGGATTTTGATCAAAAGTGGCTCTGGAACATTCTTCAGGGTAAAAGTACATCAATGACTGCAGTTCTCCCTAAAGAATTTCCAAGCCCTTTGGATAATTGCCATACAAAATGTTCATCACCTCCTACATGGAGTAAACTGCAGCAGACTGACCTGTCCAATGAAAGTATAATAACCCTAACAACCCCCCAAAGAAGGAAGGTTTTTAAGGACCTCTGATCTTTCCCCACTTTCTAACCAAGAGTATTTGGAATATCCAGCCTACAAATACTGAAATTGCCCTTTCCAAAATTAGGCAATTTTAACATAGGGATTAGTTTGTGATATCTGGCCATAATTATTTGCTAGGAAGATCTGTCTGGATAAAAGGGCATTTAAGTTGCTGTGTTGGTTATCTACATAATAAACATTTTCAAATTTTAACTTCTGGGATGATTAAATTATTACAGCATATGTTGGTGATCTGTCTGCTAGTTTCTTTAACATGAATGGAGTCTCAAGACACAGTGTAATCCTCACAGCCTGGTCATATTTCCTTCTCTAGGATTGCATTTTGCAAGTAGATGTGGCTTGTGGCAAAGTAACTGCCACTGGGAATACCACAGTCACAAAAAGGTATGCACGCTGATCTGCAGCTGAGCTAATGTATGGCTATTTATGGCAGCCAAGCAGGAATCAGAGATTAAGTCATAATAAAGTAGGGATTGTACCAGCTAGAGGCTCTCTCACTTGTTCCATGAAGTGGAAGAAGGATTTTACAGAAGATAATTTAGAGCACTGCTTATCCTCTGCAAAGTGAATATGAATAAAAGTTTTAAGAGTTTTGCTTAATACACAATTTTGAACCATTGGTTCAGACAACTTTACAATAAGTTTGGATACCTAGGCCTTTATGTTCATTATACAGTGTCAATAAATAAATAAATAAATCTATTATATATATATAAAACAAATATGTATATAATATATATATATATATTATTTTTTTGAGAGGTGAAATGAATGCACTTCCTGAAATAGAATATATGCCAATGCACCAACATACTTTTAATTTCAGGATTTACTTTTAGATCAGTATTTAGAGGAGATCTGACCAGACAGATGGTAGTGTCTGAAAACAAATGAACAAACAAATCCTGAGGGAAAATAAAGATACTCAATTAATTTCAAGATACTCAAATTTTTTCTTTCCATCGGTCATTCAAATGTTTCACCTCTAAACTCCCTCAGCTTCTCCCAACATTACTACTCAACTCCTTATTGAGTGCTTTTGATAAAGATTTAGACTTGAAAAATATAAATACCTAAGCATACTTGAGACTGTGAGTTTAAGTTCATTGGTTTCCTGCATGGCCATTTGCCACCTATGTATTCACAGGTATGTCACTCATTATCAGTCAAGGGAACAGAGGCAGAATGCTGGACAGGAAGAAGTGCTTTGGGACTTGCATTTGAATGTATATATTTATACGAGATTTCTCTCATCCCCTCCCCCCCCAAAACACAACAAAACAAAACCAACCAACCAACCAAACCACAGTGTTAGTAAGAAAGTGCCTTTAGATTGTGCTTTTGCTGAGGTAAGGATTTATGTGTTTTGGCTGTCTGCTCCATCCTAGTTGCAACTGGCAGAGCCCTTGCAGAAATCCCCATCAGCTCAATGCTTGTTGCTATCTGTACCCTCAAAATAAGGATGTGGAAGACTGTCAGTGTACAGGGGGTGGTGCCTAGGCTTCACATTCTTAGTTCAACAACTTTCTGTTGAAATTCGTGTTTACCGTGAAACTAAAGTCAGTTAACTCTGTTGCGTATTTACAGGTGTAGAAACATCTGTCATCAGGACAGAAATACAGACAGAATGGAATTTGGAATTTGTGGTGATAATGAACAAATATTTATATAAACCATAGATTTTCCTATGCTGAGTATTTACAAAGTTTCATGCAGATCTTCAGTGCTTAATCTGCCTATGAACTCTTGAAGAGAGTTATATATAAAATGTCAGTCTAGTTCAGTTATGCTATTCTTTTCCATTATCAATAGCATCGATAACAGCAAGGATTTGGAAAGCATGAGACAACCTGTAAAACCTCATCAGATAAAGTCATCAAAACTGTAATTTTCTTGCTGAAAATGTACTCAGTATTTTAATGGTCAGTTACAGAAAGCACAGAATCATATCATTTATAAGTATGCCTAAATTTATGAGGAAAAAATGTTTGTTTGAATATGCAGTAGTTCTTGCTTTCATGAACATATGTTGTTGGAATGTCATACGATGTTGGAACGCCAGTGTTGTTGGAATGAGATTTTATTAGCAATAGTGACTGCTACAGGTTTTAATAGATACATTATTTCATAGAATCACAAAATCATAGGATGGTTTGGTTTGGAAAGGAGCTTAAATATCATCCAGTTCCAACGCCCCTGCCATGGGCAGGGACACCTCCTACCAGACAAGGCTGCCCAAAGCCTCGTCCAGCCTGGCCTTGAACACTTCCTGGAATGGGGCATCCACAGCTTCTCTGGGCAGCCTGTGCCAGGGCCTCACCTCTTAGGAGTAAAGATTTTTTTTGAATAGCAAATCTAAATCCTCTTTTAGTTTAAAGCCATTCCCGTGTCCTATTACTATACTCCCTGAGTTCCCCCCCTCTCCCCTTTCCAGCTTTCTTGTAGGACCCCTTTAGGTACTGGAAGGCTGCAACAAGGTCTCCCTGGAACCTTCTCTTCTCCAGTCTGAGCAGCCCCAACTCCCTCAGCCTGTCTTCATAGGAGACGTGCTCCAGCCCCTTGATCATCCTCTCTGGACTCTCTAGCATGTCCATGTCCTTCTTGTGCTGGGGTCACCACAGCTGAACACAGGAAAAAATTTATGATACCAAAAGAGACTTTGATGTCCATGCAAATGTCCTATTATCCATGTAAATTTTGCACTATTATTAATATATTTAGGGCATACTTTGAATAAAGATTGTCTAGCATGTCTAGAGAAATAACAAGGATATTTTGTCTAGCTTTCTGAGTTTCTTGTGGGATCAAACATGAAAAGCACATATAGAATTTCTGAAGCAAGAATTAAGGGTTTTTGTACATGGACTTTCGTGAATTGATGTAATTGCATTTTCTGGGAAAAAATAATTGATTTTGTTGATTTTTTTTCTGTCTACATAAGAAGACAGAACAAGGAAATAAGTAAAAAATTTTTTTTTTTTTTTTTCCCCTCCTCTGGGGATTACAGCATGTTTAGCAATGTATTTGTTTCTGCATAGAGGTTTTCAGCTACAGAACATAACATAACAATTCCTTATGCATTGTGAAATTAAATGGAAAACAGCACAGAGTTGTATACTAGATACATACCTATGTGTTATGTATCACCAGTGGTGGGAGATGGTAGGCTGCAGATTTTTTAAGGATTCTTGTTTAAATAAATAAATAGTAAAGTTATTCTTGATAAAGATGTGCTTCAGCTGGTAAGAGAAATGTCATGCTTGTCAATCCTTTATCATTGAAGAGCAAGTTAAAACATACCTGCCAGGAGGTGTTGCTGCCAGGCAGCCACAGTTGCATCAGATATTCTAATATTTCTTTGATGGAGCTGTGCTGGCACAATACAACAAATCAATGGGTTTTAATTGTCCACTAGGATCTCTAGGCTGGAAATCAGAGTACACCTAAACTCTATCAGACAAAAGAGGCTCTGGAACAGCCTTCCAATAGCATATTGGAGGAAAGTATGAAAGTAATCAATTGTTGCATGCTAAAATTAGCTATGAGAATAGTTGTATGATTTGAAGCCTGTAACAGCAGGGGAGTTGATTGCATCACCCAGAATGTTCCTTCTGATTTCAAGTTTCTTTCTGGTGAATGAATTCATTTAATGACATTTTTTGTCTCTCTGGAAGTTTAAATCATGTTTGGATTTCCTTCTGAAAGAACTCCAAATGATATTATGTGGTGTCTGCTATATTTATAAAAATGAAGTAGTAACCTTTTTTTTTCTGAGGACTAAACTGTAGCAGGGATCTAATAACAGGGATCTAATAAAAGTGCTTTAGTGGAACAACTGAGAACTTTCAGTTAATTCCTGTACTGTATCTGTAGTAAATTTACAAATTCCTGTATTGTATCTGTAGTAAGTTTACTTACACTAAGTAAATTGTGTAAATGTAAAGTATAAGTTTATTTTATATTATCTTTGATATCCATATAGGTTATCTTTCCATTTTGATTATTAATATTTTAATTTGAATATGTGACTTCAGTCAATACAAGTAGCAAATTTGGCTTAAATTGCATGGATAGTGTTAACTGTTAAAATGGGGATGCATAGGAGCAGTCTACCAAGATCAAACAGGAGTTTAAGATTTTGATGGCACCCTCTTCTACCAGAACAAGAGCAGAATCTTATATTTAAGTTTTCCACCATTCCATAGTCCTGTATAGTGCCCTAAACTGTGGGGTAATCTAATGTGGTTGTCTTTATGTTCTTTTCTCTGAGTTGTTAAATTGTATGTAGAATACTTGTATCTTAGTTGTTCTGTATCATGGTGAATAGGGCAAACAAAGGAAGGAATTAAATATAGATCCCATTCTCTCTTGGGCAAGCTGTTTAATAAATTATGCTGTTCTTAGCAGCAGGTTCTTTTCTCAATAGGTTTTTCATCTTGGTGAGAAAAATAGTTTTAAAATAATTTATGAATAATCCAAATTGATTTTTAATTTTTTTAATTAGATAGCTGAATCAAAAATCTAGTTACTTCAGCAGCTTTATTTGCAAAATTCCTTTTCCTTTTCCATGTCACATTATAATATAATCTGTTAATACATGGGACTAATATTTCATTTGGTTAAAAAAAAGTGGGACACAATCCAGTGAAATTGCATTATAAAATGGAATATAACTTTGTTAGCCTTCAGTTTAACTATGCTGACTATGTAGTTCAAATATTTCCAACCTGATCTGTCATGAAATATCTCTATAAAATAGTCTGAATATAATAATCTATTAAATGTAGTTTAAAGTATACAATGTGCTTAATATCTCTGCATCACAGATCTAATAAAATTATAATTTTAGTTCAAGAATTTCTGTATTGTTACTGCAACCCTAGAAAAAATACATCTATCTCTGAATTTTCTGCTTTCTTATGTTTTCTAATAAACTAAGTAATCAAAAGAAATATAGTAGGCTTTTTTGCTAACATTCTAAATAGATACTACCAACTTGAATATCTTCCACTGACAGACTAATTTTCTCTTTCATTATTCATGGCATATTTGGGTGAAATTTTATATCACTTTAGTTTCTTTGTGTGTATCTGTCAGAAGCAGAGTATAATACATGAATTATGGTGACAGGAATGCAGGATTCTTCTATCTCATTCAGTTATATAAATAGTTTCTATTTTGATTTAGGTAGTATATTTGGCAATATCTTAGAATGTTTCTTGCTTATCCTCACTACAGACAAAAGATAGATTGACATTTTAAAAGATGTGGGTTCAACAACTTCCATATAATTTTCCCAAGCACATAATCTGTGTCCTACATGAGAAATGCTCTTTTTGTTTGTTTCTTTGTTTGTTTGTTTTGTTGTTCTTTGTTTTTAATATATATATCTTCTGTAATGTTTGGTACTTTGGTTGTTTGTTTGCATTGATTTTCATTATTTAATTTCATTTTCCACACTTTCATTTTTCCACATTTTTTTTCCAAAATATTTTTGATACTTTCACAGTGATATTGTCATTTATATTTCCCATGAAATACTTCTCTTTCAGAAGAGAAAATAGATACCTCTGCTACACCTTTTCTTTATTATTCTTGCTGCACATCTTGCTGTAAGCATTACTGAATACTGATACTAATATGTAGAGGATTGAAAACATGATGACTATAACTGGAACCTAATAAAGAGGTTTTATTTTTAGTTCATAGAATCATAGAATGGTTTGGTTTGGAAGGGACCTTAAAGATCACGCCTGCCATGTGCAGGGACACCTCCCACCAGACCAAGTTGCTCAAAGCCCCATCCAACCTCTCCTTGAGCTCCTTTGGGGATGCCCACAGCTTCTGTGGGCAACCTGTGCCAGTGCCTCACCACTTAGGAGTAAAAAAGAATTCTTCCTAATATCTAACCTAGACCTACCCTCTTTTAGTTTAAAGCTAAATTCCCCCTTGCCCTGTCACTCCACTCCTTGACAGACTCCCTCCCCAGCTTTCCTGCAGGCTCTCTTTAGGTACTCTATGGCCCCTGTAAGGTCTTCCCAGAGCCTTCTCTTCTCCAGGCTGAACAAACCCAACACCCTCAGCCTATCTTCATAGGAGAGGTGCTCCAGCCCCTTGATCATCCTTGTGGCTCTCCTCTGGACTTGCTCTAACAGGTCGATGTCCTTCTTGTGCTGGGGTCCCCAGAACTGAATGCAGGACTCCAGGTAGGGGTTTCACAATAGCAGAGTTGGTGGGCAGAAGCACCTCCCTCATACTGCTGGCCATGCTGCTTTTGATGCAGCCCAGGGTACAGTTGGCTTTCTACGCTATAAGTGCATGTTGCTGGATGATGATATTTAGCTTCTCATCAATCAACATCCCCAGGTCTTTCTCCTCAGAGCTCTTCTCAATCCAGTTCTTCAGGGGTAGTAGATTATTGAAAAAAAAAATGTTTTCCGTAAATGCCAGCAGTGTGCCCCGGCAGCCAGGAGGGCTAGCTGTATCCTGGCATACATCAAGCACAGCATCACTAGTCAGTTGAGGGAAGTGACTGTCCCGCTCTACTCTGTGCTGGTGCAGTCTCACCTCGAGTACTGTGTGCAGTTCTGGGCAAAAAGGACATGAAACTATTGGCGAGTGCCCAGAGGAGGGCTACAAAGATGGTGAAGGGCCTAGAGGTATGAGGATGTATGAGGAGCAGCTGATGTCACTTGGCCTGTTCAGCCTGGAAAAGAGGAGGCTGAGGGGAGACCTCATCATGGCCTACAGCTTCCTCAGGAGGGGGAGTGGAGGCACACACGCTGATCTATTCTCTTTAGCGACCAGCGATAGGACCCGAGGGAATGGAGTCAAGCTGTAGCAGGGGAGGTTCAGGTTGGGTATCAGGAAGAGGTTCTTCACTGAGAGGGTTGTAGGGTTGTCACGCAATTGAACAGGCTCCCTACAGGGACGTAGTCATGGCACCAAGTCTGTCAGAGTTCAAGAAGTGTTTGGACTGTGGACATTGTCATATGGTCTGAATTTTTGGGTATACCTGTGTGGAGCCAGGAGTTGGACTTGATGATCCTTATGGGTCCCTTCCGGCTTGGGATATTCTATGATTCTATGGCAAACTAGTAAACCTGTTTCCATATTTCCATTTGTTGTTGTTGTTTGTTTGTTTGTTTGTTTGTTGTATGTTTTCCCTCAGTTAAGATATAAGTTCCTTAGCAAAAAACTTCTGAGTTCTTATTCAGTGATTTTTCTCTCACATACCCTAGTTCTGCATTAAACTGTGACTATAAATATCAGAAAGTTTCTATCAAATTATATTACCATTGGTGAGAAGGCTTTTAGTACCCAGTAGGGCTTTTTAGCTCTATGTGTGATTAGTAGGTCAGTTTCTAATAGGGCAGTTCTGAGTTCTCTTAGTACTATTTCCGTGCCTCATAATCCAGCTCTGCTGTAGCTAATTTAATTGAGACGTCAGCAGCTATTATTCTCACTAATGTTGCTGGTATTACTGTTAGGGACCCATGTGACATGTTGCTCTTCTCCTCTTTCTCTAGTCCTAATGATATCTTAAACTTTGAAGCATGTCAGACACCTGCTTCAGTGTTACTAGACTTGATTCATACTGTGTCATGATTTAGTCCCCTGACCTTGACATTTGTCTTATTTAAAAAGAAAATCACGTGCAGATTATCCAAACTAAATTTCTTTATTTATTTACTTATTTTTGATAAACAAGGACATGTATTCTCATCACAGTCAGGCAAAACCAAACAAACAAAAATACAGGAAAAGTATTTTAACATAATTGATCATGTTAACTGCAGAATAATTTCAAGGGTCTCTGCAAACAAGATAAAGGCTACATTTGTACAAGAAATATAACAATAATTAAAATCTTCCATTGCAAATGGTCTTTTGCTTCATAGTAGACCTTGATCAGTTTTGGGTAGATATTAATTAAAGAGTTTTTATGGGAAGGGGTTGAAAGGTAGTGAAAGTGTTGAAACACAGTGGAAACCCCAAAACTCAGAGTAGTCCTTGGGTAAAGTTTGATTAGGTTATGAAAGGAATTAGGTAGCATGATGATTCAGAAGTTCTTTAAAATCCTGCTAAATTCTGACAACAAGTAGCTTGAAAACTTTTCAAGTAACTTGAAAATTGTGCCTGTGTATGGTGCAGAAACACCATACAAATAGGCACTCTCTCCGCTAGACTTATGTTGAGAGAAATTATCTTAAAAGGTTTATGACAAATTGCCATAACTCTAGGAGCAATGCAGAGTGCATACCTGATTTTTTGTTTAATTTGATGAGAAGTTTTTATTTGCCAATTTAAATATATTTAAATAGCTCATTATTTTCAAATGCCAGCAATGAAAACCTGTGTCAGAGTTCTCACATATCCTGCTTAAGTGTCTTTGAAAATTGCTAAGTAATCAATTCAACGATTTTTCTAAGTCTTAATGCTTCAGTTGAGATTTCTTCTTTACACTGATATTTTTGGAATTAGTTTAATTTTATTATTATAAAATAATTCAATATCATCTATTGTTAGTGTTTCACCTTGCCTTCCCTCTTCTTCTGTAATGATTGCTTACAGGGCTCAGGTCAATAGTCAGGTCTCTGGCATTTAACTCTTTCTCGTTAAGCTGATATAAATGTGTGTTGCCTCTGAAACGGCCACTTATTCCTAGGTGGTTCATGGTTATGACCTTCCAGATGCTGGTGCTGCTAACCGCCCAGAAACATACTGAGACAGATCAGGAAACATCTGAAAGAGTGATTTTTGTTTTCTTGCATTTGCGTAACACACTGTACGTGCTACAAGTAGAGCAAGTAGTTCAACTGCTCTGAATGTGGAATTTTGGCTCAGTTTAACATCTGTCACCTTTGTATTCAGTCTGTACTTTGCATTTGTTAATAGCCATTTAAGAAGACTTCTTTCTTTGGAATTGCTAGCCTCTTCTTACCAAGATGTGTGCGGTGGGGTTGTCTCTCTTCTTCCTTAATTGAAACCGCTGTCTCATCTGAAACACAATCTAATGAAATCAACATGTTAAATGTAAAATTTTGGTTAAAAATGTAAATTTAAAATAATCCAGACATGTGCCTTACCCCACCTCAAAAATGTGACCCTACCTTTGCTTAATAAAAAACTCCAGATTTTTAAAAATAAACTTTAATAAATCATCAGTTGCTGACACAATAAATTGATTTTTGGAACCAGTGAAATAATCAATTTCTAATTTTAGAAAATATGGTCAGAAGTCAAAGAGAGCTCAGCTTGCTAAGTATATGTGAAAGTCAAGCCATTTTTTAATGTATATGTGCCTAACTTAGGGTTGCAAATTTGAAAATCGTGTCTGGTTAGCTTTATATTTAATGTGGTGTTCCAGAATTATTTTGTTTTAGTTACCCAAAAAAAAAAAAAAGTAAATTAGTAAGTCAATTGTTTGCAGGTTTTTCAGTGTCAAAACAAGTTCCCAAGGATAAACATTTTGCATTCAAGAAATAAGAAACAAATACGCTGTGTTAACCAGTTAATTTTATTGTGTTAAACAATACACTATGATACTATGATACACTATGATTTGTGTGATCCTCTTCCTGGACGGGAGGAATAGCATATTGACAGCAAGTTCCTGCATTCTTAGGGATTCTCTAAAATCTTTAGCTGCTCTGTTGTGGCAAGGAAAACACTCAAAACACCCTACAGCCCCATATTCAAGAGAGTCATGTGTATTGGAAGACCTGAGGCTCACACTCAAAACAGTGTGCTTCCTGCATTTCACTCGGTGGCACATTAATACTGCTCAGTCAAGAAATCTAAGTTCCAAAGGGTTACTGTTACTGTTTCCCATTTTGTAGATGATGTTTTAAACTGAAAAGTTGGTAAGAACATAATTATATTAATTTTGTTGTTGCTTGCACTAAGAAACTGGCTGTCATATAGATAGACTCCGTGTATTGACACTGGTTATTAGATAAAGTTAGGAATCTCTAGAAGGTTTCTATATTATACCTGTCTGCAGCAGATCCATTAAGTATATGAATAAAGGGATTATATTTAAATTAAACATTTTAGCCATGCAAATGCCAAGATTCAATTGTAAAAGAAGCATTCAAACTTACAGGATTTTTACAGATACTTACATGGAGATTCACAGGTTTTAAATAAATGAACCAACAGATCACCTACTGCTTGAACACAGAGTACCGTAATATGATTGCCACATACTAGTGATCTCAATGCGTACTTCCACCAGAAAGCAGTTAGAAAAATACGAAATTCTGGATTTTAAGGAGACTGAATATTTGTGAAGATTATATGTTGAGAAAAAAAAAAAAAAGATTAGGTTTTAAAAGTATGAAAAGTATGGCTGTTTTTCATTAACTAAGTGTGACATAGCCCTTTGGTATGAATTCCATAATCAGCCAGTAGTGTAAAATTACTGGTTATAACGTGCTCTGTAAAGGGATCATTATTTTTGGAGATCAAATCCTTATCTGTTTAGAAATATTATGAATAATTTTTAAAGAGCGGTTTTGTCAGATATTAAATATCCTAAAATTACCTTTCAGTAATAATAGCTGATAAAACTGTAGGGCTCATCTCAGGGACTAAGACTCAGATATAATTCTGAAACTTCTGAAGCAATTGTTCCCCTGTGAATCAATGTTTCTTAAAAGAAACATGCTGAAACATTGTTTTCTTGTATCCATTTCAGAGCCAACTGTTAATCTTGTAGATTAAAGACTAATAATTCTATTATATGGGGTGCTCTTTGTGGAACCTACCCTGTGCATGAGTTGCTTATTTTTTATTATTTATTAAAATATTATGCATTTTTAAAGAATAATTAATTAGGTGTATGACACTGACCTCTGTTTTCATATACAAATTATTATTGACAAAGCTGTTTACCCCGTATCATTATATACAGTTAATACTTTGAGGAGATTTATTATATTAATCTGAGTTTATGCAAATCTAAATATTTGGATTTTCATTAAGTCTTATCTAAGCAGATGACTTAAAAAGATGTCATTTTGTATTTGACCACCACTTCTTTATAATGCAGACATTTAAGGATGGGCGAGAGTGGACGAGAGTCCTCAGGATCTTACAGGGTTGTCTGTTAATTTAGGACACTTTTCAGGTTATAAATAAAAATAGCTCATACATCAGAGTTACAGGTTTTGAGGGCATAATCAAACATAAATCTGTAGGTTATCAAGCATGACTGTGCATACAGCTAGCATTCCGTTCAGAGAGCAAGACCTGCATAATTTTGCTTTACCATTTATTACTCTTTATTAGAAACAAGAAAGATGAGTAAATAAATACACAAACAAACAGACAAATGAATAAATAAAATTTAAAATAATGTATGTAGACCCAGATTGGAATACCTAACTCATCTACAAAACTTACATGAATCATAGCATCATAGAATGGCTTAGGTTGAAAGGGACCTCAAAGATCACCTAGTTTCAACCCCTCTGCCATAGGCAGGGACCCCATCTACTAGATAAGGTTGTTCAGAGCCTCATCCACCATAGTCTTGAACAATTCCAGGGATGGGGCATCCACAACCTCTCTGGGAAACCTGTTCCAGTGCCTCCCCACCCTCTGAGTAAAGAATTTCCTTCTAATCTCTAATCTAAATCTCCCCTCTTTTATTTTAAAACTATTCCCACTTGTCCTGTCATTATCTGATGGAGAAAAGAGTTTCTCTCCATCTTTTTTATAAGTCCCCTTCAGGTACTGAAAGGTTGCAATGAGGTCACCCCGGAGCCTTCTCTTTCCTAGGCTGAAGTCCCAGCTCTCTCAGCCTTTCTTCGTAGGAGAGGTTCTCCAGCCCCTTCATCATCTTTATGGCCTTCCTCTGGACCCGTTCTAGCAGATCAACATCCTTCTTATGCTGGAGGCTCCAGACCAGGATGCAGCACTCCAGGTGGGGCCTCACAAGGGCAGCACAGAGGGGGACAATCAGCCCCCTCAACCTGCTGGCCACCCCTCTGTTGATGCACCCCAGTATATAGGTGGCCTTCTGGGCTGCAAGCATACACATTGCTGGCTCATGTCAAGCTTTTTATCTACCAGAACCCCCAAGTCCTTCTTTACAGGGTTGCTCTCAATGAGTTCTTCTCGCAGTCTGTGCTCATGACTAGGATTGACCCAGCCCAGGTGCAGCACCTTGCACTTGGGCTTGTTGAACCTCATTAGGATCACGTGGGCCCACTTCTCAAGCTTTTCTAGGTCCTTTCAGATGACATCCCTTCCTTCTATGGTATCAACTGCAACACTCAGCTTGCTGTCAACTGCTTGACTTTCCTGATCCCATCCCTGCACATCCCTGCATCCCTCTACTATTCTCAGGCTATGTGTCCCTACTTCCACTGCCTGTGCATTTCTTTCTTGTGCCTCAGTCTGACCAGCAGGTCCTTACTCAGCCATCCCAGTAGTCTGCCCTCCCAGCCTGCTTTTTTACATGGCAGGATGGAGAGTTCTTGAGCTCTAAGGAAAACATCCTTAAAGAGTTACCAGCTTTGTTCAGCTCCTTTGTCCCTAAGGATGATGTTCCAGGAGATCTCAGCTACTAGGTCTTTAAATAGCTTACAGTTCGCTCTTCGGAAGTGTAGGGTCTTGACTTTGCTCTTTGTAAGGCCCGTATTTCCTGAGTTCGCAAACTCAACCAGGGCGTGTTCACTGTAGCCCAGACTGCCTCCAGTCTTGACCTCTTTAATGAGCTCTTCCACGTTGCTGAGCACCAGGTCAAGTAACACTTCTCCTCCAGTTCATTTGTCTATATACCTGGACCAGGAAATTATGGAGATGGAAATGTTCTGAGAGCATAGGTAGGAAGATATGTGTGTGTTATTTTTCCTCTATGAAAATAGTATTAATCCTTTTCTCAGAAGATTGATGGCAGGAAGCCTCCTGCATCCAGCTCAACCAGGAAAGAAAACGTGTATTTTTGCTAAAAGTGGGAATGAGGGACTAATGGAATTTTGATTTTGAAAGTGATTTGCTGCATTAATTATTCTTATATAATGTTTTTTAAGGAAATAATTCCTTCTTTTTTTTCTTTTCTTTTTTTTTTTTTTTCATAAATTGTATAGATCATTTTTGATCAGACATGGGTTTCCTGCAGTTTTCAGAAAAGCAGAAAAATATGTAAAGAAAAATATTGCTATCCCTCTTCTGTCATTTTGATGGCTTCTTACTCATCACTTTATAAACTACATAACAGAAAGTCTTAGCTCAACCAAATATTGACAACTATATTTCAGGGTTGAGGCTCAGGTTTCTTCAAGCTCATTCTTTCCACTGTCAAGTACTTTCCTTCATCATGTTTTTCTTCAGCAAATACAAGCGAGGGTTATTAGCATTCATGTAAAATGGTAGGGGGAGTGAGACTGCCTATAAATCTCAAAGGTGGCACTGTATTCCCAGTGCCTTAGTGGGCACAGTTCCATGTGCCACAGTTGTCTCACACAGCTTCTTCACTGTACCACCAACTTGGAACACAAGGTAAGATATTATCTTATATAAGATCAGATATATCAGATACATCAGGCTGTTGGAAGGATTAAAAAATAACATGACACAATACTTGAAAAAGAACTTTACACTTTTCCATGTTCCATTAAGCATCATCTTTCTTCATCAGACATCAGAACACTAAAGCAGTATCTGTTTTTAAGTTTAGTTTACATTTAGCTGTATCTTAATTTTGTTATTAAACATATCTACATTAAAAGTTGTACCACAATTTCAAACAATACAGCATAAAAACAGAAACAACATGTTTACAGATGTATTTTTGAAAACAACATTTGCATTGTTTTAACAGGTAAAATTATAATGAAGCTTCTTCTGTCATACATACTTCCTTTTGGAGGAAATAGTGAAGTATTTTTTTCTGTCAACTTAATGCTTTAATTGTGTTGCTGTTTTTATAGGTCAGAGCACTACGGCCATGTGCAGTATGACATTAATAGGTGTAAAACACTGAACCTTATAGGATGGCTTGCAGAAAGGAGGATGTGTCAGAGATTAATGAATTTTCAGGTACTGAAAGATGGCTTTGTTCAGTGTTGCCATCTTCTTGGCATCCTGCTTGGTATGTTTGACACCAGTTCTGCTTCCTTATCATTCTGTTGCCCAAGTCACATTAGATCTAGATTTGGGAAAGGACCACAAAAGCTTGTAGACCATCCAAGTGTCTTTTGTGACAGTTCATCTAGGAAGATTACAGATTAATCTGAAATCTGAATATCCCCTGAGGAGATGGTGACTCATGTCCTATGACTGTCAGTGATGGAGCTAGCTACAAGACAGCTTCTAACATAAAAATAAAATGTATATTTTATTCCTTTTTCAAACTACAGATAATTAAACACACACAAAAAAAATCTTTAAAGTGATGTTTTAAATATTTTAAATATTCTTCTATGTAGTTGCACTGGGGGAAAAAATGTTTAACATTCAACATCCACTCCACGAGTAGCCAAAAAGAAGCATTTCTGTTTTAAGAAATTTGGAATTTGGATCTGCAATTCTTATTGCTATTTTCTTTAACAGTGATCAAAACATATGACTGATACTATTTTAGAGAAAAATCAGGATCCATCTTGTTTTGTACAACTTTTTTTTTTTTCACAAATAGCTCATTATTCAAAATTCTTCTTGATGTGAAAAAGCTTTAATTTCCTTATTCACTCCTTTTACTTTCTGTATTTTCCCAGGATGTTTGTTTTTAATAAAAATGATTGATTCAATATTATATTTCTGTGAGAATATGGAAGTGCATTTTCATAAGGTAATTAATTGATAACAATCCTTTCTTTATATACCAATTTTACAGATGGATAAATGGAAGTAGAAAAAGCATTTTCTCCTCTAATGTTTGTTCTTACGAAATATCTTTGCTGTTCTTTAGTATTACAATTGGGTGTAAAGATTATAATCAAGATTAAGAGTTTTTTTTCATCATAAGCATTGTTCAAAATCATAGAGGAAAGTAATCCCTACTTCAAAGAGTTTAATCTATGTGGGATAGGGGTGGAGAGGAAATTCAAAGACCGAAAGAACTACACGCAGAGCAAAGCAGAGGTGTGGCCTGGAACTTAACTTCCTTTTTTACGTTCTCATGATAGTTATAATCTTTTCTGGATGAAATTGCTTTAGTTCAAGTTTATTTTATGTGTTCAGATTTTTTTTTTGTAAAAGAGCAGTGTAATAGTTGCAACCAAGAGTACTTCTAGATTGGTATTCTGGCAGCAAGCAGATGTCCATACAAAAAAATGCAACATGATGGCTTCCCACAAGTACTCTCCCAGCCTCCAATTATTTTCAGTCCAAATATTTCTTAAGTGTTTTTCCAAACTCTCTGGAAACTGTGTATACTTTTTTGTCTACAACATCCTTTGGCAGTGATTTCATTAAATAACAACCACCTGTTGTATGCAGAACAGCCTCCCTTTTCATTTTTAATGTGAGTCTTACCAGGTTATGTTATGTTAAATGATATTTTCTCTCAACTGAAATTTCCTGAAATTTAGATTTGTGAAACTTAGTGAGGTACCATTGATGGGTACCATTGATGGATATTGTCACTTTCTTACCGAAGAAGAAGCTTACTCTGATTTTAAACAAAGTGATTATATCATATGTAAACATGAACTCATCTTTGAGACTGATCAGTCTGTAACAATTTATGCTCTTGGGGATAAGATCATTGAAAATGCCTGAGAAAAGCAACTCTTAAAAACTTCTGGATGTCTTACAATCCTTTGTGGTTTCTCTGTTCAGATGTGGATAGAGCAATAGTACCTGATGGCAAACATAAATATTAGTTTGTGTTGTGTTTTTTTTTTTTTTTTTTTTTCTATTAAAATATTTTTGCAGTAGAAATTTTATTTGCCCAGTTAATTTTTTTCTGTCTTGTCACTCATACTAAAGTAAAATTTAAGGTTGGATTTATATTCCTGTGGACACAGATATGGGGCAATGTGGCAGGGAGGGATCACAGAAGCAGTGATAGGGAGCTTGAGTAGGGTCAACTTCAGCACTTGCAGGTTAGCAAGGAAAGGCCTACAAGGAAGTACATGTATTATGGAGAAATCCCCCCAAAACTTTCTAGGAACACAACATTTTGGAATGCCCCTCTTGAGTGCATGTACAGTAAACGCAGTATGGGGAATAAGTAAAATGAGTTAGAGAAGTGTTTATACTTGCGGGGCTATGATGTTATTGGTATCATAGAGACATTGTGGGATCCATGAGTGGAGGCTTGTAATGGAAGGATAGAAGTTCTTCAGGAAGGACAGGCATGGAAGATGAGGAGGGGGTGTTGCCCTCCCTGTCAATGACCAACTTGAGCACATGGAGATCTGACTGGGGATAGATGAGGAGCTGACTGAGAATTTAAGGGTTAGAATTAAAGGGAAAAAAGATCTAGATGACATTTTAGTTGGGGTATGCTACAGGCTACCTGACCAGAAAGAAAAAGCAGATAAGGCCCTCAACAAACAAATAGGAGCAGTCTGTCTGTC
Organism: Aythya marila; assembly: GCF_965140915.1. Classification (NCBI taxonomy): domain Eukaryota; kingdom Metazoa; phylum Chordata; class Aves; order Anseriformes; family Anatidae; genus Aythya; species Aythya marila. Next base: position 20,455,133 of record NC_139080.1, on the reverse strand, counting down.
ACATTAACAAGCCGTGGTCTTCATGGGAGACTTTAACCACCCCAACATTTGTTGGAGGGACAACACAGCCTGGCATAAACAACGCAGGATGTTCCTGGAATGTGTTGATGATGACTTCGACTTCCTTCTCCAGGTGATACAGAAGCCAATGAGGAGAGGTGCTATGCTGGACCACATTGTCATCAACAAGGAGGGTGTTGTGGGGAATGTGAAGGTCAAAGGCAGCCTTGGCTGCAGTAGCCATGAAATAATGGAGTTTGAGGCTGTGAAGACAGTGAGGAGCATGCAAAGCAAGCTCCCAAGCTGTGACTTTGAGAGAGCAGGCTTTGGCTTCTACAGGGATCTTTTTTTAAGGATCTACTTCATAGAGTACTGTGGGAAAGGGGCCCAAGAAAGCTGGTTAATAGTTAAGGATCACCTTCTCCAAGCTAAGGAGTGATGCACCCCAACAAAAAAGAAGTCAGGCAAAAAAGTAAGGAGTCCTACCAGGGTGAACAAAGAGCTCCTGGCCAAACTCAGACACAAAAAGGAAGCCTACAGAGGTTGGAAGCAATGAGGGGGGAATAGCAAGAAATTGTCTAAGCAGCCAGGGATCAGGTTAGGAAAGCTGAAGCCCATATAGAATTGAATCTGGCAAAGGATATCAAAGGCAACAAGAAGGGCTTCTACAAGTACCCCAATGACAAAAGGAAGACTAGGGAAAATGTGGTCCCTCTCCTGAATGAAATAGGAGACCTGGCTACCTGTGACAGTGAAGAGGCAAAGGTCCTGAATGCCTTTTTTTGTCTCAGTCTTTACCGTCAAGACTGGCTTTCAGGAATCCCAGGTCCCAGAGGACAGGCTGAAAGGCTGAGCAAGAAAGATGTATGTTTGATGGAAGAGAATCAGGCCAGGGAATATTTGAGCCAAATAGACATTCGCAAGTCCATGGGCCCAATGAGTAGACAGTGAGGTGGATCAAAAACTGTCTAAATTACTAGACCCAGAGGGTAGTGGTTAGTCATGCAAAGTCTAGCTGGAGGCCAGTAATGAGGGGTATGCCTCAGGAGTGAGTCCAGTGTAAAATCTTCATTAACAGTCTGGACAATGGGGTAGAGGGCACCATCAGTAAATTCATGGATGACAGGAAACTTGGAGGAATGGCTGACTCACAACAGGCCTGTGCAGCCATACAGAGGGACCTGGACAGGCTGGAGAGAGAAGCTGGCAAAAATGTCTTGAAGTTCAACAAGGATTGCACAGTCCTGCACCTGGGGAGGAACAATCCCAGGATATGCTGGGAACTACCCAGCTGGAAAGCAGTTCTGCAGGAAAGGACCTAGGGGTCCTGGTGGACACCAAGTTCTATGAGTCAGCGATGTACCCTTGCTGCTAAGAAGGCTAATGGTATTCTTGGCCGCATTACGCAGAAGTCGACCGGCAGGTCAAGAGAGGTTCTTCCCCTCTATTCAGGTGAGGCTGCACCTGGAGTACTGTGTCAGTTCTGGGCTTCCCAGAGCCAAGAGAGAGAAGAACATACTGGAAAGGGTCCAGTGGAAGGCCACCATGATGATGAAGGTACTGTAGTACCTCTGCTATAAGGAGAGGCTGAGAGAGCTGGGACTGTGCACCCTGGAGAAGAGGAGGGTCAGGGGGATCTCATCAATGTCTACAAGTATCTGAAGGGAGGGTGCAAAGAGGACAGAGCCAGGCTGTTTTCAGTGGTTCCCAGTGTCAGGACAAGAAGGAAAGTGCACAAATTGGAACACAGGAGGTTCCATCTGAACATCAGGAAACACCTCTTCACTGTGCAGGTGACAGAGCCCTGACCCAGGTAGCCCAGAGAGGTTGTGGAGTCATGCTCCTTGGAAATCTACAAAAGCCACCTGGATGTGGTCCTGGGCAATCTGCTATAGGTGGCCCTGCTTGAGTAGGGGCATTGGACCAGATGACCTCCAGAGGTCCATTCCAGTCTTAACCATTCTGTGATTCTGTGGTAAAGCCCAAAACCTTTTATCTCCACTTCCAAAGACAAAGTCTGGACAACAGTTGTTCACTCTTATTTTGTGTACCTCCATATAGTGGGACATGATGTTATTAATCTGATTCAGAGTTAAAATATTTACATATCTCTTTACAACTGTTCAAATACTTTCTTGACTGTACCCAGACAAACTCCTTGCCTTTTAAATTTCAGGTGTTCAAAGAGTATAATGATAGGGGATGTGGAAATAACTAGTTACATACTCATGAGCTTGTTATGCACATGCAAATTGAGTAGTTGTAAAGAGGCTTTCTATTAGAATCCCCATTTCCTCCCATTAAAGATTACAGAATGTACTAAGGCATAATTTTATATGCAGCTGTTTGAATAAATTTAGCACCATATAAAATTCACTTTTGTTGCAGAAATAGCACCAAAATTGTTGTCTATGAGGTTATATGAAAACAAATGTAATCATGTTAAAAATGAAGGTTCCGAGGATCCAAAAGTTTGGAAATATTACAGTTCTGGTGACTTGGAACACATGGCAAATTTACTTTAGGCATTCCTGTGTTCATTAATTGCATGTTCCAAGCGCATGAAGGCATACTATAGATTCCACAAGACACCTTATTGCTATCCTACATTTGCAGTTGCCCACCATATCTTGTTCAGTAAACAGCCCTGCACTTCCTTCTCAAAATAAATGATTTCCTTAGCTCTTCCTATTGTAGAATCTGGGAGCTTTGTGATTACATGATGTGCTATAACAGCACTGACAAAGTACCATTAGACCTGTTTTCCATATGGAGATTTGAGGTATGAAGAAGTGTCTACTAATGTGGAGTAAGTAATTTGAAGTATCCAGAGACTAATTATCCAGTATTTCTAGTACTTCAGTAGTACAAACTGTATTCCAAATAAAAATCAGCTTTTGCAATTGGCTGTACTCTGCATTTCTACTAATGTATCCTCAAAATTCAGAGCTAACTACCCCCAAAGTTGTGGGAGATATATACAGAAATCATCTGGGGGTGGTGGTGTGTGGTGTTGGGGGGGGGGGGGGGAATGGGTTTAAATTCTCCATTGTTGCATGGAAGCTCTGAATCCCATTCTACAAAACTACTATATGAATAATGAACTACCTTGGAACATAGACACGGGAAGAAGAATTTTTGATAGGATGGCTAATTTTAGGCAAAGATATAAATAGTTGAAAAATAACATCTGAAAAGAAATATCAAGGAATGTTAATTACCGGTAGTACTGCAAGATTTATCAAAAGAACTTCCTTTGAAGTGTAAATGTAGATTACTAATAGATTTTCTCTCATGTCAATAATGTGCACAAGAAAATAGCGTTCTATATATTTAATTTTTTAATAGGAAGAAGTAGGAACCATCAAGTTACTTCATAAATACGCCTTTGTCCCTTAAGAAAATTGTTCTGCTTTTCCAAGGTTTTATTTTTTTGGACTACTACCTGGTATAGGAACTTGTTTCAGTAATACTTAGTGACGCAGGACCCATCTGGCATTATATCAAGATGTGCAGCTGGCTATTAATTGCTGAAAACTCCTCTAGAGCTCAGGCTAAAGCATCCGCTAAAGATCTGATTCAGCAGATTTTTTTTCTTGTTCCTTCTATAGTATCGCCCCTCAAAAAAAAAAACCAAAACACTAAAAAATAGTAATTCACACTTAGTAACTTGGTCATGGATACTAAATATGCAATTAGCATGAAAGCTGCTTGCACTATTACACTAATGGTTTCTGTTCTTCTCCTGTGCTGAGTTTTACTCATGAGACAGTATAGCAGCTTCTCTTTTGAGTTTTTCTTCAAACTTTATGGAGGCAAGTAACATTTTTTTCTCCCTTAAATATTTACCTACAGTTTAATGGTACATACTGTCTGTATATAATCTTGGATTTTGTACTGTATACATGCTGTTTAGGCCTCCTTAATCCAGGAGCCTGGTTGAAGTGAGGCAGCTGCAGCCCTGTGTCCTCGGCACCCACCTGGGTGCAGCATAAGCATGCATTCCCAGCAGGGGCACACAAACGTGTACATGTGCAAACACATAGACATGACCTGACTATAGACATGATCTGGCTGCACAGATCAACACAGACAGAAGCACTCAGAATTCAGGCAAGCGCAAGGAGCACCAACAGCCTTCTGCTGTTCACCACTCTGGTTGATGAGGGTGAGGGTACCATATTCAGTAGTTGACCTATGGATCCTTGGACTCCTCAGTTTTCTGGCACAGCTCTCCATGGCTGGAGACATGCCCATGGCCAGATTCCATCAGCCTGTAAGGTGCTGCAGGGAGCCTCTCCCACTGACTCACCATGCTGGGTGTCACCTCCAACCTGTGGGCCTGGGACAGCTCTCAGTGGCTGAGCAGGGGCTCCCTTTTTCAGACTGGTCTACTGGGGTCCCCTGCTAGCACGCCTCCGTACTCTTCTGTGTGTATGTGTGTGTTTAAAAATGAGCTCTTATTTTTAAACACATAACATTTATAGTTTTACTTTTACTTTGAAAATGTTGGCAGTAGGAGCAACAGCACCAATGGAGGATTTCTTAGTTTATATATATGTACTCTTGAGTCAGAAATATGTAAGCTTGCTGTGATAAACCTGCTTTAAAAGCATATGCTAAGACAAAATTGCATGAAAGAAAATTGCTTGAAAGGGTGACATTACTTTATAAATAATGAAAAATAAAAGGCATATTCTGAAAAAAAACAAACAAACAAACAAAAAAAAACAACAGTATGAATTCATGGAAAAACACAGAAAGAGGCACCTGAAGAACAGCTACATAATTATAATGGGAGATTAGTGGTCAAGAAATGAATGGGCCTACATACTAGGAAAGGGGAGGAAAGCTGGAAAATAGTTATTTCATTTGAGATTTCACTGAATGGTTTTAATAGATTTATTGAAATGTTTCAGGTGTTTACAGTCTGGTGTTGCTGTATTATGCTTCACTTCGTAAGAAAGGGGTAAATGTCTTTCCAGCTTTGACAGGACCCCTGAATTGACATTGATGGAGAGAGTGTCAGAGTAGCTAGGCTCCAGAATCCCACTAAGGGTTTGTATGTTTTGTAATACATTTTTGTGCACTTCTACAGGTCAGACATCCAAGGAATGCTAGCGGCTAAATGTAGTCTGACTTTACCAATCATTTAGTTGTTGAAATGAGCTGTCCTGAATAAATAACTGAGCCTGGGAATTTGAAAAATGAGGGCACTGTGGCTGGAACTGAAGGCTTGGCAGAAGTATTTTTGAAGGGGGTTAACATCACAGACAAGTAATTGGTTCACATAGCAGTATTTTTTCTGACCTCAAAGAGAGGGGAAAGTCTCAGTCTGTAAATTCTCCTTCAGAAGACTTTACAGTTTGTCATGGCCTTATACTCACAGTTTTAGAGGAAAACTCACACTGTGAAAAGTCTCTTACAGATCCTAACTAAATACTGGTGTTACTTTTTAATGCATTTATTTAGTCACAGTAAAATTTTATCAGTGTTTATCAGATTTTTAAAATGAAATCTACATGAAGAATCAGTGTCCCATCCCTCAAAGGAAGGAGGAAAACATCAACTATTTTTATTTGCTGTTTGTTTTTTAAGTTGATTTTTTGGGTTGAATTAAGTTGAATTTCATGCTTAAGGCTTCTCACTATTGCAGATGAGATTTGCCACTCCGTGACAAAAAGATGGTAATTTGTCCAGGCTGATCTATGTGCTCTTCCTCCCTCCTCCTCACATCTCTGCACCTTCTGAAAACAGATGTTGAGATTCTTGCATGAAGATTCTTAGCTGAAGTTTTAGAAAGAAATTTGAGGTCTCATTAGATGATGTAGTAAGCTAACGAACAATGAAATTCCTATAGAGCTTCACAGAAGTACTGCAGCCTGGTATACAACTACACTGATCAGTATTGCACTTTGTGTTTTATGAAGCTCCAAAAAAACCCCAACAATTAATATGCATACCTGCACATATGGATCTCTTTATTAGAAGATTATAGTTATTGCTGACAGGATACTTTCTGCTGGAATGTTTGTAATTGTCTAGGCACCATTCTTAATTTATTTATTTTTTTTTAATAATGGAAAGATGAATGTTAAAAGTAAATTACGTACCAATACTCAACATGAAGTAAGTGGTAAGTGTCCAACAGATAAATGAAACAGCTGCAGAGTAAGTTCAGGTGGAAGACAAGAGTGTGATGAGTAGCAGTAAAAAGGCTGAATGGAAAACGCCCACATCTCCATTCAAATAATTATGTTACCTGTACCTGCAGAATTTCAATGTGTCCATACAAATGTACATGAGAAAATGCCATTGTTTTAATGATTGAATGAATGAACGAATAAATAAAAACAGAAAGAGCATTAAGGGCCATAAATCTTGTAATTTATATAGAGCGTGTTGCATTAATTTTGAAAGGCTGTCTCTAAGACAAGAGAAAGATGAAAGTACAAATACTGACTTTGTGGAATAACTATGGTTCCAGGAAAAGTGAAATAAATTGTAAAATTCAGGTAGCTAAAGAGATACAAGAAGTCACTTCAAATTATAATACCAATTTAACATAAGGTTGGCTTTAAAAAGGTGTCAAAATCCAAAGGTTGGATTTTATTCACTAAAAACAAATAAGAAAATCCCTGAAAATAATCCTTTCTGTTGTGCAAATAATCTGAATAGATGGTTTATTTTCATGGAAGTCACCTTTACACAGGAACAGAGAATGACTGCAAGTAGTTACCTAACGGCCAAAGAATGTGAAGTTTTGAAATGACAGCTGCAACCAGCCATGGAGGAAAAAGTGTCTACAGTGTTCTTGCCTGAAAAAGCACCATTTAGTTTCTCATAGGTTTTGTGCTGAAATTTTTTCCTTACCTAGGAAGGGCTGACATTTCAAGACAGCCCCAGAATAAATGAAAATGACATCAATGGAAGAGAGCTATTTGACAGAGGTCAGGCATTGTAAATCCCTTAAGTATAGTTGTGCTGTTTTCTGCATTCTGCTTTGGCTCAGAGCTTGTAGGTCTTAATACTTTTAATTATAAATAAGGTGGAATAGTAAATTATGAGGGAATTTTTTAATAAAATGTATTAGCATTTTCATGTTATGATTTTATAATAATAAATAATGTGCCTCAAAGTTGTCTTCCAAAGATCTGAGTTAAAAACTGATCTTTATGGGGTCAATGGCAACTTTCTCATAGATGTCATAAATGGGAGGATTTTAAGAAAAGTTTGATAGAAAACTTGGAGGGATATGGAGATTTGTTCTGTACTTTCAACTCCTTAGTAGCATGCTGAAATTGGTTGGACCAGTGATTTTCTATACAGTGCATGGCATGGACATTACAAAGATTCCACAGAGAAAGTGGCGAATTTTGTGACAGTCTATTTATCAGGAGTAAATACTCTGCTGTTCTGTTTAGCTGAACAGCAATACATAGGCCCTTTCTTGAGCTTTTTGTATCTTTTAAAATTTTAATAATTGTGTTATAACCCTGCATTCTAAGTAGCAACTTGGGTGACTCTGTCTTAGAGCTCTACACAAAATTTAAGTGGTCAGGCTTTGTACAGCAGGCAGTAAATGTTTCCTTGCGATAAATAACACAAACAAGACCACAAACAGGATGTATGCTTGGGTTCTCTAGATGTTTTGCGTTCCTAGAATGAATAAGTAGGTGATAGTGAGGTTTCCTCAGATTGTTGCATTATATCTCACCAAGTTCTCTCCCTTTCTAAGTGTATATATACATATATATAAACTATCTGGAAAAGTATTTGGAATGGAACTGTTCTTTTTCATTGGTTTTCTATTTCACTAGTATAATCTGAGTTTAAAACACCATGTTACTGTTTTCTTCAGATTCTGTTTTCTTCTGAAAAATTAATGAACTTTATGTATATACAGTATACTTACCTAATTTAATCTGGGAGTATCCTGCAGTCATAAAAATGATCTGTTATTTAATCTAGGATAGAAAACATTTTGGCAAATATATACACGTGTGTTTGTGTGTGTGTGTATTTGACAAATATACGTATATACTTCCAGAATACTTAAGAAGGCACATTCCAGATTAGACACTGTGATTTACCTGTCCCTTATGATGTTTTCTAGTCGCATTACTTTTTAAATTATGCCTTCATTTTATAGCTTCATCAGAATGACTTTGACCTTTTCTTTAACCACTGTTGTAAATGTCAGATGAATATTTTAAATCATTCTTCAGTTCTCTATTCCTACATGAAAAGAGGAAGTGAAAATATGTTTTTCTTGTATGTTTTTTTTTTTTTTCTTTGTAGTTGAACTTGCCACATTTTTCATTTTCTCTTCACTATGTACTACTTTTTATGTACCCACTCCACGAAGCAGTTGTGAAATTTTGAATGTTATCCACATGCTATCAGTAGTAGTTGAGAGAATTGACACACTACCCTGTTTGGTAAATTTAGGCTGAATTTAAAAATATTGCCTGGTAAGCTTTTCAGAAGTTCCCAAACTGGTACAAATTCAAAAGAACCAATTTATGTATTACAAAAATATGCAAGACAGGAGAAAATGAGACAAGTCCTTCCATGTACAGACAGTTAATACATCTGAAAAAGTATTGGGCTTAAGACCTATCAGCTGTTTCTCAGCTAACTGATTACTATATTCTGGCCAGAGTGCTGTACAGAAATGTTTAAGTGCCTAATGCCTATTGATTTTGATACAGGAAGTTATGTACCTAAATTGGATGATAAAATCAAAATCTCCAGTGTCTTGCTTGGCAGTCAGGACTTTAATTTTCCATGAGAATAGTCTGAAGAGAGTCCAAAAAAAGGTATTCATTTTCAGAAGTAGTCAAATGGAGATGAAAAATTAATTTTCTTATCTGCTTCTCTCTCTCTCTCTTTCTCTCTCTCTCTCTCTCCCCCCCCCCCCCCCCCCCCCCGTCTTATGACTGCTGAATTTACCAAGCTTGCTTATGCTCAATATCTTAGCTAATATGCTGTATAGATAAATGTTGTACAGGTGATGCATTACATTTGTATGCCACTCTCTGTTCCACAGCATGTAGGCAATCTTGATTATGACTTGACTTCTGATATGTTACACCTACTCCCTACCATGCTGTTCAATACTGTATCATTACCTTAATATGTTTTCCTGGTGGTATCAATTTATCAGTGTCTGCCTTTTTAGATTCTAATTTCTTTGAGGGTAGGGATTGAGTTTTTGCTTGTTTGTTTGTTTGTTTGATACGCTCACCAGCTAGCACAGTAGACTTATGGTCCTTAAAGTCTACAGCAATAAAGAAAAATAACCATACTAGCAACACTGAGAGGTCCTTGGGGATCCTATATATTGGCAGTTGCTATCCTTAAATCTTAAAGAAACATACATTTCCCCTTCCATACATAGACATTAGACATTAGACATATAGACATTAGACATATAGACTATAGACATTATTATATCTAGATCATTTGTTCCATTTATCATCCAGTTTACAGATGTTCCTTTAAGATTTTAATATATCAATTTATTAGTCATAAATGGGTTTTTATATTACTTGCCTACAAAACAATTTTGAAAGAAATTGAGTGGAATTGGTATTATTCTTTCTATCTGAATGATAGGGGTGAAGCTAACTGCAGATGTCATTATATAGTGGTTTGATGCAGAATCACATATACCCAGACAACTTTATGAAGATTTTAATGTAACCTAACTGACCTGTCATGTTCAACCTCCAGTGACCAGGAAAATCTATTCCTTTCTGTTTTTTTTTTTCTTTTTTTCTTTTTTCTCCTCCCCATAATCATCATCATTAAAACAGTATCTAGGCCAAATTCCCCTGGCTGCAAACTAAGCAAGCTTTTTCTTGTTTAACCTCAGAGGGCACAGATAATAATAAACCATTATTTTTCTACAATATTGAGCTACCAAATGCTGCTGTCATTTTTGCTGGTCTTCAATTTTGAGATTATCATGACCTTTCTGTATGAATAAAGTTGATAACAACTTTGTTTTTCTTAGTCCACATTTTGGACACTTTTCCATTAAAGCACTTTGAAGGTTATGGTAAGTGGACCTCACAAGAGGATCTCACAGAACATGGGTTTTATCTATTTTTTAGCATAAAATATGGTGATAAAACTGTATGGTGGTACACAGTAGTGTTGGTCTTTATCTTTTAATTCAAGGTGCTTGGGGCTACTGTTCTGCATCTTTCTTAAAATACGGTGCCCCCAGTTGTTGTGTTGTTCAGTCTGGAGACCTCCATAGTTAAGATTAAAGAAAAAAAATGCTGCCTTGCAGGCAATCTTTTCTGCTACTATCTCCAGAACTGTGTTTTTCCTATTCTGCAACAGCAAAATACCCATTGATGGGTGAAACTGAGTTGTTTTCCAATGTACCATTCCATTTATTTATTCTTAGGTATTAGTATTTCTGATTATTTTCCAAAAATATTTTACTATGTCATTGTTAAATCTTAATGTAGTTGCTCCTCAGTGTCCAGTTTTTTCAAGAAAAATAATACAACCATCACTCAGAAAAAGGAGGGGCGACAAAGGAAAATAATTAGGCTGTAGCTTCAATTGTGCATTCCCTTGCATGCTAATCTAATCTAATCCATCTCATGTAAATGTTTTCATCACTTTCCTGCTTATAAAATCAACTTTTTATCACTTTATTCTTTACTTCAAGTCACTAATGGAAGCACTTGACATTAGACAGTGTAAAGGTGCTTTCACAGTTTGACAGAAATTATCTACTTTTATTTTTATCCACAACATCCACTACATGCCAAATAGTGATTGAATATAGCCCAGGTACACCTAAATTGTTTCTTTATATGTCACATAAAGTGACATATAGATAGACTTATAGTCTAGATAGATTTATAGATAAACTTTAGATAATCACTATCTAAAGTTTAAATAAATTTAAGGTAGATTAAACCTATAGCTTCCTCCACAACCAGTTGAACAGTTAGTTTGTCAAAGAAAGTTACAGTAGTCTGGCAAGACTTTTAAGCTATTTTGGCAGGTTATTATCAGCTTATCCACTGCAATCTTACAAACTGATTAATGATTTGCTTTTTTATTGAAGTTAAGATGGAGTGTTTTCCCTCTTTTTTTTTTTTTTTTTTTTTTAATCCGTGTTGGCATTTTGTGCCCACTCTTGTGTACCATGATCTAATCACTATTCTGCAGTTCATTTATGATTTAAATCATTTTGAAACCATTAAAAAATCATTGTGATTTAAATGTGTTTTGTTTTTTTTTTTCATCTAGTTTCTCAAACACATTGGGTTAAATTTCATTTGGTCCTGCTGATTCTGTACCAGGTATTTCCAGTATACATTTATTTGACCACAGTAATTTTTTTTATTGGCTTGGTGACTAACAGTATGACAGTGCTTCCATTATATTTTGGTAAGGGGGATAGTAGAATGTCCTACTGTTGTTTTCACAAATTTCAAACAGTACTTTAAAGTTTTGAAACAGTCTTTGAAGTTGATAATTTAACTGGGAAAGTTGTTAACAAACTTTTAAAATATTTCTGAATAATCTCTCTTTTTTTTTCTTTTCTTTTTTTTTTTAATGTTGAGTAAACAAAATAATTTTTGCCTGTTTGTCTTCTGGATCTTAGTATCTTAAAAAGTACTCAAAATTGATAACTCTTAAACTTTCAGGGCCATTAATGGAAAGATTTCATCAGGTATCTCATGTAATATACTGGGGATATGTCATGTACTGCGGTTGCTGCGTGTTATGAGCAAATTTTAAGCTACATAATGGGGTTGATATATTCCCAAAACTAGGTTCTTCTGTTCTTGATGCTGTTCCCTGGGGAAATGAAGGAGCTAGGTTCACTAAACCCTAATTTAATACACTTAAGTGAATATGCTTTCTGGGTTGGAGATAACCACGTGAGCAGAGTATTGTATATTTTCGTCAGTGTTACCTCAGCAGGTCTTTGCATCTCCTTTCATGGAGAAAGAGGAGCCAGAAGAATATTACTTAATTTGTCTAGAAAATGTGTTTAGAGCTTTTAAACTCTGAACAACTTTTAATTATTCTGATAGGAACTCATATTTTTCACTGTTACTGATGCACAAGTTTAAAGTATTGTAATTTGTGTTTAAAATATTAGTACATGTAAAACAAGTCTATTTATGGGTGAATCAGGCTAACAAAGACTGTAGATACTCTTGAGGTATAGATAAAAAATAATCAAATTTGGTTTACACTTTGTGATCTAGGTTTTCTCTGAACTGCGATCATCCTAGTCCATTTCTCAGTATTTGTAAAAAGTCAGTTGTCAGGTTGAATAGATTTTCTGTTTTACTCTGAACAGTTCTTCTCTGATGTAGCTTCAGGTCTACATCAAAGATGAATGACCTGATATATTTAAAGTAACCCAAATAAATAATAAAGCAGTGTGGACCAGCTTTGGCCTTCATCACAAAGTCATGTTGCTCAAAAGGAAGGTAGCAGTAGGCATTTTTTGACTATGCTGCTTAGTGGAAGCCTGGAAACCTGTCACCCCTGCAGTATCTAGCAGTGTGTACAGCTGTACCCTCACTAGCAATCCTCATTTCCTGGGGTAGATGCCTCAAGCATACAGTAGTATCTGGCAGGGTGAAGCTTATAGTAGCGGTGATCTGAAAAGAGCAACTGGCTTCAGAATATGAATATGTATAGCTGTCTTTCTGACATGTTTGATCACTTTTGTTAGAAGTACTGTCATTCTGGGGCTTAGACAAAAATATACATATTTTAGGTTTCTTCACTGGAACTGAACAAGCCTTCTCAAAATAAATAAATGCATGAGTAAACATGAAAAAAATATACATGTTATTGTTACTCTTGACCCCAGCTGGAGTACTGCATTCAGTTCTGGGGCCTGCACCATAAGATGAACATGGACGTGTTGGAGCAGGTCAAGAGGAGGGCCACGAGGATGACCAGAGGGCTGGAGTACCTCTCCTGTGAAGAAAGTCTGAGGGAGTTGGGGTTTAGCCTAGAGAAGAGAAGGATATGTGGAGATCTTACAGGAATCATAGAATCATAGAATCATAGAATATCCCGCATTGGAAGGGACCCATAAGGATAATCGAGTCCAACTCCTGGCACCGCACAGGTCTACCCAAAAGTTTAGACCATGTGACTAAGTGCACAGTCCAATCCCTTCTTAAATTCAGACAGGCTTGGCGCAGTGACTACGTCCCTGGGGAGCCTGTTCCAGTGTGCAACCACCCTCTTGGTGAAGAACCTCTTCCTGATGTCAAGCCTAAACTTCCCCTGCCTCAGCTTGACAACATTCCCACTGGTCCTATCACTGGTTATTACAGAGAATAGGTCACCTGCCTCTCCATTCCCCTTCTCAAGGAAGTTGTAGACTGCGATGAGGTCCCCCCCTCAGCCTCCTCTTCTCCAGGATGAACAGGCCCAGTGCCCTCAGCTGCTCCTCATACATCTTCTCCTCCAGGCCCTTCACCATCTTTGTCGCTCTCCTCTGGACACTCTCCAACAGTTTAATGTCCTTCTTGTACTGTGGTGCCCAGAACTGCACACAGTGCTCGAGGTGAGGCCACACCAGTGCAGAGCAGAATGGGACAATCACCTCCCTTGACTGAGTACCAATGGCATGCTTGATGCACCCCAGGATACGGGTGGCCCTCCTGGCTGCCACGGCACACTGCTGGCTCATATTGAACTTGCAGTCAACCACAACACCCAGATCCCTCTCTGCGGGGCTGCTCTCCAGCGTCTCTTCACCCAGTCTGTATGTAAAGCTAGGGTTGCAGGACCCAGCACTTGCCTTTGTTAAACTTCATAATCACCCAGCTCTCCAATCTGTCCAGGTCTCTCTGCAAGGCCTTTCCACCCTCATCAGAGTCCACATTCCTCCAAGTTTGGAGTCGTCAGCAAATTTGCTCAAAACACCTTCTAGTCCTACATCCAAATCACTTATAAAATCATTGAAGAGGACTGGCCCAAAAATGGAGCCTTGAGGGACCCTTCCAATGTTGAAAGAGAGCCTATCAGAAAGATAGGGAGAGATTCTTTAACAGGGCGTGTAGTTACAGAACAAGGGATAATGGTTTTAAACTAAAAAAGGGTAGTTTTAGGTTAAATATTTGGACGAAATTCATTACTCAGAGAGTGGTGAGGCACTAGAACAGGTAGCCCGGAGCAGCTCTGGATGCCCCATCCCTGGAAGTGTTCAAGGCCAAGCTGGACTGGGCTTTGGGTGCCTGATGTAGTGGGAGGTGTCCCTGCACATGGCAGGGGGTTGGAACTGGATGGTCTTCAAGGTTCTTTCCAACCCAAACCATTCTATGATTCTGTGATTGAGCACAGTACATTTCAGAAGAAAGAGGTAAACTGTTAGAAGAAAACACAGAGAAACCTGAAACAAGCTCAATATTGGGCAGTTCCATCAGATTGGATCCTGAAGTGACATTTAAACTTACCTTAGATCACATAATAAACTGGGGACCTAAGTATGCCCTTAATGCTGGTATATGCACCATCTACCAAAGCATTAGATGTGTGTTACAAGGAGTGCATACACTGCGTACATATGTAGAGCAAAGGTAAGACAAGGACTCTGGGTGTGACTTAAAAAAAGAAAAAAGTTCGTGTAAGTGTAATTATAATCACTCTGCAATACGTCTCATAGCAGAACTAGAAGGGCCCAAGGAATATGTAATGTTTAATTTCCTACCCTCAGCTTAGTCTTGTAGCAATTTGCTAGTCCATCATATTTCCTTTTGAGAGATAACCTGAAGAAATCATAATGTTTTTCATCTTATTTCCCACTTAATTCTATTTAAGATCCCAGATACTGTGGCAAAGTTTAACTAAATGGACTATTGTTGATGAAACATAGCCCCAAACTTGAAAGTAAAGATAATTAGGTCAGTAAGTTATTTCAGGTGCACTCATAAGCCTATTTAGCAAGACATAGTTTTCTTGAGCTATTGAAAATGTACCTCACTTCACTTGCTTGCTTTCTTTTTAATGTTTGAAGTTCTGAAAAGGTGTCAATGCAATGTTTAAAGTGGTAATTCTCTCTGTTGCGTGTGCAGACACTCTCACGCATATACATATGTATATATTATAGGCTTTTTTTCATTTTTTATCCAGGTTGTGCACTAGATAAGTGAGGAAATATAGTTCTCCCAATCATCTTGTATTAAACTCCATGTCTCTGCAAGCACTAATGTATTTCTGTACCAGATTGTATTTTCAGAATATCTTGACCCTCAGTACAGAAATAAAGCATTAGAGTATTATTATTATTTTTTTTTTTTTTTGGGGGGGGGGGGTTGGGGCGATTGTTCATGTCTCTGTTTCTTACTCCAATGTGAAAAAACTTGAAATGAGAAAAGATTTTAGTAGCTTCAGCTTTATTTTATGAGTTTGATATTCCCCACCCTGCCTCAGATTATTTTAAAACAATTGACTTTATCAAATTTTCTTTGTCTATCTGGCCAGTTGCTTTCTGTGTTTTCACTCTTAAAACTGTAAGTCTTTTAGTATAGCAGCTCTATCCCACATTTGTGCACAGTGTTAAGTAAAGCAACTCACTGGAGCCTGTGGAAGTTAGAGGAATACAAATTTTAATTTAGAAAACTGATGCAATGGATCCGTCATGTTGGCCATTTCAGTCTATTTACTATATGGAATAAGTAGTCTTTTTTTTTTCCCTTTGTTCCCTAAAAAAAAAAAAAAAAAAAAAAAAAAGTACTGGTCAAAGCCAAATTTACTTTTCTCTTCCTAATAGCAAATTCATTCTCTTGAAGTTGGGATAGGGTGATGGAGAGAGAGGAAGATAAGACATACAATCTCTTTTGTGCTGAAGTTAAGCAAGGAGCTGTGTCCTTTACTCCCACGTACAAAGTGTTGCACAGGTCAGCTAAAGAGTACAGGCAGCCTCTACTTGTTCATTTTACTGGTAACTTTTTAGTATGCTTTCTCTGGGAGGAAATACATGTGTTTTGCAAATTAGGCCCATAGTTCATGTCACGTCTCTTTTTGGCTCTACAGACCCTATTTTAAAAGTGGTAGCTTATCTCTTAGTGGCAGAACTCTGCAGCTCAATACAGCTATAATTTCCCAGAGTGTATAAAATGTACATACATATGACCTCATGTGATACCTGCCATCCTGGCTGAGTCATCAGAAGGTTAGGCAGAAGAAAATTCGAGAGATGGAAATATAATGCTTTACAGCCTCATCCACAAAGGTTTAATTCTGTAGCTGGTATTTCTGCAGAAATCTTGAATGATCTCTGAAGTTGGAAAAACCCATATCACTAGTTACAGGTCCACTCATTGCCTCTAGTTGTTCATTAAAAGTAATTTTCAGAGTTACTGAAGAACTATGGACGGGATACATTCTGTGTTTTAATTACATCACCTCAGACTAAACAACAAAAAAGTCTACTGTATGCATTCAAATGCAAGAAAAATAAATTCAGGAAACTGTTCCATAGCTTTAATTAGTCTGTGTGATTCACTACTGCAATAGATTATAGAGTCAAGTGTAGTAGTGAATTTCAAATGATGCTGGGTATTTTTAGAAAGCAGCAATTATATTTTACCACTGAGCATACCAGGAGAGGCACAAGCTTTCAAACACCATCTGATTTGCTGCAGTCTGTGTGAGGATTTCCCTCGCCCACACATGTAAAGCAGTTCACATCAGGATCTTTTTGGAAATAACTGGGACTTTCCACCCTGTCCCAAAGAAAACAAAAACAACAAAACAAAACAAAACACCACTAACAAAAAACATCAGTGGCTCTTCCCCAGTTTTAGCAGCTATGGATGACAGCAAGGAAATGCCACTTCTGTTGTGAGAAAGATCAGTCAATAGAAGTCTGCACAGTATTGCCCTCATACAAATTCCTATTCATGAATATTGAATATTAAGATGTTCACCAATTTTGTATATTTTACTGATTTCCTTCTCCTAATTAAAATGGGAAACAAATAACTGTATTCCCGTGTGTCACACTTCATTTTGCTTTGGCTGATGAATCAAAAATACTAGATCCCATTGCTATTTTTTTTTTTTAATTTCTTGTATCTTCATGTCCATATTTTAGATATTTTTTCCCATAGTGTGAGTAACACCCTGTAGCCAATAACTTAGACTCAGGCGAAGATCTCAGTGAAGTAGTAATTTATTCATGATTGCAATGGTGGGCACCCCTGAAGCAGGAGAGGGCCCCTACTAGTTCCAAAACACAGTTTATATACTTTTGGATGACAGGACCCTTCCCTGTTTCCCCACTGAGTGGGCAATACAGGTTCACAATCTCAATACCACATTCCTCTCCTCTAAACAATGTAACTCTGCAAAAACATTTCTATTCCCACAATTCCCCCCTTTTCTTCTTTATAGACCGTTGATTTTTGCAAAACTTTTCTCTAAGGTGTAATTTGGTAGATATCTTCCTCTTCTTCACTTTCTTTGCTTTCCATCTCCTCATCATCACCTTATCTGAGTAAGGTGGTGGTTCCATGGTCATTTGTTTCAATAGCACAGTTTCAGTTAACCATTGCACTAGTCCTCTTACACAGGGGATAATGCAGCAACCAACGGCTGTCAATACTCCTGCAACTATGATCAAGGATGTAAATACGCCTAATTTTTCTGCCAATTCACTGGCAAGGGTGGTAAGCCCTTGCAATGCTCTAGTTACTGTGCCACCTGGGGCAGTATTGTTGGGTATAAAAGTGCAACAATGGTTGCTCAGTATCACACACACACCTCCTTTCTCCATGAGCATCATATCTAATGCTATTCTGTTTTCCCAAGACATTTTGTTGGTGGCATCTAGTTATTCAGCAATTCCTCTTATCACATTCATTGTATAATTTATGAACCTCTGCTGATAAATATAATTAATCCAATCCATATTCTTATTGATTGTTACCCACCAGAACAGAGGCTCAAACCCTGCAGCAATTTGATTCCTGCCTTTCTGTTCATCGGGAACTCCTCTAGGCACCCCAGCAGAATCTATCATCAAATGATACTCCTAAGTTTCTTTTACTTCTTCTGGGTATTTGTGATGTTTTTCTTTCAAATGCCAGGGTGAAGGGTATAGCTAATTGAACAAGTGCACAAGTGCCTCCCCAGTTAGATGGTAGAGTGGACTGTAAGATCTTCCCTCCACAGTACCACCAGAGATCCACCCTGGGGATCTCAAGTCTTGAGCAGTTTCCCATCAAGTCCTTGGTAGCACAAGACAATTTCTCCCAGATGCTGGGTAGCACTCACACCCTGCCGTGAGAGGCAAGCTGTATGGTTACCAATAGCTGTAGAGAATGCAGGGGGAGCCCTGATATTGCTATCACACAAGGAACAGCAAAGAGAGACTTACAGGCCTCATTTTCCCAGGCAGTCTTTTCTTGGTACAATGCAATCATACATCGCATCTCCTGGGAATGCTTGGTCCACCCCCATGGGAAGGGCACAATCTGGGCAATCAGTCATCCCGAGGCACAAGCATAGCCATAGCTATGGTTGAGACTCTGGACAGTGTATTTGACCTGTTCTATCCAGGCATTCACATCCCCATATCCTGTTTCAATCTCAAATGTTTGAACTACTACACTTCAAAGAGGGCCTCCTGTTTTCTCTCCTGTTTTCTCCCTTTCTCTGGTGGCAATAGAGGATCGTTGCCATACAGCTATTCTCAATCTGGCTGTTGGGTCTCTCCCAGTTATTTGTTCTCTCTGCTTAATTGTCGCTGGGCATTTAAATCTCCACAAGCTAACACCTCACAAGCATCAAACGTGATGGATTGTGGTACATAACCCTCTGTCACAGTCATCCATATTTTGACGGGGTATCCCATCTTATTATTATCTGGTCATGCCTTTTCCAAGTTGCCAATTGACCAAGGCCTTCTCTAAGGCCTGTAATTACTAGAAACAAAATTAACAGTTGAATTTTCCCTGTTGTTATTTTTAACCTGTAGGTTTCCAAATAATTATCAACACAAAGAATAAGATATATGTACTACTAGAACAAAAACCCCTTGGGAGCACTTCGATTTGCTATAGGCCAGTCCTTTCTCTCACTTGCAAGCCACACTCATTAGTTACCTGTGAAAATAAAAGGTTAGTTTACAATTGTAAGCTCTTATCCTGCTCAGAGTCCACTATGAGATTTTTCTCTTTGATTTCAACTTCCAACAAGTCTTCTGTAGGAACAGCTTCCCAGGTACTAGGGTCGACAGGTGCCTTCATTCGAGTATAGGGAGTCTAACCTTTTTCTGCAGTTCTTACGGCTGTTTCAGTGGTTAGTGATTGTCCTTCCCATTCAGGCCAGAGTTGATTCTTTCTGGGTCCGAATCAGGACCCAATTTCCTGGGCGATAGTGGTGAATGGGGAATTCCAAAGGTGGGCTTTGAGCCAACAGCCCACGGGTCCTGAGAGATGACAAAGAAGACAACCCCATAATACAGTTCTTAAGAAGACTTTTGTTTCGAATTGTGGTATCTCATCCCTTCTGCCCAGATAGGGCAATCCGAACAGCATCTCATATGGTGAAATTCCTATATCCTTTTTTGGTGCTGTTTGAACCTGTAGGAGTAAGCATTTTACCCAAGGAAGTTGGGTTTCTAACACTAATTTAGTTAATTGCTTCTTTAATGTCTGGTTCATTTACTCCACCTGTCCAGAAGAGGAGGGGTGCGTTAACCCTTGCAGTAAAGCCAGTCACGTGGTCAATTAGGACAAACAAGTAACTCAGTAAAGTCTACCTGTATACTCTGAAAAAGTTGAATCCCTGGCTCCCATCCACCTCTAGGTGGGTTACAGATGACCTTTTTATTTGCCTTTTGACATACGGTACATCCTCTGCGTATTTGCTTTGCTAAAGTGTATATTCCTACACTGACAATCTTTCTTAGCACAACATCACACATTGCTTGCACCTCCCAATGCCAATGTAAAACAGTTAGTATTTGCCTCATTGGTGCTTTATTCAGCATTTCTCTCCGATCAGGGAGTATTCATTTTCCTTCAGACTTGGTGGCTCCTGATTCCTTAAAAAAAAAAATCTTTCTCTTAAAACTTTTTGGTTCTTTCTTAGTTTTCAACAATTCCCTGAATCCTCTCTGGATTTATTCTTTGTTTTCCCTCCGACTTTAGATGCCTTAAATACTTGACTTCTTTTTCTACATATTGTAATTTGTTTTTCAATATTCCCAAGCCCTGGTTTCCCAGAAAGTTGAATAGCTTGTTAGTAGCTTCCTTCACGACTGTTTTCTCCTGTCCTGAGAATAAAAATATATCCACATATTTGTAACAGCAATACTTCCTTGGGAGGTTGTAATTGCTCCAAAATCTGTTCTAGAACTTGCCCAAATAAATTGGTGGCCCTGTAAACCCCTGAGGTAAAACTGTCCATCTGTATTGTTGGTTCTGCCCCCACTTCAGGGTCTTTCCAGTCAGAGGTGAGTATATCTTTGCTCTCAAGGCCTGAGAGCACTCCATTAGTAACAGTTATTCCAGTCTAACACTTTACTATTTGAATGCCCAATTTCATCATCAAATCCTTTCAAAATAAGTTAATTTTATCATTTTATCCCCTAGTCATTGATCATTTTATCCCCTAGTCTCAGCTTCATATCCCTCAAAAGTGGCATGGTTATCCCAGCCCCTTCTACCCCCATCACTTTTTAGGGTTTCATTAGTTAATTTAATCCCTGATACTTTACAAGCCAGTAATGACCTAGGTGCCCCAGTATATTGGGTTCAATGGCAAGGTTCTGGGGGGCTGCAGTGGCAGCCCCCACGAAAAAAAATCCAGAAGCCTCCCCATGGCAGATAAGGGAAATTTCATCTGGCCCCAAAGGGGCCCATCGCTGCCCAGAGCCAAGCCATGAGCAACACAGTCCGTGCCTCTGTGAAAGCACATCCATGAAAACAAACAAAAACCTGCTGCTCAACAGCAGCTGGGAGAGTGAGGAGTGAGAAACCTCCCTGCAGACACTAAGGTCAGCACAGAAGGAGGGGGAGGAGGCGCTCCAGGCACCGGAGCTGAAGCCCCCCTGCGGCCTGTGGAGATGCCTCTGGTGGAGCAGGCTGTCCCCTCCTCACCCCCCCTTCCCGATACTAGGGAAACTAACCAAACACCACAGCATATATACTAAAACTTATAGACTGTTACTTAGATCATGCCTACAAACTCTTTCCCTGCTCATTCAACCTCAAACAGCTCTGTCAAACACTACACACCTCACCTTTAACACCTTCAGTAACCCTTTTTAACTTACTTTCACCAAAGTCTCAGTCATTGGCCAATTTAATTCCATACCTTTCTCCCTCCAGGATGCTGAAACAACGTATCAGTATACCATATTTCATCCCATTTTCCTTCTCTCTTCCTTCTTCCACTCTGGATATTCCTATTCAAAGTGGCCAGCCTGGCCACACTTAAAATATCTTATCAAAGCCTGTCCCTGCTAGGATTCAGGCTGCAACACAGGCAGCCTTCCTTGCCTGCCATTCCTTCATCTCTCTTCCTCTCCTTTCCATCCTAGCCCTGTCTCCCCCTGAAGATTTTCTTCCTCATTCTCCAGCATCAGATAGATTGTGAACCTGGATTACCCACTCAGTGGGGAAGCAGGGGAGGGTCCTGTCATCCAAAAGCATATAAACTATGTTTTGAAACTAGTAGGGGCCCTCTCCTGCTTGTGGGGCGCCTGCTATTTCAATCACGAATAAATTACTACTTCACTGAGATCCTCGCCTGAGCCTAAGTTATTGGCTACGGAATGTTTCTCACAATTTGGGGGCTCGTCTGTTTTTATGCTATACTCTAGTAAATTCTAATACATGAAATATTTCTGTTTTTATCATTATACTCTAATGATAATGATATTTTGAGTCTTAGCTGCTATCAGTGGTTTCTTTTCTGCCTCTCTCAAATGTATTTAGAAATGTATTTAGAAACATGTTTTCTGACATTTGTTTCATGTTGTCTCTCATCACATCCCTTTCCACACCGTATTCCTTTCTCATAGTACACAATATCATTTATTTCTGACTTTTGTTCTCTATTTAATTTCAGATCATACAGCTTGTACTAGAGCTCCATCTGCTGTAGGATGTCCCTATAATTGTTCTAGTTGGTTATTTACAATAAATAACACGGCCTTACCTTGAAGCTTTATCTTTGAAATTTTACACCAATTACACAGATGTGCAGGCTGAATCAGATCAACAAATATAGTCTTAGTCACCTAGGAAATAACTAATAAGAAATTTTATTTAAAGGGTGTAAGGCGGAACTTCTGCAGTTATACTCAAAGGAAATGTAAAGCAAAATTTCAAGAAGTTGTACTACCTCAGATTCAATACAATTACCATTTATTTGCTTTTAAAAATAATATTTTGATGCTGAGTGCTTACAGTTTAAAACCACGATATGTTAAAATATAAGATACTAACGGTTTCTCCTTGACTGAAAAGAGACTAAAAGTCTGTGTCATTTCATAATGCCATGGATCCCTATTTAATGTTGGCGTGACACCTAGCCTAGTCTGTAGGTTAAAGCAGTGGAAGTAAAACTTCTCTTTGAGAAATTAATTTTGAGATATCCAACTGCTCTCTGTACCTAGTCTAAGGATCTGTTAACAGGCATGATCTGTGAGAGGTCAAAAATATTTTAGTTCTGAAAATTTATGTCAATTCAGTTTATTTTCTACTTCAAAATCATGCTGATATATATACTAAATATTTGGCTTCTTCTATTTCCATGATAATATTTTTTTCTGTAAATATTGGCATTTAAGTTGATGCTATGCACACCTACATAATGCATTTGTAAGAGGCAATCAAGAAACAAAAAAGTGTAATTTCCTGCTCCTCTTTTAGCAGTCTAGTGATAATAATGTTACTTGAACATATTCAGGGAATAATGTTGATGCCAAAATCAATTCCATTCTTTGTTAGGCTGATGGAGTATTGTTATAATAATAAATATTGTTTAATGCCCTGATGATCTCTCTTCTCTTCGGGGTGTGCCAGAATTGCTAGACCTGCTGTTTTGTAAAAAACATCTTTACAGTCTTTTCAACCCATCAGGCTGAGAAGTCTGGAACTGCACCACAGAAACAAGTTAAACTGGAAAGGTCTACTTTTGTAAGAAAAAGAGAGAAGAAATTTTTTTGTTTCTTTGTTTGTTTAGTTTGTATTCTTGATAATGCATGGAGGGCTATGACTGCGATCCTAACAGTAAAGAAAGAAGTTTTGGTATCCTAAGTCCAGCAGTTTCTTAAGATTAACTGCTACAGCAGAGAAAAAACGTAAGCAAGAATTTGCTCTGACAAAGGAGGTAAGATGACTGAGCTCTGAAATAAAACAGAATCAACTTTAATTCACCGAATAAAAATTTGTCCTTTATCAATTCTTGTCTGAGAATTCACTGTCATCTTCCACATTCTTCAGGAGTATGCAAAGTCAAGTCTAGGGAGACCACAGTGCTTTGAAAGCAAGGTATGTCTTGAGAGAAGAAAATGGTGCAGACTAGCTCTGGTCCTAAAATGTATTAATATGGACCACCTATGTAAAAATGTTTTACCTTTCCCAGCATCTTAGGAACCCTCAGCCATTCTTTATTGGAAAGCTCGTAGCTTTCCTGAGTATCAGCGACTTTGAGCATGGACAACTGTTTTTTGGTTAGGTCTTACTTTCAGTACATTAAAAACATAAATTATTCAAGGAAAACAAAAATACCTTGATTGACAAAATACTTTTGAAACAAGTGGAAATAAATTGTGACCAAGACAAACAAACAAACAAACAAAATCAAACAAACAAACAGAGGATGTGAATAGCAAAGCCCAGAAAACGAACTAAGCAGTGTAGAAAACTGATAAAGTGAAATGATGCAAGGAGGAATAATCAAGAAGAATTAAGAGAGTTTTTCAAGGTTGTTAAATCATCATAACCCCCTTCATACAGTATGAGATGAAATGTATCAGCCTGCAGTCTCAAAAAGCAAAAGCATTTAATTTTTACTCTTTAGTTGCAGAAGGCAGAACAGAAACCCACTTGTGAAAAAGTTAACATTTTAAAAAATTGCAAAAAGCAATCTATACTGATAAAATGAGCGATTTCAGTCCATTTAGTTCTCTGACAAAGAACTGAAAAGTAATCCAGCAGAGACATACTGTCAAATAAACCAAAACATTGTATGGGAAAACTACTTTACATAGGAGATAAATATACAAAAACATCCAATGACTGGAAGTTGAAGCTAGGAAATTAACAGTAAAAACTATTTCCATTTGAAATAGAATAGATAGTTGCTAATTCAGTTTGCCAATGTTTGCTCTTCAACTGTACATCTATCTCATCAGAACTGTGAGAGATTTTATTTCAAACAGGAATTAATTTAGGACAGTCTAATGATGTGCATTATTCAAGAAGCTGGTTTAGATGATCCCAGTAGTTCCTTCCAGCTTCACAATTTCTAATGTAATTTGTTAGTTACAGTACATTTCATGACATATCATTGCCATGATACGTCTGTCTTCTGCCACGGCCAAGGATATAATAGCTGTCTGCAATTAAAATAAAGCATTTATTCAGGCTAAGCTTTGATAATGCCTTCATTATGAGGAATAAAAACTGTTGCCAGGGCAATGGACTATATAGGAAAATACAACCCAGCATACCATATATTAAATACATATTAAACAGTTTCAATATTTCCTTTTTGTGTGTGTATATTTGTTGATGGTCCTCAATGCACTAGTTAAGCTCAAAGATCCTACCTTAGTAAACAAACAAATAAACAAAAAGTTGTCTAGTAGCTCATTTCTGTTGATATATTTAAGAAAAATGTCTTGAAAGGTAACCTGGGCCTGTTCGTAAAGCTGATACTACACTGGAAAGATACAGTAATGCTGCAGTAATTGCCTGTGTTCAGTTTTTGTGTTAAGAAAATAGCTACTTTGTGTACTATTTTCCAAGAAATAAAAACAGGGGAGGGGGCTGAGGAGGGAGGGGTAGGAGAACATGTTGCAATGGAGTTGAACAGATAATCATTCCTAAAGTACTTGAGTAACGCTAAGCTTTAGGAAACTTAGCTGAAGATGCCTTAATGCTGTAACAGTTAATCGACTCAAGTGTTATAAAGTGTCATAAAATATGTTTCAGTGTTAGTGGACTTAAATTATATGAAGTAGACTATAAAACAAAACAAAACAAAACAAAAAAGGCAAAAAAAAAACAACAGTGTGAGTTCCTCAAAGCAGCAAGAACTGGAGCATTTAAAATTTGGTAGTTAGTGTGAAGAATATTACTGTAAAAGAAATGAAGAATTGCTCTAAATTATAATAACAAATTCTGTTGTCATAAAAGACTATATCTGCTGTTTACGTGTTTTCAATGGGTGTTTTGTTCACCTGGAAGCAGATAATTTGACTCTGTTTTACAGTCTGTGTAGTATTAAAAGTTACTCTTCTTAGCTGAGAACCACCTCCTGTTAAGACCTCCTGCAATATACAAAGAAAAAAAAATAAAGAAAAAAAAACACATCCTGGTTAGTTAGATGTAATTGTGTTACTCCACCCTGTGACTTATGATAAAAGGCTGTTGATGTCATTAATTTTAAGGGGAAAAAAATCTTCCTTTAATTAGAGGGGAAAAGTAGCAAGCAAATAAGATTACTCCTTGGTCATGGGTATTCGTTCATGAACAGGTTATTATCATCACCTGTGACTGAAAAATACTGTCACAAAAGAGCACGAAGCATAAGCTAATTAATGAGTTTGGAATTGTTGGAAAATGATATTGCTGATATTATGGAAAGCTAGAAAGATTTAATAAAAATACTTTGGCATAGTATTTATTATTTTCTAATTCAGATGACAATTGCTTTTAGTTTCATATGTTGGTCTTACACTTTATTTTCAATAAGCTAGTTGTCGTGGTTTAACCCGGCTGGCAGCTAAACACCACGCAGCCGTTCGCTCACCCTCCCCCCTCCCTCTCTGGGACGGGGGAGAGAAATGGAAAGTGAAGCCCGTGAGTTGAGATAAAGACAGTTTAATAAGACAGGACAGGAAAATAATAATAACAAAATAATAATAACAATAATAACAATAATGTTACAATGGTGATAATAGGAAAGTAATAATAATATGTACAAACAAGTGATGCACAATGCAATTGCTCACCACCCGCTGACCGATGCCCAGCTTAACCCCGAGCAGTCCGGCCCCCTCCCCCCGGCTAGCCACCCCTATATATTGTTTAGCATGACGTCAGATGGTATGGAATACCCCTTTGGCTAGTTCGGGTCACCTGTCCTGGGTCTGTCCCCTCCCAGCTCTTACTGCACCCCCAGCCTGCCTGTTGGCAGGACAGAGCAAAAGGCTGAGATGTCCTTGGCTTGGTATAAGCACTGCTCTGCAGCAATTAAAACATCGGGGTGTTATCAGCACTCTTCTCATCCTAAGCCAAAACACAGCATTCCACCAGCTACTAGGAAGAAAATCAATTCTGTTCTAACTGAAACCAGGACATCTATCCACCCCTTATTCCATACCATTTATGTCATGCTCAGGTTATACTCTTTTCCATACATTCTAATTAGTCACCTACAGTAGTCATAGTAGTGATAACATACAGTATTATATAGTAATTAACAAGGTACAATTCAGTTCATGGGCTATTCTCACCCATTATTAAATCTCCTTGAGGTACACACCGGACCTCTCCGTTCTTTTGCATCACCCACCAAGTGTATCCAGGTCCCTGAGCGAAAACAATTCCACGAATAGGTTTGCCTTTTCCTGAGGCAGGAGTAGCCCAGACTGTTTTACCCAGCATATTTCTTACATGCACTACAGGAACTTTATCCCCATCTACAGTACGTAACAGGTTTGATTGGGCAGGTCCAGCTCGGTTGGCAGATCCCCTAGTATTGACTAACCAGGTGGCCTTTGCCAAATGCGTATCCCAATTTTTGAATGTCCCAGCGCCCATTGCTTTCAATGTAGTCTTTAACAGTCCGTTGTATCGTTCAACTTTCCCGGAGGCTGGTGCATGATAGGGGATGTGATACACCCACTCAATACCATGTTCTTTGGCCCAAGTGTCTATAAGGTTGTTTCGGAAATGAGTTCCATTGTCTGACTCTATTCTTTCTGGGGTACCATGTTGCCATAGGACTTGCTTTTCAAGGCCTAGGATAGTGTTCCGGGCGGTGGCATGAGGCACAGGATATGTTTCCAGCCATCCGGTGGTTGCTTCCACCATTGTAAGTACGTGGCGCTTGCCATTGCGAGTTTGAGGGAGTGTGATGTAATCAATCTGCCAGGCCTCTCCATATTTATATTTCAGCCATCGTCCTCCATACCAAAGAGGCTTTGACCGTTTGGCTTGCTTGATTGCAGCACATGTTTCACAGTCATGAATAACCTGTGCTATAGCGTCCATGGTCAGGTCCACCCCTCGATCACGAGCCCATCTGTATGTTGCATCTCTACCTTGATGGCCTGAGGTGTCATGGGCCCATCGAGCTATAAATAATTCACCTTTATGCTGCCAATCCAGGTCCACCTGAGCTACTTCAATCTTAGCAGCCTGATCCACCTGCTGGTTGTTTTGATGTTCTTCAGTAGCCCGATTCTTGGGCACATGAGCATCTACGTGACGTACTTTCACAGCCAGGTTCTCTACCCGAGCAGCAATGTCTTGCCACAAAGCAGCAGCCCAGATGGGTTTGCCCCTACGCTGCCAGTTGTTTTGCTTCCATTGCTGTAACCATCCCCACAGGGCATTTGCTACCATCCATGAATCGGTGTAGAGATAGAGAACTGGCCATTTTTCTCGTTCAGCAATGTCTAAAGCCAGCTGAATGGCTTTCACTTCTGCAAACTGACTCGATTCACCTTCTCCCTCAGCAGCTTCTGCAACTCGTCGTGTAGGGCTCCATACAGCAGCCTTCCATCTCCGATGCTTCCCCACAATACGACAGGACCCATCAGTGAACAGGGCATATTTCTTTTCATTCTCTGGTAACTGGTTGTACAGTGGGGCTTCTTCAGCACGACCCACCTCCTCCTCGGATGACATCCCAAAGTATTTGCCTTCTGGCCAGTCCATAATCACTTCCAATATTCCTGGGCGACTGGGGTTTCCTATGCGAGCCCGCTGAGTAATCAGTGCAACCCACTTGCTCCACGTAGCATCAGTTGCATGATGCGTAGAAGGGACCCTTCCCTTGAACATCCAGCCTAGTACCGGTAATCGGGGTGCTAGGAGGAGCTGCGCTTCAGTACCGACCACCTCCGAAGCAGATCGAACTCCTTCATATGCTGCCAATATCTCCTTTTCAGTTGGAGTATAGCGGGCCTCAGATCCTCTGTATCCCCGACTCCAAAACCCCAGGGGCCGACCTCGAGTTTCCCCAGGTTCTTTCTGCCAGAGGCTCCAGGTGGGGCCGTTCTCCCCGGCTGCAGTGTAGAGCACATTCTTTACATCTGGTCCTGTTCGAACTGGCCCAAGGGCTACTGCATGGACTATTTCCTGCTTGATTTGTTCAAACGCTTGTCGTTGTTCAGGGCCCCATTCAAACTCATTCTTCTTACGGGTTACTTGGTAGAGCGGGTTTACAATCAGACTGTAATTTGGGATGTGCATTCTCCAAAACCCCACAACACCTAGGAAAGTCTGTGTTTCTTTTTTGTTAGTTGGTGGAGACATAGCTGTTATTTTGTTGATCACATCCATTGGGATTTGACGACGCCCATCTTGCCATTTTATTCCTAAAAACTGGATCTCTCGTGCAGGTCCTTTGACTTTATTTTGTTTTATGGCAAAACCGGCTTTCAGAAGGATTTGGACTATTTTCTTCCCTTTCTCAAAAACTTCCTCTGCTGTGTCACCCCACACAATAATGTCATCGATGTACTGCAGGTGTTCAGGAGCTTCCCCCTGCTCTAGTGCAGACTGGATCAGCCCATGGCAAATGGTAGGGCTGTGTTTCCACCCCTGGGGCAGCCGATTCCAAGTATATTGAACTCCCCTCCAAGTGAAGGCAAATTGTGGCCTGCACTCTGCTGCTAGAGGGATGGAGAAAAATGCATTAGCGATATCAATTGTGGCGTACCACTTGGCTGCCTTCGATTCAAGTTCGTACTGAAGTTCCAGCATGTCCGGCACTGCAGCACTCAGTGGTGGCGTCACTTCGTTCAGGCCACGATAGTCCACTGTTAGTCTCCACTCGCCACTAGACTTTCGCAGTGGCCATATGGGACTATTGAAAGGTGAATGAGTCTTGCTGATCACTCCTTGGCTCTCCAACTGACGAATTAGCTTATGTATGGGAATCAGGGAGTCTCGGTTAGTGCGATATTGCCGCCGGTGCACAGTTGTGGTAGCGATTGGCACTTGCTGTTCTTCGACCCTCAGCAACCCCACAACAGAGGGGTCCTCTGAGAGACCAGGCAAGGTAGATAATTGTTTAATGCCTTCTGTCTCTAAGGCAGCTATACCAAAAGCCCACCGGAACCCTTTTGGGTCCTTGCAATACCCTCTTCTAAGATAGTCTATGCCAAGGATACATGGAGCATCCGGGCCAGTTACAATGCGGTGCTTTTCCCACTCATTCCCAGTCAGACTCACTTCAGCCTCCAATACAGTCAACTGCTGAGATCCGCCTGTCACTCCACAAATATAGATGGGCTCTGGTCCTTTATATCTCGATGGCATTATAGTACATTGTGCACCGGTATCTACTAAAGCCTTATACTTCTGTGCGTCTGACGTGCCAGGCCATCGAATCCACACAGTCCAATAAACTCGATTGTCCCTTTCCTCCCCCTGGCTGGAGGCAGGGCTCCCCTAATCCTGGTCAGAATCTTCTTCATTTCTGTGTTTGAAGGACTGTCTGCTGGAAGTTGGAGCAGCAAACTTTTCAGAGAATCCCTTTTTCTTGATTGTTTTCTTTTGCAACTCACGTACCCGTGCCTCTAGGGTCGCAGTAGATTTTCCATCCCATTTTCTCATGTCCTCTCCATGGTCTCGTAAGTAAAACCACAGGGTGGCACGGGGTGAGTACCCACCATATCGTCTTCCTTGTGTGGATGAACGCCTACCCCTGATAGCTGAGACACTGCTCTGTACAGGTATGGAGGAGAATAATCTCTCTTCAAGTTGGTGAACCTTTTCAGAAAGTTTCTCCACAGTGTTCTCTTTTGGTCGGTGGACACTGGTTGGTTCAGGTGGGGAGGATGATAGATTCTCTTCAAGTTGGTGAACCTTTTCAGAAAGTTTCTCCACAGCTGAGACGCAGGCCTGTAAGGAAGAGGAGAGACTTTCTTCGTACTGCCGGAGTTGTTTAGCCACTTCATCCACTGTGGGTTCCTCATCCTCTTTCCAGGCCATTATTGCCAATGAGCTGGCATATGATGATGGTGCACTCCGTACAAACTTCCGCCACATGGGTTGTGTACACCTGACTTCATCTGGATCTTTGGATGTTTGTCTGAGGTCTGGATCCTCATAAATCACTTCCCGTACGGCTAATTCCCTCAGGTACTGGATTCCCTTCTCCATAGTGGTCCACTTGCCTGGTAGACATAAAAGTTCTTCCTTGAAGGGATACCTTTCCCTCACAGCTGAGAGGAGACGCCTCCAGAGGCTGTGAGATTGTGCTCCATCTGCAATTGCTTTGTCAATGCCTGCATCTCTAGCAAGGGATCCCAGTCGCTTGGCTTCCCTGCCATCTAATTCCACACAATTGGCTCCAGTGTCCCAGCACCGGAGCAGCCAGGTGACAAGCTGCTCACCTATACAGCGACCAAAATCTTTTCGCACATCTCGTAACTCACGCTCGTTTAGGCTTCGGGTAGTTACTGTTGATTTTTCGGCATCCTCATCTTCCTCCTCCTGAACCCTTGATGGCCCAGCGTCGTCGTCGTCTCCGTCGTCTCTATACCTAGATTTGGCAGAAGACTCTCTGCGTTCTAAACGACCTGAATCTCTATACCATTTTTTCACCTTCTCTACAGGGGCAGCTTGCACTGCTACTGCTCGTTTCTCCGACCTTGTTACAGGGTCTGCCACAGAGGTTGGAATACCCTCTGCAGGGTCGACTTGCACTGCTACAGCTCGTTTCTCTGACCTTGTTACAGGGTCTGCCACAGAGGTTGGAATACCCTCTGCAGGGTCAACTTGCACTGCTACAGCTCGTTTCTCTGACCCCGTTACAGGGTCTGCCACAGGGGTTGGAATACCCTCTGCAGGGTCAACTTGCACTGCTACAGCTCTTTTCTCTGACCCAGCCACAGGAGCTGGAGCGGCTGCGGGAGCTGGAGCAGCTGCAGGAACCGGAGCTGGAGTGGCTGCAGGAACTGGAGTTGGAGCAGTTGCAGGAGCTGGGACTGGAGTAGCAGCAGGAGCTGGAACTGGAGCGGCTGCAGGAGCTGGAACTGGAGTGGCTGCAGGAGCTGGGACTGGAGCAGCTGCAGGAGCTGGAACTGGAGCGGCTGCAGGAGCTGGAACTGGAGCGGCTGCAGGAGCTGGAACTGGAGCGGCTGCAGGAGCTGGGATTGGAGCGGCTGCAGGAGCTGGGACTGGAGCGGCTGCAGGAGCTGGGACTGGAGCGGCTGCAGGAGCTGGGACTGGAGCGGCTGCAGGAGCTGGGACTGGAGCGGCTGCAGGAGCTGGGATTGGAGCATCTGCAGAAGCTGGAACTGGAGCGGCTGCAGGAGCTGGAACTGGAGTGGCTGCAGGAGCTGGGATTGGAGCATCTGCAGAAGCTGGGACTGGAGCGGCTGCAGGAACTGGGACTGGAGCGGCTGCAGGAGCTGGGACTGGAGTGGCTGCAGGAGCTGGGACTGGAGCAGCTTCAGGAGCTGGGACTGGAGCGGCTGCAGAGTCCACCGTAGGGGTCACAGTGGCCGTTGGATCTGTCACAGGGCTTGGAGTGGCCGCAGGGTCTGTCACTAAGTTGATAGCAGTATCAATGGCAGCTCGATAGGCATGAGCCAGGCCCCAGCATGTTACAATGATTTGTGTTACTTTGGAACTGCCAGAATCATGACACCTTTTTCTCAAGCATTCTGCCAGTTTTTGAGGATTTTGCAGTTGTTCAGGGGTGAATTTCCAAAACACTGGGGGTGCCAACTGCTCCAGATGCCTGCCCATATCCTCCCATACTCCCTGCCACCCACAACTATACTGCCTCCGGGCAGATCTCCGGATGAGCTTCCTAAGTAGTTGTTTAACTTTAAGCAGAACCTGAAGCGCATTCAGGAGGCAGAACAACAAGACTATGCTGGTCTGAGTATCCCAAGGATATTCAATATCTTGGAGAGCTATTGTAGCAAGCTCGGAGGGTAAGAGGGTGGTGAAGGAGGAAGGCATAGTGATCCAGGAGGATACAGAGGGTGGTGAAGGAGAAAGGGAGAGTAATCAAGTAAGAGAAAATATCTTCCCCTTTCCCCTCCACAGATTGACTCCCTAATGGAAAAAAACAATAGGTATAATTGCTAATAGTTTCCAAGATACAGTTTCCAAAATACAGAGTCGACGATGTTACTGAGTACAAATACCAAGTTAGAGTCATGACCAGATATCTCATCGTCTCATAAGCCATTGCTACAACACTCAGTACCATAATGATCTGAAACCAGGGCCCGGAGAGGATAAACAACATGACAGAGAGCAAATACGGAAAATAATGTACTATAATACTCAATTTGGAAAACAGGCGCAGCAGAGTTGAGATTAAAGCAATCAGCATTATGACAAGTGACTATTAAGCAGGTCTAATACTTACACCAATTTTAGTTTAACACACTGTGGTCAGATCTGCCGTTATCTCAACCTTTCGAGCCCCACGTTGGGCGCCAAAAAGACTGTCGTGGTTTAACCCGGCTGGCAGCTAAACACCACGCAGCCGTTCGCTCACCCTCCCCCCTCCCTCTCTGGGACGGGGGAGAGAAATGGAAAGTGAAGCCCGTGAGTTGAGATAAAGACAGTTTAATAAGACAGGACAGGAAAATAATAATAACAAAATAATAATAACAATAATAACAATAATGTTACAATGGTGATAATAGGAAAGTAATAATAATATGTACAAACAAGTGATGCACAATGCAATTGCTCACCACCCGCTGACCGATGCCCAGCTTAACCCCGAGCAGTCCGGCCCCCTCCCCCCGGCTAGCCACCCCTATATATTGTTTAGCATGACGTCAGATGGTATGGAATACCCCTTTGGCTAGTTCGGGTCACCTGTCCTGGGTCTGTCCCCTCCCAGCTCTTACTGCACCCCCAGCCTGCCTGTTGGCAGGACAGAGCAAAAGGCTGAGATGTCCTTGGCTTGGTATAAGCACTGCTCTGCAGCAATTAAAACATCGGGGTGTTATCAGCACTCTTCTCATCCTAAGCCAAAACACAGCATTCCACCAGCTACTAGGAAGAAAATCAATTCTGTTCTAACTGAAACCAGGACACTAGTATACAAGCACAGTGGCGCTTTTTGGATTTAGTGTTTTCTAAAATGTTAATGTGTGCTTATTTTTTAAATATGAAAAATATTATTTACTGAAGTATTCATCAGTTTCTTTGGTCTTCTGTTAAGGATGTTAAGAATGAATTTAAGCTAGATAATAACTTGCTTATTTGTTATCTGTCTACAACATTTGTTACAAAGTAAGAGAGATAAAAATTCAAGTTTATACATGTATGGCTTTAAACAATGAAAGGACATAAGTATATTTAAATTATCCAGAGTATTTTAGAATAGAATATGGTAAATCTAAAATATAATCAACATACATAATATTAGGTTTGTATAATCAATTCTAAAAACTTGTGCAGGAAGTGTCCACGGTGCTTCATTGTCAGTTTGTTAGTCTCTCAAAATAAACATACTTCTGCTTGAGAAAAGGCACTGGCTTTGCAAGGTACAGTTGCTTGCACAAATGAACACAACTGTGGAGCTTTCCTTGGTGAAGATTACACAGTAGGACAGGAGATCCAGAGAAAATGTGGTTAAAATCCCATCTCCATTAAATTCTACTTAATAAGTTCATTTTATTCCAAATTTCTAGATCAAATACTGATTAAGTCTTCCAGACTTCCAAACTCACAAACTTCTCTGAATAAATACATAAGAGCTGAAAGTATAAACAAGGTAAGAAAAATTTGCATCACAAGAAAATTTATTTATTTAAGTGGATTCCATTATAAAGCCTTCTGATTTCCTGAGGTTTAATGAATTATTTCTAACTTTTTGCAGTACAGGACACTACTTTTATAATTCTGACTTGGGAGGACTCAGCTATGCATTAGAATTTCTGTACATTTTATCTATATAAACTCAGATGAAAGAAAATAAGCCAGCTTCAACTCAATGGTGCCATACTTGCTTAGAGAGTCGTCATCACCCTTCTACCATACAGGACAATCTGAACTCATATTCCCTCATAAAACCTGTTTCCCAGACATACCATGATACATTCAGCATCACTCTCTTAATCTTTTCATTTTTTTGAACACAATTCTGGGAACTTAAACGGATTTTGAAAGCTTAGTGCTGAAAATAATTTTCTTGTTCTGTTAATACTAAAATATTTTCTTGATCACTGTTAACACTGACTTTCTGGCTCCCTTTAACACTATAATAATAGTCATTAAGGTGTTTATGGTCATAATCAGAATAATGTGATGTGTTGGGGTCTCTTTGTATTATTCTGTAAAGATCAATCACCTTTTAAGAGCCTCTTTAGAAGCCCATGTTTAAATTGTGAATTCATGAGATCAGTGTGAAATTGTATGCTGAAAATCATACAGTTTAGCTGTCTCAAATATTGGAGATTTCATTCTATAAATGTATTTTTACTCCATTAAAATTTGATGATAATAAGAAGTGTTCATTTTAATTGGAACTGTAGAAATCACATTTTGCAGAGCTTGCTCAAAGAAGAGGATTCAATTTCATGCTCTTCCTGATAGTCAAAATTCATTTCAATACTAAAAATAAAAAATAAACATTCTATCAGTTTACATGACTATTGGAGTACATTGAAAATACATTTTTAGATCAAAGTGATAGCTTTCTCCTTATTAATTTCAGTAAACGTAGTGTATAGTATGTTTTCACCATCATTCTGGACCTGAGAATCTATTTGAAATTGCAGTTCAAACATTAACATCACATGTGAAATAGCATGTATTTACTAAAATACAATTTCTTGAAAAACAGTAACCTCTATAGCTCACTTCTGGCTTTAGCATGTTTTCTGTAAAGCCAATGACAAATTTGTTTGTGATGCAGGATGATAGAATCACAGAATCACAGAATTGTAGGTTGGAAGGGACCTCAAGAGATCATCGGGTCCAAGCCCCCTGCCAAAGCAGTTTCCCTAGAGCAGGCTGCATCCAGACGGGCCTTGAATATCTCCAGAGAAGGAGACCCCACAACCTCCCTGGGCAGCCTGTTCCAGTGCTCCGTCATCCTCACTGCGAAGAAGTTCTTTTTCATGTTGGTGTGGAACTTCCTGTGCTCCCATTTGTGGCTAGTACTCCTTGTCCTGTCACCACAAACCACTGAAAAGAGGTTGGCCAAATCCCTCTGTCTCACATAAGGAGAGGATAGGATCATTTCCATTAAAATTTTAGGAAAGTTAGTAAAAACATCTGCTTTTAAAATGTATGGGCACACATGTTTTACAATATTAACTGTTTCACTTACAGTTAAAAGTTTGAGAATTGGCTTATGAGGGATGAATAGAACAATGACTCAAGATACAAGGTGGAATTACGTACAATGAGATCTTTCAGTATGTGAAATGTCTACCTAGCTAGCTATTGTGAAGGTTCCACTGTCATCTGTGAATATTATCCATTTAATATGAAAACATAATTGTCAGGAAGAGTAATATTTTTTAAATTGTCAATGAAATTACATGCACAGAGAGTATGACTCACAAGGAATCACTAATTCTGTGAGAGAGAAAAAAGGAAAGCATGTTTTCTAACCCTTCAGTCATTCTTACAGTACGTGTAAGCTGCCTTTGTTCAGCAGTCCAGTTTGATTAGTAAAGATCTCAGAAGTCCCTCAAAAAATGAAAATCCAATGATTGTTTTAAAGGATTCACTTTCTTTCAGTGTTATATAGGACCTTCTTATTTTTCAGTGGGTGGGAGAGTAGCAGACTTATTCACTACTGAAAGTGGGTTGTAAGGTTTGCTTATTTTAAAAGTTGTTTTGGCAGTATCTGTTGAGCCCAGGCTGCAGCCTCATGACCTGGAGATGAGCACAGGCTGATGTGTCAGGGCAGAGGTCCATGCAAGAAGTACCAGCAAGGACTGCGGGGATGAGTTTGGAACTGGGGCTGAGGGCATATGGGGCTGGTGAATAGGCATGGCTTGGTGCCCTGGCAGCACCTCCCTCTGTTTATTTCTTGATGGATTTGAAAGGTTTTGAAAACATTTGCTTGCAGTTTGTGCTCTAACTGCTAAAGTCAGAAATGGACGTGGATATTGTTATAATTGGGAATAGTTAAGCTATATTTCTCTACAGGCTGAGTAATACTATCCATTTCTGAGTCATTTGAGTTTGTGTGTTTGTGTGTTTTATTCTGTGGCTTTGTGTTAATGGCTCTAAATGGAACCTGAACACTTCCTTCCTTCCTTCCTTCCTTCCTTCCTTCCTTCCTTCCTTCCTTCCTTCCTTCCTTCCTTCCTTCCTTCCTTCCTTCCTTCCTTCCTTCCTTCCTTCCTTCCTTCCTTCCTTCCTTCCTTCCTTCCTTCCTTCCTTCCTTCTTTCTTTCTTTCTCAAATGTTTGGGAACAGTTTTTATTTTGTTTTCCAATAAAAAGGCTGTGAAATAATAGTGTCCAGGTATGCTCCTTTAGCACCAGGAAATGGAGCGCCATCTCCTGATCAGGTTGATCTGGAGAAACACAGCATGTTAAGAATATGCACAGAGTTTCCTATCATCCAGCTTTAGCTTAGAATGGATTTTATTTTTTGTTGCAAATAACCAGCTGCTAAATTTTGTCTATATTTTTGAGGTAAGTCTTTGTATCTGTGGTCACATCTAATGAGTTGTTCTATGAGGCTGGAGGCAGTTATGATAAAGATCTTTCTTCTTCAAAGCAAACAAGGTGACTGCATATTGCTAAGCAGGATCAATAGTGTGCATACCTCAGCTCTTAATGGAGTGTAAGGCTTATATATGCCCTATTATCTATTATTATGCTTTTAATTTGCCATATTCATGGCAAAATAAAGTTTTAATGAAAATCATGATTTGCAGTCTTGCTAACAAGTCTTCCAAATTTGTGATATTATTAGAATATGCTACTTCATGTAAGCATTTGAAGATATTGTTTTTTCATATACACCAGTAATCATGGAACCATTTTTCTATTTGCCCTTGTTGCATAGTATGCTAAGACACTGACATAAGGAGGGGGAAGGAGGATAGGGAGAAGAGGATGCAAGACAAGAATGCTGTTTCCTTGGCAACAGGCACTGTGCTGCTCAGGGCACAGGTGGCATCTGTCTTAAAGACAATTAGTCAAAATGTATGCAAGAAAACGCGAAACAAATCTTAGTGTTTCTGCAGCACAGAAGACACTTCACTCAACCAGCCCCCAATTACTCCAAATACTTGCAAAATGAAACTATCATTTTGGTTGAGGATTTTAAGAAAAATGAACAGGAACTAAACACTTATGATTATTACTTAAAAAAAAAAAAAAAAAGAGAGAGAGAGAGAAAATGTGTTAAAAATTAATTCTAGTTGTCACTGGTGCCAATATAGCAAAATTATGACAGTCAGGTTGAAGTCTGGAAAAATTTTGGAGAGAGGGGACTCACTGATGTCAGGAGCTGGCTGTGCAGGTTACAGCTGTTGATTGGCATTACTGACTCTGGGAATCCTGAAGACAGGTTGAAAATCTGTGGGCATTCTGAAAAGGAGGGCATCCCTGCTTTAAATTTCTGCAATGTAAAGGCAACCTGAGACAGTGTAAAATGAAAGTATGTGTAATATACTCAATTTTGAGTCTATACCCAGTTCTGAATTTCATCAATTATTATTATGTTATATACATACACAAAACTATTTAGAAACTCTGTCCTGGCTTTCTTGTCATTTCATTCACAGGGATAAAATTCATTTTTAACTTGGTATAAATTAAGATGAACAAGGTCAATTTCTCTGACACTGTAATTTTAGACACAAATGGCGTCAGTTGTCTAGATACAACGCTTTGGCAGTGAAAATTGAAGTGTGCAGTTGGGTTCTCAGTTATGTCTGAAACAGGAAACAGCAATGAACTTTTTCAGAAAAAATACCTGGCAAAGGTGATAGATGTGGGCAGTGAAAAAGTTGAAAAAATAGCCCATGAATAGAAAACAAACAATATCTTTACAGACTTTATATCTACGTGAGCGTACCATACTGCCTGTAGTGAGTCTGACTCTTATGCAAGTTGTCATCTTTTTTGGTTGGGTCTTCCTGGTGTTTTGTTTGCATGATATTTAGATCAGGAATGTCCCTCTTTTTGGCAAGCACTGACATGATGGGTGCTGATGGAGTTA
Organism: Aythya marila; assembly: GCF_965140915.1. Classification (NCBI taxonomy): domain Eukaryota; kingdom Metazoa; phylum Chordata; class Aves; order Anseriformes; family Anatidae; genus Aythya; species Aythya marila. Next base: position 20,416,519 of record NC_139080.1, on the reverse strand, counting down.
CATACATGAATGAAGTGATGTAAATTTATTTCCAGGTAGAAAAGTAATACATTAGGTAGAAAAATATTATATATAAATATTTCCATTAATCTGTTAAATATGTGGTTAAAAGTCTGTTTCTCACTTCTGATGTGTAAGAATATGTTGGGCGGGGTGAGTGCAAAAGAGCAACAAACCAGAACCGCAGCAGTTCAGACTTGGCTGGAATTAATGTTAAGAACAGGTTAATGTCTACATGAAGTTCATGGTGGTGGAGAAAGAGATCCTAGAAATCCACCTCATTCTTCTGTAATTGTGTTGGCGCCTTTTAAGTTTAAAAATTACTGAAGCAAGAAATAACCTGCAGTACTGCCAATGACGTTACTCCCATAATTTTGTCTTCCCGGTCTAAATCATTGTCAGCATTATGCTCCAAACCATAAGCAGCATTTAATGGCAGCATTCACAGAAAACAGTGGCATGTCTCCAAGGATAGAAAAGGATTAATGAGATTAGTTTCATACTGCTTAAAGGCTGGGTAAATATTTAGTAAAAATATTATATGCAATAACACTAGAAATAAGATCATGTTGCTTAACCTTTCTTTTATTTTGCATACTGATCTGCATAAGATGGGATCAGGACTTGATACCTCCCTCTACCTAAATGAAAAAATTACTATCTAGCTCAGTGCTTGAAGGAAATACATTTTTACCTTTCTTCAAAGTAAGCTGTCACTGGTGCCCTTGCTTACATTATTACCATAAAGGAATTTATGTAACTATATACTTGTAAATTTCATGTATACTTACAAATTGTATAGATATATACTTATAAATGTATAAATGTGTATCTTACAAAAACTTCTAAGTATAAACATACAAAATGTATAATGCAAACAATAGTTTTTTTTAATAAATATATATATATATAAATTTATGTTGGAACTTTCAGTGGAGTCTAAATTCCTTACACTTCTCAAAGAAAATCAGCTTTAATGCTTTCCTTAGAGTTTAGCACCTTACATTATGACATTCTGCTAACATTACAGAGCCTAATAGTGTAGACTGTTAAGCACATATAACTCATCTCTTGTTTGCTTATGTGGGTGAAATAAAGGGAGGCTATACGCCTTTTCATAGACATTCATTCAAAGCAATGAGAGACAGGGCTTTAAAACAGTTTTCGTTGGAGTGGCAAGTTTTTGTAACTGCTGGGATGTTCTGAGATGACACTACCATCAGGAGATGACTTGACTTCTTTTCCGTCTAAATCTTGACTGCAAATTCTATTATTTACCTGTGATATCTTTTCTGACCAAACTTTGAACAGAATGAATACATTCCTATGAAAAAGCATTTCAGCGTTTTGCTTGTCACAATTTTTTTTTCAAATGTTTCTGACCCTTTGAAAAATTGAAAAGATTTGAAAATCTCAGGTACAAATAAGCTCTTTTCCAGAAAAAGAAACGGTATCAGCAGGGACATTGACAGCAGAGCAATCATGTCATATGACCCTTTTTATGCACCATATATTCATTGTTGCCTTCCCTGCTAGTCTGATCTTTTAGTTTGTGCAACTCCTCTTGGCATGCTAAAGATTGCTAAATGAGGCAGTCACACAGAAACTGTGGGAGAGAAAAAGGAAATATCATTAAATAAATGTTCATTTCATAGAAAACTGTTATCTTAGAAAGTATTCTCAAACCACATTGTGTTTGATTTTAAGTTTGGAAGGCTTTGTTTGTTTTGGTTTATTTTGGTTTGCTTTGGTTTGCCTTTATAATGGGTGTTTAAGAAGTGTTTCAAAAAAAAAAGGGAAATGGAGCAAATCACATTCTGTAGCTCATGGAAGGGAACTTTGAAACCAAACACAATACAGTGCTCTTATGCTTTTGGGACTGCTAGAAACACTGCTCACTGTTCATGGGAACACTAACAAATACAGTCAGTGAGTGACAGAGGGAGTATGTAGTAGTACGTTGATATAAATTTTTTGGAATATTTATAAATGTATGTGAATGGTATAGCATTATGAATGTACTGTACAGAATATAGGTATGTATATCGATACACATGCTCCAGTCTATACATATAGGTCCAGTTGCAGTATCATGGCTTTTCAGAGCACATGCTATGGTTTTTGACATAAAAATGGAGTTTTGCATTTTTCCAGTTGTTCTGGTGGATGCAGGGTAAAGCTGATGGAAATTGGCAGAGGTACAGGTGAAAGCAGTAGGAGCAGCAAAGCAGTGTAAAACAGATTTCATTGGGCTTTTAGAAATTTATTTTAAGTGTTCATGAAAAAAATAGATTTATTGTTTGTTTGTGACAAACACCATATAAATCTGATGTGAAATCCAGCATAAGTAAAGAAATATTACAACCCAGAGTGCCTTTTTTCCTCCAAGAGCTAACCATGTTTCTTTCTTCAAAGCAACATAGTATTTACCCTGCTTTGAGCAGGGATATTGAACAAATTATCTCCAGAGCAACTTTCCAACCTCAGCAGGTCTGAGATCTGCAAGACTGTACTAAAACAAACAACAAAATACAAAAAGTATTAAACAAAGCTTCCGTCAAAAACAGATGATTGCTAGTTCCTGAGTATCTTACTGAGGAAATTGGAATAAAGACAATGGACGATCATCTCAGTTATATTTAAATGCATATTCAAATCCTGTAGTGAGGAAGATATGAATTAAACACCTAAATTTACATATATTATAGGTTATAAGTCATGTATATGTTCTTGTAGAGTAAATTTACAGAAGGTTTAACGTATTTGTCAGAATGTAGTAAAGAATGTTTCAAATTGAGGTAGGTGTTGAATATAAACGTGATTGTCTAGATGTTTTAGTATCAAGAGTTGGTACTCTAAATATTGACATATGATGGAGAAAAGCTTTGTATGACTTCCAGTACTCCATTTTATTTAATGGGCAATATTCACATATATTTTTATATTATGAAGTGACGGTTATTAGCAATGTGATTTTCTTGGGAAGGTAAATACTTCAGACAGACAAAATAACATAAGGAAGTGAAGTGATTTGCCCCAAGTTTTAAACTCTTGCTAAGAAAAAAGCGAGAAATGAACCCAGATTTCTCTGCTTTCAGTTGTGTGTTCCTGTAGGAAAGTCATGCTCTAGGGGAGAACATTGATAGCTAATTTTTCTCAAAACTAAGTTTCAGGTGAAGTATTCAGAAATCAGAAATTTTGGTAATACACACTTCTTGTCCAAGGACTTTTTTGCTTGATTGTTATCCCATTCTAAGAAAATGATTTATTGTATCATATTAAAATATTTGCAAATATGAAAATAACAAGTTAGCTGTAGACAGGATATTCTCTAGAGGTTTTGGTTTTGATGTTTTGCTGCTCAGAAGTCATTTTCCATATTATTTTTATAACTGTAACTGATCCTGTTGATGTAGAAAAAAAAAATCTCACTTATTGAATTCAGTGTATCTAGACATAAATGTGCCTCCGTTTATATTCAATGCACACTATATATAGGTGCAACATTCACCAATTATTATCTCCACCTACAGTCCAGAAATCATGATAAAATTTTAATTTTATAAAAGTAAGCAATACATTTTTAAAATATTTATCATAGAAAAATCCAATGGTCTTAAAAATGTGCTGTTAGCATATTTATAACTGTACGTTGTTAGTAATTAACACCACTCTGGAATACCAAGAGTGATAATCATGAATGTCACAGTTGAATTAATTAAGTAGAGGTACAACTGGAAATTTATTATTACTGCCAATCATTTGCTATTCTATTGACATTTCCTCTCAGTAATTTTATACTGTGTAAAGCTGTGTGAATTTTTGATTCTATGAAAAAAGTTATGCATCTTAGCAGAAAACTTCCTTACATAGCTATTGATAATAAATATCATGTGTTGTGAAGTTATGGAAAAAAAAGAAAAAAGTTTAAGTTTCTGCTTAAGATGAACACAATTTCATTGCAAATGAAAAAATATATATAAATATATATTAAGCCCCTAGAACTGAGGATCTTTTGTGTTTATGTTTTTGCATAGTTCCCCACAAAACAGATGTAGCAAGTGGTGCTGTAAAGTTATTAGGTGTGCTTCATTTATAGTCACAATTACACTAAAGAATGCTTATCATGTTTTATGCAAATGAGGCTCCATAATACAGTACTCTACAAGGTGCAAGTGTTTCTAGAATGGCTAACAGCTTGAATTCAGGGTGAGCATAAAGAATTGACTGACCACAAATGGGAATATACAGATTACAGAAATAGTGTGTTTTCCACATATCATGGCCTAAACTTTTGAAGTATCTGTCTGTGCAAACTGTTGTTGACCTTGTTTGTCTCATGTTATAAAGAAATTCTTGCTTATCAGTTATTAAAATAGGGTCTATTCTGCTAGGTAGCATGCATACAGTAGCATGCAGTCTTGTTGCTTCAACTAGAAATTACGGGAGGAATAAAAGCAGTTCCTCTCTTCATGTCTGTTATTTCTAGATGGATGCTTCCAGAGTTGCATGCTCCTGCTTGCCCCTTCTTAGGCATGTTCCAGAGAAGTATTGTCTCATCCATCATGAGCAACATAGCAGAAGACTGGTTCCCATATAAAAACTCCTGATCCTGCCTCTGTGAATAACACTGAGTAAAAGGATACAGAAAGCTATCATTAAGTAAATGTTAATAAGAAAATATGTTGTCCATAGAAGAAAACAATACTTAGCATTAACTGATCAGCCATACTTTCCTGTACATGCTCTTTTCCTGTAACAATTATGAGGAAATTTGTCTTATCTTCATCATCTTTCACTCACAGCATCAATAATTTTTCATAGCTTCTGGGAATAATGCAGTATTTTCATTGTCATACTCACGGACATGATGTATTCAGGATGAGAAAACTCATCTCTGCTTTATCTTAGCTGGAAGTTATGGGAAGTGGGCTTTCTGAAACCCACAGCCTCATCTTCCTAGCAGCAGAGTATTGCATTAGTCGGCTGAATATGAGCCAGCAGTGTGCTCAGGTGGCCAAGAAGGCCAACGGCATCCTGGCTTGTATCAGAAACAGTGTGACTAGCAGGGCTAGGGAGGTGATCGTCCCCCTGTACTCAGCTCTGGTGAGGCCACACTTCGAGTACTGTGTTCAGTTTTGGGCCCCGCGCTACAAGAAGGACTTCGAGGTGCTTGAGCGGGTCCAGAGAAGGGCAACGAAGCTGGTGAGGGGCCTGGAGAACAAGTCCTACGAGGAGCGGCTGAGGGAGCTGGGCTTCTTCAGCCTGGAGAAGAGGAGGCTCAGGGGCGACCTTATCGCTCTCTATAGGTACCTCAAGGGAGGCTGTAGCGAGGTGGGGGTTGGTTTGTTCTCCCACGTGCCTGGTGACAGGACGAGGGGGCTTAAGTTGAGCCAGGGGAGTTTTAGGTTAGATGTTAGGAAGAACTTCTTCACTGAAAGGGTTGTGAGGCATTGGAACAGGCTGCCCAGGGAAGTGGTGGAGTCACCATCCCTGGAAGTCTTCAAAAGACGTTTAGATGTAGAGCTTAGGGATATGGTTTAGTGGAGGACTGTTAGCGTTAGGTCAGAGGTTGGACTCAATGATCTTGAGGTCTCTTCCAACCTAGAAATTCTGTGATTCTGTGTGATTCTGTGATAAGCAGATGCAGCCAGGACTGAATCCCTTTGGTCACTCTGCATGGTAACACAGTCCCTGCAGGACCTGTTGCAGGTGCATTACCAGCAAAAAAACCTACTGCTGCATATAGTGGCAGAGAGCCACAGTTCTCCAGGCTGTTAACAAGGGTACTGCTCTGATGAGAGGTCTAGCAACCTTTCTGATGCTTTTTGGTTCTGGTGATGGGAAATCTGATCTGAGCCCTCTTGTGTTTTAGGCAATGCAGCTGCAGGATCTTCATTTCTTTCTTTATCAGTATGGGGTGTAGATCATTTCGCAAACAGTTGCAGGCCTCTCTTTTTCCCCACACATTTATTACCATCCACTTACAGAGTCTGTGTTCCCCAAAGCTCAGCCAGAATAGGAAACCTGTGAGCACTCCTTGGCCGCTTCAAAATTCAGTAACTTAGTGAGGCTCACTTTCAATAACCATTGAAATCCTTCTGCTGAAGGGCTCAGTGACACTCATATATTCCATTTCTCCAGCTTCTCTCTGGAAACAGCAGTGTTTCCCAAAAGGACAGGAATGTCTTGCTGGATGAACTGAGAAGGTAGAAGAAATAGGTGGCTGAACAATAGGAAAAGTCACAGTCATTTGCTAAGTGTGTGCATGTGTGAGTCCTAAATACTCAAGAAGCATTCCCAAGCAAACAGCAAATGAAATGAATTTATGCAAAAGTAAGGAAAGAAAAACACATGGAAGAGAGAAATTGTGGATGAGGAGGAAAGATGACAATTTTAGGTACCAGAAATATGTGAGACAGCAGATAAAGTGTTTGTTCTCAAGATGAAAGAAAACATATATGACATTAGACTGTTAATTTCTTTCATTTTATCAGTACCTCTAGCTGTCAGTCCCAGGCTGAGAGCAGAGGCATGCAGAGATCCACCTTCCCTGCTTGGTGAGTGCCATTAGAGTTTGAGAATCATTATTTCCAGATTAGGCTTATTTGATCTCTTTCCCTCTGTTGTGGTTTAACCCAGCCGGCAGCTAAACACCACACGGCCATTCACTCCCCCTCTCCCTCCCTCTCTGGGATAGGGGAGAGAAACGGGAAAGTGAAGCCTGTGGGTTGAGATTAAGACAGTTTATTAAGACAGGAAAATAATAATAACAATAATAATAATAACAATAATGATGGTAATAATACTACTACTAATAATGTGTACAAAACAAGTGATGCACAATGCAATTGCTCACCACCCACTGACCGATGCCCAGCCTAACCCTGAGCAGCGGGCCCTCCCACCCCGGCTAGCCACCCCTATATGGGTTCAGCATGACCCCAAACGGTACGGAATACCCCTTTGGCCAGTTTGGGTCAGCTGTTCTGGCTCTGTCCCTTCCCAGCTCTTGCTGCACCCCCAGCCTGCCCACTGGCAGGACAGTGAGAAGGTTGGTGCAAGCACTGCTCTGCAACAATTAAAACATCAGCATGTTATCAGCACTCTTCTCATCCTAAGCCAAGACATAGCACCCTACCAGTTACTAGGAAGAAAATTAACTCTGTCCTAACTGAAATCAGGACACCCTCAAAGGACACTTTTCCCCACTCCTACTCCCACCCTTCCTCCCACACCCCCCAGAAAAAAAAAAAAAAAAAAAAAGAAAAAAAAAAAAAGAGAGAAAGAAAAAGGACAACCAATGCTCTTTATGTGGTGATAGTACCATATCATAATCAAAAAATTAAAATATTCATTATGCAAGGATTTTTATGCTGTGATCTAGTGAGAAGCAAATTATGCTTCTTCAACTGCTATTGAGGTTTTTCTACAAAAAGACTGAGAGGATTTGAGTGTGTTTAGGGGGAGGAAATTGAAATTGCTCCAGATTTCTTCTTGCCCTTACAATACTTCGCCCAGCTGTGGTTTAATTTAGGAGTTCTGCAACATCATCATCAAGAGTCTATCCATCAATGCCAAGATTCAAGCATTGTAAATGCACAGTGGTCTTGTATCTAAAGAAAACTGACTTATAAACATGGAGCTTGTTTTGAAAGTTGTGTATAATTTTAGACTTCATAAAGATGTCCATTGTGGTATTTAACACTACTGCCTCCTTAGGAAGTTTTTATTTCCTTTTATGATTTGCGGAGTTGTTTTATAACATGGTTCATAGTGCAACAGGAAGTGGACTGCATGCACACACCAAGAAATGATGGCAACAAGGATGCTGTTAGTTTTAAGCAAAGAAAACAAGATTTAGTCCTGCTGTGGAAGGGAACAAGATGATGCATGGGAACAGATGATGAATGAATGCATGGTGGTCCACTGTAATAAGAGAAAGGAATAAAGAATGCTCTAGCTTTCTCATTTTTTGTTCTCCTGCTATAAAACTATATTATATTATTATTAGTTGTAACTACAGAGTTAAAATCATAAGATGATTACATAATTTAGCTTGGCATGGTTCTCTGGAAGCTCTCTTGTCTGTCCAGTCCTCTGGTCAAAGCAAGATTAACATCAAAGTTTGATCAAGGTTATACAGGACCTTCACCAGTGAAGCTTTGAGCATCTCCAAGAACAGAGATTCTACAACAGCTTTGGGCAGCCTGTTTCCATTCTTAACCATCAACTTTGTGAAGAACTTTTTTTTTTTTTTGAACCTTGAGTTCAGTCAGGATATTACTTTTTGAAAGTTGGGACTGTTCTTTATTCTCCATGGCTCCCTGAGAAGAGTCTGGCTCTACAGGGGAGCTACATCCTCCCTGTAGGTAGTTGAGTATAATAATTGTCCCTTTTTCCCCTTATTCTACTTTTTTTTTTTTTTTTTTTTCCCACACTATTTAGTCTCAGTTCCCTAAATGTTTCCCACACTCACCCAGCTCAACAGTCTTGGAGAGACAGCCCTCCACTGGAGTCCCAGCACTTCTCTAGAAAAGCCATATGCCCACTCCATGAATACTCTGAAGTGCTTGAGATATAAGCCAGTATGGTGGCCAAGCTAAAAAGCCCCACTGAGAAAGATAATACATTAATTTGGGCTTGAGTCTGCCTAATACAGTTACACAGCATGGCTTTACAGCTCCTTCCTGTTCTTAGGGCAGCTGGGAGACACTCTGTCACTGCACAACAGGAGTGTTTGAGTTATTGCTGCTGTGGTGGGAAAAGTGGAGGTTTACAAGCTGTATCTCAACTAGCAAACTTACAACTCTCTCAGATACTTGTAGCCTTTGAAGGTCTGGCTACTTGAAAATCACCAATGTTTTAGTTTTATACATAATAGCAATAGCCTCTTTAGTTAAAAAAATAAACAAAACAAAAACAACAACAAACTTTAAATTTTAGTTAAAGCTAAACAATTTATCCTAAAAGTATTTATGGTTCTATGCTTTATGGAATATTCTTCCTTTTCTAAACACTGCTTTGCAGCTCTTTCATCATTGGAAGGATATAGACAGTGCTATTTTGGGATGTGTGTTTTGTTTGACCTTCTGGACTTGAAGAAGTATTTTAATGTATTTACATTGCTTGGCAGTTAGCTATACTTTACACCAGTAAAACATGCGTTTTTATAGTGTCTTAAACTGCTGAAACAGAGAAAGAACTTTAAAATGAAGATATTTTATTTTTTTTTACTAGCTGCTTAGTTTTCTTTTTTCTTCATATGAAAACATCCTTCATGGAATTTGTCACAGGTACTTTCTTATAATCTCCTTATTTCTGCAATCCCTTAAGGGCTACAAAGTAGCCATCATGAAAGCAAAAGAGGTATTTTAGAAACCTGTTTTAAAAAAGGAGTGAAAATATAATTCAATCTACAGTGTAAAACACAAAAGTGTTGGTAGTCAGCTTCTCCTGATTATAAATATTAATAGCCTCCATGCACTGAGGTCTTTAATATATTATATTCATTTCTTCAGATGGTTAAGATCTTTTCCAGTATGTTTCTGCTCAAAAGTGCACTTATTTCCAGATAATATTTCCACTCATTTTTTCCCCCTAAAAACGATGTCCAGAATAGAAGTCATTTTAGCAACAGCTCTAAATTAAGTCTAATAAAAGGCCCTCTATCAGTTTTCTGTTAGAGTTGTATTATTAATTTTATATTTCTATTATGAATAGAAAAGAGTGTGGCATTTTTAATAGTAGGTATTTATGGTATTTGACGTGATGTGTCATACATACACAATTGCTATCATGTAGATTTATAGGACAAACAAATATGGTGATATAACTAATGATTGAAAATAGGTATTTGTTTATAGTCAAGATATTTATTTATTTAGAGTAGTAAATGCCATGATGATTGTCTGAAAGATGATTGTTATGTGTTTAGAGTGATTTTGCTCTTAAGTAGAAAGATGGATCTAGGAAATGGAGATTAGATCCTATTCATGGTAGTCCAGTTTGAAGGCAGCCAAATAACCTTTCTGCACTCGTATTTTCCAGTTCTGCATCTGTCATTTGTTATCATCTAGATTGGTGTGTGCTTTGAGTCTCATTAATTGTCTAGCTGAGTACCAAAATACCAAGAGGAAGAAGACAGCAAAGCATAGAAAGATGTTATGCCATTCAACAGCAAAGGGTGATTTTATTTATTTTTATATTTGTCTTGAGGAGAACAACAAAAGCAGGCCAGAGAAATGATGAATAGGAAAGCATAGAGAAATGTTTTACAGTAACAATTAATTCTAATGTGTCAGAATGCATTTGTGTAGCCTTGTATTCCTCATGAGGATCTTCACTGTCAGCATTGTCAGTCCAGAAAGATGCATTTGATAGATGGACCACTCGGTGGGTGAGGAATGTCTGGATGGTCGCATTCAAAGAGTCGTGGTCAACAGCTCAATGTCCAGGTGGAGATCACTAAAAAGTGGTGTTTCTCAGGGGTCAGTACTGGGACCAGTGCTGTTTAACATATTAGTGGTGTGGACAGTGAGGTTGAGCGCACCCTCAGCAGCTTTGCTGATGACACCAAGCTGTGTGTCATAGTCAACACGCTGGAGGGAAGGGATGTCATCCAGAGGGACCTGGGCAGGCTTGAGAGGTGGGCCTGTGCAAACCTCATGAGGTTCAATAAGGCCAAGAGCAAAGTCCTGTATCTGGGTAAGGTCAGTCTAAAGCACAAATACAAGCTGGGTGGAGAATGGATTGAGAGCAGCACTGAGGAGAAGGACCTGGGGATGTTATTTGACAAGAAGCTCAACGTGAGCCAGCAATGTGCACCTACACCACAGAAAGCCAACTGTATCCTGAACTTCATCAAAAAAAGTGTGGCCAGCAGGTTGAGGGAGGTGTCTCTGCCCCTCTGCTCTGCTTTCATGACACCCCACCTGGAGTCCTGTGTTCAGCTCTAGGGACCCCAGAACAAGAAGAACATGGACATATGAAAATGAGTCCAGTGAAGGGCCATGAAGATGACAGAGGGACTGGAGCACCACTCCAGACTTGAGGAGTTGGGGTTGTTCAGCCTAGAGAAGAGAAGGCTTCAGGGAGACCTTAGAGTGATCTTCCAGTATCTGACAGAAGCCTACAGAAAAGCTGGGGAAGGACTCTTTGTCAGGGCATGTAGTGATAGGACAAGGAGTAATGTCATTAAACTAAAGGAGGGTGGGTTTATGTTAGGTATAAGGAGGAAATTGTTTACTCAGAGGGAGGTGAGGCACTGGCACAGGTTGCCCCTAGAAGATGTGGATGCCCCATCCCTAGAGGTGTTCAAGCAAACTGGTCTGGTGGAAGGTGTTCCTGCCTGTGGCAGGGGGGTTGGAATTAGATGGTCTTTAAGGTCCCTTCCATCCCAAACCATCCTGTGATTCTGTGATCATCATCCATTAATTATTTTTAAGTGTTTCTGTTGCAAATGTAATGTATTGGAAGATCAGTAGTGCTGAAAAGATGGGATTTATTTTGTGGAGTTTGGTTTTTATTTTTATTTTTTTTTTATTTTATTTATTTTTATTTTATTTATTTGTATTTTTTTCTGGAGATCCAGGAGCCTCCTTGTGTATGTAACTAAGCTGACATATGTGTTTAGATAACTGAAGAAGATATTTTTTTAAAACACTAGTGCTTCATGGTCAGCATGATTTTGGTAAATTACTTGAGAGAAATACTGTCCTGAGCATGGGTAGGTCTAGCCACATTTTAACTGCAAGGTATTCTTATTCCTTCTTACAGGGTTCTTCCTATTATTCAAGTGTTGATGATAATGTTTTTCTGTTGCCCCAATTTTTGGCACAGGTTTTATTTTATGGAATTAAACAGTAAAGGAATTACAGAGATCATAAAATTCCTACAATACTTTTAATAATTTTAATAATTTTAACTTTTAAGTCTAATATTTGATCTCACAATATATGTCATGGTTGAAAAACTTTTTCTAAGGAGAACTATGAATTTGCATTTTACACATAAGGTATGTTTTTGCTATTAGTAAATATAGTGACATTCAATAATATGAAACTAGAACTAATTTTATACTCAACGACACAAATACATATGGTAGCATCTAATTTTGTAGTTTAAATTAAACATATCATTAAATATGTTTTACAGAAGCTGGCAAATATAAGCCATGTGTCAAATAGTAAGTATTATAAGTGACATGTTAATGAACAATGTTTGTAAGAGAGAAGACTCTTAACAAAGTTGGGAAATAATTTTGGATATCAAAGAAATAAGATATCCTTCCTATATATTTATATGCTGCATTCACATTCATGATACAGGGACATAGGAAATTTGGTATTTATGCCTAAATAAATAATAACTATTTTCTTTGTGCATCTGTAAATAATTGTATATGCTAATGATGTAAGTTACAAAATTTGTTTCCTATTTCTAATAATTCTTTTCATAATTTTTTGTTTTCTAGGTAAGTACTCTCAGTATTCTTCCTCCTTTAACATGACAGAAAACCTCTGTACCTTCTTGAAGCGCAACAAAAGAGGTAAAAGCAAGAGAACAAAACTGAAAAGCTCTTTGGTAAGAATTCAGATTGTTTTATGTGCTCATCTACTTTACTTTTGGAGGAATGCGGCTGTTATATAAGATTATTTCTTCTAAGTTTTGTTATCTTGAAGAGAAAACAAGAACAAAGAGAAGTAAGTAGTGGCAAGTACAGAAAAATGCATCTAGCAGTAGCTTTCTGTGTTTTTTCTCACAAGTATTAGATAAAACAACCTCAGGTAAAACAGATGGCCTGAGCTTCTCCAAAATGTGGCTGTAATGTACTGAGTTTAATTTATGACATTAATGATAGCTTCTCTTGCACTCATGTGCACTGCATTGCAGGATTCAGGATGCACTCTTAGCTAGAAGAGATTACTTTTAGTTTGTGAGCTAAGGAGAGAGCAAAGAGGGACAAAGGAGATCACAATAAATAAATCAATAAATAACAGAAGGAAAATGACACAATTGAACATTTTTGCCAGCTGGAGCATGAGTCTCACACTGAGGTGGCTTTCAGGACCCAACAACAATGTTGGAAGTGGTAATGCCATATGATGAGGTTCTGGACTATGCAAATGTGATGTTATAGAAAACTTAGTGATGTTATAGACAATGAATGGACATGATAGTGAAGGCTACCCTTGTCGGCAGAGATGGTTCTCAGCCATCTATCTACCTGTCCTTTCTGCTACCAAACTGCAGATCTTCTAAGAGTGGTACTGGCTTAGGTATCTTTACATGTTTCTTTGTGGTATTAAAGGTTAGTAGCCATTAAAACTTTTTCTGGTGCACAATAGAAAAATAATTCTTAATTTTAATCCTGGACTAATTTTAGTTTGCCTAATTACACTCTGCCTACATTAAGTTTTCCTATGCTTGTATGCATTCTCATAAAAACATACACGCAGCCCCTATCCCTGAAACAATGATACAAAAAAAAAGTAAAATAGTTTCTTAGGTAAGCAGAATTTGGAAAATGGAAATAGCTGCATAGAAAAGACTTTGTCTGAAGATTAGAAGGTTGAAAGGGAGAAAGCAAGACAGTATTTACTGCAGTTATAGGAAGGATGGATAAAAATCTCTGTCTTATCTAAAAATAAGAAGAAAAGGGCAACATTTTAACTGTTGGATTCATTTTAAAGAACATCTTTGGTAAGTAAAGAAGTACAGACATAGAGGAATATTCCTTTAACTAATTATAGTTTTCTGAAATAAGAGATTGATATATCTATTTTTAATGCAAACGCTTGTGTGTAATATGTAGTTAAAATTATTCAAGCCAGGTATTAAAATTGAGTATATTTCATATATACATATATACATATATAAAAGTAAAATTAAAAGAACAACAATAAAAACAAATGTAACACAGCATGTGCTGTATCTTTTCATCTTTATTGTGTTATTCTTTTTGTGACAGTTGATGCAGATTTCTTTCTTTATCTATTCACTACTATGTATTGAGTGTTGAGATCTGAGAATATTAGGGAGAATAATACTTGGAAATATTATAATAAAGACATAATTTTGAAGCTTTTCATAACTGATGTCATAGTTCAAGTGTGTAGGAGGTAAACTTCAGGCAGAGTTCTTCATACAGAGTACTTCAGTAGATCAACCTGTAGAGGGCAATATAGTGTTTTTGGCATAGCAAAATTTGTGAGGCTGTAATAAATGAGAAAGTTCATGAAGAGTTCATAAGGAGTTTAAAAGTTCATTCAGAACAGCTACTGCTATATTTTTTTCTGTTCATAATAATAAAGTAATACATCTTCAGCATTACTGTGGAATAGAAACTATCTTGCTTAGTGTTTTAAGAAAATCTTTTTGCTCTGTAATTCTAGAAAGAAAAAAAACAAAAAAACAACAACAACAAAAAAAACATTTTAATAACCACTTACAGTCCCATAAAGAGTTTGATACTTGAAGAAATATACTGCCCCACAATATTTTTCTTTGAAATCATGCATTGGATGTAAAGGGAGAGGATTAATGTGTGTTCAAAATACAGAAAAAAAAAAACAAACAAACAAACAACAACTTGTTATTATGTATCCATTCTCCACAACTTTAAACTTCTTTCTTTTCATCTAAAACACTCTGGAAGAGAGAAGTCCATTAATATGCTAAAAATAGGTTGTGTGACAGGGGTATGGCAAGAATTGCACTTTTTGTGCAAGCACGTTTTGTGGTGCTAAATGCAAATTTTCTGACAGAAAATAAGATTGAATCTGGCTATTCTGAGTTCTTTGACAAGGAAACATTTTGAAATGATTACTACAATCTCTGTATTGCCATCCTCAGAGTAGAAATAAGAGAACCGTTCAGAAAAAAATCCACAAGAGGAAAGGAACTGGGGGTTGAAAGGGTAGAATGCATTTCTTTTGTACCATACAAAATAAAGGCATATTTCAGGTAGGGCCTACTATTTCTTCATGCAGAGATCACTCAACTGTGCAAACTGCATTACTTAGGTAATATCTGATATATGTGCACATCATCTTGTGATATCTCGTGCATGCACAAGTGACAGTGCTGAGAAATGGCAAGAACATACCTACATGCTCATAAATACGAACCAACTTGAACTCAAATGTAGCCTTGATTTGGAGTTATTTTTCAGCCTAATCTTTTCTGTTTTTAAATAATGATGTATTACCTGGAACAATTCTAACCACTTCTACTAATGTTTTTTCTAGCACATTTTATCAAATTAATTTAATACACAGCTGTTCTTTCAGAAAGTGGAAGACTAAAGCCAAATCATGTTTTAGTAGCAGCAAAGTCTATCTGACTTAAAAGGTTGAGTTTTAGATTTTTTTTTAATGAAAGTATTGTTGCCTAGCATACTAGGCTTTTACTAGATTCTGAGTGCATTTTCCTTATTATTTTCATACTTGATGCATTATGGTGCAGACATGGAATTAAGCACTGAAGAACTGTTCTTCAACAAATAAAAATAAAAATAAAAAATAGAATAACATATGTAAGTGGTTTCAAAACTCCATACAAACCAAGGCATTCATTCACCACTACCTTCTTCCAAATCTTACTTTAAGCCTTGCTTTGTTATATTATTATATCAAAACAATAACACTATGCAGGGAGTCTTCCACATAATTTCTGAAATGAACTGAATTTTTTAAAGCTGATAAAGTCTGTTTGAATAGATAACAAGACTTGAAGTTCTTCTATATGGTCTTTTTGAGATCTGTCTTGCTAAGGCAACAGAGTATGTCTTAGAATCTCTCTCCTGACAAATATGAAGATTTGCTCCATCCACATTCAAGCAAGACTCCGCCAACATTGCAGTTCAGCAGTTGTCAAAAGCCTACAAGAAAAAGCATCAAATGTTCAGCTGTGCCAAACATACAAAGTTAAAAAGATCATATGACAAGTCTAAGAGAGTAATTACAATCTGATTGATCATGCTGGCACTTCTCATTTTCACCATCCAGAGTGGATAAAAACTGTCAATAGCCTATAATGGGATCTTCATGACACAGAAAACAAAATGGATGGTGACCTTTATAATTCACCTGATTTCACCTCTGAAAAAAAAAAAAAAAAAAAAAAAAAAAAAAAAGATTTGCTTACCTTTAATGTCTCTTAAGGCATTAAAGGCATTGTGATTTTTCTAAATTTTACCTCTTACATTTTACCTACTTCTATTATACTTGATATGGCAACATGTGTCTGATGACCATTCAGAGTTTTAACTTCAAGCCATGGAAAACTGTAATTGTTGGCAAGGGTCACTTCCTCGCACTTTTCGATTTTAAGCTCCTGATTAGTGTCAGTGCTACAAAGTGGAATTCATTCATTCTACACTAATTTAAGGCTCTAGGAGTAGGTAGCCTTTATTGGTAATCTTTAAAAAAGCTACATTAAATCATATGTTAAGTTTTAGTGGAGTTCTAGTTTAAGGTAAGTAGAGTGGAAATCCAGTTTGTGCAACAAAACTTCAAAAGCTTTGAGACGATTTTTACTTATACATTACCATAAATGACCATGAATGAATATTTACAATACAAAAGTGAGATAATGACTTAATGTTTATTTTTCTCCTCATTTTTGTAGTTATCTTCAAGACATGCTCATCAAGTTTTACTGGGGTGTGAAGTAATTTTTGTAAATACTTAGCAAGTGTATTGCTTTCCCTAACTTGCTCTGCAGCATATCTTGGGAAGCAGTGACTCATTTTATACAATTATAACATTTTATACAGAATGATTCCTTATGAGAAGATGGTGTGTTGTCTTTTATCTTGATAGAAATCAAAACTTCTCTGTAACAGACATAGAACAGGAGCAGGTATATCCATTACGTAGGAAGAGAGGATGACTAAATACCAATTAATTTCAAAGGTTTGAAAATGGAAAGGAAACCCTACCCAACACTTCCTGCAAGAGAAGTAAACCCATTCTTTTCTTTCAAAAGAAAATCGTAATAGCATACCTGTCACAATACCACATGCAGTAATTCAGAAACTGTGCCCTTATGTATGAAAGCAGATTTTCTACTGAATTCATTTGCAAATGATCACACGATTTTCTCTGCGATGACTGAAGTTCATTTTTAGCAGAGATCAGAAATTGGGATGATGATGGCAGGGAAAATAATCCAATAGTCTGTTTCAGTTTGACACAATATGGCAGCATGAAGAAAAGAGTTACAATAGTCACAGTTGAAATGCTGAAATGCACTACTTGTAAGATATCTGTGGAAAAACAGAGGATTTTGTTTCATGTATACAGACTATCTGCACAATTTTCATAATTGTGAATATTTTCACCTTCTTTCAATTTATCTGCTTCAACCTACTTAAAGATTCAAACAAAGACAAATGCATTAAGAAAAATTTGTGTTGCAAATTTAGACATTACGACTTTGGAAATGATTAAATTATCTTTACAACTTCATTTTGATCCTGCATACATGGACAGACAGCCTTCAGTTATAAAATTGTCAACAAAGGATCTTAGCCCCTTGCATGCAATGAGATGTAGGGCTAATTGTGTTTTAATTTAGCTGCCCTATTTTTCGGTAGAGAGACCCTATTTTTCCTTTTGTCTTTTTTACTTCTTTTTTTTCTTTTTCTTTTTAATCTCAGTTCCAAAGTGTATGTTGTAAGTCCTGACTAGGAAAGTGTATGTTGTAAGTCCTGACTAGGAAAACAAATTGTTAGTTCCTTTGTTTGCATTTCTGAAGTGTTAAGCAATATAATAACTGGGGGCTTGGCAAATGGTTTCTGAATTAATATTTACAGTAACCTGAAGAGATAAAATGCAAGACAACCGAGGGATCAGACCCAGTCAGCATGGGTTCATGAAAGGCAAGTCCTGCCTGACCAACCTTATCTCCTTCTATGACCAGGTGACCCACCTTGTGGATGAGGGAAAGGCTGGTGACATATTCTACCTAGACTTCAGTAAGGCCTTTAACATGGTTTCCCACAATATTCTCATGGAGAAGCTGGCAGCCCATGGCTTGGACAGGTACACTCTTTGCTGGGTTAAAAGCTGGCTGGATGGCTGGACCTGCATAGTGGTGAATAGAGTGAAATCCAGCTGGTGACTGGCCACAAGTGGTGTTCCTTAGGGGTTGGTGTTAGGGCCCATCCTCTTTATTCCATCCATTTAGCCCATCCTCTAATCAATATCTTTATTGATTGTGATTATCCCCTTGTAGTCTGCTCTGGTGAGCCCCGTGAGTACTGTGTTCTCTTTTGGGCCCCTCAATACAAGAAGGACATCAAGGCCCTGAAACGTGTCCAGACAAGGGCTATGAAGCTGATGAAGGGCCTGGAACACAAGTCCTGTGAGGGGTGGCTGAGGGAACTGGGGTTGTTTAGTCTGGAGAAGAGGATGCTCAGGGGAGACCTTATTGCTTTCTTTAACTACCTGAAAAGAAGTTGTGGTGGGATGGGGGTCAACTTCTTCTCACAGATAACTAGCGACAGGACTAGAGAGAATGGCCTCAAGTTGCCCCAGGAGAGGTCTAGGTTGGAAATGAGGAGACATTTCTTCTCAGAAAGAGCAGTCAGGCATTGGAAGGGGTTGCCCAGGGAAGTGGTGGAGTCACTGTCCCTGAGGGTGTTCAAGGAAAGCTTGGATGTGGTGCTTAGGGACGTAGTTTAGTCGGTGCCATTGGTGGGTAGGAGATGGTTGATCCAGATGATCTTGAAGGTCTTTTCCAACCTTAAAGATTCTATGATTGTCAGATGAAGACAATATAGATATAGAAGAATTAATGGCAGAAACATACATTAATTGCTTTGGGTGTTGAATTTATAATTATAATACAAAGGTCATGATTTTTCAATTTTGTGTTTTCTTGGCACCGTTTTGCTCAAAGCACTCATCAACTTATTGCTAAAATATCTCGTTTTTGTCACTTACAAATTAAAAAGTTCAATTTCTCTATAAATGGGGCAATACAGTAGCCACCTGGCTCAAGGCAGACACCTCTATTGTAGACATTATATTTGGGAATGTCTCACTAGTCACTCTTAATGGCAAGACATCAATATTCTGGGCCTGTTCAGCCTAGAAAAGAGAAGACTGAGGGGAGACCTCATCAATGTATATAAATATCTGAAGGGAGGGTGTTGAGAGGCTGGAGCTGTGTCTTCAGTTGTGCCCAGCAACAGGATGAGGGGCAGCAGGTGTAAACTGAAACACAGGAGGTTCCAGCTGAATATGAGGGGGCGCTTCTTTACTGACAGTAAAGAAGTGACAGAGCACTGGGACAGGTTTCCCAGAGAGGTTGGGGAGTCTCCTTCTCTGGAGATATTCAAAACTTGCCTGCATGTCATTCTGCTCTAGGTGATCCTGCTCAGCATGGGGGTTGGACTAGATGATCTTCAAAGGTCCCTTCCAACCTTGGCCATTCTGTGATTCTGTGCTCACTTTTATCCACACTGAACTCGAGAGGTTGTTGTAACTGCAGTCCTACTGTGAGACATTCAGAAGCTAAAGAGTGATTCTAATGCAAAAATAAGGAAAAGATATTTAAGATTTGATTCTTAAAGATTCCCTTAAGTCGTTTGAGTGGTAGATCATATTAAATACTGTTTATATCACTGTTGCAAGCACAGTACTGTGAAAATATCTCATAGCAAGAAGAACTCACCTTGTTAGGACCAGCATCAGGCATAATCATGCCATTATTATGATATGAATCTTTTCTATAAAAAAAATTCCTCCTTTTTTCTAAACAATGTAGATCTTAAGACTTCTTTGCCTTCAGGAATGTATATCACTCTACCTTTATTTTTGCCAGTTAGACTAAACTGAAGACAGGTCTTTCCGTTTCTGTTCTGGGTGATTTACGTGGAGCATGGCAGCTGTGTGGACAACTTTCTCTCTTTCTCTCTTTCTCTCTTTCTCTCTTTCTTTCTTTCTCTCTTTGTCTCTTTCTTTCTCTCTTCCTCTCTTTTTCTCTCTTTCTTTCTTTCTCTCTTTGTCTCTTTCTTTTTCTCTTTCTCTCTTTGTCTCTTTCTTTCTCTCTTTCTTTCTTTTCTTTCTTTTCTTTCTTTCTTTCTTTCTTTCTTTCTTTCTTTCTTTCTTTCTTTCTTTCTTTCTTTCTTTCTTTTTCTCCTTTCTCTCCTTCTTTCTCTCTTTCTCTCTCTCTCTCTTTCTCTTTCTCTCTTTCTTTTTTTCAAGGAAGGTTTTCATACAGCCTAGTTAAATCATGTTGGGAAGAAATAATGAATACTACTAGGTCAATACTATATACTTTCAAATGTGGAATGTGGAAGTGATTTTATACAGAGGACAGTGGTCTACTCTTTGTAGTATTTCTATGGTAATCACGAAGTTTTGATAATAGCCATGTTAAACCTCTTTAGTTTTGGAACAACAGCATAATTCTTTACTTTGATTAATTCATGGAGATATTAATAAAGCAAAAAATAAAAGTGGAAAATTAAACAGAAATTATAACCTTCACAAAAATAACATTTCTTATGGGAAAAAATATGTCAGTTAAAACCAGTAATGGGTTTTAGAAATATACTTTCACTTCTATATTGTCAATTTAAATTAGCCCCAATGAATAAATAGTGTGCAAATACATTCTTGATTTGGTAAAATAAATATATCCACGAAAGGTGATACCCCATAAAAAGAACATTTCATATACCTGAGAAATGGATTCAGAAATGAGATGATTATTAATCTGTACAGAATATACAAATTTAATCCTAACCTGCCAAATCAGTAGTCAGTTTGCTACAGAAATAATTCATATTCATGTCACCTAATGTTTCTAAAATGTCTTTATTTTGCCTATTCAATAAACAACTTTTGGCATTGCTGCCTTGCTATTCTAAATATAGCAATAGCAGCTGATGTTCAAGGAAGATGTTCATTTGGAGAGATGAATAAACAGAATTGTTCTGCTGTGTAACTATAGCAGTATTTCATTAATGTTTTTTCATGTGTAACACTATATACTGTGACACTGAGTATCTATAGTTGGAGGCAGGATTTAATAAGAACTCTTGATTT
The DNA here is from genome assembly GCF_965140915.1 of Aythya marila. Taxonomy (NCBI): domain Eukaryota; kingdom Metazoa; phylum Chordata; class Aves; order Anseriformes; family Anatidae; genus Aythya; species Aythya marila. Next base: position 20,395,454 of record NC_139080.1, on the reverse strand, counting down.
TTTAATCACTTACATTTATCAGCTTCTCTGTCCACTTAAATAATTCTTATGTCATTATGTCAGAACAATATGAAATTTTGTAACATGGTTATTGAAATTCAACCTATAGAACATTTCTGGTTTTATCATTAGGAAATCCGCAACATAAATGGTAGACTTCTTAGTCAATTTTGGAAATTGGAGACTGAGCTGGATGTGTCTGGGGGGCAACTCTAATGTCTTTGTGATATGTAAGGGAGAGAATAGGAGGTTTTAATGAAAATTTTGAATTGATTTAGTACCTACTTAAATATTTTTATGTGAAAAAGCAAGATATTTCACCTATATTATTACTTTAAAATATTTTGTATATCGTAAATGGTTTTAAAACAAGCCATACATCAGTGAAAAATGCAAATTCCTTCTAAAATATCAAAATGAGTTATTTTCAAATTTTCTTCCAAAGTTCCACAAAATTCAACCAAATCTCAAAATATTTTCGTATACCCTGATACAATATTGTTCCACTGTAATTTTTTTCCTTCAGTGTGTTTCCATTATCGTCTAATTACCTGCACACATGTTACTACTGACACATTATGTATAAACAGGTTCATATTTTCTGGCTGCACATTTTACAAAGGTGTTACAATTAAAGACATGTATAGTTTTAACTAATGTATAGTATTTAAAGATCCATAATCGACTGAGTTAACAAGCTATCAGGTAAATACCAGATTTCACTGAACATAACTGATACGAGACTTTAAAATTAGAATAGTTCCATACTTAAAATCTCCCCCCTAAAAAAGTAAAAGTAATCGTGCCCAGTGGGCTCTTCAGAACTGTAGGAAGTGCTTTGCAGTCAGAAGGATGCCTCCACTTGATGTGCGACCATGTGACGGGAGTAGATCATTTGCCATAAATTTCTCTGTAAATTAGCATCACCTCTAAAGAGCGGAAGGTTGCTGGGGCTGATCCTAGAGACTTCCAGCTCTTTGACCCAATATTGTTGAGGTCTGCACAGGGAGTGCACTGGCTGGAGCACAAGCGTTAGCAGTTAAATAGAGAATTTGCCCACACACCTGGGCTCTTGAAGTGCTGCAATGAACATTTTGACTCTCCTCTGAGATGACTCTTTTCTGTGACATAACTATGTGAACATGCATCAGTTAAGTCAATTTTTGTATCTAGAACAAATATTTTCAGTTCTGCATATGTACCCATTATCAAATGGAAATAATGGAAATAACTTATTCCACCTCATTAACAAGGAAGAATCAGTTTCATATATAGAGATATTGCCTTAAGGCTATCTTTAGTTGCATTAAAAGAAAACAGAAACAATTGACTTTGAAAAAAAGTAAAAAAAAAAAATAGAACGTAGAGGACTGAGAGTTGTTTGCTTTTGCTTTTTTTTTTTTTTTGTAGTAGTAGTAATAGTAGTAGCTGTATTTCCTAGCTGGAGAATTGCTACTTAGGGATTAAATTCAACTAATTTATTCATTTAACTTTCTGTTTTACAAAGTTGACTTCATTTCTAAAGTGTTTTTAACTGCTGATAGCGTCTAGAATTAAATGTAGCCTATAGTATTGTTGATGCATGCAATGCAGATTTTCAGGCAGTCTCATTTGAGTTATTTTTATCTTTTCATGAATAGCCTTTTACTTAGAGTGACTGTTAATGCAGAATAAAGTTTACTTAACTTAAGTTCAGTCTTAAAATTATTGAGTATGCAAAATTATATTTGAATTATGCACACAAAAAATGTTTCAGGACATAAATGGAATAAAGAACAACCTAAAACAGGTTGTTTTGATGGCAGTTTTGACACAAAGAAAGGGTAAAGGGCAGACAACTGTCAGTCTTTTGTATGTTTTTTTTTGTCAATTACCAAGTCCTCTGAGGATTTTGACACCTGCCAGAGGTACAGGACAAATAATTCCAGTGTTCAGAAAGGCACATGTGAGTGGTAGCCCGTGGTACAGCTGCACAGTGGTTGCCTCGCTGGGCACCAGTCCCTCCTGTTCCAGCAGTGCAAGATCAGTCACTTTGGTTACTTCTGAGCTGGGAATTAGTTGAATTCACTCACAGATCAGTGTTTTCAAAGAATGAACTAATTTCTGTCTCTTCAACAAATTATATAGGAAGAAATGTGACCAAACTCATGACCAATGTGCACATCTGGGCTTTTCTTGTCAGAAAATGTAAGGATCCCCCCTTTCCAGTTAATTGTAGCAATGTCAAGGAGATGCAGCCTCCTTTGATGCCTTTTTGTGGGTATCCCTACTATCTACTTTTGTTGGGATGCTTTGGGATGCCTCCTTAACACCTGGTTCTTTTTTTTTTTTTTCCCCTCAGGATTCTGCAGCCCAAGAAAGGTAAATTCTGCCACTCTTACTGGAGCCAGGCAGAGGGTATTTCCTTTTCAAGAACAGTCCCTCATCAATTGTTTTCTCAAGGAGGCTTATCTTTCTTTTTGTCTTGTTTCCTTTTGGGGTTCCACCTTTGCAGCCTCCTTTGATTTAATTCCAGGAATTCATGAGGATTAATATTAGCCAGATAGATTCAGGTGCATATATTTATATATATACAACCCCCCAGTTTTTCAGTTCTGTGTGGTAGAATTTTTTTGGTACTGAATATAAATCTCCTTTGTATTCCTCAAATTTTCATTTTCAAAATTTCAGTTCATACCATGCATCTGAAAAGTTATTTGACCTTTTCAAATTTACCAATGGATAGATCCCTGTCCTCCCACAGATATCGTTTGATATATTCAACAGTAGCTCTCCTGACCCAGCCATTGCTTGAAAGTAAATTCAGTCTGTGGCACTTCTAGACATTATTCGTAACTGATTGAGCTGTGCTTATGGCCTGACTTCGCCAAAGGAAAAAAAAAAAAAAAAAGGATTAAAAAAAAAAAGATTAGAGAAAAGATTAGTGCCTAAGGGTAGGGGAAAATGGTTCCTGAGAGACTTTCCGCTTTATCTGCTTAATCAGTAATTGGTTGGAGAATGACTGGATGGAAATAAGCAGCCAACTTCCTGCATACACGAGGGTGTCTGCTGCAGCTGAAAAGAGGAGCATTTGCTTTCCATCCAAACACATTTTGTTTCTAGTTTTCCCAGGAATGCATCTTTTTCACTGTTAGTCTTATGCTGCTTCTATTGGGATAAAATGAGTTTACCATCCAACTGTGAACATCTGACTCTGAAGAAAGTGTCTAGATTCCGGAGTGCTTACATTCATGGATCACCTTATGCTATTAACAAGCCAATTGACATTAAACAGCAAAAGAGACGGTATGAGACTTTATTGTTCTTCGGCAAAGTGTTTGCATTGTCTACAGCTTGCTGCCTTTAAACCTTCTGTTTTTGTGCATTGTGGAAGGGGGAGAAGGGGCATGCTAAATATCCTTTATGTGTATTCAGTATTGAACTGTGGAAGAGAAGTGCAATGATGAAAAAATACAGTACCAGGTAATTACAATAAATATCTGGCTTGTATCAGCAGAAATTTATCTTTGTTTTTCACAGAGGTGTGAACAATCTATTCAGCCTATTTTTCTCTTTGGACAGGATAGTACTGTACCTATTTGCAGTAATCAATTGACAGTTTTTCAGGGAAGAAATGTTATTTAAGCTTTTAAATACAAGTAAACTAGGCTTATTGTTGTCTCTAAATTTCAAGCAAAAATATCCTATGGATCTGATTAGTCAGAATTTATTTTTAATCCTATTTGTCAGATAGCATATACAACATGGAATATTTAATATCTTTTAATGTGGAATATATTTGTCTTGTATTTTAGTAAAATAGCTAAAAACAACCTTTTGCATGGTATTCACTGTGACAGAATTTATTTTTATGCCATTTTATACCAAGAAGAGAAACTTCTTTTATGATGGGGTTGAAAAACATGCTGCAAGTTCTTGTATAAAAATCAATCTTCTTCTATTTTGTAAGAATGGTAAAAAACATATAGGTTAAATTCCATCTGGGATAAGTGAACTATTGTGTTTTAGGAAAGACTCATTTTAGTAAAAGGTAAACTAGTGATATATATTATTTTAATTACCATAAGAAAAATGATCTTATATTCCAGCTGTAGTTTCAGTTTAAATCAGTATTTTTAATCTCAAGTCCTTCACATATAGTACCTAAGTATGAGTACAAAATGGCAAGTATGTAGATAGGGCAAATATGTAGATTTTAAATAGAAAATGCCAAACTTTAACATGGAGAATATAAAATCTAACACGAGATCTGCAATAAAAAAAAATCTCCAGTATCAGAAAAATGATACTTTTCTGTAATATTTCTGGTAATGGAAATATAAAATAATACTCTTCTTAAGAGGTAATCAAATTAATAAAATATTGCTGGTTCCAATTTCTAGAAAACTTCTTTAACATGATAAGGGATTTAATGTAAGATGCTTAGATGTATAATGCTTTAATATAAAATGCTCTATGGGGTTGTTGTAAAATGCTTAGAGAGCTCCATGATTTTCCTACACAATCTTTCCTCTTGAATATGTTGTTGATTGTTCACAATCTCAAAATTAATGTAACTCATACCTTCACTGAAGATTATGTTTTCCTGTCCTAAGATCATGGCAGACTACATTAAAACCTGATTTTGGGGTTTTGGCATTAGAATGGCATGTTACTTTGTCCTGTAAACCATTTGATACCATGGAAACTCCAGTCTTTGGTGAGTACACATCAGTCAGAGTTGGTAGATATACAGAGAAAAAAAAAAAAAAAAAAGGACAGGGAAATTCACATACTAATGAACAAGTTCATAAGTTGATTTTACCACCAGTGATTGATCTGGAGGTGTAAACCAAAGAAATTTCCTCCTTTTACTGTCTTCACAAAATATTCCAGTCTCTGCTGCTGAGACACAAGGAGGCTGATGCTAGCTAGCATACACTAACTGTGACACGGTACATCTGTTGATCTCTTTCTATGACATTACATTAATTTTGTAGCCAGTGTAAAACTGCCTTTTATAAAGAAGACCCTTTCTTATTTAGCGTTGGTTTTAGTTAAGTTTTTAACCTGTTTAATAGCTGCTGTAACTCTGTAGCCTCTGGGTTTTCATAGAAGAGGTTGCTGCACTGTGTGACTGCATGTCCTTCTCCTTCCTCTCATGCAAGCTCAAAATGAAATAAACTGGAAAAGAAAAGTCTCTAAAAATAGTATTAGGAATTTAAATTCTTCCAACCACCAAAAATTTCATAGGTCTTTAACTGTGATTTCACTTTCTTTAGAAAACCCATGCAAGCAATAGTGTAAGGTTGCACTCCATAGAGCTGGAACTCTGTACTCTCATTTCAGGGACCAGAAAAGATACTATGCACAGGTTAATTTCCAAGACACAAAATGTTCACATGTCCTTTTTTTTAGTTGCACTAGTTTAAGGTAGAACTTGCCAAAATAAAGGTAAAGAATTTCTAAACAAAGAATTATTATTTTTTTGGTGCCAAGTATTGCTTAGGAGCTCTTGGGAGAACAGATATCATAATTAAAGTATTCTATACTATTAAAGTCAGTGGACAAATAAATTATAATTTATTTGAAGTGCAGGGCTTTTAAAAATTTCAGTTACTTTAAATTCCCATTCTGCATTAGGATTCAGTTCTGGAATAGGATGAAATCACAAAACTGCTAGCCCAAAAAGAATGTTTCTCACATAGGCCTATGTCTGAGTACAGGTAGCTTTTTCTGTCAAATCGTCAAGCTATTCAGTTTAATGGTATCCATGGAAATGTTTCAATTGCAGTGATGCAGTGGTGGGACCTAGGACTCAGATTAATGTTCATGTATTAGTTATATCTTCATGTCCATTAAAATAGAATGACACAATCAGTAAGCCCCAATATTATTATGGTGAACCATGATGAAAAGCACATCATGTTCCAAGTAGGAATTAACTTTATTGGGAACTAATTGGTGGGAAAAAAAAATATTATTTGTTCTGACAGACATAAAGAAGCCCTGCTTTTTCTTTTTCTTCCGTTGAAAAAAGAATATAGAGGGAAATTGTATTCAATTTGTGTTCAGGGGAAAACTAGCTTCTTTTTTTTTGTTTGTTTTTTAAATACAGTACATAGTATGCAGTGCTCGTCCAGTACTTAGGTAAGCTGGTGTAGCTGGATTTGACAATGTAAGGAGCAATTGGCTAGTCTTATTTTGATATAAAACTTGCTTATTAAAAAACAAAATGTTTTTTCATCTGTGGCACAACCTGACCTATATCAGGGTTAAACAGCTTATCTGTATTAAACAGCTGATCTGCTGTTTAATTTCTTTCTGTTCTCTTCAGTTGATGTGAGCAACCTTAATTCCAACAAGCATCTTCTGCATTATAACATGTAGGTACCCATATTATATTCTGCCTAAAACTCTCTCTAAAACATTTTTGTTGTTGCTTCAGAGTCATTTTAATGTATGCAATTTCATCATACACCTTCAATTTGCCTAGTTGTAAACTCTGTGAGGTATACTATTTTGGAAGTGATAGCTTTCAGTGCTCCAGGATGCTTGAAATAGATGCTGCTTTAGTAGGTGATGGTGTTTTCAATTCAGCATACGTCATTCTGTAGTGGCACACTAGAAAAGATCCTAAAATAACTGATAAAACTGTTCCTCACGGGAAAATTCCCATTCCCTTTCCTATGTCCTTCTCCATCTTCATGGACTCTGATTAGCTGGTTGCTTTTTATCTCCTGACCTTTCAGTATTGAGAAGATGCCTAACCAAGTCATAGTTACAGCACTGGCCTCTGTAGATAACATAACAGTTACTCACACTACCTTGCAATTTCTGTCCCTTTTGTTCTTCCCCTAATACATGATATTTTTGTGGCCAAAGTGCCTGAAAGAGTTTGCACACACTCTTCTTTTCAGTTTCTATGAAACACACATTCTTTCCTCCCATGAATGTCAGGTGAGCCCAACAGTCCTGACCACCCTTCTTACCTTCCTGCAATATACACTACCATTGTAAAAACTGTGAAGTGCTTACTTTATTTCCTTCTTGTTTATGAGCAGTACCAACATAGATTTAGAATAATAATTTCTTAAGTATGTTTATTTTACATCCAATTTCTAGTAGTAGAAAACATTTTTATTATTTTATTATTTTTTTAACATTAAGCCATACATTTTTCTTCTTTCCATCTTTTCTTCTCGCAGACATGAATATACTGTTACACATCTGCTATTTAACTTGGTCCAATACAAATTTTCTTACATTAATTCCTTTCAGTATTAAATCCCCAGATGATTAACTGCTGCTGCACAGAGCTCACTGAGATTCTAATGATTGTTCTTCACTTTGATTTTTGTTCCTTTTAAACTTTGGTGAGTTTTAAGACAACTGTGACTACAGAACATTTACGGCACAGTCTGTTTTACTAGCTAGCCTGTTTTTATTACAACCCCCACTTTTTAGTGCATGACTTTCAGCACATGACTGTTACTTGAGACAGACCTTATGGGGAAAATCCTAGGTTTAAGTTGTTAAACTTGTTGACATAGAAAAAATCAACGAAAACATTATGAAAGCACCTCTACAACAAAGCAAAATAAGAAATGTTCCATTAGCCAAGCAGCCTTTTTGTTTTGTTTTGTTTCTCTTGTATTTTAGGATTTTCATTTCAGTTCTAATTATCTCATCTAATGTTTTGTTTCTGTCTTTCATTTGATTCATTTTGTAATTAAGAGGAGTGTTTTCAAGGGAGACTTAGCTGGAGGACACTAGCAAAGTATTTGTGTCTTAGACAACCTAAAAAATAAAATAGGTACCTCTAAGTACCTATTCCAAATTTTTCTGTGTGTTTCTAGGAAAACATACTTTAAATATGTTAAAGAAATGCATTTTTGCATGATTTTTGCTTATTTTCCCAATGACTAGAAGGAACTAAAGTAAATAAAAGGGAGAAAAGAATTTTATTAACTAACTGAAAGTTACTTCAATTTTATTCTAAAAGAAGCTTCTGTAAGATTCTGAAATGTAACACAGAGATGAGAATCTCAGAGTAGAATGATAAATCACAGGTGTCAACACTATTGGGCAAGTATAGACACTAAAATGATAACTGAAATGGTGAAAACACTGTCAGATTTTTTTTTTTTTTGGCTAGTTTGTTCAGTTTGTTATTAAACATAATCACTTTTGGTGATGTTTTCACTACTTCGTTTTGGTAGCTTTCCCCCTTAGTTCAGAATTACTAGAAGAATACTGTTCTTAGGGATCTGTATTATAGTATATATTAGCTTATGTGTTGCTTAATTTTGTTTTGAAAGAGAAAAAGATGTTTTTGAACAAAAGCAAAAAGCAGTCTGAATAGTATAAGCAGAGTTAGTCCAGTGAAGAAATGATGGCACCGAATATTTTTGGAAATGATGATGACTTGCAGAATAACAAAGTAGTTTAGACATTAAAAAAATGTATTTCTCATGTTAACTGTAAGTACAGGATATTTACTATTGATGAGTATCTATCTATAGTATACTATATACTATTTAGTATATAGTATCTATCTCTAGTTTCTATATTCTAACTGCTTTTTGCAGTTAGAATATAGGTAATTAATGAGTTATCAAATACTGTATAGTAAATAGCAATGTCTAGGGAGAAGAGAAAAATAAAGACCAACTAGTTTTTGTTTGTAGTAACTTAGCAGACAAGTGGAGATTGATTTCAGCTTTCTCTTTACTAAGAGTAATGTGCTGAAACCAGGTACTGATACATTGAAAATTACCTGTCTTAGGCAACACTAAATTTCAGGGAAACACACTAGTAAATGGTGGTAGATTTGAGCACTAGGGGTTTTACTGGAAGCATAGCTCAAAATATAAGGGAAAAGCTTGTGTCAGAAAAGTACTAAAACTTGAAGTTTGCCATTTCCAACATTAAGAATGTAAAATGTTGTTTCATTTGAGGTAATTTTGTCATAAAATAAAAGCAGCTTTTATCACTAACATACAGTTTTATAGTGTTCAGAGCCATGCTCTTTGGAAGTTTTTCAATGAAATATCTAAGAAATTAGCTGAAGAATTAATGAGTACCTTCTATATTCTCCTGAAGTGGGATAGATCAAGAGAAATAGTGAGGGCTCCATCTTTAAATATTTGGGCAAAAAGTTGTCAGAAGAGAAATTGTATAGCATTGTACAGCATTGTGTGTGTTGTGGTTTAGCCCAGTGGGCAGCTAAGCACCACAACATAGCCATTTGCTTGTTCCCTCCAGTGGGATGGGAGAGAGAATCAGGGGAAAAAAAAAAAAGAAAAAAAAAAGGTAAAACTTGTGGGTTGGAATAAAGACAGTCTAATAGGACAGAAAAGGAAGGGAAAATAACAATAATTTTACTGACAAAAGAATATACAAAACAGAGGATGCACAGCACACTTGCTGACCTCCTGCTGTTTGATGCCCAGCCTGTACCTGAGCAGCAGCAGCCTTTCCCAGCCAAATTACACAGTTTATTGTTCAGCGCAATACCGCACGGTGTGGGACATCCCTCTGAACATCCTGGGCCAGTTGTCCTGGCTGTGTCCCCTCCGAGCTCCTGGTGCACACCCAGCCCCCTCGCTGGCAGGGTGGTGTGAGAAGATGAGAAGTCCTTGACTTAGTGTAAAGCACTATTCTGCAACAACTAAACCATTGAAGTGTTATCAGCATTATTCTCATCCTAAATCCAAAACATGGCACTAGGAAGAAAATTAACTATCCCAGCTGAAACAAGGGTACTGAAACACAGGACTGAGTTACTGCACATCAGCTGATCTGTGGTAACAACCCTATGGTCTTTTACAGTGTGAAGAAAAAATACCTTAGCTTTAGTCTCCATGACTGAGATCTGAGAGCTTAGGACAGACATGTAGTCACAAAATAAAAAAGGTAATTTGAGCTCTCAATGCTCTCAGCCAGCTGCTCTGTTCCTAATTCAGAAATGGATGTTTCATCTGTCAGTAAATCAATTCCTGAAGCAGCCATGGTGTTGGCCCTATGTATTAATGTGCTTTCCAATTTACTGGGGCAGAAATATCTTCTCCTGTTTCCAGCTTTTGGCTGGTTGAATGTATTGCCTTTTTTCTGCCACAAATCAAAGCTAAAATATTTTGCCTGGGGCTTGTGATGGCCTAAAAGCATGCAAACCAGTGGTTCCAGTGGCTATGCTGAAGAATGGAAACTCTTTAAGAAAGAAAGATAATGATTTATCACACGAAGAGTTGTGGTGAATGGAGTCAAATGCCAGTCACTAGTGGCATTCCCCAGGGCTCAATACTGGGGCCGGTCCTCTTTAATATCTTTATCGATGATCTGGACGAGGGGATCGAGTGCACGCTCAGTAAGTTTGCAGTTGACACCAAGTTAGGTGTGTGTGTCGATCTGCTTGAGGGTAGGAAGGCTCTGCAGGAGGATCTGGATAGGCTGGACCAATGGGCTGAGGTCAAATGTATGAAGTTCAACAAGGCCAAGTGCCGGGTCTTGCACCTGGGGTGCAACAACCCCAAGCAGTGCTACAGGCTGGGAGATGAGTGGTTGGAAAGCTGCCAAGCGGAGAAGGACCTGGGAGTATTGGGGGATAGTCGGCTGAATATGAGCCAGCAGTGCGCTCAGGTGGCCAAGAAGGCCAACGACATCCTGGCTTGTATAAGAAACAGTGTGGCCAGCAGGGCTAGGGAGGTGATCGTCCCCCTGTACTCAGCTCTGGTGAGGCCGCACCTTGGGTACTGTGTTCAGTTTTGTGCCCCTCGCTACAAGAAGGACATGGAGGTGCTTGAGCGAGTCCAGAGAAGGGCGACGAAGCTGGTGAGGGGCCTGGAGAACAAGTCCTACGAGGAGCGCCTGAGGGAGCTGGGTTTGTTCAGCCTAGAGAAAAGGAGCCTCAGAGGCGACCTTATTGCTCTTTATAAGTACATTAAAGGAGGCTGTAGCGAGGTGGGGGTTGGTCTATTCTCCCACATACCTGGTGACAGGACAAGGGGGAGAAAGCTAAAGTTGTGCCAGGAAAGGTTTAGGTTGGATATTAGGAAAAGCTTCTTTACTGAAAGGGTTGTGAGGCATTGGAATGGGCTGCCCAGGAAAGTGGTTGAGTCACCATCCCTGGAGGTCTTTGAAAGATGTTTAGATGTTGAACTTAGTGATATGGTTTAGTGGAGGACTTGTTAGTGTTAGGTCAGAGGTTGGACTCGATGATCTTGAGGTCTCTTCCAACCTAGACAATTCCATGATTCAGTGATTCTGTGACAATCAATTTATATGCAACTAGTAGACAATTAAGTGGAAAAGAATCCCAACAGCCAGTGTGGATTAAGAGAAATTATGTTCAACCAAAAGTAATTCTGTTCTTTAGCAGGGTAACTGGACTAGTATTAGGGGAAAGATGAGAATTTTATGTACCTTATTTTTAGGAAAGCTTATGGTATTGTCCCATGAGAATCTTGCAAGCAAACTAGAGAAATATGGTTTTGATTAAATTAGTACAAACTGAGAATCCATGTGGTTTAAATTTGTTTATGGTAAACTGCAAACTTTTAAGGTCAATTAAGGTGACTTAAGTTAGGTTGTGTGTAGATCTTAAATTATGTGATGAAAGAGCAAGTACTTGCAAAATGTGTGGATTACAAGCTCCTAAAGCTTTGTTAAGGATATCTAAATTAACTGTCTTTCACTATCCTTAATTTAGAATAAGTGAGATTCAATCCTGATGAAATTCAGGGCAGGCAAGCACAAAGTTCTTAGAAAAGATGAACAGACTGGAAATAAAAACAGTTCAGCAGCTGCACTGGCAGCTCTTAGGAGAGAACTTGTAGGTCATGGTGAGTCACAAAAAACATGGTGGTGATGTTCCAAAATCCTTCTCAAGAGTATCAACAGAAATGGACTGTGAAGAATTGCAGAAGGACCTCAGTGCACTGTATGTAATAAAACAGCAGATTTAACTGAACACAGATAAATACGCGGTAAGGCATAAGACGTAAAGAATTTGAATTTCACCTACACATCCAAAGGCTCCAAACAACCAGTTTCCATTCAGGAACACAATCTTGGTGGTTTAATTGTTTTTTCAGTGAAAACATTTTCTCAGTGCTCTCTAGATACTGTATATGATGTAGATATATATTTTATATATTTTTGTATAAAAATATACTAAGACATTAAAAGTTTTTAATAAGCAGTACTACACTAAGTGTTTAACCTTTCTTTTTAGAATCTGCAAAAATAATGCAAAACAATAATGAAAGAGACAGCATTGGAAGTATACCTAGCTAGGTCTCCAAACAGATTATTTTATTTATTTATTTATTTATTTATTTATTTATTTATTTATTTATTTATTTATTTATTTATTTTGCTCCAAGCTTTGTCCCCTCATTTAAAAACAAACAAACAAACAAAAAAAAGTCTGAGGTAGAACATAGCTGATAAAGACTGCCACCCCTATTGGACTGTATGTGATGTGTTTGAGGGAGAAGAGGATGCACAGTCTGTCACAGAAATCCAGTGGACTGAACCTTTGACTGATCTTTGCCTATTTTGATCATGCAAATGGGCTATGGGTTGCACAAAGGGAAAGTGAAAATGGGATCAATGGGCAATGCTTGCTATATCAAATGACAGCAGTTACCACTCAATATGAAGCTGTGTGGCTTGATAACTGTCTGGTGGGAGATCTACTGTGCAAGCAATGTGAATTCTGTATGTGTTGTAGAGTGATTATTTTGAAACCCAAATCAAAATATCAAGAAACAAAATGCATTCTGTTTTGTATGTTTGGCAAAGCCGGTAGCTAACTTCTCCTGCAGCTGGATCTTGCTTTTCTGTTTTGGTTAGTGTTATGATTCTGACAGTTTGAGTCACATACCTGGATGTCTGGTAAAAAATTCCTGATTTTCTCATTAATATGTCTCTTGGCAGTGTGAAACCTAAAAAAAAAAAAAATAAATAAAAATTTAAATGAATAGATGAATTAACATGATAGCCATTTTACAGAATTTCCAAGACTTCCCATTTTACGTGATTAGAATCAGGTCATCTGGCTCTCATTTCCAACATACATAACTGATTTTTAGCTCAGTCTTGTCTAAAAGATAACTTTTTTTTTTTTTTTTTACTTTTTCTTTTTTTTTTCTTTCATGAATGCAGCTGCTAACATTCCTGTTGGCCTGAGTCTTTTAAGGGAGTACTGCAAAGGCATTAAGTAGCATAAATCTAATTTCAAACTTAAAAAAATAAAAATATAAAAATAAAAATAAAAATAAAAATAAAAATAAAAATAAAAATAAAAATAAAAATAAAAATAAAAATAAAAATAAAAATAAATGCAAAGGAAGTTAATTTATGGCTCTTTCTACGAGTTAAATCTTACAGTGGTTCAGAAATTTGCCCAGTATGTAATTGCTTACATTTTCAGGCTAGAGATTTCGCCAAAGCTGATGCCAGTGCTCTCAAATCTGGTTAAGTGTTAGACTTGAGTGTTAGAGTGTTAGACTTGATAGTATCTCTTTACCTCTCCTTGTAGAACACAAAAAGCCAGCTAGGATTTTCTATGCGACATAATACTTGGTTGTATAGCTACAACTTCCTTGACAAGGAACAGGTGTATATGGTACACTCCTGTTTTTTTTTTTTTTTTCCATCTGCTTTTATTTACACTTGTCTGTTTAGTGACTCAACTGGCAAATATCCATCACAACTTTGTTTTCATATCAGGCATTTATAATTTTAATGAAATCACTGGTAAGAAGTAAAAATGTTAGGAAGCTCTCCACTGAGAACTTCAGTTGAAGGGAGTCTTGATAAACTGTAAGATGTTTGGTTTGTGTAAACATATAGCACAGTTGTGTGTTTTTCGTAATCTGTCGTTACTTTTCAGTAAAAACAAAATCAAATGGCAATTAGGAAAGCTTACTGGATCTCAACAAATATATTCCAAAAAGTAAATAATAAGAACCATGCACAAAGCAACAGATTCTGGCAAATGGGTAAACATAGCAACTTCTTTATTACTACCTTTTTTGTTTAGTAATGGAAATATACATTTAAATAGCTTTATGACTGAGACAAAATAATAAAAAACATGAAATTTGAAGCGGATGCTTACACTGTGGGTCATGTCCATGACTTGATAAGAGTGAATATCACCCATTAATATTTCAGTAGTTGCATATATGCAAAATTAAAGTTTGAATGATAAAACCATTTGTTTTTTAACATATGCTCCTCTGAGTCTGAAACTGATTCCTGAACCATATGTACTTGGTATCTTATGTAGAAATAATGTGATGTGGAGACTAAGCCAGTTATTTTCTTGCAATTTTCTTCAGGAAAAAAGTTAGTTTTGCTGACACCTAGGTGGGAAGCCTTCATGTAACAAGCTAATGTCTACTAAGGACTAGTATGCCACAGATCTAACTTCAGTATTTGCTCTTTCAGTTCTGTATTATTGGGGAATGATACCGATGCCATAAAACCTCTTTCAGTCTCACTTGCTCATTCTGTCATTGAATTTTCTCTCTTCATAGAGAATTACATACAGTTGCTTTCTCAAGTGTATTTTTTATCTTTTTTATCTTTCTGAACTTCATATTTCATGCTTGTATTCTTCTTTGCAGTCTTCCACATATTGCTTTGAGCATGTAAAGTTGCTATAAAATGAATGGAAACTTTCTTTGTAGTTCCTTGCAGTCAAGATTTTGCTACCTTGCCTTACAAAAACAACAAACAATCAAGTAAACAAAAACAACAACACCACAGCTTATTAATTTAAGTAAGATTTTCAAGAGTATTCCTTTCTATTTCTAAGTCATATATTTGTAATTACAATCCCTCCTAATCAGGCTGCTCTTTTTTACTGGAAAATTTTTGTCATCTTTTTGATGGGTAAGCTATTGCAGTTGCTTTATTCCTTTTTTTGGTGGTACCATAATTTGCAGAAAAAGAGGAGTTCTGTGTGCTTTGCTGATTCACTAAACATCTGCAACTCAAATTCTGCCGAAGACTTAGAAACCTCATGTGGCACATAATAAATACTGTCCTCAGTAGTACAGCAACTGATGAGATGCATCTTTCATTTGCATATGCTGAAGTGCTATAGAGATTAAACACTATTATGCTCTCTAAGAGAATATTGGATTATAATGTAATTGTCATTTCAAATTTTACTTTTTAATAAAACACTTAATCTCTTCCTGTCACTTAAATATCACTTAGATACATAGTACTCATAATTGTTAACAATGCTTTCTCAAATGTTCCTGATACTAGAATTGGATCATTGATAGATCCTCATAATCTGGCTAAGCTATTGCTTCACTGTATTTGATGTGTATCTGGTACTGCAAACATAAATCGTTCTATGTTCGGTCAAATGAAGAAAATTCAGAAGCCCAGAATGGCACTTGATTAAAAATGCTATATATTATGAAGGGAGCATAAATTTCAACCTTACTAACTTTTTTTTTTTTTTCTGTCACTATTGTTTGATTTACCCACTAGAAATGATTTGAAAATGTTTGTTTCATAACTAACAACCTGGAGCCCTATTTAACTCCTCAGGCTCTTAGATACTATGGTGAATTAGATAATAAGCAGTGATAACAACAAATACAATTGCTGAACTTTGAGTGTAAGTATTTCAGAGCCAGAATAGCCAGAGAGTTTCTAGGTCAATCTCCTCTTCCCCCAGCATAAAGTAAAATAAAAATAAAATAAAATAAAATAAAATAAAATAAAATAAAATAAAATAAAATAAAATAAAATAAAATAAAATAAAATAAAATAAAATAAAATAAAAAATCCCTCATTTGCAAGGCATGACTGAGAGCCAGATATACTGAGAATTTGAAAATGGCCAATAAGCTAACCAACAAGTTTATTATTTTGGAAAATAGGAAATGTAATCCTCCAACCATTGTATAACAAGTTACATAAAATACATGTGCTTAAAAGAAGTAAAAGTGTGTGTTGATTTTGTTAGTTTAGTTAGTTAGTTTGTTTGCTTTTAACAATGTAGAAAGAGATGTGTAGAATTATTTCTGAAAAAATACCTGCCTTTTTTTCCAATCCTGAGTTATCTTGTACAAGGAAAAAAGATAAATAAAAAAGCCACCACTAAATGAGTTTGCCAAGAGGTGGAAAGCTTTCTAAGCAGTCATTTTAGTAACACAGACAGCAGTAAACCAAGGAGTTGTATAATAGGTAGTTGTATTGTGTCTAGTCTTTTGATTTGCCCATGTTATCCTGTGTAAATTTCAAAACCATTAATTTGGACGTTTATTCAGTGATCCTCAAAATCACTACTTTTGATTGATCCTGTTTTATTTTGAAATGCAATATTAGCCATAAGACATTTTTTTATATGGCTAAACCATATATAGGAGGACAATATATATATATACATATATATTTCTAAGAAAAAAAGGGTTGCTTTGAAAAGAAACAATTGTAAAACTAACCAGAAATTTGTCATTTTGACTTAAGTTGTGCAATGACATAGAATTTATAGAATTAGAATTTATTTGTGAATGTACAGAGGTAAAATATTTTCAAACAGAAACACCAAGTCAGGTCTGTAATATTTTCTCTCAAGCAGTATGTGGATTTTCTTTTTCTTTATTATTTCTGTTTGTAAGACTGTAGTTTTGAAGAGTGGCTACACATCATATGGAAAATAAAACTTTGCTGCTGCCATGGTGTTCACAGACCCTGCAATTCAGTTTGGATTTGTGTTCAAAAATATTCTCCAACTAAGAAAAAAATAATATTGGTTTAAAATACATTGACATTCATAATTCTGAACTATATTTTTACCCTCTCAATGGGGCTCTTAAGTTTTGTGTTTTCTTGTTTTCTTTTTTTTTTTTTTCTCTTTCAAAACCAATGTTTTCTTGAGATCAGAAACTTGAAGAAAAGTGTCTGAGCTCACAAAAGAAATTGAATGAATATTACACAGCAGTAATTATGCAGCTGGTTTGAGATTCAGCTCCATAATATTTAAAAGCCAACGATTTTTGTGAAGTAGTCATCCAAGTTTCTTTTGTAAGTATTGTAGAGAGAAAGGCATTTCCAGAGGTTCATCCAAAACTGGTGTTTAGTGCAGGTGGAATTATTTATTTATTTATTTATTTATGTATTTATTATCTCCTTTGTCCATAACTATGCATGGACATGTCTTGAACTAAACCCCTAATTTTTAAATGACTGAAAGTAAAATTCTGTTCCTATTAAAATAACATATTTCTCTCATCCTTCTTCCTTTTCAACAGAAAGAAGTAAAGATGTCTTGAACAGTAGGTAGAGTTACCAGAAACAATATGGAACATTGGAGGAGAAGTCAGAATGTTTTGTTATATTACTTTATTTAACATATAACATTTTATTATGTACACAATAATATTAAATGAAGGAGAAATAACATAAAGGCAGTTACAGCAGTTTAGAGCAAGAATCCTTCAAAAGCTTTATCTTGCCTCCAGTGAGATGTCTCTCAGTAGATGTCTAAGTCCTCTAGTAGGTGTCTAAGTCCAAGTATAGAACAGTATAGGACATGTAAGATTTTTGGAAGACTTGATTCTTGATTATGCTGCCAATAGCAACAGCAAATGTAATGTGGAAAAAGCCATAGGAACAGTATGTCTCTTATGAAACAGAGGCTGGCTGTTTTTCCTTTGGGCATGTGAAATACCTATTGCAAAAAGATTTTGAGAATGGATTGTTGCCAATGCATATGGAAGTTTTTAAAGAATTAAATAATTCCAGGTAAAAAATATTTCATTAATTCCAGGTAAAAAAAATAACACTGCAGGAAAATTACTTTACTAATTTCAAAGTTACTAGTGTGAAGTTCACTTGACTTTTTCAATCTTTTATATTCAAAATAATCAAAACTGGCACAATATACAATACTTTTCTGATTTTTAACTTTTAAATATTGAACACCTTAAATCAGGCTTGACTTGTTTGATAAGTAACCTTTCAGAATTAAAAACTCAGGTAAAATTAAGACTATACAGAATCCAGGAGAAGCAAAGGACGTCCAGAATGTCTTTTGCTTGGCAGGGGGACCAGGAGGAAGCAAGTTACATGACATACAGCCTTCATACCATAGAGGTGTGGGGATTGGGCTAAGTGTTGAGGCAGAATAACCCAGGCAGGGCACCCCCTAGCTATGTGGAATAGCTAGAGTTTCTTCAGAAACTCTAGTCTTCAGAAACTCTTCTGAAGAGTACCTGCAGGTTTCAGTGGCCAGACATCTGGTTGATCAGAAAGTAACAGCATGCTTTTATTGTGGATGAGGCAAACTGCATAAACTGCATATTAGGAGGACTGTGGCCAGCAGATTTGTGGAAGCAGTTATTTCCCTCAGAATTTGTTATTTACTGAAATACTTTCTATAGTTGAAGAAGGATTTGGAGAAGCCAACTGAGATTCAGTGGAGGGCTACCAAAGTGGAGTAAGGGGAATTTGAAGGAGTTGAGCTTGTTTACTCAAGGAAAGAGAAGAAATATCTAACAGTCTTACAGGTTTTGTTAGTGATAGCCTGTTTCCCAGCAGGAACTTGAGTGAAGTTACCTCCAGAGACTCTTTCCAACCAATATTTCTGTGATTCTGCGGTTCATGCTGCAATACCTGCATACTTTAGAGCAGGGGTTATTTTTCTTCACAATGACAACTGGTTAATGAGGGACTCTTAGTCTCCTTTTATACATGGGTACCAAACATAGCAAAAGTAAGGTCAAAGTTTCACTCTTAATTTTATGTACTTAATTGAATGCCTAAAGGATCTGCAAATAAAGTCCTTCATGTGTTCAGGAAAAAACATACATTTAAAAAAAACAAATCATATCATCTCAGTTTATAAACTCTGCACTTAAGCAAAACAAGCTCAGATACCCAGAATCTGAGGAAAATTGCTATTTATGACTTCCTTCATTTCTGCATACAACTTAATTAATCATAAGATCATTCTTTCTTTTACTGTAATTTCCTATGTCATTTACTACATGCCTTCTAATTTTGGCCAGAAGAATGGCTGTGAGACATAACTCTCTTCTCCTTTATCTGTACTTCATCTTCACTCTGTAGATAAGATCCACGTTAGTGGATAAAAAAATGTATATGGTCATTTTATTACAGATTGTAGCACAATGCACGTATACAAGAAGAACAAATAAAGTTTTTATAAGCAACCTTTAGTCTGAAGTTTCTTGTCTATATGTATCTAACAGATTAGTAATTATATACTGATTTTACATATCCAAATTTTCAGTGTGTTTGTTTTAAGCAAGAAGGGATACAGTCCTCATTGGATCTTAATGGCATGAAATATAAGTAGATTTTTTTAATTTAATTTTTTTAAAGAACTGTAAGTTAGCTGAAAATTGTTAAGTTACATGTTAATTAGAAAAATAGTCAGGATTGTGTTCCTTAAATGGCTCATGAAAAGACAGAGGTCTCTGTATTTCCCCCAGTAACTGTTAATAGTTTTTCAAGGGTGAGGAAGAATTTATCTAATCCAATTCCCATGGAGATTTTTGAACACAAAATTGTTGAAACAATACCATAATCACCATGCTGTGAGTTACGTTAGTCATAGCATAGAGAATTCTCCATCTCACGTGGTAAAGCTGTTCTGCTCTGAAAAATATCTCTTCTCCTAATTTTTCTGTTGAAAAACTTAAATATTAGTTACTTGCATGCTCCTCATTGGAAATTCCTCTCTTACTCTAGATTTTATTTTCCTCCTTAGAAGTTGTAAGAAGAGTATTAATTGCTTATGACAGAGAAATGAGACAACTGGTCCTCTTCTTCACCTGTGCCCACAGAAATCCCTTTTAGAAGAAAAGGAATTTAATTTGCTAAGACTCTTTAGTTAGAAGAGAAAGAGAAAAGGTACAGCAGCATTTGGCAATCTGATTTCTTGAGGAAACTGCAAATAATTTTTTCAGGTTCTGAGTTCTTTTCAGTATGTAAGGAAATGGGATTGCCAGTAGCAAGAACTGCTACTTTTGCAGACTGGTTTGGTTTTGCTCTTTCTCTCCAAACTTATTTTCCTTGTTAAATGGTGGTGGAGTGGGACCAAACTTCATAAATCCCGTGAGACTTTGGGATGCATAGACTGCCTCTGTGCACTTTCACTGTGAGTCAAAGAAACCCCATAGCTTTCCTTTTCTGAATCTCTGGGTGAGTTAGGAACCTTAGGGCAGTATCTGAAAATTTGGAAAATGAGTTTCCAACATACACAATAGAACAGTACAGATTTCTCATTTTCTATCAGTCTCTCGCATGATAAGCAGTTTTGCAAATAATATGGTAACTAAATAACACGAACTAGCCAGTATAATTATTTAGTCTGCCAGAATACTTTTTGCAACTGTTATTCCATTCTTAGTGAAAATTTGTCTATTACAAAGCAAACAAAGTAATTCCAAGTCTCTGAAACAAAGCCATGCAATACATTTAGAGGGCAGAAATTAGAATTCGAGCAGCAAGTGGCTGTAGTGTACTGTTCCCCCCAGAAACCAATTACCTGGTATTGCTTAGCACCTCTGTGATACTGTATTATTCTTAAGTATCTACCCGGGTAGAATCCTGGAAAACAAAAACTTTATTTTTTTCTTATCCTGATTTAATAATTTTTAATTAAATATTTTGCAGCGATGGTCTTCATGAACATTTAATTAAGTTATTCGGTATAAATTATTAAACAGTGAAGGCAATTATGTTAAAAAACAACATATATTATTGGACTAAAAAAAAAAAAAAGAATTTGCAGTTAGGGACTATCATTGTTAAAATATAATGATTAATATCAATTGTAGCTACCAGATTGTAGCAGGCGAACCCCTGACAACAGTGCTGATATGTTTTGAATTTGAATTATGTGTTCTCTTCTACCAGCTGAACAATCTTAACTCTCTTAGACTGTCTTCACATGGGAGGTTCTCCAGTCTTCTGATCATCTTCATGGTGTTCCTCTGAACCTGCTGTAATAAGGCAGTTTCTTTTTTATGTTGATGACTCCAGAACTGAACATCAGCTGTAACCAGGTAGAGTCTCATGGGAGTGGGAGAATCTCCTCTCTCAATCCACTGGCCAAACTTCTTTTGATGCAGCCTAGGATGTGGTTGGTTCTGGGCTGTAAATACACGTTGCCAGCTCGCGTTCAGGTTTTCATCAACCTTCTCTGCAAGGCTGATCTCAATCCACTCATTGCATAGCCTGTGCTCATGTCTGGGATGGTCCCAACCCAGGTGGAGGACCTTGCACTTGGCCTGGTTGAACTTCAGTTACAAATTAACCTTTAAAAAAGGTGTTGTATCTTTGTATACATCATTAAAAGCACTATCTACTTCAAAACTCATTGTAGCCCTCAAGTCAACATGAACCTCCCCAGATGGAATATGTTGCATTTGGACAAAGCTGTAAAATTGTGTGACCTTACTGTTTATTGGGAGTGTTTAATTTACTTTTTAGGTCTGAAGTTTATTGCAAAGTCATATTGTTATCAATGTTTATGTCAGTATTTCTGTGCAGTAATTTTGAAATCGACCTTGATGTGAGGGTGTTATTTTTGTATCATCATCATCATCATCATCATCATCATCATCATCATCATCATATATTTCATATATTTATCTTTTCTTTTCTCTTTTTTCAAGATCTAGAGGTAGTTCAGATCTCATGCCTGGGAAAGATAATTCAGTAGAGGCTATGGAATTAATATTTTTTTTTCAGTGGTTTCTTTAGTTGCCAGATAACTAGGTCATGATAAACTGTGATGAGCCTGGCACTATTAATTTAAAAGTCTGATGTCCAGCAGACAGATAATCCATGACACCTCCAAAATACTGACATCAGTCAAAATTTATTAGGTTTGAGATTTTTCTCAGATTAAGTCTTCAAATGTACAGCATAGACATAGTAAATGTGTCTGAATTTTGAAAAGGCAGCTCCATGGATAACAGAAGACTGATACTTTATGAAAAATACACTTAGTTCATTTGTACATTTATGTATTAATGCAGATGCATTTCAGCAGATTCTTAAAGCAATTTCATCAGAAAAGTATATGGCTGAAAATACGTAAAATGTTTAGGCTTCTACTGAGGAGACAAGTTACCAAAAGACGAAAAGAGTCTAGGTACCTGAACTCAGCAAAGCCTTTTACAGTGAAGTAGATGAAATTGTTAAATGATAGAAAATGATCTATATTGAGTCAAAATCTGATCAAAAAGGGTAAAAGGTCTTCAAGCTTTCTTAACAGCATAATAAACACTAAGTGAACTTTGCAGCTGTACTTCCTGATTTCCACCATGATTGGCTGATGATTCAGCTTCATCTGTTACAGTCAAATGTTGATTTACAGAAATATCATTGAAGTAATTTCCAAAATATCTTTATTCATTCAACTAAATATTGTCTGTTCTCCAAAATTGTGAAGTTGATAAAAATGACTTGGTACACTGGCAAATAATGTTGCAAATTATCATAGTACTCCATATTTTATTCAAATATAACCTTGTAATACAATGAATAAAATCACAATTTAACTGCTACATAATTTAAGAATATCAAAGAACAGAAGTGCTGACTTACACCTTGCAGATAAGGTAGAAAAAAATCCTGTTATGAAATCCAAGTTAAAGATCACCACTGGGAACTTTCAGATCTCTATCTTCCTTTAACTTGTGTTTAAAATAAAAAATAAAAAAATAAAATGTATTTTTAGTATGAGTCAAGTTTCTGTACAAAGCTCAGGATTTCCTTCAGGAGTACATGCATCTCTAAAGGCCTATCACAGGGTAATGTAGCCAAACAATTTGAGCTGGCCTTCAGGGGCTTCTCCAAAGTCACATAAAATATTCAAGGTAAATAGGTAAATCTCGAGGAAGAACTCAGATTTTTTCTACAGGTTTTCACCAAGACTGATATACATGTAATTTTTAGCTGAAAATGCAGGAAATATAGAACACTTCAAGTCTCTCTGACTGAAATATGCTAATGGAAATGAATCAATTTCTTCCATGAGCTGGAAAAAATAAAAATAAAAATAAAAATATATATGTTTTAGATTATAAATTATCCCTCTCCCTAACCAAGAAGTTTTTTCCATGGTTAAAAATGGAGCTGTCTTCAGTCATATTTCCTGTTTTATCTCTACGTATTTTTAGCATCTTTTTCTCATTCCTTCTCCCCTAGGCCCTACTTACTTTCACAGTTCTCCTGGTAGATTTCCTCCCTTATATTCTGAAATTTCAATAACATTTGCTGTGAAGCCTTTTCTCTTCTCCATTCCCACAGCTTTATTTAAAACTCTTGAATGCTGAAATGTTCACCTGGTACCTGGGCTGTTATACTGGTTCTTTCTGTGGCCCTGACCTCCTGAGGAAGGGCATTGCTATATAGCTTATGAAGGGGAATTTATTTATCTGCTTCAGCAAATATGCTATATTCCATATAACTTTACCTGTGAAAGTAAAGAACAAATATGTTTAGTATAAAGACATATTTTGCCATAGCAATAAAGAAAATACAGTATAATGCAAGACAATATGTTCTCTTTCGTATCAGCTGAAATGAATACCTGAAATGCACTAGGTTAGTACCTTCTTTGCAGAAGTTTCACAGTATTTCAACTGTTTTTGTCCCAGCAGTATACATTACTCATCCTTTTCCCAATGTGTTCTCATTCATGCTCTCTCATGTTTTCTTTCTGGAAAGAGAAGCACCTTTTTTGGTCAGATCCTTCTCCTACTTCTACTACAACTTTTTGTGGGTGTAAACATTCATATGAATCTGTTCACATATTCATGTGAAAACTATTTTTCATTAGAGGTGCACAGTTATATACGACTTCTCCACAGGCAGCTTGAGTCTTGAAAACTCATGAAATAACAAATGTGGGTTGGTAGACATCTTGATCTTGTTCCTCTTTTTGATTATCTGTGGTGACAATTTATTAGCTGTGGTGACAATTTGTTGGAAACAAAAAAGAAGCAGCACAATGGCATTTTCATTAATTTCCATGAGAACATTTTTTGTTAACAAATAGTTCAGTTCTTCATTTTCCACTTATTTTTTTTCCAATTGCAGACTAGCCGTAAGGCTACTTTCTATGAATAACCATTTGTACTCTCACTGACATTTATTTTCATGAGTAATTTAGTAAGCAGATCCTTTCCTTTCCTTTCCTTTCCTTTCCTTTCCTTTCCTTTCCTTTCCTTTCCTTTCCTTTCCTTTCCTTTCCTTTCCTTTCCTTTCCTTTCCTTTCCTTTCCTTTCCTTTCCTTTCCTTTCCTTTCCTTTCCTTTCCTTTCCTTTCCTTTCCTTTCCTTTCCTTTCCTTTCCTTTCCTTTCCTTTCCTTTCCTTTCTTTTTTTTTTTTTTTTTTCCTTTTATTTTCCTTTTCCATTTCATTCTCCTTTTCCCTTCACGATAACTGAAATTCTCAGTCATGCATTTGAACTATAAATTAAGAGTTAGGCTTATATGGTCAAATAATGGGATGTGTCATTGGAGCTTGGCTATGGCACTCATTCCCCTTGCTGCTCTTGCAGCGATGCTCTGTACATGGAGACATCTAATTGCCATAGAAAAAGTGCTGCCCTTGTACAATACAGACAAAATGTGCCATGAGGTAACTCAGAAATGTTATTTTCTGCTTCTAATGCACCCAGGATTCAATTCTTTCTAAAGAATAGGCACAAGGCTATCTTAATAGGTCATTAATCTAATAGGTCATTAAAAGTGGACTGATTTCTCAGCTATGGAATTCATTTGTAAATTATGACTCATGCTAAGGATTTGTCATCAGTTGGTAGGGGAATTGTCTGTTGGAGATAGTCAAAGTCATAAATATGCTCCTTTGCAATTCATAGTGTTGAGGAGGTCCTTTAAGGTAAAGTTCAGGTCATTGCTGTTAAAAAAAAAAAAAAAAAAAAAAAGTTGTATTTCAGCTCCAGTTGCCAAGGCCACTGATTTTGCAGTAGACGTTTAAGTCAGCTTTTCAGATGGATTCACATCTACTTTGAACTGATACTTGTTGCATTTGTTGATTACAATCACATATTTCTGAGATTTAATGTTATTATATTGAACATTTTGAGTTGTATGCAGCTTGCATTTGAAAAGCTATGTAGGTACTTTGCTCCCATTAAAAATATTGTCTAAGTTCCACTTTCTGAGGGATTTAAACCTTTACTAATCTAGAAATAGGACTTGCTCGAGGTTAGGGCAGCTGTCTAGGTTAGGGTGCTCTATGCAATTATGACAGATGTCTGAGCTGATGCAGTCAACTGAAAGCACGTTGATACTATTCGTGTAGCTTAAAGATCAGTTGAGCTCACTGTACAGACATCTGGTGATGCCTATCTGAATAAAACATTTCAAAGGAAGAAAAGAAGAATGTAATGCTGTCACCAAATCTGCATTGTTAGTCTGTGTTTTTGGTGCACAATAAATGTAGTTTCAATTAGTTTAACCTTTTAGCCTTCTGTTGTGTCTGCCTGAAGGTTCAAGGGAGGAACAAGTATGCCATAGTGTTCGATCACTTCAGATTTGTAAGGCATTTTTCATATGAAAAGGGATATGAACATTATTGTTCAAAGAGAAGATAATTTATTTCCTCAAAAATCTTAATACTTCAATGGTAGCTCAAATTCAGAATTTTTCTTAACGCTTTTGTAATTTGAAAACTGTAAAATCAATTCTAAATAGTCAAAATGTTTCTAGTAAGAGTGGAGGTTTGGACACATACTGGTCTTTTTGTCAAATATATTATGATTCTGGGTAGAAATTTCTAAGAATAACTGATTTGCTGGGAAAGGAATAAGAAAAGCAAGTCTAAACTATGAAAAATTATATTAATTTCTCCATAAAATCAGAGAAAATCAATCAGATCTGTCTGTCAGATTGCATTCTTCCAGTGTAGGAAAATTGCTGCAAAATTTCAAACCATTTCACATGCATAAACCAAAGCTATCTTAAATACATTAGCTACATATTTGGATTTGAAACAAACTAGACTACTTCAAAGTCATCTGTGAAATAAAAGTGGTTTAGATGCTTTGATGGGATGTAAGTTCTACACTTCCATCTGTTTAAATTCGCAATTACATATGCATGCACTTGTAGTTAGGCCAGTTAGATACAGATTGTTTGTCAATGAAGATAGTACTTTAAGATGGTTATTTATAAGTTTAGCAAACTTGGTTGGATTATATAATTCTAATAAAATGTTGTATAACCACAGCTTGGCTTTTTTTTTTTTTTTTTGAACAAGCTGAAGAATCTAACAATTCCAAAATTTTTTCTCCCACTGCCAGAGATTTTAAATTTGTCTACTTTATGGTCAGCGTGGTCATGGCAACTGAAAGTCACCATTTTACCCATGAAACCCTCTCTGTTTATGAGCAGCAAATCTAGGAGGACACCTTTCCTAGTTGGATGCCTCAGCATCTGTACGAAGCATTTGTCATGAACATGCTTTACAAATTTCCTGGACCTGTTTCTGTTCAGCTGTGTTCCCATTAACGTCTGGGAAGTTGAAGTCAGCCATAAGGACAAGAATGTTGAATTGTGCTAAGGTATACTGATAATTTCTTTGAAGGTATTTATAATTGTTATCCTAAGATTTTACAAGTAAACTATTTTGTGGTAGCTCATCATTAAAATAAAGTTTAAATTCCTCATGCATTTTGAATCACCTGAATAGTAGGCAACTTGCTGTATATTTCATGGGAAGTTTCTCCTGCAAGATACACAGAAATTACTCCATCTACAGAGAGCTGTATAGTGTAGCTCTACATTTTGCTTGTTACCATTAGACTAGAGTCATTGAACCAATGTATCTTCGACCATATTACATTCTTTTGTCTTACAAAAATATTGGCTAACCTAACAAGCAATTCCCTTTGTCCCTCTTTTTGTTCACAATTTGAACTATTTTGCTGGATCAGAGGAAATACAGACTTAAATGACATAGTTAAGGATGTATTACTATTTTAGATGTAATAGATTGAAGTGAGGGGAACAGATTTTATGATTTTGAACACTAGAGGGCATGAAAGCCTGTTTCCAGAGGAACAGAAATGCTTTGCAAGTAAATTAAAGCACTACTGAAATCCCAGAGAAATCCCATGATCTCAAAACCTGTGATAATCTGTATTGGTTTACAGTGTCAATGAGGTTGAAAGGAGCCTCTGGAAATCACCTCGTCCAACCTGCTGCTCAGTCCAGGTCACTTGGACCAGGCGGTCCAAGGCCATGTCACTGGATAATATTACAGCATTATTTGTAATTTTGTTTTATCACAAATGCAATGAATTAGAAATGTATTTCTTCTTTTAATTTTCAAAACATTAAGGAGGAAAATTAGTTGAGAGAAATATACAGGAAAAAGTAATTTAGAAATAAATAATATTTTTACGATCTGAAATCCTTGTTTAAAGATAAATTATATTACAATAATATAATAATATCTTATTACAGGTATATATTACAGTTTTTTATTTGTTTGTTTGTTTGTTTTATATTAGAGTTATGTTAAGTAGGCTTTGTTAGGTTAGAGCTGTGTTAAATGTGATTCCAGTCCTTGTTCAGATACCAAACATTTTTGGTTTAGGTTGAATCAAATGAGTTCCCTGCTTCTGCTTTTGTAAAACAAGAGAATACTTTTTGCTACCAGATGGATCGTTTGTTTTTTAATAAGCAGGTGACAAGTATATCTAGTATTAGATAAAGTATATCTAGCGTATCTAGTGTTAATATGGATATTCAAGATGATATTTAAGAAGTGGCTTCACAGGAGTTTTTTGTTTGGTTTGTTTTTTGTTTGCTTGTTATTGTTTTTTTCAATACAAAATGAACAGTATGCCTGTTCAGTCAATTTATTTAGGGAATCTCAGCACTTCTTGGGAAGCTCACATTTGAAATATTTTTTATGTGTTTTAGACAAGGGAGTTAGTTGATCACTTCCCATTTCTTGCTGGCAACACTTTTGTTCATTGCCTCTGTGTTTTTTCAGTGTTTTAATCTTCTGTGTTGACTGCCATGCTACTATACTAATTTACACAGAATACATATATATATGGTATATAGAGAGAAAACAGAACAAAAACGCTTAATTCTTCAGCAAATTAGTCTTGGGCTGGCCTAATGACTTTCCTCATTTCTGTTTGATAAAACTTTGATATGGAACACACACATTCTCATTTAAACTTTAAAAATTGACCTTAAAATATTGTTTATTATCTTTGAAGGACAGATTAACTTGCCAACTGAGCATCAGGAGAATGGATATGTGCTTTTTAACTATCACATAGACAAGCAAACCTGAGTTGTGAAGATTTTAAGAATCTGATTTCCAGTACACAGACTTCCCAAGTTGTGGAAAGCCCGTAAGTTGTTTCCCAAGCCCAGAAAGTCAACTGTATCCTGGGCATCATCAAAATAAGAGTGGCCTGCAGGTCAAGGGAGGTGATTCTGCCCCTCTGCTCTTGTTAAACTCCACTTGGAGTCGTGCATTCAGCTCTGGGGACCCCCAGCACAAGAAGGGCATGGAGGTATTAGAACAAGTCCAGAGGAAGGCCACGAGGATAATCAAATCGCTGAAGCAACTCTCCTGTGGAGACAGACTGAGGGAGTTGAGGTTGTTCAGTCTGGAGAAGAGAAGGCTCTGAGGAGACCTTACAACTACCTAAAGGGAGCCTACAGGAAAGGTAGGGAGGGGACTCTGTCAGGGAGAATAGTGATAATAGCACAAGGGGGAATGGCTTTAAACTGAGAAAGTGTAGATTTAGATTAGATATAAGGAAGAAATTCTTTACATTGCTCAAAGGTTTCTGTAAGAGAAAACACAAGTATTGTGTGAATACAAACACAAGAATTTTGTGAATTTTCAGAATTTTGAATTAGCTTTCTTATTTACAGAATCAACATATGAGTGAGTGAGTGACTGTGAAGATTGTGAAGACATTTAAATGTCTTCCTTATAATAATTTTTAACCCTGTATGATTTCAACAAAATTTAGTGTTTTGGTGAGGATCTGGGAGATAATTAAATTGTTGCAAATTCACACATATAATAGAATGTCTATATAGGATATAGAAGGGGCTGGATGCTATGCTGGCTGTTAATCACCAAAAAAAAATCTGACAGGAGAGTAATCTTGTGAATGCTCCAACTTTAGGAATAGTATCAAATATTACAAACCGCTTCAGAAACTGTTGTTCAAGTGAGTGGATCTTACAGAAATATTCCCAGTTAGCCATTTTTACTACAGTCAATTTTGTTTTACATGAACAAGAGCTACAGCATT
This sequence comes from Aythya marila, assembly GCF_965140915.1. Lineage (NCBI taxonomy): Eukaryota > Metazoa > Chordata > Aves > Anseriformes > Anatidae > Aythya > Aythya marila. The sequence goes on along the minus strand of NC_139080.1, from coordinate 20,366,132 downwards.
AAGCCTTAAGGCCAACAAGGGATAATAAATAAAAACAAGTAGAAAGAACATTCAGTAGAAAGAGATAATAGTCTGGATTAGAATCTTATTTAAGCTAACCAGACTATAATAAACACATACAATTTTTTGATACTTAGTCCCCAGTGATTTGTAAAGTAATCGTGATTTTTTTTTTTTAATTATTTTTTTTTTTTTTTCATGGAACACCTTAAACAGGGCCAAAGTGGCAGTGGCACCATAAATACCGTTCTGACTTGTCAGACTTTTCTGACCTGTTTAAACTAGATAACAACGGTAGAAAGACTGAAGAAAATGTATTTATATTTTAGGGGGTTGAAAGTTGAATTAGGGTGTTTTCTCCTGTGATGATTCTCATTTCAGGTGATTCTGACTTCAAAGTCAGAACACATCTTTCAGGAGAAAATATGTTTGTTATGAAATCATTTTGGAAAGGAATAATTTAAAGTATGCAATTTAGAATAAATTTTACAAAAATAGGCTTTGACTTACCTAATGAGTGAATTAAATGTGGAAAAATATTTAATTCTGTGTCTTGTATATTCTTAGTGTTTCACAGAATGTGAACACTAGACATCATCATATTACTAGGGAAAATTACAATGCAAGTTTATATTACTCAAGTGATTTACTCCTAGTTTTTGTTTTCTCAGTAGTCTTTCATTCTGTCTCCCTGTCTCAATAACAGCAAGAGAGAAAAAAAAAAAAAAAAAAAAGGAAAAAGAATTTGCAATAAAATTCCGATTTTTTTTCTCCCACTGCCATAATAATAAAATATCATTAAAAAGTTTAGAATGTGTATTTTGCAAACAACTACTTCTAAATACTGAGTAAATATTTAATTTTAGCTAAGCAATTATTAGTGACATTTTATTTAGGAATGTCCAACTAAAGTAGCTAAAAGCAGTGTTTGAAAATTGGAGGTATAAGTGATTGAAGAAAATATCCATTCTTTCCACTCTTGTGTGGAATATCCATTCTTTCTACTCTTTCCACTAGTTTGAACCATGTTTCAGAGTTCCCAGTTGTTTTTTGTTTCCTACATCTGCTAATATTTCATTTGTCAGAATGGGAGCCAGTGGCCTTGTCCACCTTTCTGAGCAACTCAGGAAGCAGTTCTGCGAGTTACAGTCCCTGTGCTGTGCTGCATTGTGCCCTGGCAGAGTAAGTTCCTCCTGCTGGCCACTCAGGACAGAACACCTCCAGTATAGTGGATCAAGCTGACCTAAGATGCTGTAGTGCATTGTTTCTGACACACATCTGACACAAGGTGTGAGGGAGAGGCTACTTAAAGAAGCTATGTTAGGAGCTTCTTAGAAGCTAGGTCTTAGAAGTTAGGTGGCCTGATCCAGGCTATATTTCTGTCACGTGCTTTGTGGAATAGCATGATCTGTCACACATCCAGACGCTGCACTGGATTCCCATTACATGAACCAATATGTGGAGCTTTAGCTCCACAGAGTGTTAATGTGGAATGTGGGATAATGTGGAGATGTCTGTGAAAGAACCAAAGCCACTGATGGTGAGCCTCCTGGCTACAGTCCCCTTAAAGCTGTAGTTATTTAAGCTACAGATATACTGAGAGGAATTTACTGACAAAACTTGCCCTCTGAGTTCTAAAATGTTTCAGGACACATCTGGGAAAGTGAACTGATTCTTTACAGATATTTATGCCTATCACCAGACCTGCCTACTAGCAAGAGCTTTTACATTTACATGTCTGCTTAACTGTCTAATTTCTAATAAAAGTCTAATTTCAGGTAGGTTGTGTGTTCATTATTAGTTTAAATTTTCAATTTTTAATTATGGAAAATACTATTTTTGCAATTCATTTATATGAACATTTTCAGAAAACAAATAGCAGTAGTTTACATATTTGGGAGAATGGTAGAAGAAGAGTTTTATTATAATAGTTCTCTCAGTGTGGGTCCTGTGAACCAGTGATAGTAACATAATATTGTCATGCCACTGAACAGTTCATCAGACCCATAACCCAATACATGTCAAAAATATAGAGCAAAAGTTATAATAATGGAACTGCATAGGATGTCAAAAATATTGCACTGTAAATGTTTATTACAATATGCAGTTCTATAAAAGGCCTTGATTATCATAGAATGCAATGATTGATTTTTACCTCTTTTATGTAAAAATAGATATTTGTTCACTCACATTATCAAGCTGGTTTTCCATAAAGCATTGCCTACAAATAACAACTTAATGTCAAATCATTTTATGTTCTTTGAGTACTTCTAGAAATGTTTTTTGTTTGTTTGTTTGTTTGTTTTTTCTATATGAAAAAAGGAAAGGAAAAAAAAAAAAAAAAGCATGACAGCCTAGCCACTTCTCTGTAAAAGTTAATGTGTATTACAGAGTTATTTACTGTTTCATTACTTGAATTGCAATAAATACTGTGATTTGTCTCGATACAGTGATCTACTGCATGCAATTATATAGTGACAATAAGTGTTTTTGATATCAAGGTATAAATTTAGTCTGTAATAATCTTGTAAGAAGCTTATTTCTGTGACCTTATTGTGGTTGGCTGCGTTAGCAGGTTTAGTGCAGTAGTGAAGGAAGGGCACAAAGGAGGAAGAAAGATAGCTAATAATAAGCATATTTGGTTCTGTTTTCTTTACAAAAAAAAAAAAAAAAAAAGAAGAAGAAAATAAAACAAAAGAAAAAAAAAACTGATCTGTTAATAATTCAAATCAAATGCTATCATGATTGTGAAGAAGTCTATAGCTTGTGCTACCCAGAGAGCTGCTCAGGAACCATTGCTCAAGTTATCAAAATTCAGTTCCTTTGGAAATCAGGTTTTTGTTGTATTTGAATAGTATAGCATATTCTTTACATTGCTCAATACTTTGGGGACCTTTGGCTCAGAAAAAGTAATTTCACCTGTGAATCCTACGTATTCAAAGCTTATTTCATAGTGTGAAGGGATTTACTCTCAGTTGGTCCTGTAGTGTATTTATCAGTGTATTCTTATGTAACATAAGAAAAATGGTTCCTCCAAAGAGCCAAATATACTCAGGTGTAGTGTATTTATATTTTTTCTGAACAATCTAGTTTCTCACTTTATCTTTTACCACTAAAATAGCACATTTCATCAGATAACTGCTTGATAGACATAACTTATCCTGAGAATTTATTTTTCCAGCTCTCCAACATTTTCTGATAGAGCCCAGAATATTCCTGATTTTTCATTTTTACCGATGCCATGTGTGAATACTCAATTTTTCTCCAACACTTTTCATATGAATAAAAAATATTTGGGTTAGATTTGAAATAGATAATTCATTGCTTATTGGTGGTGGGAGCTCATAGCCACACTTAGAGCTGGTTGAGAAGGGGTAGGGACATTGAAAAATTTTGGAAGGGACTTTGAAGATCTAATCAGATCCAATGTTCCTTGGGAAAAGATATGCTAGATGACGATGCTGGCCTTGCTGGCATTACCTCTCTTGATGTTAGAGTTGAATTGTAGGTTACTCGCATTCTTCACTATGAATACTAGGCTGCAAAAAATCCAAGGAAGAGTTTAAGCTTTAATTAATTTAAAACGGCAAAACAAACAACAGAAAGACACTGAATCTGAATATCTGAATTTTGTTTGGAATTCAGAATGACCCTAGCTAGCAGGGACCTGAGTTCAGCTATCAGTCACTGGCAGTAATTCAGTAAGGAGAATGATGTCTTTGAGAAAAGCTGCCAAGAGACTGAAAATTATCTACCAGTCTGAGGCTTACTTGCTTAGGGTGGCTGATCTCTCACGGATGATTAAGCTGTTTCAGAAAAGCTACTTAATGATATAAATTGATTCTCTTTAGAAACTGTGAGGAAGGAAGACACACTTAAAGAAAATTAAGAATTAAACAAAGAGTCAATTTAGAGGTTTGAGGACATTTTCAGTATCAGTTTGATTCCCTGCATACTGACTCCTTACTGTGCTGGAGAGGGGAATGCTGGAGGACAGAGGGGATTTAGGATGTGCATTTTGGTTTGGGGTTCTTTTATTTTTTGATGCATTCTCTTAGCCGTCTGGTGCCAGCTGAAACTGTTTGTTGCAACATAATCCATAGCAAAAACATTTTCAACAGGTTGTTAAGAGTTTGAAAGCCTTTGTCTAGGCAGCAGTGGATAATCAGAGCATCAGCTGTTTTGCCTTAGTTCTATGATTCTGTGGTCTTTAGTGGCTGCTATAACTAGCTAAGGATTTACCAAAAGAGTTCTCAATTGAATAATGAGATAAGAGCCCTGAATATAGGAAACGTTCATGCAAAGGGCAAGTCGCATGCAGCAGGAAATCCCAGTTATCCCTTCTAGTCTGTGCTCTCAGCCAGCCACATCTCTGCCAAAGCATACCATAGGAAAAGGACGTTCCCTTACACAGTTACAAGTGCTTCATGATAAGTGCAGGGCACCTCCAGTACAACTGTCCTGCTTCCCTGCTGATTGATATATATTTTTAAAACAATTTTAGAATTTTATCTTTGCCAATGGCCTTTCTATGGGATCCATTCGGAGCCTATATCCCTCGTCCATCAAGAAATAAGATGAGATTTCGCTTTTTGAAGTCCTACAGGTATCTCTTCAAATGGCTTATTGTGTAGTTGACTCAGATAATAATTGCAACTATGTTTTTTTCTTATTATTCTGTAGAATTACATTATTTAAAAGCCTGGAAATGTCTTGTATTAATTATGACTCCCTTGAGCTCATAAAGGCTTTGCTGAACATGTATATCAGAAATATAGTAAATGTTTCAATGTGATTGTGAATTACAATAAGTAAGTGCTCTTGGAAATTTATGAAACTGAACTATTCAGAAAGTATTAATTATGAATCTTTCATTTGCACTCCAAATCTTGGAAAAAGAAGAGATTAACATTTATGTTAGAGTCCTTGTAGAAGTACTTGTTCTAAATATTATAAGTACTTATTATTATGAAATACATCTAGTTATGAATGACACTGATATATCATACAACATCTGGATTCCTCTTTAATTTTGACAGGCTTTTGGTGATTTGCATAACTAGAAAACCATGTTTGTTACATATTTTTGTGTTCAACATATAAAAAATATAACCATGAAAAAGACTCACAGATTCTATTTTTACCTTAGCTGATACTTAAAAATAACAAGAGTAAAGTATTTTTTCCTGGTATTTCTTAAACTGCTTTCAGCAAATGAATTTTAGTTTCCTTGCTTTTGTCTATAATAGATGTAATATAAATTTTCAGACCTAAATTTTTTAAAATATATTTCCATTTTTATATAATAAATCATAGAATTTATTAGATACATTATTAATGACAACTTTTAGTATTCACTGATGCAATAGCCACGTTTATTTGCACACATGCGCAATATCAAATGCCCAAGAAGCTAAGTACTTTATATAGGATTATTACACAGCATGCACTGGCTGTGTAAATACTGACAAAAAATGGCTAGATGCAATCCAATTTCTCTGTGTTTTCATTTGGAAAAGCTAGGTATTTTATAGAGAGGGAACTTTATTTACAAAAAATGTAATAATAAGAGATAAAGGGACTTGAAAAAAGAATAAGTATGTGGTATCAGTTACAGTTTTTAAAAGTTCAAAACTAGATCATATAATTTGATTAACATTCTCATTAACATTCTCTTAAGGGATTTATTTTATTATTGTTTTTCTTCTTAATAATCCTAGCAATTTCTATTACAAGCTTATTTCAATGTTTCAGAAACCAGAAAAAAAAAAAAAAAAAGAAAAAAAAAATGTATAGTAGCTATTACATCAAGTAGCTACATAGGATCTGGTTGCTGCATAGGATCTGGTTTTTGATTATTGACTTACATAAATGTAGAATATTGTCCATCTGTGTTTCAATCTAACCAAGTGAAAATAGTTTTAAAAGTTATTAACAAACATAAAAAGCAAAAAAGTCTTACCTGAAGTCTACAGGTGTGAATGAATTTTGTTTTGCCATAAAGATGGTTTTACATATTTGTTTTTCACGGGCTTTAAAGAATTAGCATGAGGTTGAAGATAATTTTTTAAAAACATGGAGCATAGATGTATTATTCAGTGTAAGCCATTTCTGTTGTTATTATTTAATATAACCATGATTTTTGACTTAAAAGAGGATTAAAAAACCCTTAATATGCATATTGCCATGTCACTGCCATAGATCCATTCACACTGTAGGTTATATTTAGAAAACTACTACAAAATTTTACTGTACACGGTCCCTATGTAATTTAATAACCTTGTTTATGTCAATTGACAGTTCTGCTCACGTCACTGAACTTATCTGATGTCAAGGGGCTTTGGTTTCTAGAACTGAATGCCTGATAGTACTGTCCAGGCTTTCCATAATTAACATTGTTTAGCAAACCATGCTGTTTGAATTCATGATCTTAGTTTAAATTGTGAAGTTGCCTATGATTTTAAAATTTATTCTGTTACATTTTTGGCAAAAATGTAATGTTTCTTCTGTGGGGCACTCAGAATCTTTTGAATAAATGAACCATTAAGCTTTCCATTTGCACATTTCATTTTTGAAATATTTATTGGACACATTGATGCCTCCTTCTGGCCAAATAGTGTTTCTTTCTAGTTTCTTTGCTGATCAGAAAGTGCTGGGGTTTGCACATGTCTTTCAGAAAGTGACGGAACAACTATGCTAATAGAAATCTCCAAGTAGGAAAAAATATGTCTTGATACAAAGCAATGTTTCCAGGAAAAGCATGAGTGTAATACAGTCACTCAGAGCTACTTTTCCTCTGCTTCCCACTGAATAAACTATAGCTTAAAGCCTCCACAACTGTCCTGAACAAAAATGGGAAAGCAGACCAAAAAACACTTGCATAAATTCACTACTGATTCTCTGTCCACCAGAATTGCAATGTTCACAGCATTAGATGTGGAGCCAAGGCTAGGTGCTTCACAGCTAAGGAACAGCAGGAGACTGCCAAATCATTTCATGATTTTGGTATATTTTGCAGGCTGGAGAAAGGATAACTGTTTATTTTTTCTGGGAGGTATGCCTATCTGCCTGCCCAGCAGATGAACATTCTTCTAGTCCAGTACAAACAGAATATTTGAATATTTGTAAATCTTCATTATGTTTCCAGACCTCACAGACAAACTCAACATTTTTTTTTTTTCTGAGACTCTCTAACTGAAGCATACCTCATATCCTGAAATGCAGTCAGGAATTGTGTTTCCTGTGACATTTAGTTTTGCTGAGGAATATGCCACTAGATGTGGCAGTAAAAATTGTGCACTAATAGTAGCACAGTTACACATCAGAGCCTACTGAGGTCTGTAAAACAAAGGATGTAGGCAGAAGCTTTCTTCATGTCATCTAAATCCTATCACACCTGGATGACAAAGAACTAAAGCACCTATCAAGATTTCCTATACATAACCAAGATATACGAATAGCGTCATGTTACATGGCACTCGGTCCTGCTAACTGCTAAGCACACCTCCCACTGACCTAATGACAGATCCTCAGGACCACTTGGAAGATTCTCCAGAGGCAGCAGGATCTTCCCTGCTTGTCTGGCTGGACATTAAATCTTTTTATTACAGTGAAGGATTTGCAAATAACCATGAGTGGAAATATGCTGAGTAAATCCTGTTTGTATAGGGTGGAACAGTTTTGTAGGGATTCTGAGCTCCCAAAGAAAGAGGCTATTATGGAGAAGTGATGCTGGAGATAGGAAGCATTACATTGAATAATCAAAGAATTAATCAGTTTGTTAAATTATTTCAGTGCCAGAACTACATCTTCCTATGATTAGCTGTGAAGATGAGATACAGTAATCATGAAACATTTCTTCATATGGAAAAAAAAAAAAAAAAAAAAAAAGATAAAAAAAAAGAAAGGTTCTTTGTTGTTTTATGTGAGTTTCTTTTGTTCCTTCCTCTGAACTCTGTTTTTCTTCTTTGGCTGTCATCTGGCGTATTTCCCTGGACTAGAGGAACAGTCATGTGGTTGAAGCTACTGCCAACATCACTTCTCTAGCCAGCTGCTCAAAGCATTCATACGTAAGGAGGTAGATTCCCTTCTGCCAGCTAATTGTACTCCAGGACACTAAACTCTTAGGAGCTGGGCTGGAAGTGGAATTTCTCCCTCATACAGCAATTTTCAGGAATCCCTTCTCTAAGGGGATTTCTTAATGATTTCTTAAGCTTTTTTAGTGAGCAGAGTGTAATACTCTGCTCACTAAGTTTTCTTTGTAATTATACGCTTGCAATGAAATTGGTATAGAAACCAGATTAAAGTTTATTTTTTTTTTTATTCATTAGGGATTAAAGGAGCTAGTTTGCTTCTTTTTGACTAGTCATTTAACACTGTCTGAGAAATAAAATATTGAAATGCATAAATGTGGACTTTCCTATCTAACATGGTGAGTCAGGCAATTGTTTCATATTTAGATCAGTTCTGTAATTCAAAAGATGCCTTGTGATTTAAAATGATGTTTTGAGTTTAACTCAGATTTATTTTAGACAAGTCTGAATGCCAAAATGTCATCATATCTAATTCAGACATTTGATTTTGTTAATTTGAAGTCCTGGGAAAAATGAAAAATAGCAAGGCATGTTGCTTGGGTTAAGAAGCAGTAGGAAGGTAAGTGCAAGTGAATCATACTTGACTTGGTAGTGCCACAAACTTATGTCCTTGGCAAAACTGCCCCGGCGTTCCATCATAGTGACTAAATAGAAAGAGTCTCTATACCAGTTCCTAAAAACTCAGCAAGTAAAGTCGTGCTCCGTAGGTCCTTAACAGCAGGAAGAAACAGAAGTAATATGTTCAAAAGTTTCAGCTTTTCCTTAAATTTCTCAGACTTGGTTGATCCTCACACAAACCATTTGAGAGAGTCTATCACAGCATGACAAGTTGAGTGTCTCAATATTTCCTATTTATCCTTTGGACACGCAGTACTTGTGTGCTTATTTCATGGTGTTTTTTTTTTTGCTTTTTTTTCCCTTCTTCTTACTGGCTTGGAAGTGGTTTAGCTGCTGTTCACCCTGCTGAATAAACAGAAAACTGAAATACATCCATAGGCATTTTATCATAAAGCTTTTTCTAATTTCTGCTTATGTAAATTCTAAGAGCCAAGAATGATGATAAGTTAGAGCTTGTATGAAAAACCATCAAGTTCTTTTGTACAGAGCGAAGGGAATTGTGCTGACTAGTGTTGCTATGGTGTTCAATAAATGTCTTGGCTTTGCTGTATGTGGCTGAAACAATCCCCATATGAAGTTGACATTCCAAATTAAACTGCAAGAAGACATCACAATCCGTTGGAATGCAGAAAGAGATTACACAGGCCATAAACACCATGAAATACTCAGTTTGATTTACAAATTTTAGATATGCATGGGTATTTTTTTAATGTCAAGACTATCTGACTTGCAATTCCCTTATATATAACAAATTCTAGGAGCACTAAAAATAGGTCATCCAATCTGATACCCAATACATCAGGAACAAGCTGCCGCTAGTTCAGCATGTACCATGTCAAAATGTTGTAATTAATTTCTAGATACTCCATTATACAAGGAAACTGTTACAGGGGGTAACCTCCAAATGTTTATTTTATCCCGCTGTGGAATATGTGTATGTCCATTGTGAATCCGAATAGATCATTTTTTATTGTGAAGGAAATTGAAAAAACAGAATTTCTTATTGGAACTAGTAAATACAGTTGACTTCTTAGCCCCAGAAATCATTAATGTCTGCAGGTCGTTTAGTGGTTTATTTGTTTCTGTGAAAACGGTATATGAGCATTAATAGAAAATTTGTGAAATATGCCAAAAGATAAATCAAGGCTCTAATGTGCCTTTCTTCATGAGGAGAAAAATAAGTAAATAAATAAAAAATAATTAAATGAAGGGTAGCAAAAACAAACAAAAAGACTCCTGCCCACATAGAAGAGTCTAGCACACGTTACAGTTCAGTGTTCTTAGCCACAGGGCTGGTTGTATTTCATTGCAGGTGTGGTCCATGCCAGCTAATCCATCCCCCTGATCTGTGGAAGCAGCCAGTAGCAAATGTTCGAGAGAGAACAGTAAGAAGCTCAGTGGTTACAGTATAATCTTCCTTGAGGGAAAATTTTCCCAATGTCTTCAATACTTCCTTAAGAACAAGTATTCCAGAACTCTCCTTATTGTAGGTATTGTTTAATCTAGTAGGTCTAGGTATTTTATGTTATTCATACTAAGTTTTGATTTGGTTTCAGCAGTATCTTTGGACGTTCACTTCCATAGGTGAACTCTCTGTGACGTGCAAAAGTTTCTTCGTTCTGTTGTCACCATTTTGCCATCTAGTACTTAAAACAAACAAACAAAAAAAAACAAACAAAAAACTTATACCATTAAAAGAGTTAGTTCCTGTTTTACATATCTATAAACCACTCCTGTTTGCCAGCTTTCCAAGTTATCTATATTTTCACTTCCTCTTTTCACATGGAAATAGTTTCATGTTGAGGTTATGTCATACATCTCTTAGCCCTTTCTTCTATTGCAATGTTCCTTCTAATGCCAAATGACTAGAAGTAAACCCAGAGCTTCTGATGAAAGTCTAGATAAATTAAGCTATTCCTCTTGTTGTGGAACTATAATTTTATTGATATTTCTATCATAACACTTCCATTATTACATTCTATCTCATTTCTGATGCAGTTTAACAGATTTACTTATTTATATTGAGTCATGAGCAATGATCTCAGATTCCATTCAATATCTGATGTCTACTGGCCAGAGTAGACATACCATATTTTAAAAGGTGCTGAGTAGTCTCAATTACCATGAACTTTTTCTCCCACTGTGTGTCTGCTGTTCTCTTGTCTCTGAAAGAAGTTTACAAGGATACAATATTGAGTGAAGGAATAGGAATCACTGCAGGTGGTGGAATTTCAATCCTACTAGAAACTGAACTTTTCTAAAAAAAAAATAAAAAAAAATCCCCCCTGATGAATGGCCAGTTTTACACAGCATTTTAAGGGAAGAACATTTATGTTTTAAGGTGATGAAATCTAAAATGTGATTTAGGTTATTTAGATTTTTATAGCTTTTTTTTTTTCTTCAGGGTTCATGTCTTGCTGGGAGGTTAGAGAGTCCTTCAGGCAAGCTGCCAGAAACTGGGCAACCATAGAAATCATCAGGAGATATATGCTTCCCATCAACATTCTTATACAGTTAGTCATTAATATATGTGTATGTGTCTCTGTATATATGTACACCTATATACATATATATTTTATATGCACTGTGCACACACACACACATATATACCTACCTTATACACATATATATCCTACCTTAGAGTGAGTGAATTATCTGAAGTTTTTCAGGAAGAATCTGAGTACACAGTACTGACTTTATTGTTTGTCCACATGAACTTCACTGCGCTCTGTATATTTATTCATTTGTTTTGCAACATTTCCAGTCAGTACTTAGCTTTTTAGTGGATTAGCTTTCACATGCTGTGGTACAAATTTCTGTTGAAGTTGTAAAAGCATGGTGACACAGCAGAACAAACAACAGCAAAGCCTAAGAATAATCTGTCGTCACTCCCAAACAGGATAAGATAAGTTCCTGTTAACACTAAATGGAGTTGTTTAACTAGTGAAGAAACCTAAAATGGAAGAAAGCAAAACTACTTAAATGGGAGATAATTGTCTCTAGATGGAGAATGGGAGGCCCCCTGTTGTCTTGGTTATAAAATGAAGCAAAAATCTTCAGAAAAATAAGAAAAATCCAAAATAACTCCATCTTGAGATATGTATGTATTGCTCTGATATACCCTGTAAGTTAGATTGTGAACACAACTTAAGCTTTAAATTGCTGCAAAGTGAGCCATACCAGACATTTCAGTGTACTCATGACTTCATCTGGAGGCACCTTTTCCTTCCCCAGGCTCTTTCCAGACACTACCACACACCCACAGCCCATGTTACAAGCTGCTGCAGAAGTACTAGCAGCAGCAGAAAGCACTTGCAAACAAACCAACCAACCAACCAACCAACCAACAAAACAAACAAAACAACAACAACAAAAATTTACAGTTTGACCTTCACAAGGCACAAATGTTCTAACCAAATTTTAGAATGCAAAACTTAACTTTGAAGAAAGAAAGGGAACAAACAGTGTGACAAGTATCTGTTTAGCTGTGTTTTAAAAAGGGAGGCTCTTTCATAATCTACTTCCTTACAGAAACGGTGATTTGGCTATGAAAGTTTATTTTCATACTAACACAAACACAGTGAATGAACTTTGAAATAAATCAGCACTCTTCCATGGCTTTTGCTTTGTCATGAATTATATTTGTCTAGCATCAGATCTACTATGAGAAGACTCTCTCCACAAGAAAAAAAAAAAAAAAAAGTTCACACTCCAAGGGAAAGTTTGCCAGTTTCCTAAATAGCAAACTGCCTACTTGTGCATATGACCATTTTAGGTGAGCTAAGCAGCAAGAAGGATTGCTGGCTGGCTGAAGCTTCCATCCGTCCTAAAGGGTAATGCATGCCTAGAGAACAGTACATCAGGGTTTTTTCTTCAAATCAGAAGCATTACAGTCTCCTTCAGTCGATGTAAAGCCTTATTTTCATTATGATAAACTGAAATGTGGCAATATATGGAACTTATAATTACCAATTCAAATATAGCAAATACAGTGGGTTCTACTCAGACAGTTCTGGTATAAGGCAGAAACATCATGTTGTAATGAGAAATATGTAAATTATGTTGTCAGTGACCTTAATTCATATGACAGTAACAGGTGTTGGATATTTTCTTATGTTTACGTGGTTTTTCTTAAAAGTGCAAAACATGTTTTAACTTATAATGCAGTTTCTAGGTAACTATCCAGTTACAAAATTCTTCCTTGCTTTTTGCTCCTCTTACCCATAAACAAAAAGAAAATGGAAAAGAATGTGGTTTTGTGAAAGCTAAATTGGAAAAGCAGAGAAGTCAGCTGTTCTAAGCAACAAAAACCATCAATTTTATGTCATGTGCTGGAAGACAAGCCAAGTGTTTCAACATCACTTAGAGCAGGACTGAACAGTCAAAAAGAAAAAAAGATAAATTGAAAACCAGGGTCTGCCTGTAAAGCAACAGAAGTAAGAAGCAGAGAGTAATGCCTACTGTTGGCAGAAGAAAAAATTAATTTTCTTCTAAATACTGTAAAAGGAAAACACTCTCATTGATTTGTTGTGAGATGTCCAGAAATGATGGGTTCCTGAACCTAACCATCTGTTCAGGATCATTCTCTTACACCTGAGAATCTGAGAGAAACATAACATTTTACTGGCACGTGAAGTTAACCATGTTGACCTTCTGAAAGCAAATCTTGATTTTTACACACACACACACATATATATATTTATTTATTTCCAATAGGAAAAAAAAGACATTCACATCTTCTCTTAGCACACAGATGATGTCCTTAATGAGAGAATAACACAGTCTTAATGAGGCTGTAAGTTGAAAACAGTGTTTTTTTCCTTTTTTCCTCCTGGCTATAGTTGCTGGTTAAGCTTTCTTCTTTGTAACATATTACAGCATCTATTGGAACATGGCATATTTTGAGGCTTATTTGAATTTGGCATAAAAATGCTTGCTCTGGTTTCTGATGAACTCTGCTTGGGATCACAGAAATAGAAAGAATTCTAGCCAGAGTGGTTCTACAATGTAAATCCAAGCAAGTTTTAATGACAAAATAATATTTATTGTTTATAGATAAGAGTATTAGTGATATAACACAGATGGTACACTAATTAGAGCTAATAGCAAAATGTTGTTTGATCTCATTAAAAATCTGTTCCAAAGTACAGACAAAATTTCAGCTTCACTAGCAGAGAAACAGATACCTCTGTAATCTACCAAGGGCTTAAGTTTTGCTTTCACAGTTTGTCTTGCTTGGATATCCCTTCTAGGATATTATTTACAATAAATGCTAATAATGCTAATAATGCTAATAATAATAATAATAAAAGCTATGCAACTTTAATTATGCTTTGCATATTTCTCAACCCAGACTCCTAAATGCATCAAATATTAACCTGTAAAACCATATAAAGTTGAAATAGAAATATGTAGTAGGATAGAATCATGGAATGGTTTGGGTTGAAAGAGGCTTTAAAGACCACCTATTTCCACTCCTCCAGCCACAGGCAGGGACACCTCCCACCAGACCAGGTTGCTCAAAGCCCCATCCAGTCTGGCCTTGAGCACTTCCAGGGAGGGGACATCCACAGACTCTCTGGGCAACCTGTGCCAGTGCCTCACCACATTCACATTAAAGAATTTCTTCCTTATATCTAATCTAAATCTGCCCTCTTTTAGTTTAAAACCATTACTTCTTGCCCTATCAGTACAATCCCTTGTGATAGGGCAGGTAGTGTCTGTTAAACAGAAAATTGTACAATGATATGAATCTTTTGTATGCTGAAAAAAAAAAAAAAAAAAAGGTATGTTTCTGTACCATTTTGATGTGAAAACACTTTTTAAGGTGGCTTGATATTATCAGAAAGTGCTGGCTAGGCTTGTTTTAGTGTGAGCTATGTTTTGTGAGGTTTTATGAGGTCTCTGATTTTCTGACTATAATTTGGTTGTATCTATACATTGAATAGAACAGCCCAGACATTCTTACAGCTGGTGAACTAGGACTAGCTGGTTCATAGAGCTAACCTCTTCTATTAATGACAACTTCTCCTACTAATGCTAACCTCTCCTACTCCCCTGAGCAGAATAAGAGAATGTCAAATAATTATTTGGAGTGGCCCTTGGTCAGGTTGTCCATGGTAATTCCCATGACCTTCTCAGTTTTTCCTGAGACACTGTTAGGTGACCCAGGCCAACATTGTTTCATGGATCTTTCTAACAGTGAGAACTGCTGGCAAAGAAAAGCCTTCAGAAATTGTGGCAAAAAGTGAAGGTGATGGAAATGTGGGATAATGGAAACTGCAGTAATATTGAGTTGCAGAAGTAAAAAGTCTCAAAGCAGAGAAATAGTAGTTAATACACTATAGATATGCAGTGAATGTTAGTAAACCTGCATTAAGAATGTTTTAGTCCCTTTCTGGCTGTTTAGTCCCATTAAAATGAAGCGAATAAAGTTTTCTACTGGATTATATTTTGACTTATTATGTTAAGGTAATGTTGACCTCAACTATTTTTAATTATGCCTTGGAGAATCATTAGAGTTTGCTTAATTCCCTCTCTCTCTGCCCCCCTCCCCCCCCTTTTTTTTTCTTTTGTCCTACAGTGGTTAAATCTGAAAGGGTTTCCCAAAACCAGAAAAGCTTTCTTATGATGCAGTTTGATATGTTTATATAATAGCTAGATTTCAGGAGCTCTAAGGAAAATACTTTAGTCTTGTGAGACTGGATATAATGTCTTAGAAGTTGGCAGGGCAGGGTACTGTCACTTTGACAGCCAGACCCTCAAAACTTTATTCATCCAAAACTCTACAGGAGAAGGATCTGGGAATATTGGTAGATAGTTGGCTGAATATGAGCCAGCAGTGTGCTCAGGTGGCCAAGAAGGCCAACGGCATCCTGGCTTGTATCAGAAACAGTGTGGCCAGCAGGGCTAGGGAGGTGATCGTCCCCCTGTACTCGGCTCTGGTGAGGCCGCACCTCGAGTACTGTGTTCAGTTTTGGGCCCCTCGCTACAAGAAGGACATGGAGGTGCTTGAGAAAGTCCAGAGAAGGGCAACGAAGCTGGTGAGGGGTCTGGAGAACAAGTCTTATGAGATACTAGGATATATATTAGATATTAGATATTAGGAAGAACTTCTTTACCGAAAGGTTGTTAGGCATTAGAATGGGCTGCCCAGGGAAGTGGTGGAGTCACCATCCCTAGAGGTCTTTAAAAGATGTTTAAATGTTGAACTTAGTGATATGGTTTAGTGGAGGACTTGTTAGTGTTAGGTCAGAGGTTGGACTAGGTGATCTTGAGGTCTCTTCCGACCTAGACAATTCTGTGATTCTGTGATTTCAGTAAGTGGTTTTGTCATAATATGGACAGTGGAAGTGACCCCAGGCTGGTCATCGCAGTGTCTGACTATTTTGAAGTATTTGTTTCTTTTAGAATTCAAAGCAGCATTATCATGTATTAGATAGGCATGGGATTTATCCAGGTTGCTATCAACATGAAACACTTCCCAGACTCTTCTTCTCTGATATTTTTTTAAGATGCAGATGTTCAAGCTGTGTAACAGGACTGTTTTAAGATGTAAAGAATGCAGCAGACTGTTCTGGAAAAGATGTACTCTCAATTTCCACTCAGAAACAAATATGGTAAATTTGCATTCTCTTCACTGCTTCAAAGTAACGGTTGGTCTTTGACCAAGAAAATATTTCATAGCTTGGACCATTCATTTTGAGTTAATTTGTCATTTTGATTATAGTTTATAATAGCTAATGTAAGTTTAAACTAAGGAGGATAAAAAGCAGTCAGAGAATGTCAGTGAAAATTATTTATTACAGTGCAGAATTGCTTGATGTCATCACAGTTTGCCAGCTACTTAACTTTGCAAAAGAGAAATAAATGGTTGTTATTAGCCTTCAATTGTAAATAATATTTCAGAAAACACTTCTAAGTAGTTAAGATAACTTTTTTTTTTTTTTTTTTTTTTTTTTTTTTTTGTACAACAACATATTATTCTGATCCTGGAATATTTAATTCACTGTTAAATATCATATACTGTTACTATAAAAAGATAAAAGTAGAACTGCTTCCAAGTACACACTGTTTCAGTAAGACATGAGCTTGATCAGGTCAGCTCTCTGGGTTTACAAAGTTACTTCCCTCAAAATAGCTGCTTCCAGAGTTTATGGTAATAATGTAAGCAGTGTGTAGCAATCGTGTAAAGCTTTCTGCATATGAAGTCCTACAGATCTTACCCTGAATTTGGTACAGCATCTTCATTTTTCCATTTAAAATAGATAGTTTAAGGAGGTGAAGTGCAAATATACCATTAGAAAGACTTCTCATGTGTCCCTTTACATGCTTAACAAAAGGGACTTTTTTGAAAGGGATTTTTTTTCTTCAAAATTTTTACATCTGTAGTTTATGAATATATTCAACATTTTTGTGTATAGTCTGAATGTATTTCATTATATTTATTATCTGATCCTCTTTTGTAATTTCGGTAATTGCAGAATTTTCTTGTTTTATTTTATTTATTTGTTTATTTATTTTTAGAATATATTTCTGGTTATCAAATTGCCTGCTCTAGTTACCTTCTTTATATTTGTTGTGTCTCTAAGTATACATAATAGCACTGTAATTTGGTATACAGGTAGTGGAATAATACATTGTACAGACTACATTTATGGAAAAGTTTCATTTTCATACTTACCAGGCAGATAATGAAAATTCTGTGCTTGTTTTATATATTCTTGTGATTTAATTCTGCTTTGTCAATATATCTTTAATTTAAATTTCAAAATATGCTTTTTTTTTTCATCTGTAAATGTTGGGTTTTACAATGCCATATTACCTATAGACTGAGAACTGCAAATTAAGAAATAGATAACTGCAGAAAGTTACAAGGAGTTTAAGAATTAACTTTTACAACTTTAATATCCATCTCTGCTTTGGCTACATTACAGAAAAATATTGGGCAAAGAGAGTAGAGAGGAGAGAAGAAAGAATAGGAGGAGAAAAGCATGCAGATGAAAGAAGTTTTAGATAGTATTGTTGTAAGACCACTGTCTAAGCAACGGTTAGCAAAATCTACAGTACATTGCTACAGCTCAATTCTTTTATTTCACCCATTTGCAAGGCTGAAATAATTACCCAGCTTCATAGAAACTTTCAGTCCATAATATCTCTCTTTGGCAAACCAAGATTTGTAGCTCTTCGGGAACAAGAGTTAGGATCTCTGGAGCTGGCGGTCTGCCCCACTGAGTTACTTTAATGAATACGCCATGTTAAACTCAAGACACAAAAATATATGTCCTCCTCCTCTGAATATAAATTAACTTATTAGAACCATTTATATAGTAAATAAACATTATTTGTGAAATGGACAGGTATAGGTCAGTGCCATCTCAAGTTGCCAGTAGCAAGAAGCACCTTGATGGAGATTTAGATTAAAGTCATCTCATAGCTTTATTATGGTTTACTAGGTAAAGTTTTATAGCAAATCCATACCCTTGTAAACAAAGATGGCAGGCCAGTAATGCTGCCATGCAGAAAGTTTCTGTTTTGGGCCTCAGACAAAATTAATAAATTTTTTACACGTTTTTATCAGCTCTATATATATCTCTCACAGCCACTTTAACTGAAGAAGCATTTTTTTCGTTCATTTTCAAAGCAACATTGCCATACTGAATTTCACATCACTGCCATGGTGAATTTCGCATCAAGATAAAAGTTTTTGTTCATAGCTTTTGTTGACCTGTAAATGTGGAAAAAAAAAAAAAAAAAAAAAAAAGTTTTAATAACTCCTGCAATTAAATTTAATTTAAAAAAATAGCAAAAAATATATAAAGATGTTCTAAAGAAGACCTTTTTAAATGAAAGAAATGTCATTTCAGTAATACTTCTGGGAACATAATTTTCATGGTTAACTGTCTTACTGTCCAGGTCACCTAAATGACCTGCAAGTGTTGACATTCTCTGGAATATCAACTGACAGGACAGAAAACAGCATTCAATCTCTGCACATGCCTTTTAGGTCTGTACACTTTAAAGTGGTAGGTACTTAAAAGCACTGCTGCTTGAGCTCCTTCCCTCTTTGAACAATTGCAAAGTAATCAAGTCAATGTTATAAAAATTATGTTATAAAAACATATTACCATCAAACACAGCATTTAATGTTCAATTCTTCTGAGGTGGTGTGTAAACTTAGTTTGTGCTGGTGAGGAAGTAAAAAGTTTTGTTGCAGCCGCTTTTTAATTCAAATAAAAATATTTTTCCTCTCCAAAAAGGAAAAATTCTGAAGGACAAGTTAAACGAATCAATGCAATGCAGCTGCAGGACACTGTTCAATGTCAAATTTGCCTAATCCCACTATACGGAAGTCAAATATGCTATAAACACAAATGTACAGTATACTCAACATTTGGTATGCATTTAAGTTCATGAACAGTCTTCTGTAGTGTGCTGCTGTTACTCTCTAGTGTGCTAGACTGAAGTGTATGGAAAATTTTTCAGTAATTGGCTCCTTTACATCTATTTGATTTGGCTCATCTTTGAGATTTATGTGTTTAGTTAGACCTTTGCTATATAGAGTAGTAAAATGTTATAACAAAGTGCTCATAACAAGACATTCTGATATAATTCAGCTTCTTGAACCATAAAATTTACAGAGAAAAATGCTTTCCAAGGTACGTATGAAATCATATTAACTGAAATCAACGTCTTGGTAAGAGGAATGTCAGAATAGTAGCATTACTATATTAAGTAATGTAGATTGGGTAAAACCAAAGAAAATAACTGGACTTCACTTGAGAGTGTTTTGATGTTGTGGAACTTGAGACTGAGACTGGGAATGCTAAGGTTGAGTCCCTATGGATTAGGATCAGCAGGAAGGCCAACAAGGCAAGCATCCTGGTGGGGGTCTGTTACAGGCCACCAAACCAGGATGAGGAAATGGATGAGGAATTCTACAGGCAGCTGGCAGAAGTTGCAAAATCGTCAGCTCTTGTCCTCATGGGGGACTTCAACTTCCCAGACATACCCTGGAAATGCAATACAGCTCAGAGGAAGCAGTCTAGGAGGTTTCTGGAGAGCATGAAGGCACAGCTGGTTAGTGAGTCTACCAGGGGAGGTGCCCCACTGGACCTTCTGTTCACAAACAGAGAAGGACTGGTGGGAGATGTGGTGGTTGGGAGCTGTCTCGGGCAGAGTGACCACTAAATGGTAGAGTTCTCTATTCTTGGTGAAGTAAGGAGGGGGACCAGTAAAACTGCTGTCTTGGACTTCTGGAGAGCAGACTTTGAGCTGTTCATGACACTGGTTGATAGAGTCCCTTGGGAGGCAGTTCTGAAGGGCAAAGGAGTCCAGGAAGGCTGGGCACTCTTCAAGAAGGAAATCTTAATGGCTCAGGAGCACTCTGTCCCCATGTGCCCAAAGACGAGCCAGCATGGAAGAAGACCAGCCTGGCTGAGCAGAGAGTTGTGGCTAGAGCTTAGAGGAAAAAAAAGAGGGCAGGCCACTTAGAAGGATTATAAGGATGTTGTAAAGATGTGTAGGGACAAAATTAGAAAACCAAAGTTCATCTGGAGCTCAAACTGGCTACTGCTGTTAAAGATAACAAAAAATCTTTTTATAAATACATCAACACAAAAAGGAGGACTAAGCAGAATCTCCATCCTTTACTGGATGAAGGGGAAAACTTAGCGACTAGAGATGAGGAGAGGGCTGAGATGCTTAATGCCTTCTTTGCCTCAGTCTTTAGTGGCAAGACCAGTTGTTCTCTAGATACCCAGTACCCTGAGCAGGAGCAGAATGTGGCCCTCACAATCCATGGGGAAATAGTTGGCAACCTGTTACAGCACTTAGTTGTATGCAAGTTGATGGGGCCTGATGGGATGCATCCAAGGGTACTGACAGAACTAGTGGAAGAACTGGCCAAGCTGCTTTGCATCATTTATCAGCAGTCCTGGCTATCAGGGGAGGTCCCAGTTGACTGGCAACTAGCAAACATGGCTCCCATCTATAAGAAGGGCCAGAGGGCAGACCTGGGGAACTATAGGCCTGTCAGTTTGACCTCAATGCCAGGGAAGCTCATGGAGCAGATTATCTTGAGTTTCAACACAGGGCACATGCAGGGCAAGCAGGTGATCAGGCCCAGTCGGCATGGGTTTATGAAAGGCAGGTCCTGCTTGACAAACCTGATCTTCTATGACAAAGTGGCACACTTGATGAATGAGGGAAAGGCTGTGGATTTGGTCTACCTTGACCTCAATAAGGCTTTTGACACCATTTCCCACAGCATTCTCCTCAAAGAAACTGTCTGCTCTTGGCTTGGACTGTTGTACGCTTTGTTGGGTTAGAAACTGGCTGGATAGCCAGGCCCAAAGAATTGTGATGAATGGAGTTAAATCCAGCTGGAGGCCGCCGGTCCCTAGTGGAGTCCCCCAGGGCTCAGTACTAGAGTCAGTTCTCTTCAATATCCTTGTCGATTATCTGGATGAGGGGATTGAGTGCACCCTCAATAAGTTCGCAGTTGACACCAAGTTAGGTGCGTGTGTCAGTCTGCTCAAGGGTAGGAAGGCTCTGCAGGATGATCTGGATAGGCTGCACTGATGGGCTGAGGACAACTGTATGAAGTTCAACAAGGCCAAGTGCCAGGTCCTGCACCTGGGGTGCAACAACCCCAAGCAGTGCTACAGGCTAGGAGATGAGTGGTTGGAAAGCTGCCAGGCAGAGAAGGACCTGGGAGTATTGGGGGATAGTCAGCTGAATATGAGCCAGCAGTGTGCTCAGGTGGCCAAGAAGGCCAACGGCATCCTGGCTTGTATAAGAAGCAGTGTGGCCAGCAGGGCTAGGGAGGTGATCGTCCCCCTGTACTCGGCTCTGGTGAGGCCGCACCTCGAGTACTGTGTTCAGTTTTGTGCCCCTCGCTACAAGAAGGACATGGAGGTGCTTGAGAAAGTCCAGAGAAGGGCGATGAAGCTGGTGAGGGGCCTGGAGAACAAGTCCTACAAGGAGCAGCTGAGGGAGCTGGGTTTCTTCAGCCTGGAAAAGAGGAGGCTCAGGGACAACCTTATTGCACTCTATAGATACCTTAAAGGAGGTTGTAGCGAGGTGGGGGTTGATCTATTCTCCCATGTGCCTGGTGACAGGACGAGGGGGAATGGGCTAAAGTTGTGCCAGGAAAGGTTTAGGTTGGATATTAGAAGAACGTATTTATTGAAAGGGTTATTACGTATTATAATAGGCTGCCCAGGGAATTGGTTGAGTCACCATCCCTGGAGGTCTTCAAAAGATGTTTAGATGTAGAGCTTAGTGATATGGTTTAGTGGAGAACTTGTTAGTGTTAGATCAGAGGTTGGACTAGGTGATCTTGGAGGTCTCTTCCAATCTAGACAATTCTGTGATTCTGAGATTCTGTGAAAAACTAGATACGAGCTGTCAGTGTATGTTTGCAGCCCAGAAAGCAAGCCTATGATTCTGTGATTCTAAGAATATATTCTGGAAGGTTTTAATTTATGATTTATTTTATTTATGATTATTTATTTATAAGACATCATATTTTTGCACTTAAGGAAAAACAGGTTACTTTTTTTAATGTCATATCTACCAAGATATATCTTGGTATAAATACCAAGATATACCAAAATATATCAACATATTTTGTTGCTTCAGTGTAGCTCTAGCTTATCAAAAGAGCTTATTTTAAAAAAGCCCAGTGGAGATAACTTTGAATGTGGTGCTCTCATGCATATTCAGATTCATGTTTACAGAACAGATTAGAATTACTGAAGCTCTACCAGTTCCATACATCTATGGATAAGTTCCTGCGGGAGACAAAGACTCAAGTGATTAGATTTGTTTTAAATACTACATGTACAATGCAGGAGGTAAAAGATCAGTAGGTTTCATATTCAAACTGAAACTAAAACAAAGCCAGGATATGTAAAGCATAGCAGAATTGTAAAAAGGTTTTAGGGTTGTATAGAAAAATGATGTAACTACTCTGATGATCAATGTTGTTGGATTTTTTTTTTGTTTGGCTGCTGATACAGGTTGATGAGAACTTCTGAACAGGGATATAACTGGTTTTTCTAAGCTTCAATGCATTTTTCTCCCTTTTTTTTTTTTTTTTTTTTTTTAACACTTCTTTAACCATTTCTCCATCTTAGTACACAGAACCGAGGAGGCCTATTTTAAATAGAAACACTTAAGTCATTTTCAGAAAATGGAATAATACAAGAAGGATTAAATTGAGCTATAAAGGCAAATTCTTTAGCACCGTCTTGATGAATTAACAGAGGAAGGCCAGAAACAGGCTCAACAGCAGCCGTGTAGTATCCCTGTCTGATACACAAAAGACACCTAGCAATATCATTTAAATGCTAGCCTAGGAATTAAAAGTCATTATTTTACTGGACAAGAAAGAGAGACATTGTTTTTTTAATTGTTTCCACAGAGACATCGTTTTTTTCCGTTCTCTCTCTTTTCTCCATCCTCCTACTGGCCACCTTCTGTTCTGCAGATGTTTTCTCTTTGCTCTGTATGGACATGCTGTTTTTCCCTTTCCCAAATCTCTTTCTTTACAGGTATTGCTTTTTTTTTTTTTTTTTTTTGCTTTTTTTTTTTTTGCTTTTTTTTTTCCCGTCATAATCTTATTCACAGATTTAATAATGAACAGAAATAGATTAAACTAAGAACATCTGGTTCTAATTTACCAGAAGTTTTTTGTTCACTACTTCTTAGGTATTAGAAAGGATTTTATATCCAAAGTTCTCACACTTCTTCCAGTACTGTCAACTCACCTTTTGAAAGACATTTTGTTCTGCAAACCTGGCTTCTCTAGAAATGTCTTCTATTGATTGTGGACTTTCAAAATTGCCACATTTTAATTCTATTTTTTTGATACTACAGTTTTTATTTTCACTGTATACATTTTTGAAAACATAGGTTCAGATTCTACACTATTAGTCTCACATCTTGCACTTCATAGAAAGTCATGAAGTTTACAGAGGAGAAGGAGCTTTAGAATTTAAGTTATTTTAAAATTAAATAAATTACATGTTGATTGCCCAGGCAGCCCCTCTCTAAATGAATGCTTCACTGTCTTTAAAGTCACGGGTAATTCACATAAAAGCCTTCTGTATTTTACTGCTGTTACAGTTTGTCCTGTATTATAATTAAATCAAGTGAATTAGAATGTTCTGAACTAGATCAACTCTTTGATCTCCTGTAATTTTAAACCAACAAGATCTGAACTGCCTTTAAAGACACTGTGAAGTTTAGTCTTTGCACAGTGGTCTTGGGGGACTGATTACACGAGCAGGATCCAATCTAACAATGTGGGCACAGTCTCAATAGACTTTTCAGTTTTATTCAATCTCATAGAAAAGCCCATTAATCCCTTCCAGAACTAAATTCCTTCAGGACAATTGCAGTAAGCAGCACAGAAATTTGGAAAAGAACTTGTAAAGTTGTGTATTCCTTTTATAGTCAGAATAGGAGATGTAGAACTGATAAACAGTGTAAACATGCATAAAGGATTTTCTCTCACTCATTTTTCTGTCTACTGGCCTATATTCTGTGGAGTGTCCAAGAACCCTATAAATTCTTTCTAGATAGGCCTAATCTTTTAGTCTAGTTTTATTTCCTTCTGTTAGAGAAAGTGTCTTGGTGATAACTGCTTGTGGCATGCTGGTATGTTTTGTACATCTCCTGGGCATTTTCTGTTTTTAATTTCTCTGTAAGGTATGATTTACTTTCTTTTCTTTTTCTTGAGCAGTGAAATTGTTGACAATTGTTTCTTTGTACAGAGAATTGACAAATCATCATACTAATTTATTACACGTTCTCTAATTACAGTGTAAAATACCATATTTAATAACCAATCTTGGAACATTTGTATCCTATAAAGATAGTAAAGTATCTTGGAAGATCCCCTTTTTTCCTTCACTAACTGTGGTATCATCAACTGGCAAACTGAAGTTTTTGTATAGACAGTTATCATACAAAAACCCTTTAATCTCAAACAATCAAACAAATAACAACAACAACAACAAACAAACCAATCCTTCTCTGACTTGTTCTTTTTAGAAGTTTAGAGCTGACATTGCTTTGGTACAAATGGCTGCTGACCCATATTTCTGAAATGTATGGTCATTGCTAACAAAGTTGTGAGTAAGTAGACCTGAAAGTACGATGTGGGTTCCTGAGAGCACAACATTCTCTAGGAGACCTTTGAATGGTGTGCAACATGGCACACATATGTGACTGGCTAGGTACCACAGATGTTATTTCTTTATTACTTTGGGATTGTGCATGGGTGGGTTCTGTTTTATATATATAAATCAACCAAGAGGATGTGAATCCTTATTAAATTGCAAAACTGAGGACTGCAATCAGTAGCTGATTGTTTTTAAATGCATTTCTACTTCACTTGAGTTAAAATAATATTTTTAGGTTTCTAGTTTATTATCTTTCTTCAGATCATTGAAAATTTACTAAAAACTAGAAAGATTCTTCAGTTTTTATTTTCCTTTTGCGTCTTGCTGAGAGAACATTGGCAGAATGAGTAGTTCTTATAATTTCTTTCTGTGCAAATCCTTTTAGAAAACCCATGAGTTATGCCCATAGTTTTCTCTAAAATTGTGACTTTTTGAGCCATCATGACAAGGGTTGTAAAGCAAGTAATCATCAGAGGGCTTGAGCAGGGAAACTATTATGCTAGCAGGAAAAGCGGTACAGATACAAACTGTGTTGAGAACTTTCAGTGCAATGTTTGGAGGACTTGGACAAGAAAGACTGGGATAGTTAAGCTTTGAATGTTTATATAATTATCACATTCATTAACACAGTTAAATACAATTTAAAATAAACATTGAAGGACTCGTACTTTTTACATATTTTTTTAGTAATATGATTGAAAACTTTTTAGGTAAAATGTCCTAGTAGCTCATCCTTATCTTTGCAAGAATGGCATCCCAACTGATAAATGTTTTATATGCCAAGAACTTTTTTTCAGTTGTAAAAGGCAAAAGTGAACTTTCTGTTCTTGTCTAAAATAACCACCAAGCTTGATGGAGAAAAAGATAAGGGTAAAAAAAAAAAAAAAAAAAAAACTCAGCCAGTTTTTTTCCCTCTTTAAATACCACATTATCTGGGTGTTGATCACCTGGACCTTGCAGGACTGAATCCACGTATATATATTTACATATATATATATATATACATATATATAAGTTGCTTAAACAGCAAAAAATAAAATTCAACATTTTAAAACTTTCATAGTACTCAGACAGAAATGTATCTCTTGCTGTGATTTGTAAAATCACCAGAGTATTTTAAATGCTAGCAGAAGTTAGATTATATGTGCTTATGAGCACAGAACATTTAAAATTATTACAGACAGTATTTTATATCAGTAGTAGCCTTTTACAGTGTTTATACAGTGTTTAACTGTATCAAATATAACACAGTTTTCTGAAATGCTAAAATTAATTTCAAATTAAAAAGTCATTTACTATTTAAATATTTATATATCTTTCTGATTTTTTCTGTAAATGAATCTGTTATTTTCATGTAAACTTTTACTTACTCTTAGGGAAGTTTCTTTTTTATTTTTTTTAACAACTCTGTAGATAATTTACAGTGCCAATTTGAATAATAATTCAGAATTATCTTTGCAGTCAAGTATTATTTTTTTAAAAACTTTCTTTGAGTGCGTAACAGAAACCAAACAAACCACCTTTCAAAGTTGCATGTAAAATGCTGACAGTAAAGAGAAAAAAACAACTCTAGCTTTTCTAGGCTTCATGCAACCACAATGAAATTATAGCCCAGATACTCTCTAAAGCAACCAATAGAGAGCATGCTATACATGCTGAATAAATTAATTTGTTTCAACTTATAAGTGCTGTGGTTTAGATTTATTTTTAGTGTAAATTTCTATAAAATCAATTAGTATGCTTTTTCAAACCACAATGCTATTAATTTCCATTGGCGCAAGGAGACATTATTTATATGAAGTAAACTGCCAAACAAAATTTACTACATGTACTCTGTTTTGACACTCATTTGCATACCTGTGACCAGATTCATCAAAGACAAAATAATTCAAAATTAATTATTCCATGAAAAACTACTTCTTAATGGCTTGAATATTCTCTAGTTCTAAGCACAAGCAAAACTGATTCAAGGTATTCAGATACAGAATTATAGAATGGCCGAGGTTTGAAGGGACCTCTGAAGATCATCCAGCCCAACGCCCCAGCTGGACTAATCCAGCAGGATCCCTAGAACACATTGTGCAGGATGACTTGTAGGCAAGGTTTGAATATCTCCAGAGAAGGAGACTCCACAGCCTCTCTGGGCAACCTGTCCCAGTGCTCTGTCACTCTCACAGTAAAGAAGCGCCCCCTCATACTCAGCTGGAACCTCCTGTGCTTCAGTTTGTGCCCGTGACCTCTCATCTTGTTGCTGGGCACAACTGAAAAGAGTCTGCCTCCATCCTCTCAACACCCTCCCCTCAGATATTTATACACATTGATGAGGTCTCCCTTCAGTCTTCTCTTTTCCAGGCTAAACAGGCCCAGCTCTCTCAGCTTGTCCTCATACAACAGGTACTCCAGTCCTCTCATCATCTTCGTAGCCCTCCTCTGGACTTTCTCCAGTAGCTCCATGTCCCTCTTGTGCTGGGAAGCCCAGAACCAGACACAATACTCCAGGTGTGGCCTCACCAGGGCTGAGCAGAGGGGGAGGATCACCTCCCTTGACCTGCTGGCAACACACTTTTGAATGCACCCCAGGATACCATTGGCCTTGTTGGCCACAAGGGCACAGTGCTGGCTCATGGTCAGCCTGCTGTCCACCAGAACCCCAAGGTCCCTCTCTGCAGAGCTGTTCTCCAGCAGGACACCCCCCAGCCTGTGCTGATGCTTGGGGTATTCCTCCCTAAGTGCAGGACCCAGCACTTTCCCTTGTTGAACTTCATGAGGTTCCTCTCAGTCCTACCCTCCACCCTGTTGAGGTCCCTTTGAATGGCAGCACAGCCCTCTGGGGTATTAGCCACTCCTCTGAACTTTGTGTTGTCAGCAAATGTGCTGAGGGTGCACTCCATTCCATTGCCCAAGTTGATGAATAAGTTGAACAACACTGGACCCAGTACTGACACCCAGGGGGACACTGATAGCTACAGGCCTCCAACTAGCTTCTGTAATGCCAAGCACAACTCTCTGAGCTCTGCATTCCAGCCAATTGCCAATCCACCTCACTGTCTGCTCATCTAGGCTGCACTTTCTGAGCTTGTCTAAGAGGATGTTATGGGAGACACTCAAAAGCCTTGCTGAAGCCATGCTCTCCTGAGGAGATCATGATGTTTCTGAGAAACATCATGCAATAGTAAGCAGACAACATGAACACTTATGCTTGAAGTAGAGGTAGTAACCGTAAAATGTAATCAGTGTTACTCTAGTTCTACTGAAAGAGTAACATTTCTGTGGTGTCAGGATTTTGCTCAGTTTTATACAAATAGAAGTCCAACTTTTCATTTTCTAGCCATTGTCAGGGCACTTCTATGCCCTTTCTGGTGAAGACAGTTTCTGAGGAGAAGCTTGAGAGGGTATGAAATTTCATGGAGTTGTTTTTCCTGCTCACATGACTCTATAAAATGCTTGAGAAAGGAGCAAAATATTGGTAACTGAAGGTGTCTATTGTAAGAATAATGTCAACTGTAAGACAAACTAATAGATAAGGTAGAAATGTAAATGACTTAGAGGAAAGATAATGTAATTTATATAGAAAAAATAACTTACATATGAGAAATGGACAGAGACAGCCATACTTAGGGATATACAAAAAGAATTATGCTGTTGGAGCAGTGAGCCAGAAAGTTGTGGCAGTTCTTTTGCCTAAAAAGTGGTGATACCAGCCAAGTCTGGTGGGGAATAGATGGGGAAAGTTTAATTCAGTTTTAGAAATCTGGAAAGATTGGCATTATTTTATTTCATTTCATTTCATTTCATTTTACTTATCTTCATTATTATTATTATTTATTTTAGAAATATTATCTAAGTGGAAGCAATGATGTTTGGATAACCAATGTTGTCGAGGCCAAAACAAAGAATCAAAGCCAAAAGGATTGTAGGATGTCATGATGAAGTGGGAGGGGAAAAAAATAATAATAAAAATGAAATGCTCTGAGAAGCACAGCTAGGTAAAGTGAGGTAAGAAAGCTACAAAATGATTCAACATAAACATGCTGTTTAAAAACATTTAATAGTTAGAGTAGTTTTAAAGTAATGGATGAGAAAAAAGATGCCAAATACAGAAGCCTAAGAAATTAGCTTTGGAGAAGATGCTGGTTAAAACTGAGAGAAGAAAACAAGATTTCAGTCAGGCAGCAGAGTTGAAATAGGAGAGGATGCTGAGTGTGAAAGAACTTTTAGAATTGGGAATTAGTTTCTGTCTTCAAAATCTGCCAGAGCTCAAGGAGAATGAAAATGAGATCTAGCCAGGAGGAGGTCATTTGAAGCACTGAATGGTAGGTACATGAGCATACGAAATATGGAAAATCTGTGAGGTTTAGACCAAGCCAATTACAATTATTTCAAGGTGAAAATTTATAACTTACATAACATTTCTAAAATGGTTGAATTTTACAACAGAGACATAATTAATTTTACAATGGGTAACTATTGTAACCATATAGCTGTTCTTTAGAAGAATCTGTAAGACCTTTTCCAAAAAATATACCAAAAAATAATTTATTTTATTGGATAGTGCATATTACTTTAAAGGAAAAATTAGTTGGAGAAAATCTTACTTTCAAAGAGTTTTGGGAGCTACTAGAGAGTGGAAAGAAAAGTTTCACAATTCTTCAGAGAAATGACAATATTTATTTTCATTGTATTTGAGCAAGTACACATTGAAAAAGATATCAATTTAGGAGGTACTTGGTTGTCTGTATTCCTTCTTTTGTAAGAAAAGGAGTAAGTTAAGTCCAGGCCCCTTACTTGATTTGAACTGCTATTAATTGTCATTGAAAATTATGTTTAGTAGAACATCAGTAACGGACTTTCAGACATGTTGAATACAAAAGTTATTGCAACCGTAAATTGTTTATTTTTTTAAAGAAATGTTGCAAGGTCGATGGGTTGCAAGCCATATATAAAAGATATTTTGTCGAAAAAGATGAAGACTTCATGCCTTTCCTCTTTTTTTAAAAAAAAATCTTATTTGTTCTGCATTTAACACAGCAGAAAACGAGTTGAAGGAAGTCAGCTGGATCAGATTCAGTGGTTAAAAATAGAGCTAGCTCTGCTAATCAACTGCTAAAGGGGAGCATCAAGAAAAAATAAAAGTTTAATATGCTATAGTAGAAGTCTTATCATTAAAATAAGTGAAAGGAAAACACTATCAAAGTATCAGTTAAAACTTTGCTAGTTTCAGAATTGTTGTCCTACATATATGCCTATACAAAAAAAGAACTATATACATGTAAGACTCTGAACCATGTAACATATTTTCAGGAATTTGATTAAACACAAGGAAACTGTTTTACTAATAGAAGGGCCAAGAGGAAAGACTCACATTGCTAACCATGTCTAATGTGGCACTGTACTGGCAATGCTGAAATGCTTGTATCGAATTTATGCAATTTATATATCCACAGCACAGCAAAGTTTCTGGCTATAGGCATTTCTGCCAGAGGTATTTAACAGCCAGTGTGTCTGACATTTTTTTGAGATTTGTTTTTCAATGTGCTCTTCTTATGCCTGATAAGTTGTCAAAAAGGGGGAAAATTCACATGGAAAAGTGAAATAAAAAGTTCAGATAGAACTAATAAATTTGTCCTAAAATGAAGAGAAAATTAGGATCAGTGAGTATGGGAAACTTCTATATTTCCTCTTCCGGATGTTTGGTTATTCAGGAGAAGTCTGTCTTAGGTAAGTTTTAGTGCTAAACATAGGTGACTTACCATATACATACTCCTTTTCATCACTTCTCCCACCCACTGGGAAGGAAAGGCTGAGAGGTTAGAGGTGTAGCTTTTTCAAACCTGGGTGGTTAATTCATTAGTATGAACTGGAGAAGCAATGTCTTGACATTGTTCTTCCTTCACTAGTTCCAAATATGATAAGATGTAAGGCAAAATGAAAAAAAAAATGTTTTGAAGCCTACATTTCTCTAAAAGAAAGAAAAACTTTAATCCTATCTACATTGAGTTCAACTGCTACAAGTAAGAGTGTGAACAGGGAAAAAAAAAAAAAAAAAAAAAAGCATATTATAGCAACTTACAGATTTAGCAAGCGCATCTTTTGAAACACCCAAAAAGTAGGTTTCTAGTGTGAAATAGGCAGATATCCTCTGTAGTTGACAGACAGATAGGGAGTTGTGAGGAGCAGATCACTCTGTCTTAAAAATAGATGTCTAAATCATGGAAATAGACTGCCCCTGAAAGTACCTATCAGAGTTGTCTATAAACAGAGCCTAACTGACCAGCTTAAATCAGTATCCAAATCTTCTGACAGCTCAAGGCTAGTGAGAAAATTCCTTTCTTGGTGTTTCTCGTTTAGATCTCAGTCAATAATTCATGGCAAGTAATGTACTCAGAATTTGACCTTGATTTGTGCTCTCTTGTGAGTTGCTGCCTTTTTAAAACATATTTATTATTTGTTCTAATTCACAGATTGGAGTTTATGAGTATGAAATGTGTGGGGTTTCTCTCCCTCTCTATCTCTCTCTCTCACTCTCTCTCTCGGTTATACCATCTAGAGTAAGTCTTTGAAGCTTCCCTTACCTGAAAAACAAATACAAGATAAACAAAATTTGAGAAATTTATATACATTTCAGTGGATTTTTTGGATTTGTGTTTCAATGGGAACACAAATGACCAGACACCAGAAGATGTAAATCCTCTTCAAGAAAATTTCAGTAGCAGAACAAATGATTTAAATTTAATTTTCTTTCCTCACATTTTCCAGAAGGACTTAAAAGCATGAATGATGTCATTCAACCAAGCAGGAATTCTATCCATGTATGACTCACTCAGGTCATGGTCCAATACCTCTGGATGCCAAGATTCTAGTGAAGAATACGGGGAAATCCACTCTCCTCTCATTTAGAGAACTGTGCTGCTACACAGCTGTCAATACCATAGCTCATGTTTGCTTTCAGAAAGACGTTCTGACAGTAAAAGCTGATTTCTTCACAGCTTCCAGAAAGACAAAAGCATTACTGAGACATGTTCATTGTAGAATATGTGTGGCTGGACAAAACAACTTTTTTGTCAGTGGTAGATTTTTTGTTCTGAACAACATAAAATATTTTTAGAAGAGCTTTAATATATAAGATTTGCTAACATACTTAAAATGTAAGTGGATCAGTTAATTTTCAAGTTATATATGTAAGTTTTGTCTTCTTGAAATCGTGGCATATTTTGTATTGTTGAAACATTAGTATATTGTCTTCTTGAAATGGTACTCCTAGGCATTTCACAGGTGTCTCTCCTTAAGTATTTGAGTGGTAATGGCAAAACTACCCAATTCTTAACAACAATGAAGGGTTTGTATCCTACAAAGTAGTAGTTGATTATTATTCTCACTTAACAGTAACTGTGTCCATGACCAGCCCAAATTATGAAATCTTTGTAAAGGGAATTTGGAGACTACTCTTACTGTAGTCACTCACTTTGACTAGCAGTCACTGCTTCATTTACAAAAGAGAAAAAATGTTAGTCTTTACCTTTTTTAAGCCAAAAAGACCGTAATATTGTACTTGGAAAACATAACTGCTGGTTAGCTCTGTAGTGACTTATATTTAAGCCCCCTATGTTTATTTTTTAAGCAACTGTTTAGCTGAGACATTGTAATCCAAGTTTGTGTCTAGCAAATAGTTACTAATGAGCTATGAACCCTTGAAAAACAGAAGGTATGATGGAAATGTCAATAGATTTTCCGTCTAACAGCATAATTACTTCTGTAATTATTGCAGTATATCCATTTGGAGCTGACATGACTGTAGTTTATAGTGCAAAGTATACTTTTATATTATATAGAGTGTTTGAATATCTGTTGTTTGTTTGTTTTGTATGCATCTCATTTAAATAAAAGGAAAAACAAAACAACAACAACAAAAAACAGCCTGATACACTACGGAGCCTTAGCTCAGTTCAAGTCCAAAGTCTTCCAGTGGGCTAATATTTATTTTTATGCTACCCACTGTTTTCCAGTATTAAATTTTCGAGTATTTTCCAGTCCAACATTCATAGGTAGCTTTTATTCGCATTGCCCATAGCCATAGCTGATAGCATGAGATCACATTTCCTAGAATTAAAAGACAGGAAAAAAATAATCCTATATATAGAAAACGATTCCTTGTTTGTTTGTTTGTTTTTGAATCACTGGCAAATGAAGTACACAGATCTACTAGATCTGCTGTGATACAACAACTGAGCCTAGATGGATAGTGATCAGTTAGTACTGAATTTACTAATCTCTAGTTGCATAATGGAATGGATTAAATGAAAATTTGTCTATAGTAAAGGCAGAGGGACACCTTTGCACTCCAGATTATTAAGGACCAGGCTTCTGCTGTGTTAGGGAGTGAGAAACTCTAAGCCCTATCCCCAAAACATCTCTCATGTGCTTGTCATGGTGCAGCTCAGGCAGCAATACCAGACAGTTTCAAAGGGTACCACAGTGGAGTTTCCACAAAAAAAAAAAAGGCATTATGACAGGTATCCTCACATAAGGCCCCTCTTTGCTATGCTACCTATAAGGAGTTTTACATGCTTGAGTCTGGATAAAGCTTTTTTAGAGCACATAGTAACTTTATTTACACTGTAATCACTGAGCAAATAAACCATATTTATTCATAAGTCAGGTAGTTTGATCTAGGCAGCTAAATATAAATGACTATAGGAGCAAAACATTACTGACTGTGTTTCTTCTGTGCCCTTGGGTTTGCCTTTTTCAGAGTCACAGAATGGTTGAGATTGGAAGGGACCTCTGGAGGTCATCTGTTCCAATCTCCCTCCCCAAGCAGGGTCACCTCAAGCATGTCCAAATGGATTTTTTTATTTTTTATTTTAATTCTTAGGAATACTAAGCTGTAATTATTATTATATTTTTCAGTTACTTTACTTATACAGTTATATATGGCTTTTTCCTCTTTGATATATAAGCTTCAGTCAGGAGGGAATATGCTGTTACCTAAAAATGAACAGCAGAGTTTGTTTCTCTGGCATTCTGTCAACATCCTACAAAAGAGTATTTTTGAAATCATTACTTGCATTGAGCAAAGTACAATTTTCTGAAGCATCAAAAATTTCTTTCTCTAATTCTATGGCTAATTCTTATTAATGAAAGATACCTCTTCTGAACCAATGCTTGCATTACTAGTTCTCAAGCCCACCCATGCACAGTTAATATAAGAACATCTTGCTAATCTTTTCTGTCCTTCAATCTTGTACTGCCATTCAGAATATAAGAGGATAAACTAGTGCTGTGGATGAACTCTGCAACCCACAGTTTAGCAAAACTAACTAGTATGGTCTTAACTTGTGCGGAAATTTGTTTTTGTTGTGGAGTAAGAGCTCCCAGAAATTGGAAAGGTTAAATTTGGGTCTCAGTTCATACTTCTTTCTAAATTGAAAACAATTTAAGATAAACATATAAGCTGGAAAGCATGTATGAAGAAAAGAAAGGAAGGGCAAAAAAGTTGTAGAAGACCAGCTGTAATAGTAGCTAAACAAAACTAGGATAGTGCTGAATGAAAGAGCCAAGCTCTGGATTTTTAGAGATCCTATGATAATCCTATCTGAAATAGATTCATGATGGAATAGGAAATCCTACCTGAAATATATTCATGAGGCTGCACATGAAGAAGCAAAACTGTGTCATATACCTTTCATTTGCTAATGTGCATTCCAAACAACATACTTAAAAGCTCAGTCATTCTTTACATGTTAAGACTTGATTTTAGCCTTCCAGGATTCTGTTTCTCCTGATACATTGACAGTGTCTCTGAGTATCCTAAAGAAATATATTTTAGAAATTAGAATTAGAAATTCCTGAATTTGTCACTGTAGTAAACAAGAAAAATGGTATCTACTGTTGCAGTTTTAAATTACAATGTTAAATTCAAGTCTTAAAAGACTACAGACTTTTTGCTTTGTCTTAAAAAAGGAATATTTTGAATGTATTTCTTCAATTTGTATATAATACCTGTAGCATGTTTTCACCTCTTCTTTTGTCCAAATGCTTTTCAAGGAGCATGTGCGTTATACCTAATTTCACAGAAACATAGAAAGGTTTGGATTGGAAGGGACCTTAAAGACCATCTAATTCCAACCCCACTTCCATGGGCATGGACAACTCCCACCAGACAAGGTTGCTCAAAGCCCCATCCAACTAAACACTTCCAGGGATCCACAACTTCTCTGGGCAACCTCTCCAATGACTCACTGCCCTCTGAGTAAAGAATTTCCTAATATCTAATCTAAATTTACCTTTTTTAGTTTAAAACTACTCCTTGTAGTTTGTCACTACATTCCCTGACAAAGAGTCCCCTCCCCAGCTTTCCTTCAGGCCCCCTTTAGGTACTGGAAAGCTGCTGTAAGGTCTCCCCAGAGCCTTCTCTTCTCCAGGCTGAACAACCCCTCATTCATCCTGTCTTCACAGGAGAGGTGCTCCAGCCCTCTGATCATCCTTGGGGCCTTCCTCTGGGCTTGTTCTAATACTTCTGTGTCCTTCTTGTGCTGGGAGCTCCAGAGCTGAATGCAGCACTCCAGGTGGGGCCTCAGAACAGCAGAGCAGAGGGGGAGAATCACCTACCTCCCACTCCTGGTCATGCTGCTTTTGGTGCAGCCGTGGATATGGTTGGCTTTCTGGGCTGCAAGTGCACATTGCTGGTTCAATTTACAAATTGAGGAAGTCAAAACTCAGAATGATTAAGCAAATTTTCCAGACTCTTGAGATAAAGATGTTCCCAAACACGGAACAACCCAATCCAGCCTGTGCCTCATTCCCTAAGCCATGATTTTTCCAATTCACATTAATTTTTAGCTTTGTGTAATGCAACACTGGTATTCTTTTGATTACTTACTAATTTGAGGTTGAGTAACTAAGATAAAAGCTTCCTCAAATCCTGCGCATGTTTTATAATTGCTGTCTTAATTCCTTTGGTATCTTTTCTTCCTTAGACAGCTTGACTATACAATAAAAACACTGGTCAACTGATACACATAGACAGTAAAAACTGTTGTTTTTGTTAGTGTGTGTAGCAGCACTGAATGGAACCATCTTATAGTGCTCTCTTTATCGTAAAATCTGTTTGCCTTATTTTCATTATGCAGTCAACACTTGTCTTAATTGTGATGGTGTACCATCAAGAGCTCAGTTCAAGACCAGTTTTATCTCTTGTGTTATTACTGACACCCTAAAAAAAAAGGTTCTAAAAGGGAAAAGAAATATACATTTTTTAAGTTACAGAATTGCATGTATAAATCAGATGCTACAAATGGCTATTGCATTTGTCTCAAATATATGCTTGTATTCATGTACAATGCATATTCTATATGTACATCTGTAAAACCATGTGCAACTGCTTATAAACCTTCAGGGTTCAATAACGAATATGCTTATATTTCTCTTCTTTTTAAATTCTCTTTAATTTTGTGTTTGTACATAATTTGCATTTTGGCATTCTGGATTTAGTATGACATGGTCTTACTCAAAATATATTGTTCTGGGAAAAAAAAGAATGCCTCCAATGACATTAGATATATTTTCCATCTGCTGACATGTGCCTAAGCTCTTACAATGATTTTGGATCTGTCACTGTGATTTCTTGTGTCTTTGAGAAATTTAATTTACTGCTCCTTACTGGCTATTTTAATAATTAATACTTTGATAACACAATTTAAAGCCTTTAAAAAATGCTTTAAAATGACCACCAATTCTGTAATAGCCCATCACCTCAATTTCATACTGATTTTGATTTTCTTCATGATCTATCCCATCTGTTTAAAGAATAAAAAAGTTTCACAATGTAGTGAGTCCATGTTAAACAACATTTAAGTCCACTATTACAGACCTGTAACCTGCACACACTGACAGACTCAACTGTTACTAAAGGTCCCATGACTGCATGACCCTTTGAGCTAAATTTATCACAGATGCTTTTTCCACTCTTTGAGTTTAACTTTTATGATTTCACAGAACTCTTACAAAATGTCTTGTATTAACCAGTAGATGCTATTTGAAAGATAGATGCCAGAAAACATGAAGAACAGAATGCTTAGCATGAAACCTTATTAACATTCCTTTTGCTGCTGTGGAGCACTTTGTATGCAAATGAATGGCACAAGCCTCCAGGGCAGTTAGGATCTTTCCCATTGATATACAGTGTAGTTTGTAATGCATTTTATTGCACTGTTATAAAGTGCAAAGGTTCCAGAAAGCTTTACACACTTTATACACATTTTTATTTGATGAATGGTTTTGTATTTTAATGCAGAACCTGTTCATCATGTTTTCCTTCTATTTGTCAAGTCTGTATACCTTTTAGAACTAATATTTTTACTGCATTCTTTTATTATTAATCAAGCTTCAGTCAAGAATAATATGCTACAGCACTTGTAACATTGTACAAAAAAAATCACTATTATGCTTGTAACCATTTGTTGAGCAATAATTCTGTTTAAAAAAAATACAATAAGTTTTATAGGAAATTCAAAATGCATAACATGTATATTCACTACCGAGTTCTCTACATCTATATTTTACCTCTTTTAAAACTAAAATTAGACGCATTTCTTAAAATGAATTCACTCTCACAGCTTTTCTGATAAGTTTTTGTCTAGAAAATAAAAATGCAGGTTCAGTTGTTTGACATGCATAACTATTAATGTACTTATTAAATTAGGCAAAAATCTCTCTTTGCAGTATGGTACAGAGGACGTCATGTTAGAGTTCTTTAGCTGAGGTATTTTGTCCTTCACCGATTTATAACAATAGCTGTCTGTATGTGTGTTTGACTTTAACAGTCAACAAGGAATTTTATTTTTACTGAACTTCCCCACAGTGTTTTGAATTTCTTTCAAAGAGGGAATGCTTTCTGGTTTGTGAAGTTAAACAATAGTACTTATTCACAGTACCTAGTAGAGGCAAGGGTTAGGAGAAAAGGAAAGGGAAGAATTACATTTCTAGGTAAGACTTTAGTTAACTTAGAATGAAAGATCTTTGTTCTTTTCTTTACTCCACAAAGAGTAATTTATCTAGCAAGTCTCTAAATGAAAATTCCCTACAAGCTCATTAATGTTACTGTACCTTACATTCGTCTTTTCTTTTCATTCTTTGTCCATCAGCATTTTCTCTCTCTCTCTCTCTCCTTTTTTTTTTTTTTTTTTTTTAATAAATATGATTGACCTTTAAACCTGTTGTTATCAGCCTGCAAGAAAGAGATAGAGACTCTTTTCAGCTGCCTTGGTTCCCATGTGACCTACAGGGAGAATAGATTCAAAATAGACTAGTTCCTCCCAGGGCAATACAAGGCAGAAGAGAAAAGCACTGTCATTTCCGAACAGCACAGTGCTAGAGTAAATTCAGTGTGAAAAGGGAAGGAGTTGCAGCAAGTTAGAATTCTTCCTCCAGAGCCTGGATTATTACAGGAAAAACATTTGAAGTATTTTATTATTTTTTTTTAAAGAAGGTTTTGAAAGACACTTTGAAATGGAGTACTCTGAGCTTTATAAGGAAAACTGATGTTTGAGTGCTAGGAAGACTGGAGGAATTTTTTCAAAATGAGTATTGTTATGAAGCCAAGATCCCGATCTACCAGCTCCTTAAGGACTGCCGATGCAATGTGGTAACGTGTTTGGCTTTTTTCTTTCAAGTTTCCCTTCCTATAATGACCCATAGACATGTCCCGAGAAAGTCACAGGGTTTAATTTTGATTTGATAGATTTTGCATGGTTATTGAACTTTTTTGACTGTTTCACAATTACAAGTAAGAAACAAGATTCTGTATTTTTTTTCCCTGTACATTACGCTGTGTGTAGTATTTTTTAATGAGAGGCATTACATAAGTTTTTCCTGTTTAGTAATTAGATTCAGTACTTGCACTTACAGATGCTTTCTAAAAATCTTCAGTAGATTTACTTCAGCAACAAGCTTATTATATACAGCTTGCAGCTCTGGAGGCTGATGTTAAAACGGAGCTATAGTTTGCACGAGTTATTTTGGGATGCTTACATGTCGCTTTGTTGCATAAATAGACTGACTGTAGAGAAAAGTGTTCTGGGAGGAGACAGACTTCACAGAGGCATGAGTGAGACTGTGCTGTGTTACACTTCATGTATTTGCCCTGCACTCAGATACTTGGAGGAGCAGAAGCAGATTGTAACAGTGAACTGCGTGTACAACTTTCTTGCTAATTTTCAGTTAGAAATTGTTAAAGTTCAGTATTTATTTTCTTGGAGAAACTTCTGTTTTCTATAGCTTGTTAGGGACAAACATGACAATTTTATATTAGGTACAATAAATAAATTCACGGTTCTCTGTTAATATCTCCCACTTTTTTTTTTTTTTTCTCTCTACATTTGTTTTTTTTTCAAAAAAACACTATCATTTATGTAAATAAACAAAACAATAGACTACTTTTTCAGGACTATATAACAGATACATAAAATTACGTGCTTTAAAATGCAGTCTTTGTTCAGAAATGAATGGCTGATGTGACTGTGGGATAGAATAGTAACTAAATTTCTTTGTGAACAAGTATGTCAAGCTAGCATAATTCAATATGAGCTAATATATCCAGTTAATAGGCTAATGTTCAATTAGCCTATTCAAATCTTTATCTTTCAAGTAGTACTGAATGAAATCATTCCAAGTCATGTCATTACTATCATTAAAGTAAGTAATTTTTTCCAAAACAAAGTAACTGCAGTACTCTAACTAAATAGTAGTCCCAGTTGATCTCAGAAGCTGGAATAGTTTTGCTGAAATGCCTGCAATAAACAGTGGCTCTTTATCTTTATTAAAATGTAGTAAAGTAATAATAAAAACTTGGTGTTACATATCACTAAAGTGTTACACTGCATGCTACTAAAACAATAATATCTGGAAGTGCTGTAATAGATTATGTGCCTCCAAGGTAAAACATGCATGCCTTAATTATTATGTAACGATATGCAAATGAACCAGTATATTTCTGATTACTTCATCTTCCTGTCAATTTTATCTTATTTGAGCGCTTCCAATAAGTTGTGAAAAAGAAAAAAAATAAATCTCTGAGCTGATATTTGCAGGCTGGAATGACCATCCGTTATAGTCCAAAACAGCTGTCTGTATCCCTTTTGCTGCCAATGCTTTTAGTTAGCACATTGATCTAGTGGATCAATGGAAGATTCCATTTTCTGCTAGCTGCAAGTTGAGAGTCATCTCCTACCGGGCAGTTTGGAAACATTACCTGAGCTCAGGATGTGGCTCATAGGGAGATCCTTAGGAGCTGTCTAGATGAGGTACATACTGTTTGTTCTCTTTGTGTAAAGCTGAGCCAGGCCAGCCCTGCCCAAGCAGGAAAAGGAGAGGGAACCCCCAGCTCCTCCACACCTAAGCTCACCACCAAATACAGCCCAACCATACCACAGCCACCTCCAGCTGAGGAACCTATGTAGTGGATCTGAGCATGCCTGATTTCCATATTACCTCCGCGAGGTGTCTTGGGGTTCTTAATCACCAGATGTGGGAGCCTGTGAGTTTGGCTCCATGGGTCAGTGCCATTTCCTAACGTTTGGTGGGGCAGAATACCATCACAACAATCTTGATGTATTATTGAACAAGTCCAAAATGCTTAGCCATAAATAATGTGATAAAGTTAGCAGCACTAATGGATATTCGGGCTGGGAGGCAGGGAGAGCTATAGCGTGTCGTTTTCCTTATCTATTAACATTTCACAGCAACCCTGCTGTGCGTTGGAGAAGGAGGGAAGAGCTGTAGTAAAGAGAAGGTGGAAGATTGTGAAAAGAAATAAAAATTGCAGTGAGCTTTTTGGTTCCCAGAAGCACAGAACAGAGTCACAGTGCTGTACTGAAGTATGAATATCCCTCCTGAAAGGGTTTGATAGAAATGGTCCCAGGATATTTACATGCAGCAATTTCCCATGAAGAACAGAATCCAGGTTCCCAATATGTGTATGGTAAAATCATGTTATTTTCAGTATCAGCATTACAAAGCATCTAAATGGTATCACTCACTGTTAGAGGGGGCACCAGCCAGCTCAGAGGTGTCTCAGGTGATCCCAGGTGGAGAGCTGTTCTGGTGTTTCCTGTTACAAGTTAGCTCAGTTGGGGTTGTCTGCTGCTTAACATGGTAGAAGGGTCTGTAGGCAAACCTGTTCCTGAAACACCTGGGAAAATTTCATCTGTTTGTTATAATAACAGAATTAAAAGCAGATGGTTGTTTTTATGCAAAATAATGAGGAAGGTGACTTATTTAAGAATTAATACCTATTAATTTAATGTAACTCAATTCTGCTATTCATTCATAACTTCAGGATGTGATTGTGAATCAGAATATTTTTAGATAACATTCTAGAATAGAAAAATGGTCATACAGACTTTTCAGTGGCAGAAAATTGATTTGTCTTGCTGTTCCTGGGAAGAAATAACAAAGTAATAAGAAAATTTTCTTTAATGCAAAATGTTGATTGAGAGAGCAGTATACATACTAAAATAAGAGTATGATTGTTTTCTTGACTATGTGCCACTAAAGAGTATAACAGCATTGGAATAAGAATGTTTTCCACAGAAACACACGTTCTGCTTTTTGTTTTTCTTTTTGTTTTGTTTTTTAATGAATCAAAAGTCTGAATGTATCAAATATAATAGAAAGTCTACCAAGTGGCCAGGGGTCTGGGGGAACAGCAAAACTGATAGAAAACATGCTGGAAAACATGCAGCTGAAAAGATATTAGAACTTCTTTATTTTTTTCATGATAATTAGTCCAAAGATCTAATAAGCCTCAGCGTTTTGCCACGATGCTTTCTGCAACATACCTTGTGAGTCTGGAGTGATAGCTATCTGTTTACTTTGTGGGTTGGCCTTCTCCAGTCTTTATTTATTTTTATAACATATGACAATTCATGCTTTGCTATTTTTTGGAACTTACGGTTGGATGATCTGCAAAGGGCACATACCAGTCTCCCTGCTGCCCTCAAAGCAGAGGACTTCAGTGATTCAGTGAATTTGTGTTATTCCATAGAACAATATATTTGTTCTTATTTAATGCCAGAAGTGGGTAATGCTGTTCGTGATATCAGGAAGTTTGGAAGACTGGAAATAGCTGAAGGATGTTGTGAGGTATAACTTTCTCAGTCTGTAACGTATTTATGGGTAAGTGGGATAGAACTGATGTATTTGATGAGCTTTTCTGCTTGTACCCTTAACATGTAGATCACAATAGGAATTCTAAAAAAACTTTTATTGAACAGGGACAAGAAAACACTCGTGGTCTGACATCAGTGCATAGTGTTTTCCGGGGCAGAAGAAATAGTGCAGAATGTTGGGATGAGATCCAGCTGTGCTGACCTGAGATAGCCAGAGTGGCTTCCCAACCTAAACATTGCACAAAGTAGAACTCATACCCCAGTAGATTTCATACCTCAAAGTAGATCATACCCTGGTCTTTTGGAACCCGGGCATTTGCCATGATGAAACAGTAGCTGGATCACACCGTTTAGAGACTGAGTAGTCCCAAACAATTTAAATCCTTGGTAATCACTTGGTGCTAGCAAGCCTATTGCCAGTATAAAGGTGATAAAGATATATAATAAATGCCATTGTATGAGTTGTATAACTCTAGGTTATTGTTATCAGGCCTCTATCTGAAGTAACTGATGACTTTCAGACTAGGAATCCCAGTCCTGGGAAGATCAACAGCAAAAAATTTTCCTGAAGGAATATTTGTCTAAAGGGCAGAGAACAGTGTATAAATATAACTGTGAACTATATTAACAGTATGCACACCACTAGACTGTTGAAGAGATCAGGAGTTTGTGTTCTTGGATCGGATGATTTATTTATTTTCCCCTCTCCAGTGTTATGTTTTTTTTTGTGGGAGGTGGGTGCCTGATATTATTGTTGGTGATATTACCTGTCCCCTGTTGCCATAGCTTATGAAACCACTCTTGAATAAAAGAGGGTTGGGAGCTCACATAATTTTCAGTTATGCTTTTAGTAGCTGAAGAGGTTGAATACAGTCCATTTGGAAAGCTCAAAGCAAGCTACAGTGTCCAAACTCAAGGGGATACTGAAGTACTGAATGTGGTATGCAGAATTAGGGGATTTGTAAAAGCTGAACAAAATCTGCAAGCTAAAAGTGACCTTCCCTGCATGATGTTTGACTTTGGTGGAATTCATAGCTGAATTCACTTGGCCAAATAAACCATCATAAGCCGTATGGATCCCAAATCATGAAGGCCCTAGAAATTTGTGGTGGTATGTGTGCTCTTCTTTATTCCCCCAGTGTCAGTGCTAATGAAGAACACTGCACAGCCAGTGTTTTACTGTCTTCCAGATTGTGGAGTGTTAAAGTTATATTCTAAATGCAATAGGAAGAAATACTATTTTCTCTAGTGAAAGTAGTTGTATCCTAGTATTCTTTCTTCAGCAGTGGCAACAGAACATGAAGGCCTGTCCAATTTCTGCCATTGTATTAGGGATGCTCTTGGGTTCATCCTTGCCTGTTTCCTTGAGAGCCCATCTAAGGACCTTCTGCCCACAGATTTGTCTAACCTTTTCAAATTTGCTAGTACTATCTTTCTCCACAGTCTTCTGACAACCATACCAGCCAAGTCAGAAAGTACTTTTTTATTGTACTTCCAGCAGGCATCCTACATCCTATTAGTTTCAACAAGTTTCCTTTAGTTTTGTCATTATGGCATTTGATGAAGGATACTGCATTCACTTTATCCACAAACTGCATTATTTTTAAAGCTCAATCATAACCTTCTAGGCTTTTTGCTGTCAAAACTGAAGGGTTATAGCCTTCTTAGACTTTCCTAATAAGGCTGCAGCTTCGCTCGTTGGTCATTTTTGCTGCCAATCTTTATATTTCCTCAAACACCACTATATCCTTGGAATAGAGACACCAGACTGGGACATTACACAAGACATTTGCAAACACCAAGGTTTTTATACAGTGACAAAATTGTCTGTTTTTTTTTTCCTAAGTACCCTTTATGACGATGCCCAGTATAGTTACCTTTTTTTCTGCCATTCCGAATCGAGTCA
Organism: Aythya marila; assembly: GCF_965140915.1. Taxonomy (NCBI): domain Eukaryota; kingdom Metazoa; phylum Chordata; class Aves; order Anseriformes; family Anatidae; genus Aythya; species Aythya marila. Next base: position 20,322,157 of record NC_139080.1, on the reverse strand, counting down.
GTGATTTTACAGAACTGTTTCCCTGTTTGTTCTTGCCAATACAAACTTTTGGCATGGTCTCATCTCTGAATTTTTCTACAGCAGAAGCATTAGCCTTGCCAACATAAAATTCAATTACTTTAACATGAATGTGATAAGAACTGCTGTCTTGAAATAATGTTATTATTTTTTAAACAAACAAAAAGTATTGTGAGACTTGCCAGACAGCAAATGGCAGCTCAACTCCAGCAAAGAAAGGGCGCTTCCTCAGAAATGCAATCTTTCAAGCTACAACAATTTCTCCAGAAAAAAAAATAAATAAATTAAAAAATACATAATGTTCTTATCTCACTACATGCAAGCACGTGATGTAGTTTTCTGCCATTCATTTCAGTGTCCAAATAATCCACTCTCAGTTTTCATGGAGATGAGGTCCCATCTTTACAGCACAGTTTGTTCTCACACCTTCTCCCTGTGCACATACGTAGACTATCAGGTCATGGGTTCATATTTCACCAGGTCATGAGGCCAATGGGGATGAGACACTTTGGTTTCTATCCCTAGCATTGCACAAGGGAGAGTGTAGCAAGCTTCGTGGGTAGCTCAACTTGGATGACTAAAGCTTATTTACAGCTGGTTCAACTGAGGACAAGAGGTAGCCCAAATGCTCAAATCCGGATCAATATTGAAGTGCCTAGATAGAATAACCTTTCCTTTTATTCCCTTCCATTACACATGGTTGAACTTGGCTGCATTTTTTTCCAAGACAAGGAACGTATTTCTTCCAACACAATTCCCTGAGAAGCACAATTTCATTGTAAGATGTAACAGACCAGATTCAGCTCATTGAAAGGTTGATGTCTGCCATGTCTATACCTGAACTTGTAACCTCACACTCTCAGTGGAGAGAAGTATTTGCCCTCAGGGTTTAGCATATCATCTATTTTAGATGCCTACCTCAGGAGATGTGCTTTTGATGCCACTAATTTTATCAATGAAACCTCCCCTGATTATAAGTAATAGTAATACGTATAAATGGAATCTAACTTGCATAGGGTTATTTGCAATGTGCATATTTAACCATATTAATTCTTTCTACTGAAAATAATTTATCTTATGATGAATACACAATTTAGTATTTAGTAACTGTAGCATTATTTTATGATGTAAGGAAAGTATTTGTACAAAACAGAAGTTCAGTATGGAATATAATGTGTTAGAGCACAGCAACGAAAATGAAAGTAATATTCAAAGAACCTTGCGCTCAAAATCTAGTCAGTTCATATTCACTGAACACTAATGTCATCATTCTGATGACAGCACAAATGGCTTAACCTTGTTACTGTGATTCCCATCAGATTTCAGCTCTGATGCGTTTTAATTCAGGCTAATATGCAATAAAGCATGTTTCATAAATCACGTTACTAAAGACATAATGTAACTAGATTTCTGCACTCCTTTGAGTGTTGAGGTTAGTGATCCTGTGAAGAGGTATACATGTATAGTGTAAATAGGTGCATGGCTATAGTATGGTATGGTATTTTAAATATTTATTCTTTCATCAAAAAAGTATGACATATTTTCAAGTAGGCTATATATAAAAAGAAGAACAGTGTATAGTTTAGAAGCTAAGCTGCAGAAATTGATTTTACTCATCTAACTTTTCTTTCTAGTATTCAAGAAATACATAGAGGAACTAATGTCTTAAATTTGCCTCTTCTCCATTTCTCTTCTGGTTTTATATGAGCACCTAATGGTGCTATTTTACATTACTCTCATAGCAATAAACTCAAAACCTCAAGCACTGAGTTAAAAATGCTTTTGGATATAGATATTTAAGAAAGACTTTTCCTGTTCTATGAAAGAGTTAAAAATTGGAAAAAGGGAAGAGATTGCTTAAGAATTATAAATAACTGTATTTTTGTCAAAGATCTCAAAATAAATGAATAACTGTATTTTTGTCAGATCTCAAATTCAGGGCAGATCAGCTGAAAAAAATATTTTCAGTAATTTTATCATGCTTTATATCAATTCAGCCATTTAAAATGTGTATTAAGATCAACTATTAGAATTAAAAATCATGTCAAACTAGAAAAAAAAAAGTTTTACTTGGATAAAGAAAAGTTTGGATGATTTTGAAATTTATCCTCAAATTTCTTTAACAGTATCAATAACTTTCTTGTAAAAAGTTTCAGTGAGATGATATTCTCCAAATGTCAACATTGTGAAGAAATTTCAATGTGTAATTATATGAAGCTCTACAAACAAATAGCTCTATAATTCTCTTGGAGGTGGAAAAAAAAATGGAAAAAATATTTTTTCCAGAAATTTACAAATCTAATTTCCAGAAATATACAAATCTAGTCCAGTAGGAATCAAGCTGTGTTTTCCTCTGAGCCACAACACATTTCTAAGCAAAAAGACTGTCAATACTACATTTGTAGAATGCACTATATCTCATGGCCAAAACTGGCACGTTGGTACTAGCTCTCTTGGGTGGATGATGATGAACCCCAGTGATTAAATCTGTGTGGTGTCCTGTACTGCATCTCTTAGCTGCTGCCAGCATTCAGGCATCAGGGCAGATAACAGCAAGCACTTTTAGGAAATTCTTTCCAAGAGGTATGTATAGAAAAAACAGCCCGTCATTACAAAACCTACTTAGCTGCTGTGCTGAAGCATCCTCTAGATAAGATGATCTTCCTTATTAGAAAATTTTGTTCATCATCATTTTTATTGTCTCAGAAATTTCTGTACATAATGATTTGAAGCTCATGTGCAGTGCTGTCATTTGACACAGGAAGTTTCATTGACTTAACCAGCACCTACAATCCTCTTGTCATACCTTCATGTATTTGCCTTACTATTTAGGGTCCATCTCTCAGGTTGAGTTTACTTTTATTTCCCTATTTTTCTTTTGCATACCTTTTATCCTCCTTATTTACCTTGAAATCTTTCTTTCTAAGTGAGTTTGAAATAATCCTCCTAAATGAATGTTTAGAAAATTTGCCTTTGTGAGGCTGCAACAAAACCATTATTTTCCTAATTTTACAATAATTTCATGAAAAATAAACTACACTATTTTAGTTTTTGCCTTCAAAACCTGATATAAAATATGTATTTATACATCTATACAGTATTTATACACCTGCTCAACCACTCCTATAATGTTTATTACACTTACTACTGTATCACAAATCTAGCTATATTGTAAATACCTTGCTTTTGAACTGTAGATTACAGTATCTATAGCATTATTTTATAGCATCTATATTCAGATGCTATAAAAAACATCTACTATACTCTGAAAAGTAAATGAAATGTAATAAAAGAACAGTGAAGCCTGCCAGTGGTACCAGTCAGAAGTTCAAGAACAAGATTTAAATTACTAGAGATGGTTATCTGAAAAAGAGAAAAGATTTGATCCATTATGTTTTGTAATGGAGCATCTTAGGGAGCTTTCCTAATACAGGTTTCACTTAAAATTCTGTTTAATTAAAAATTAAATTAAATTTAATTTTTAAGTGAATTTAATTAAAATTCACTGTTTAATTACGGAATTTAAGTACATCACTAGATACTTGAACAGTGATTATTAAAGAATTACACACTGGGAAATTAAGTGAATTTAACAGCAGCTAAATCCTTTTAGGTTTTTTGTACTTCAGATATGTGATGTCTGTAAATTTTGACAAATGTGCTTTTGTGAATGGGTATGGATCTATACTCAGGATATAGTATATGTTATATATGACTTGTAGTTTTGGTTTTGTATCTCAGTTTTTCCAAGCACTTCAGTTGTGCCAAAAATACAATTTAACCTTCATAAATTATGTTTCTTTAATTTAATGTGAAAAGCCAGTGTTACAAAGTCTGTATTGCCTATATCTATCTATCTATTTATTTATTTATTCATTTATTTATATATATATAAATATATATATATATTGCCTATATGACCAAATGAAGTGCATCACACTTCCAATAATTAACACCTTTTGTCTTAACAATTTGTAATATTATTACTACCATCTCAAGCCATCCTAAGTTTTGTCTGAATTAAATTGTATGTGTAAATTTTATTTTCTTCTCCCTATCATAACTTTTGTTTCAGTTAAGCCTTTTTCATTCATAAAAATCTATCTACTTCTATTATTTTCCACTTGGCATAGCTCCAGACATTTTTGTACAAAATCAGTCTTACAGTCTTGAGCAATTCGCAGTTCTCACATTTCAAAATATGTGACTCGATGATAGAAAAGGTTGTACATTTGAATCCAAAGGTTCAAAAATTAAAAGGCCAGAAAAAAGATCTATTACTTGTTTTTTAAATATCGCTATTTAGAAGTCAATCACACATTCTAGTGCACTTAGTTTTTGTTGAATACACAAAAGTAAAGAAACAATCATGTCTTATTATATTCAAATATACAGTCTGCATACCAAAAATCTCCATGTGGGCAAGAACCGTAAGAATTAGAGCTCTGATCAAAATAGGGATGATACTATCTTCCTGGAGCATTGCTCCTTCACTGGAGCTCAGATGGACCATGCAGTTTGGTCCCAGGCACCGTGACCACCAACAGGTATAGAAGTCACACATGCTCCCATTGCCAAGCTGCAACCAGTCCTCAGCCCATGGGCTTGGCGGACCCCCTATGTACTGCAAGGTAAGAAATACATCTGCAGCAACGGAGATTAGTTTAAAGTTTAGATTAGCTTAAACTGCTAATTAGACACACAAGTTTTCACCCATGCATTAAAAGATAATACAAAAAACTATGTACATCCAGAGGGCTGTTCAGAAAATCTGGAGTGCCATACCAACACAGGGAGTCCTTCCAGCTGTCCATTAGGCCATCTTCACAGTCACTCTCTAGGGAACCTCACTTCCGTACTTGGATGCCTGTGAAAATTGATTCTGTAAATCTTCCACATGTAATTAAATTAAACATTTTTCAAGTTTCTCCAAGTGGTGCTAGCAACTTTTTAGAGAACAAAACACATCTTTTTGTTTTGTTTATTTACTCCTTATTCTTGATTCATGTGTGTATTTATTTCTCATGGTTTGTATAAAGATGGTATGATAAGGCCTTTATCTGCTGGGGTTTCATGTAGATAGGAAGAAGGAAATGCAGAGGAAGGATGTCTGATCGGCTGAAATTCCATTTCTCAAATGCTAGAAAGATCTTGTCCAAATCCTGTCTACAGTTTTTCATCATTCTTAGTCTGTTATGTCTGAAACTGCATCAAAAATTGTTGGCAGGTATATCCCTGGCTTGTAGAATGAAATATGATCAATTAAATATTTAAATATTTAAAAGTCAGAAGGCCTGAACTTGCTGTAAGATTGTTAGGCAACAGATAGTCTGACAGATTCAATAATGGTAAAATTCTGCATGTTCATTTATGAAGATTTCTGACAAATGAAAATGCCAAGAAACAAAATAATTACTGTAGAATAAATATATCTGCTGGTAGCTGTTCTGGCTATACCCATCAGCAGACATTTTTCAGTAGTAGAGGCCATATAAGTTGTTATATGAGTTTTTAGTTTTTGTTTTGTTTTGTTTTGTGTTTTCTGTTATTACATACTTCTTTGAATATCAAACAGAAATCTGCACATAATTACCCTAAGAATGTCAATATCGGATAGGGCTAAAAAAACAAACAAACAAACAAACCAAACAAAAAACATGCATCATTTCAGACTGGAAATGGAACTAAGGCCCGTAAGGGATCCCTAACTTACCCTGAAAAAAACAGGCATTTTCCATCTACTTCCCTTGTAATGTAAGATTTCTTGTAAGCCTGTCCAGTGATGTGAAAGAAATTTAAAAATATATAAAGTACTGATCCACTTGAGCATGCTTTATTAAAGTGCAGCTTGAAAGCAGTTTGTAGCGAGGCAGATAGGCTAAAATGGACATTTAGGCAGATGTTGCTAATGCTTCCAAATGAATTTCAGATTTTCTTCATGTCTCCTTCACTTTTAGATTTCTGTAGTCTTAAAATGATAGTGACTTCTGAAACTGAAATATCCTATAATTATAAAATTATTTAATTCCCTACTTTTCTTTTTATCTCTTAATAATCATTAAATCACCTGGATGTCAAACAATTCATGCAATACAATATGCTGTTTCACATAGACTCTGCTCTGGCAATTTCTGGCTTCTTGTTTATTTGAACAAATCTGTTGGTTTAAATGGAATAAGCTCTATACTCTAAATTCAGCAAATGCTTATTTACAGCACCAGACAATTGGGTTTGGATTTCCTTTCCTTCCTGGCCTATGTTCTGTCCCTTGTTGCTTTCTTTTCTAAATTCCTTGGATTTATTTACCTCTAATATCCACTGTTTCACAATTTACTTTTTTTGTAGATTCTGAATAAGTCAAACTAGAACTGATGCTTTTCTTACAAAATGTGGCTGAAAAGAGGAATTGGGTGTGTGTAAGAAACTGTTGTGATTTGTTGCTTTTCATATTGGAAAACAATAAGGGTTCCCTGACTCCTTTTCGTTCTCTATTCTACAATATGCACCTCTGTACAAATAAGATAATGAGATATTAGATATGTGCCTTTTGTGTAGTCAGGGAGAAAACATTCTGTTTGAGTCACTCTGGCTGTTTTTTGGTCTGGTATAATGATCATTTTGGCTGTTTTGTCCACTAATTACTCAGTATCATAAATCTACTTTTACATCACCTTTCATAATTTTCAGTTCTTTCCTTGTGCTTTAGTGAACAGATTTATGAAATATGAAATACAGTATTCTTCCCTCAGTAGCACACAGCACAAGAAAGGCTACACTGTAAATAAACTGAAAAGCACAGTTTTGATATTATTGCTCATTGGTCAGTGACCATTTTGGCAGCTATTCGAAGTACACAAGACAACAAAAAAAATGTCAAAACAGACAACAACAATTTTCATCTTCCAAAAGTTAGATTATTTTGGGGAAGGCATGGTAAGACAACAAATGGATCAAAGTCAGTGGTACCCCTGTATCAAAACTTGCTGTAGTGTAGATAGACAATTGGACAATTGCATAATTAGTTGCTTTAAAAAAATTCAACCTGTTGTGTGTTAGTTCTGAAGCAAACTATTCAGTTACCCTTCTTTTAATGAGCCTGAAAAAGATTCTAGCTGGCTCAGTGATATTGAACCTGTGCCCTTTCCAGCCTAGTCTGCAGAAGTTTATTTTCTGATGTATCCCCTTGGAAATGCTTGCTAAGCCAATGTGTGTTTTGGTCTTTGGTTTAATGTCTCTATTATCTCACGAGTCACCTCAGTGCTGTCTGTTTTGATTTCCATATTATTAAGGAAAGACCCATGCTTGCCTATGTTTCGGTAGGACTGAAATGACCATTTGGGTCCAATGCCTTGTAGGGTCCAGGATATTTGAGAAAACGTAAAAAGAACTGACTCAGTCGATACTGGCACAAGAACTGTTTTTATGCTTAGTAACGCTGTGATTAGCGACTTAGTTACTGACATCTATTTTCCATTCCCTAAAGGCCAGAAATTTGAGCTGGAAAGATGTTAGGAAGCGTTCCTTGAACCTCTGGTAGTAGCAGTGGTGGCAGCCTTCATAAAATCTTAGCATTTGTGCTGACTTGAATGCCAGAATTGCCTATAAAAATGATTTACCTCTTATCACTATGTTCCTGCTGGTACCATCCTGTTTATAGCTTACATGCTTGCTGTTACGAACATGGCATATGAGGCCCTTCCAAAGGCAACTTTCAGCTTTAGAGGTCTAAGTTTCCATTAAGTCCTTACTCATACTTAGCAGTTCCATCATTTGTCTTTGATTCATAGATAGTGATTGCATTTGCATTTTTGGCAATGTGGGCATTTGCAGCTGTGAAGCAATGTATTTTTCTTCTTGGAATTTCCATTCTTGGAAAAAGCTGGAAATGAATAACTTGGAAAAGATGTTTTGTAAAGCAATCGCAGTTTTTAATCTTGTCCAAGCAGCTTCTCCATCTCAGAAATGCATTCTCTCCTGTGTCAGTAAAATGACCTTATGGCTTTGTGGCTGATACTGTGCATTTGCAACTGCCACAATTATTTGTTAGTAAAATATAAATTCATATTTATGCTATCAGTATCATTACATGGTTAAAGATGGGTGGGAAGCATATGTTTTTCTGTTTCTAGTAGTTCTTCAGAACATTTTGGTCACTCACCTGAAGTCAATTACTATCCTAATCAGTCATTATTTTCTTACTATCTTGCTGATACTAGAAATGAGAAGTCCAATATCATTCTTGTAATTGAAGGCAAAACACTGTAAATCTTTTATCATTAAGATTAGCCATCTGGTCTTTCTGCCTTCTCAAACTTGTTTCAGATAGTGGTCATGGTAATATTGGGGAATTTGCTTCAAAATTGGATGTTATTTTAACTGAAATATTCCTTGGCATTTAGAAATCCGGAATGGCAAAACGAAGTGAAAACTTCAAAATTGTTTGGAAGAGACTGTTGCTATACAATAATAACATAAAAATGTTAATAGTAAGTCCAGTGTGGTTGTTTTAACCAGGGAAGAAAATCTATGGGCTGTCAGCTCTTGGGATGTACTTTTGCTTGTTGGCATATCTCTTTTCTTCATTCCTTTATGAAAAGTATTAGTAGACAGAATTTTATTTGATTGACATATGGATGGGTTTTCAGGATAAGGATCCTTTGTTGTATTTCTTTTCCCCTCTCCACACACATCCAGTCCTTTCCACCTTTGACTGCTGCTTTTCCTGGGTATGTGAATATTCTGTATCACATTATGTTTTATCATAATAGTCCTGGTACATAATAATTGTGAGAGCAGCATTCTGAACCTCTTTGCTTTTGTACTGTCCCTGTGCAGCCTAGGAGCAGTGTCTCATTTCAGACTTACCTCCTAGTAACGTGATGGTCCAGGTACTAGACAAACCAACTGAAGTAGAAATATTACCGGATCTGTTGCCTACCGGTGTGGATGAACTCATTAAGGAGGTTAAGACTGGAGGCAGTCTGGGCTGCAGCAACCACTCCATGGTAGAGCTGATGATCTGGAGGAGTTTGGGCCTGGTGAAAAGCAAAGTCAGGACCCTGAACTTCCAAAGAGCGAACTTCTGGCCTGAAGCAAAAAAAGATTTTTTTACAACTATTTATTTTCTTAAAACTTCTTATGATTTTTTTTTTTTTTTGGTGAGGTTTTCTTTTTCTTGTCTTTTTTTTTTTTTTTCACACTTTTTCCCATTTTTTTTAACCACTATTCCCTCTGTTTGCTTCCAAATACTACAGAAATATCTGATCTAACATCTTCCACTCCCTTTTTAATGATGAGTCTCGCAAGTAAAAATACCAAGACAAGTAAATAAGCAAGTCTTGCATACAAATTCTTCCTATTCCTCCAAATATTTCCTGTGAGTAAAACAGTTAAAACTAATTTTCTTCTTCAAATCCACTTTTGCTAGGTTCTTAAAAAGCAATGGTTTTGATATTTCCAGAGCCCTTTCTACTATTCCCAGTGAAATTAATTTTAGTCCTTGCAATTTTATTTTTATTTTTTTATAGGCCAGATATCTTAGAACTGTGCAAAGTATCCATTTTGCAGGTAGGGAAATGGAAGCACAGAAGGGGATAAAGTGATTCACTCAGGATGACTCATTGAGTGCAAGAAGTGTTTTTGTATCCTATTATCCTGCTTCAGTCCTGCAAAAGAAAAGAATGAAACAAAGAATTTCCTGATAGCTTATAGAGGAAAATATCAGGGCCCCTCCCTTGGCTGCCTGGAGGGCTCCACTTCTGCTTAAGGTTTGTCCTTAAGAGGCAAAGACTTTGTAAATTCTGCTCCGGAATCATAGGCTAGGCATGATGACTGTGCGTGTATAATTGTGTTAGCTTCGGAGAGCATATAACGCCATGTGCACATGTGTGATGGGCTTACCAGAGCTTTGGGCCATTTGCTGAACAGAACTTCTTGAAAGATACTTTTTATTTGGCAAAATAATTAATTATCCTGGGAACACTTCACAGCGTTAAATAACCCGATCACAGGGAAAAGTAGTTGGTGACATATTTTTCCAAAGGAAGAAATGTTATGCTGTCTCTTTGTCTATTTTTTTTTTCCTAAATCCACTGGGGCTAGAAGCTGGCATTTCTCCTTCTCTGGTTGTTGCATTGCTCATTTTGTAATGTTTCCAGAGTAATATGATCACGTCCTTGGCGCCAGCAAGTATGGCATGCCCTTTCCCAATTTTAGTAATGACAATATCAAGAAAATAGGCTTTTGGAATCAAATTGCCAGGCAGATGTATCTATCTATCTATCTATCAATTTATTGATTTATTCTTCACAAAGTGAAATAAATCATTCATATTTTTTTCTTAAAAACTGGAAATACCTTATTGGTAAATGCCTTTATGTGATTGACTTATTTTATTATGTTATTTTATAATATATTTTTAATATATTTTATTATATTATTATTTTATTTATTTTTTGCTTTTGACAATTTAAACACATAACCCTTCAGTACTAGTCAGAAGACTTGTGGAGTCCCAGGATGGATGGGGAAAAGCAACATGTTTTTCCTAATGGAGAGTGACAGCAGAAGAAGCAGTTATATCAGGCAGTATGGCTGAGGATGAGCACCTCTCTTTCTCTGTAAGAAACATCTGTTTCCCTCACAGTTTCTTCATGTGAGGTGAAGTACAGAATTCATTCTCTGGAATTGGTTTGCATTGCAGATAATTTTATAATTGATAGGAAAACCCTGAATGTATGAACCTTGGATGTATTCATAGATCTATAGGAATGTATTTGTGTACATGACAGACTGAGTTACAAATTTTAGTATTGGCATTACTTTCTGAGGGGAATGCTAGTTTATTTTGCAACGTATAGTGATTTTTTTTTAACAGCTTTGGCTCATCAGATCACTCACATTTATATTAAAAAAAAAAGTGTATTTTTTCAGTTCCTATTTCAGCCCACTGAAAATCTGTCCCCAAGTTTGTTTAATACTGGAAAAGAATGTCTTGTTTCATGTAGTGTGTAAGCTGACATTTTTACTGCTGCATTCCTCTAAAGAAAGACTCGTTTCTTTCATGAGACATGCTTAGCTGTGTGTGTGGCATCATGAAACTGTAGCAGCTAGTGTTTTGGTTTTTTTCTTGCTTCAAGTCAATTTGGAAATTGTTTTTCAGAACCTGTAGACTTCTGCTGGTTCAGGTATTTTAATAAATTAGAGTTGCTTAATACGTGTAGTAATTTTACACCACATAATGTTTCTATATAACAGTTAAAGCATGGTATTTATAACTTTTGCTTTCTGGTCAAACAGTTGTGCACAATAAGGTATCTTACAGGGAGTGAAACCCCATACAAATATAGGGGTACAAAGGATTTAAGTGAGAAATATTACAATACTAGTCAATCATTAAGAGATTATGAATGAGATGTTCTAATGATCTTGAAGTCTATAGAAGATGAGGTTAATCAAACTTGCATTGTAACCAAAATGAAATGTAATTTGTTCATCTAGATACAAACCACTAGAAAGCAAACCTGCGGAACTGCACTAGAAGTCTGAAATCTCTGATGGTCTGTTGATAATGTTACAGTAGGCTGGAAAAGAAAACTGGAGAAAAAAAAAATGGTGTAGACAAGAGCTTAGAGGTTAGGCCATGCAAGAAAACATCTCTCCAGCTATGTAGAAACATAAAGACTATAATAACGACTATAAATAAAGACTATACTAAAGACTTACATAATATAAAGAGAATTGAAAAGCAAAGATTAAAGTGAAAGTATTTCCTAAAGTGTATATCGAAAATGAGATGTCTAGGACTTCATTTCTTTGATTTTCTTGCGTATAGTGATTCACATATTCAAAGCATAGTTTGCACGAAAGTGTGAGAGAACAGGCTAGGAGAGTGCTCTGGGTGCATATCACCTCTACTGGCTCATTCTTAGCCTCTTCCATCATCATTCGTTTTTGTCTATTACTGGAAACAGGACAATGGATCTGATGGATCTTTGATCTATCCAGTAGCTGCTGAGATATTCTGAATTCATTTGTGTTTGCAGGTGATGATGCCATACAGCTCAAGCAACAGCCTTTCAGAGTGGGTACCTCATGACTGACAAATACATAGTTAGTGATGTGGTGAAGCTGGTGTGAGTGACTAGTTAAGTATCAAGTTCTCTGCAGCTTGAGCAAAAATTATTTCCCTTTCTTGATGATAAAAGCACTTTTTACCTTTCTCTAGTCTTTTGCATCACTCAGTACCAACCAAATGCAAATAATGAGACAAGAATCCCACTAAGAGGGGTTTGTTACTTAGAGCCTTCCTTAGGCCCTGAGCAAGGCAAAAGTTTGTTTATATATATATATATATATTATCCCCTTTTTTTTTTACTTTTTTTTTTCTTAATACATGTATATAATGTAGAAATATGAGGTGACTGAGTTAAAGTTGGCCTAAATTTATAAATTTTGAAATTGGAGAGCGTGGAAGATAGCTTCCTGACGCAGCTGGTTAGTGAACCTACCAGGGGTTGTGCCCCGCTAGACCTTCTCTTCACAAACAGAGAAGGACTGGTGGAGGACGTGATCGTCGGGAGCTGTCTTGGGCAGAGTGACCACGCAATGGTGGAGTTCACTATTCTTGGCGAGGCCAGGAAGGGGACCAGTAAAACCGCTGTATTGGACTTTCGGAGGGCTGACTTTGAGCTGCTCAGGACACTAGTTGGTGGAGTCCCTTGGGAGGCGGTTCTGAAGGGCAGAGGGGTCCAGGAAGGCTGGGCGCTCTTCGAGAGGGAAGTCTTAATGGCGCAGGAACGGTCTGTCCCCACGTGCCCAAAGACGAGCTGGCGGGGAAGAAGACCGGCCTGGCTAAACAGAGAATTGTGGCTTGATCTTAGGAGGAAAAAGAGGGTTTATAAGCTTTGGAAAAGTGGGCAGGCCACTAAGGAGGACTTTAAAGAAGTAGCGAGGCTGTGCAGGGACAAAATTAGGAAGGCCAAAGCTCATCTGGAGCTCAATCTGGCTACTGCCGTTAAAGATAACAAAAAACATTTCTATAAATACATAACACAAAAAGGAGGACTAAGGAGAATCTCCATCCTTTACTGGATGCGGGGGGAAACTTAGTTACAAGAGATGAGGAAAAGGCGGAGGTGCTCAATGCCTTCTTTGCCTCAGTCTTTAGCGGCAATACCGGTTGTTCTCTGGATACTCAGTACCCTGAGCTGGTGGAAGGGGATGGGGAGCAGGATGTGGCCCTCATTATCCATGAAGAACTGGTTGGTGACCTGCTACGGCACTTGGATGTGCACAAGTCGATGGGGCCGGATGGGATCCACCCAAGGGTACTGAGGGAACTGGCAGAGGAGCTGGCCAAGCCACTATCCATCATTTATCAACAGTCCTGGCTATCAGGGGAGGTCCCAATCGACTGGCGGCTAGCAAACGTGATGCCCATCTACAAGAAGGGCCGGAGGGCAGACCCGGGAAACTACAGGCCTGTCAGTTTGACCTCAGTGCCAGGAAAGCTCATGGAGCAGATCCTCCTGAGAGCCATCATGCAGCACTTGCAGGGGAAGCAGGCGATCAGGCCCAGTCAGCATGGCTTTATGAAAGGCAGGTCATGCCTGACGAACCTGATCTCCTTCTATGGCAGAGTGACGCGCTGGGTGGATGAGGGAAAGGCTGTGGATGTGGTCTACCTTGACTTCAGCAAGGCTTTTGACACTGTCTCCCACAGCATTCTCCTCAAGAAACTGGCTGCTCTTGGCTTGGACTGGCGCACGCTTCGTTGGGTTAGAAACTGGCTGGATAGCCGGGCCCAAAGAGTCGTGGTGAATGGAGCCAAGTCCAGTTGGAGGCCAGTCACTAGTGGCGTCCCGCAGGGCTCGGTGCTGGGGCTGGTCCTCTTTAATATCTTCATCGATGATCTGGACGAGGGCATCGAGTGCACCCTCAGTAAGTTCGCAGATGACACCAAGTTAGGTGCGTGTGTCGATCTGCTTGAGGGTAGGAAAGCTCTGCAGGAGGATCTGGATAGGCTGTACCGATGGGCTGAGGTCAACTGCATGAAGTTCAACAAGGCCAAGTGCCGGGTCCTGCACCTGGGGCGCAATAACCCCAAGCAGAGCTACAGGCTGGGAGAGGAATGGTTGGAAAGCTGCCAGGCAGAGAAGGACCTGGGAGTGATGGTGGATAGTCGGCTGAATATGAGCCAGCAGTGTGCTCAGGTGGCCAAGAAGGCCAACGGCATCCTGGCTTGTATCAGGAACAGTGTGGCCAGCAGGGCTAGGGAGGTGATCGTCCCCCTGTACTCAGCTCTGGTGAGGCCGCACCTCGAGTACTGTGTTCAGTTTTGGGCCCCTCGCTACAAGAAGGACATCGAGGTGCTTGAGCGGGTGCAGAGAAGGGCGACGAAGCTGGTGAGGGGCCTGGAGAACAAGTCCTACGAGGAGCGGCTGAGGGAGCTGGGCTTCTTCAGCCTGGAGAAGAGGAGGCTCAGGGGTGACCTTATCGCTCTTTTTAGGTACCTCAAGGGAGGCTGTAGCGAGGTGGGGTTTGGCCTGTTCTCCCACGTGCCTGGTGACAGGACGAGGGGGAATGGGCTTAAGTTGAGCCAGGGGAGTTTTAGGTTAGATGCTAGTAAGAACTTCTTCACTGAAAGGGTTGTGAGGCACTGGAACAGGCTGCCCAGGGAAGTGGTGGAGTCACCATCCCTGGAAGTCTTCAAAAGACGTTTAGATGTAGAGCTTAGGGATATGGTTTAGTGGAGGGCTGTTAGCATTAGGTTGGAGGTTGGACTCGATGACCTTGAGGTCTCTTCCAACCTAGAAAATTCGTTGATTCTGTGATTCTGTGAAATCTATGAAGATGTCCACAGAATCAGAAACAAAAATAAATAAGAAAAATGCAGACACTTGGCTTAGTTCTATATAAATTCCATATCTCTGCTGAAAAATGTGAGTAACTAAATCATCTTACAAATCAGGTTCCAGATTTTTTTAGTATAAAATATATATATTAATTAAAAAAAAAAAAAAAAAGAAAGAAAATTTCAGCATTACCGGATCTAATTTAGTAAGGAACAAGGGTAAAAAGAAAACAGAGCCATATAATTCAGCCTATCAGGTAGCCCTCTTAAGTAATGTTATTATGTATTTGAAATAAACTAATATCACATTAAAATAATATAATAAAAATTAAGAAAAATAAGCCAAAAATGATCCATTATTGTAAATTACAATTTGTTTTGGACTAGTAATGAGAATTACCTTTCTGTTGTATTAGGTGAATTTTCTCAAGGTCTGTTGTCAGCATTTAAAAGCCTAAATCACATACAATATGAGCATATACACTCAAGATATTGCAGCCTTGGCATCCTTCCACATCAAACTCCTGACCTTTTTGTTTCTCTTTAAAGGTTGTTGCTTGTATGTGGCAAAGCTGTGACCAGGATTTCCAAGTCCAAATCACGAAGTGGACCTTGATACATTTAATAGGATTCTAGGGAAGTAGCATCCACTAACAATTTAGCAAATTTGGTAAACTTAATAAACAATGCAAAAAACAACCGTACACACAAATATTCCATACCACAAACAAATAGCCAGTATGTAAAGAACATAAATGGAAAGGATTTCAAAGAAACGTTTAAAAAAAAAAAAAAGCAACATGCAAAATCATTAGAGGTCTGAAGATCTTAATACTTTTGGAATTTAAGCCATTTAAGCCAAAAAATTAGAGGAGCTTTACAGCAGTGTGAGAAAAAGATTGTTGCTTGTCGATAAAATTACATCTCCTTTGCATAGAACTTTCATTGGTATAGATAATCTAGAGCAACACTGGGAGACACTTTCTTGACCTAAAGAGACAACAGCGGTTTCTTATCCAGCTCTCCACTCTGTTCTGAAGAAGGCCTTGTACTCTTGTGGTTGTCTATGTGTGCATGTTGTACTGGTAAAGCAAATCATCTAACCTATGGGAAGGCTACAGTGTGTGTGTGTATTTATATATATATATACACACATATATACTAAAATCAAATGGGCTGTTCCCTTCTATTTGGTCCTTTCTGTCCATAGCCCTCATCCATTCTCTGGAAGAGACATTTTTTGAGCACAGATTAACTTGAGCTCAGTTGTTCTAAAGACTTAGTAATTATGAGCCGGGTGATGCTGAAGGAAGTGACCTTTTGTCACAAAGGTTGTACTTTCCTCTCCTTTGGAACCTCTGTCTGTAGGGTATTCTCTAGGAACTGAGAAGAGTGAGGAACAACTGCAACATCTTTCTCCAGTCATCTTCTGTCTAGGGCACTCTTTTCCAGAGATCCCTGACACAAAGCACAGGGTACATTTAACTGTGACCTCACTGAGTGTTTATTGTCATTGTGGCTCTACATTAAGGTTTTCTGAAAGTTTTTTTCAGGAAGTTTTCAGATTCTTGGTAGTGTTAGCCCTGTGGAAAATTTGTATCTATTTCCTGGGTTCATTGTGCTTTCAGCAATACTGCAGGATATTGACTTAAATATTATACTTCTGAGGAACTGCCTCTTCTAACGTGTACTTCTTTTATCACACAACTAACTGAGGAAAAACGTAAAAGCAATTTGGCTTATTCTCATAATGACATCTGACTGAATTCACTGAAATGGGGCTGAGCACTTCCAGTGCATTGGATTTGGCTTTGCTGGCAGCTTCCTGCTTCTCAACCATAACATTACATCCATGTTTATATTCCAGATTTTCCTGAAAGAAAGACTTTCCACTAATATCTTAGGGGAGCTGCATTTTAGGATTAGTCAGTAAGCTTAATGGATGGTTTTCATGTTCTGATAAATTGCTAGATCAATATTTTGAAATACTCTGAGATTTCATTCCAATGCATTTAAATTAGAGAAAAGTAATAACAACTGGAAATGCATTAAATACATGCTATATTCTCACACCCAGTGCAGGCTGGTTTTGTATCCCAGTGTCCAAATTTGGCTCAGAAAGTAGAGCTGCAGAAAAAGAAGTGGGGATGACTGGATGGATCAAAACTCAACCCAGAAAGAAAAAGATTTTTTTGAGCACTTCTTGAAGAAATTAGGTGAAGTGATTTTTTTAAAACGTGTTTGAAGGCACTTTAATATGTACAGCCTGGAGAAAAGGTAAATATGAGCAGACATAAATAAGGAATGGTTTAAGTGAACAGTGATTGTAGACTGTAAATTAAACAATGACAATTATAAAGAGGAAAAACATCAGTCCTGCTGATACTGCACTTCTAGGATTAAGTAGAAAGATAATTTTTTTTTGCTTTCATTATTTCAGATTATGCTGAAAGAACTGTGATTCTTCAATATACTCTGCAAATTTCCTAATTTAGACCTTGGCCACCAGAAGCCTTGGGGAAAACTGTTAATGTGTTGGTGGTCTTTTTTTACTATCTATAAAGCAGGGAAATGGTCCTAGTAGGACTACTATATAGAAAAAAAAATACCTAGCAACTTAAAACAAGTTTAAGCCTAAAGAATTCCCCAAATATCTTGGAAATTATGTTACATATTGTTTCTCCCACATCTTTTACTTTGCATTTTTATTATGCTGCAATAAGACGAGTATTTCAGCTTCAAAGAAACATCAAACAGCAAATGTGTGTAACAGTATCTAGAATCTGGGATTTGTTTCTATATGTCACATTAGTAGGACGATATTTACTTGCGATAGCCAAGTTCAGAGAGTAAAGATTGCTGGGTAAGGAGTAGTCATCCCTGAGGAAAGAATAAAATAAATCATAAAGAGTCCTAGTGTGGCTGAGTAGAAGCAAATTGATTTAATAAGTGCAACAAAGCCTTTAAAGACTCGTGTGCCAAATATGCAGAGCACTGGCATATAATTAAGAATAATGATGTGACTTTATGAGAAGTAAGCCTTGAATTCAGTATCACAACACCATTCTAAGCAAAGTCCCCCCAGATAAGGAATAGTCATCACAGGAAACTCCTTGGTTTGAAACTTCATAACAGAACATAAAACAGTTTCTTTAGAGAGCTTGGCTACATTTCCTATGTCTCTTTTGCTAGAAAATCGTGAGATGGAAACTCAAACAGATAGGGAGTTCCTTTACTAGCATGTTTGAGTAGACTAATACTTATAAATCTTTTTGCTTCAGTGCATTTTTTGTCCAACATGTGTTCTATCAGCCTTTTCTCTGGGCTTTTAATATTAGCATTAAGCCTTGTTACACTCTAAAATTAATTTCCCAAAACAAATATGCCAAGAGAAAAAGCCAAGTTCTGCTACTGAAAGGAAATTTCATGAAGTGATACATTTTATTCTTTTGCTTGCAGTCTTGATACTGGAAAATCTATCCACAGCGTATCTAAAAATGGAGTTAATCATAGGGCTCACTTGCTGAATCACTTAACTGGAAATCCAAAGCCACAAGGAGGTAGTTGGCTTCAATTCTCAAATCTACAGTGGTAAAAGAAAATTCAGATGTTGATCATATGTTCCATTTATATAATTTGCTTATAACTCACTAACCATATATGCAAGTGACAAAGGTAAAAGTTTTTGTTAACATTGCTACAAAGAAAATAAAAATATGAGTTAGATCATATATAATATATATTTGTTTCCATCAACTGTGGAGTGGTGATACAATATTTCTTCTAAACTGTCAGCATAAATATTTCTCTCCCTTCCCTCACCCTCCCACCCCCCAGCCCTTTCCTCAAGTCTCTAGTTTGAACTAGGTGTGGGGGAGGAGAGAGAAAGAAAAGTAGGAAGTGAAAAACAAATACAGTATCTCCTGCACCACTGTCAGACAGGAAATGTTTTGAAAAGTCCTGGACGGAGAATTAATATAAGAAATGAACTTCAGACCTGCCATTCAGTTACATAAGTACACTGATTTATTTATTTATTTATTTATTTATTTATTTATTTTTTCTTCTGATACTGCAAGTAAGCTTGTTAAACATCTACAGTCTAGCTGGAGCCTATGTCAGGGGATAACAACTGACAACTTGTCTGTTTTGGATGAAGAAAAGACCACATTTTCTTCATTATTAAATTCTGGATAACTATGTCTAGTGACAAAGGAGACACTCCAGTTAGCTGTTGTCTCAATTTAATGCTTAGTTTATCAATAAGAAATAAAAAGGCCCAAGAGAAATCATAAAGACATAATCTAAGTGTTTTTCCAGTCTAATTAATTAATGTAAAATGTGTCTAAAATCAGTATTTATCCAAGAAATAATAATATTAGTTAGGTGTATTAACAAATCTTTGGACAGACAGTTAATTCAATTAACAGTAAATGTATTTTGTCTATAAGCTAAAGCAGAATTTAACTTCCTAAAATACATAAATGAAAATTCAGTTCTTAACAGATAATCTCTGTTCCAGAAGAAGGGCCTTATGTCTTTGACTTCATTTATTCCTTGCACTGTCTTTTCTGACTGAGAGCTGTAAAGTTAATATAATAGAATCAGTGCCTACCTTACCCTAAATGCTTTCTAATGATAATATTCCAAGAATCTTTGTGCATTTTTTTAAGAATTGGGTCAGAGTAGTTGGCATGATTTCCACAGTAGCTGAAATAGTCTGTCCTGATAAAATAAACTATAACCAATGCAAAATAAATCCATCACATCTAAGAACAAAAGTTTAAACTGACCTGCTTTGATTTGGAACACATAGATCTCCAGGATACACAATAACTAACGTATACAAGGTCTAAGAACACACTCTGCCTGTCACATCCTGTCTTACAGAGCCTTTCCCCTCCCAGGGATTTTGTACTGAACTACCCTAAAAAAGGGTTCACTGTGGGCTTTCTCTGCCACTGTTCATTGTGAGGGCTGTCCAGGTGAGGTGTCTCAGCTGGCGTCTCTGCCAGGTTTTCTCAGCCCAAAGAATAATCCAAGTTACAAAATAGGGTTCTGCATTTGAGTGGATCATCTGATCCCCCCCTTTCTCTGATATCTGCAGGCTGCCATGTGTGTGCCTCTGGCCTGAGGCAGAAGCTGTTAATAACTTGTTCTTTTCTTGGAGATGTAAAGAAAGATTTATTACCTTGCTTTTGCTTGAAGTGAGACTGCCCAAAGGCAGTTACTACAGGGCAGTTTTTCTGTGATAGCTTCAGTGATTTATAGCTTCTATGCATTTGTTCTGGTGGTGGGATTGTGCTTCCAAGTGAAAATACAGGACAGGGCATTTGGGAACTGAGGAAATTGAGATGGGTAGGTAGGTCACTGAGCAGGTCGGTGTTTGGAGAAATTGCTTTGCACCAGAACAATAGACTCCTGTGTCAGGAGAAGAAGAAACTTTATTTCTTCATGTCTTGCTTGGCCCTATCATGTTTAAAGATGGCTTTGAAAGATAAGATGTCCCTAGATCAATTATTTTGGATCCCATTTCTTTCCCTCTCAATAGTTTCCAAGGCAGGAGAGGCTGAAGGTAGATAGAGACTTAATTAGGAGTACAATTTTTATTTTTACAAAGCCTTGTAAATTCTTCATTTTGGGGTAGAATTTGTTTTGTTCTCTCCTTTACCATTGCTAACGTCTCTGCAAAAGTACAAACAATAAAAACAGAACTGCAGTAAAAATATTAAATTGCTAAGCTCTCAGTAATAAGGAAGATCAATCAATATGAAGATTTTTCTATGCATCCTCAATTACGAGCTCTTGTGCATATTCATGATGATGCTATTACTTCTTATGTAGCTATAAGCAATATTTTGTACACAGATCTTCTCCTTTTTTCCTTTTAGCAACCTTGAAGAGAATAGCAGGGAGTCTTTTAAGGACTTGAAAGGAAGTCCACAGAGGGTTTATTTCACCATGTAAGGAAACTGTGCAGTTGCTAACACTGAAGTAGTGCTTATCTAGGATAAGATATCTAGGATTCTGAACCTTTCCAACCCAAAGATTCCCAGTACTGCCTGAAGCAAATCATCAGTAATTTCCCTAAAGGTTGCTTATGATGTTACAACTTCTTTTCCTTTTGGGAGCACAGGGAAAATTAGCAATGAATGCTTACAAGTTGCTCAAGAGAGTTCACCACCTCTGTACATAGCCTGGATAATGCACAGTGGGCAAGACGTGCAAGCACAATGAATACCCAAAAAAGGAAAAAAAAGACTAATCTTTCATCTCATGTCATGTTTGCTATCACTGAACACTGAATAAGGGAGACTTAAGGGATAAACAGTATCCAGTATGTCAAAAAATATTTTTGTGGAAATGCACAAACAAGAGCTGCTGAATCAGCACTGACTTTTCATATCTTTGGTATCTCTGGAGTTGCAGTAAAGCTCTTTGAATGTAGAAGTTTCTGTGATGTATTCTGTGCCAGATGCTCCTGTCAGGGGGAAAAAAAAAAAAAAAAAAAAAAAAAAAAGAAACAGCTCAGCTTTACATATGTCATACAAAGTGCCTGAAGCTGGCTGCAGATCAGCAGCACAAACACCTGTCTTTAAATGGGCACTTTCTGCCTGTTAAAAGGTGGCAAAACTTCTGGCACCTTCATTAACAACTTCCATGCTCCTTCTTCCTTTAAAGGGAGCCTCCTCCACCAAAAGTGCAAGGAGACCGATGAGCATGCTAGAGAGAGAATAACTTTTGGGTTGTCACTGACAATGCACTTATTTTTTAATTCACAGCATATTCTCACTGCAATTTCAAAAATTTAAAAATGCAGAAAGATAAATATGAAACAGCCACAGCTGACTTCGCAATTTCTGCCCAGGCAAACTAGAGTCTGTCCATTTTTTACCTTAAACTTTTTTTTTTTTTTTTAAGTTGCATGTGTGCAGAAAGAAAAATCATTTGTGTAACTTCAATTCCCCATTCTGATTCTCTCTTCATTTGATGCAACATGATCAGCAGCTCCATTTCTTGCAACGACTCGTGATTCAGCCAAAGTAACATTTGATTTTCAGTGTACTAAAACATCCTATATCTAAAAGCAATCTAAATATTTCATTTAGATTTCTGTAACCTTTTATGTCTGAAAGTTTTAGCACATCGCAGTAAGTAAAAGCTCAACAAGACACTTTACTGTAGCATTTGAGAAACTTGTTATACAAACATGTTTGTAGTACACACATGCTGTATTCACATTCCATCTTTTGCTGTAGTACTGAACATTTTTTTGATAGTTATTATGAACATTATAGATATATGAACATTCTTGATAGGTATTTAAATAAATTACATTTTGGATGAGTGATATAAGCCAGATCCTAGCTGGTATATCTGAATCCATTTCTTTACTTTTGACACCCATCTAGTGGACACAATACAGTATCACAGGATAAAGTTCCTACCAAAGTAGCTATGTGGAAGTCTTGCACATGCTGTTACCTGGTGGTGCAAGCCACAGAGCCTCTCAACATCTCTCAAAATCTCTGTGATTTTATCTAATAGACTTCTAAATTTTATTATGGTCAGTATTTTATGACCTGACAGTGAAGTCATTCATGGAAGTCTGTCTTGGTGTTTGACTAAGAGAAATAAGATTGCTAATAGAATATTCATATGTGCACAAACCCAAGTGAGGAGAATAGAAGCTCTATGTTCCTTTACTCCAGGAGAAAAAGAGACTTTACTGCTGCTGACTCTGCAGCCTCAGTTAGGTGGCAGATGGAAGCAAGAAGCAAGCTAGTATAGAGTAGCTGTGACACTGCTGTACCAGGCTGAAGTCTAACCAATGGCTGACATGTACTGTCATTAGACATAGATGAAAATGGTGTGTGTCCTTCATATGAACACTGTTTTCAAAAGATCTATTTTAGTTGCATTTTTTATAAACACATACTAACACTTCTTGATACTTAAAAAGTCATGTGATAGATCCTCTGTTCATCCCCCATTCCTATGTGCTCTAGCAGTATTATTTGAGTTCCTGTTAGTACGGTTAGTAGTTATAAACCAAGGTCTTATACACACCTTTTCTCCTATGATGTAAAACTAAAATTGATCATCAGTTTTAGAGACTCAAACAGCCAGGAAAAAACAAAAGTTCTCTTCCACTTCTGGCTGGGTAGAACACCCTATCAGATGCAGACATAAATTTGCTAATCCACACATTTGTGACCTCTAGATGGCATACCGCAACATCTGCAATCCAGAAGCTGAACCACGTGCTCCAAAAGGACTTCATACAGTACCAGACACAGAGATCAGGCTGCTAAGCAACACAGGTTGCCATGAGCACATCATCCAGACTACTCACCCTGCACTGGTTTCTAATTGATTGCAGAGTCCCACTCAAGGTCTTTGTACTATTTTCAAAGCCCTTTTCAGAACTGTCACAGACTATGTGAAAGAGCATCTTTCTCTCTCTCTTTCATTTCCCCAATACCTATCTCCCTTCAGCCCCTCATGACAGCAGTACTCCCTAGGAATGGTAAAATTGTTTACCACTTGTGCTACCAAACACCACAACTAGAAGTGCTGGATCAAAACTGTAAAGTCCAAAGACATAAGACAAAACTGGCCAAAAATGTCCACTATGTTTGGCAGTGGGTGTAGAGGTCATTTTTTTTCAATCCAGTTGGAAAATAGGAGCTCCCACTAATGTATACAAACATGCCAAAGAACGTGCATACAAAATAATCCCACTCCAGTGCTTGGTTTATTGAGAAAAGCCAAAATACCTTCTTGAAGTGTTCAAGTACTCTAGATGGGTACTCTATAACAGATGAGCACTGTGCTGCATTCCAGTGGGAGTCAAGGTAATGAGGGTTCGGCTCAGGAGAAATGGTGCATGGGGAATAAAATAATGCATCATCATGTTTCTTCGGGTGTAAAGCTTATGAGTTCTCAGCATGCAAAGAAGCATATATCTTTCTATATTCCTAATAGCGGTTTGCATTTTTTTTCTTCTACCAAATTTATATTCCTTCAGACTTACTCTTTTTGGTTATAAGAAATTGTAAAGTTTATTTCTTGTGTGCCTTGGTTTTGCCTTAGCAGTGGAACTGGGCAGGTCATGATTTCCCCATAATTATATAGAAGCAAATGCCTAGTGATGACTGCCATGAGCTGACTATTCATTATTTTCAAAACTCCTGTGTCAATGGCATAAATCTTTTTGTCCTTTCTTTTTGCAGTTTCGATGTAGACAATGGTACATCGTCAGGACGAAGTCCCTTGGATCCCATGACAAGTCCTGGATCAGGGCTAATTCTTCAGGCAAATTTTGTCCACAGTCAACGGAGGGAGTCTTTCCTTTACCGGTCAGACAGCGACTATGACCTTTCTCCAAAGTCCATGTCTAGGAACTCCTCCATTGCTAGTGATATGTAAGTACATTATAAAATACTTTTAACACATTTTGTGCTATCATGGGGTTAATGACTTTGCAATCACAAGAAATACCTATAAAAATCAAAGAGAATAATCACCCATGTTAAAAAATGGGTAATTGTTTATTTCTTTATTTATGCTTGTATTTGTTTCTGTGGTTTTGTGAAAATAAGGATATCATGGGTTTCATGTTTTTATACACTGTATTAACTTTGATAGAATATTAGAAAAAATCAATACTGATGTATCAAAACACTAAAGAGAACTCAGATTTCTTGGTTGTCATGATCTTTTCAATGCAAGCAATACAAACTCAATTTCTGCCTCTTAATATTTGTAAGAAAAAGATTCAATTTATTTGTAATAGGTGCTTTTTGGTGTTTAAAGAAAAGATTTACCACAAGATTGGGCGGATGGCTTGGGTTGGAAGAGACCTTAAAGATCACCCAGTTACAACCCCCCTGCTATTGGCAGGGACACCTCACCAGACCAGGTTGCCCAAAGACACATCTAGCCTGGCCTTGAGCACCTTCAGGGATGGGGCATCCACAGCTTCTCTGGGCAGCCCGTGCCAGTGGCTCACCACGGTTCTTCCTTATATCTAATGTAAACCTACCCTCTTTTAGTTTAAAACCTATCCCCACTGTACTCCCTGAAAAAGAGTTCTTCTGAATATTTCCTGTATAATTTGAGATTCCTATTCTCACATATCACTTTTAGAAGTATTAATTAGTCTATCTAATTATAACTTACTTCCCATGTAAGTGTCAAGGTGAGTAAAACTCATGCCTTTACAGATACTTTAAGGTTCATACATCAGTTAATCCCAGAAAAACACCAGTCCCTCTTGCCTTTTTGTAAAGAAAAAAGCGTTTCCTTTGTAAATGGAGACCTTCATCCAGTAAATCTTCTGACATAGAACCTGTCTTCTAAATGTACAAAGGCAAGCTTTTAGTGTGGCACCCTTGTAGGGAAACATTTAGAAACATTTTTATGATCAAGGGCCAATCCAGGTCGGTGCATTGCTTAGATGCGTCATTTCAATTAAGAATTCAATTAGTGCTCCATCCTTGAACCTGTAATCCACTTCTGTATTTCCTAGAATTCTGGGTAATATTTCAGTACATGGCAATAAATTGTATAAAAAAATAATTATGGAAACAATGAGCACACTTTCTTCCTTGGATATTTCTATGTATTCTTTCTGTCAAAAATTTCTCATAACAAATCTGCATATAAAGTTTATTTGACCGCACATCTGGATAGATTTTAATACATGTAGTCTCCTGTCACAGAACTGTTTTGTTAAGGTCAATACTCCTGCAATGTTTTAGGATTGGACTGTATTAGGAAATGTAGAATGCTAGTGGTTTTGACCATATAATGTTAATCTAGTATCAGTAAGCCTCATAATAATGAATTTGATTATAGCACAGAAATGAACTACAAGGAAACCAAGGAATTAAAGGGAAAACAAACAAACAAACAAACAAACAAAAGGAGAAAATAGTGAAGAATATATACAAAAAAAAAAAATCTCTTTATATATGAGTTCAAGGAGATACAGGATGTGCATGGAAAGGAAGCCTAGTGAAGGTTCTTAAAATAAAGAAACCACTTTAGTTCAGGAGTTTCCTAAACAAGGTAGACGCTGAAAGATTTGTCAGCGTCTGTTTGTCCACAAGAACATTTAGATCACTCACAAACTGTTCTATTTCTGTTTTGCATCTATATGCATATTTAATTCTAAGTATTGTACGTTTCTTATGCATGAGCAACATATATTACAAAACATACACAAAATTAAGGCACATAAGAGTTTAACCTTGAATCCTCTGATTTTTTTAGTGCTTGAGTTACCAACCTCAATATTTCACTTTATAAAGCAAACTAGAAAATGAAATGCATGCATCTTATATGTGGAATGAATATTACAAATATTTCTGGTGTTTCTAGTACTCACAAATAGTGTGCTCAGAGTAGTACATTCCACTTCAGATGAAACAAAACCAAAACTTCAAGATTTGTCAAACATGGAGTGTCATGGTTAATGACAGCCAGTGGATGGCAGTGCTAAAGCACTGAATTCTTTATTCTACCATTATTGTTTGCATTGCTGCAGCAGCTCTGAGCTGCAGCCAAGGGACGGAACCCAGCTGTGCGCAGCTCTTTGAAACCTCAAGGCAAAATGCTGTCCTCTGCCACAAATGACCTAAAAGCAAAGCAAAAGATGATAACCAGGAGACTAATACAGTCAGATAGTATCCTCAGGAAAAGGAACAGAGTGAATCTCTGTGTCCAAGGTAGTAAACCTCACATAGCAACCAGAGAGAGTTCATTCAATGAGTTGAGATGGAAAGTAACAGAAACAGGACCTGAAAAGAGAAAAGTGGAGAGTTTTTAAATCAGATAGACTACAACAGACTACAACATACTGTAAAGTATGAAGAGTTTCCTCAGATTAGAGGAGGAAAAGAACAAAAGGCAGGATGAGTGCAAGGCAACTCAGATAGAAGGTTAATGGGCCAAAACAGTGGGTGCATTTAAAGCTTTTCAGGAGGCAGAAAAAGCAGCAGTATAGTAGGAAATGGAAAAACAAATCAAAAGGAGTAGGAGTCTGTAATATTTTTTCAATTAACCCTTGGAACAAATATCTTAAACCTAGAGAAAGAAATCTTAGAACATGAAGATGACATGAGAAGATTAGTAAAAGCCATTCAAGGTTGTAAAATGTAAAGTCAATGTGGTTTAGACAGGGAGATACCAGGTCTAAGGCAGAAGAGCACAGATGCGTTGTGAAGCCTGACTATGGGATTTGTAGCAGGGAGACAAGGATATGCAATATCAAGAAAAGTGACCATATGAGTGAGTCAATATAAGGAATTACAGGGTAATATCCACGACGAGAGACTGGAAAACAAGTTTAAAGGGAAGGAGAATAAAGAATGGAAAATAAAATTTGAAAGCTCCTAACTGCAAGGCTACAGCACAGAGAAAAAAGAGAACAGCAGCAGCAAGCTAAAAGATGAGAGCAATCATTAATGTTGTATTGAAATGATTGTCTCATGACATCTGAAGACATTATTGAAACAGAGAGCTATGAATGTGGATATCTTGCAGTGGCACCCTGATTACTTGATACTCACCTGATAAACTGCTTTTGCTACTCAGAACTTGCAAATATAAACAGAGGAGGCAATGGTTAACCCTTTTTATGCTTCTCTTGGTAAGGGATCACTGCCTTGATTAACACTGCATGTGATCTAATTTATAAAGAATCTCCATTTTAACAAAACCCAGGTCTCTAATGTGATGAAAATAAATAAATAAAATGATTATCCAGTGAAATCATTAGCATTGCTGTAAACTTGAGAAAGAAAGCAACAAGCAGTCCACTGACTAGAGCAGAGCTCATGTTTTAACCACACTTCAAAGTGAAAAAAGTAGTGTTCATAGTTCCCTACTGAAGAAGCAGACCAGAGTGTAGCAGATGAGACCAGAGTACCAAGACACTCTTAGTGTGGAAGAGTGCTTGAGTTCCCT
This sequence comes from Aythya marila, assembly GCF_965140915.1. Taxonomy (NCBI): domain Eukaryota; kingdom Metazoa; phylum Chordata; class Aves; order Anseriformes; family Anatidae; genus Aythya; species Aythya marila. Next base: position 20,294,310 of record NC_139080.1, on the reverse strand, counting down.
AATGTTTCCTGAATGCATCTAGGAGAAAAGGTATTTTCCAATAAGCACTCAAGTCTGCCTTTTACTATTTCCACAAGGCCACTGAATACAGTCCAACATCCTAGCCTTTCAAGGACTTGGCCAGTTGAACCTCACTTAGTGAAAAATAGCTGTTGTGGGGAGTTTTGGAGGATCCTGTAGAGAGGCTCAGCACTGTTTCCTTCAGGTAAAATATCAACGTAAACTCTAACTTGCATAATTACACAAAACTTGCAAATTTCTGTTCATCCTTGCTTTCAACTTCAAAACACCCAAACATGGTCACAAAACATAATCTGTAGAGAATGGCAGGGTCATTGACCAGGTGATCTGCTAAATGGCCAAATGGCCAACATTCCATCCATTTCCCAAGCAGTCCAGCCTACTGCTCTTCAGCCAGTACCATCTGTAGATAACAGCATTCCTCTGCTGATAAAATAAATATCAAGAAGACACAATTTACTTAGGGATTTGTTTTCCCTGTAACAAGAATATAATACTGCCTCCTCATAAAGGACATGCTGCTCTGTTAGATTCTATTGGTAAACCTTTGCTATATGTCTCCAAAAATTTAATTACATATATACATATATCCTCTCTTTGAATAAGAAAACCTGATTCTGGACTACTTTGGAACACAGAGAGCATGTGTTGTCTGATAAACATGACATACAAAGATTTGGGTCTGTTTAGCCAGGGTGGATTATCCCTTTCTTCAGTAGCTAGAGAAATAGTTGTGGGATTTTAAATTCTGTGGGGGTATTTTTTCCAGAATGAAGACAAAATAATCTGTAATTTTACAAAGAATAAAGATTAGCAGAGTTATTCTGGCTGCAAAAATATATCTTAAATAAAGGGAAATTCCAGGATAGGGTGTTCCCGTATTTGTCAGTGACTGGCAGGTCTGGTCCTGACCTGAAGCTGCAAACGGTTTGAAATATCCCTTTAACCGACACATGGAACAATTGAGGTATACTTGCACACACGTTTCCCAGTTCTTGACAGTTAGTTCAGTTTTTAAAACTTGCATTGTATTCCATCTGGATCAGATCAGATGTGTAAAGGGAAAGTACTTACAAATATTGGCAGACAAACATGGCAAACCTGGATGGTTACTGAGGTTCACCCAAGGTTTTAATATGGCAACAGAATCATGAAATGAAGATATATGTTTTCATCCTGAACAGGAAGCCAAATTACTAGTGATACAGCTTATTCTTCTGTTTCTGAGCCAGGAATGCTTGGATTTATTAATATAATACTGTGAGTATAAATCCAAAATTAGGGAGAAAGATACCCTTTTCCCTGAAAAGTGATCTACATAAAGTTCTGACAAAGAGACTAGCAAAGCAGAAGAAACACACAGGTAATGATCAGATTAATTGTACCTCCATTTAACAAATGAGAAATAATTGTCTTTCCAGATAGATTGCTGTTGAAATGTCTTATGGTTTCTCTGTTTATCTTTTTTTTTTTTTTTCTTTTTCTTTTCTTTTTCTTTTCTTTTCTTTTCTTTTTTTCTTCTTTTTCTTTTTCTTTTCCTTTTCTTTTTCTTTTATTACAAATCAGCTATGATGAAGTACTCTCAATTTAATTTAAGCTTACAAACAATTTTAATGAAAAAATGTAGTATGTTGTTTGAGACATTTATTTATCTGTGCAAAGAAAAGCATTTAGTTGGCTGTAGGAAAAACAGGCCAATATTTTGCTTCATTGGGTTTGTTTCCTTGTCTTAAGAACTTTTAAACTGAATAAATTAGGTTGCAGTTTAAATTAAGTAATTAATACTTATAATCTTTTTTTTAATTTTTTTTTAACAACTATCAAAAATATTTTGAAAAAAAGACCACTGTGTCCTTTCTAGTTGCTAGAACATTTTACAAATGTGATACAAACTGAAGAATGTAGTAATGTCCAATTTTCTTAAACTGAAGTAAGTTTGAATCATAGAATCATAGAATATCCTGAGTTGGAAGGGACCCATAATGATCATCGATTCCAAGTCCTGGAAGTACACTGGAACACCCAAAAATAAAACCTTATGTCTGAGAGCATTGTCCAAAAATCTCTTGAACTCCAGCAGCTCGTTGCTGTGACTGCTGCCCTGGGGAGCCTGTCCCAGTGCCCAACCACCCTCTGGGTGCAGACCCTTTCCCTAATGCCAGAGAGCAGAGCTCAGCGCCTGCCCCTCCGCTCCCCTCGTGAGGGAGCTGCGGGCAGCCATGAGGCCTCCCCTCAGCCTTCTCTGCTCAGGGCTGAACAAACCAAGGGAACTCGGCCACTCCTAGAGGGCCACACATATGTCTTGCCCTCTATACCCTTCACCAACTTTGTAGTCCTCCTTTGGACACTCTCTGATAGTTTTATGTCCTTCTTATTATATTGTGCTCCCCACAACTACACACAGTAATTTTGCGATTATTTTGTTTTGTTGGTGGGAAATCAGTTATGTCATAAGCCAAAAAAAGAATATTTTTGCATTGAGAAAGTTTGTTTTGATTTGTGTTTTAATTCAGGAGATCCTAAGGTGTTCTTGTATGGCTTTATGTGGCTGGTGAATACAGATTTATCTTTTTTTTTTAATGAAATTCAAATTGATTTTATTTAATCTTCAGACAGTACAGAATCATAGTTGGTCTGAATACTAAAACCTATTCATTTCCCAAACAGAACTCTCAGCTGTAAAACAGATCAATTCCCCTATGAAGACTTTTAACATCAAGTTTCTTTTTCTTTGGGGGGTAGAAATACTAGATGTTTGAAATAACATGCCATGTTACTTACTGCTCCTGCAGTAAATAAGGTAAACTGAATTGCTAAACATCTTTGGTCAAAGATTAAAAGCATGATACCAAAAATGATTCTTAGCAGGGATTTCAGAAATATTTGTACCAGTGTTTGCTACACAGATCTACTGCTGCAATGGAGGGGATGGAGGATGTTTACCTTCTGTGTGCACATATGTGCATGCAATAGTGAAGGATGGGAGCAGTGTGGAGAAAGTGAACCTTGTAAAGAGAAATTTGAAGGTTTCTGGAGAAGCTTCTTAGGCTGTTTTTTCCAGCTTACGCACAGGCCGAACTTATTTCACAACCCAGAAGAACATCAGTTCATGTTTCATCCCTCAGGGCACAAACAACTCTCTGTATGCTTGCAATGGTGCTCACGTTGTCTTAACTGTGGAGCTTGTTCTCTCAAAAAGGAGAATCTGAAATTCTGATGTTGCCTTGTTTTTCTTGAAGTCTTTAAATATATATATATATGTGTGTGTGTGTGTGTGTATGTGTGTGTTTAGCAGCCTTTAAGTTTGGTTAAGGGACTCCATTTTCTAAACCCTGAAGCTGAGAAAATCTTGTGGCTGGCTCACAGCAAGCTCTCTCAGGCTGGGAACTTACCTTGAGTAGGTGCTGTTTTTAACAGCTCTGCTTTCATTCCTTTTAGAGGAGAAATCTTTCAGCCTGCATTAGCAGAAATTTCCATGCAAAGTCATGTCTTCAGAAGTAACACAATTGTATCAGTTCTCAATGCTTAAACGTATGAAGCAGAGACAAGCAACCCAGTGACTTCTGCTTAAAATTAGTTCAAGGCAATACATTTTATTTACATTTGCAACAAGCTAAGAGTTTACGTGTGTCAGCTAATGCAATTTAAAATGATTAATAGTAACTCATTAAGCTGCACTAACTTGATTGCTTCCAGTCATGTGTACACACCCATTCATTAATTTTCTCTGACCTGAGCAGAAAACAAATCTATCCTTTAGTCACTGATGCTCATTTGTTTTGCAGCCTTGCTTAGAGCTAAATGATGATTTCTGTTGTATGAACAGTCCAACAATGGCACTGCTGAATTGGCCTGGACTCTTCTGATTGAGTTCAGCTCTTTTGTGGTTCAAAGTACTATACCATCTAGCTTAATATAGTCCTTCCTTCAACATAAAAAACAAATTTCCGCACTGCTGTAACTTCTTTTACCATGCCATTGCCACCGTGACACCCAGGCAGACTGCCTTCTAATTTTAGAAGGAAAATCACTTACACCAATGAAGCACACTGGCAAGTCCATGGTCTATTTCTATTTAAGGCTGAATAAGTCTGCTAGACTGAATACAAGCCAGTTGCTTGGAGTTATCGACTGTACTTCTGATGTATTATGGTAAGATTAAAGCATTGAAGGTTGATGGCTATTTGGAGCAATGTGAATCATCAAATCATAAAATAGTTTGGGTTGGAAGGTACCTTTAAAGACAACCTAGTCCATACCCTCTGTCTCCACAGGCAGAAGGGGTATCTTTCTTTAGATCAGGTTGCACAAAGCCCCATTCAGTTTGACCTTGAACAGCTTGGTCCTCCTTGAACTCTTCCAAATGTGCTGTGATGCTGTCATAGGAGATGAAAGTCCAATAATATTCCTGTAGCACATTATGTGGAATGGGAAAAAGTACATATTGTGATACTTCCAATTCTTTCAGTTAATCTGCTGATTCTGACTTCAGCCCTTGCGACAATCCTGAACTGATCTTCTGGATTTGACGGGTCTTGGTTCAGATGACTATCACTCAGATATAATTAGCTGCTCTTGTCAACCAGCAAAATCCCTTGTTCCTAGTCTTCTCGAAAGAACACATGCTGTGGTGTCATGCTGGGAAAGACACAGTAAGGTACATATTTAACCAGATAATACTTTCTGATACTGTGTGGATTAAACCTCAAGATCCTAATTTAAAAACACCTTACTTCCAACTGAATTGCATTAGCACACAAGATAAGGAGATCTTTCAAGACTTGGAAAAACAGAATTATATCCATTACAAACTAAAGGAGCAGCTCACTGTTTCTACTGTAATTCAGTTGGAAGTAAGATTGTAAATCAGGTAACCTAACACTGGTGACTACAACAGAGCAGACTCCATGTATTCAAAGTCTTCTTTCAAACCTGGTAAACTGTATCTTCAGAAACTGAGCTGCTAAGAAGGTCGCATGAAAAATTAAATCCGACTTAGCACCTCCCTATAAAAAATACTCCTTCTACTTTGAAAGTTCTAGGTGCATTAGTACATGACATATCTTGATGCATATTAGCCATGTGTTATAATCCACATTTGTTCTGGGCTGTCTTGGATCTCTGATTATAAGGAGGCCAAGTATTGTTTTTGTGCTCCATATGAAGCTAATTGGGATATTTGAAAACACTCAAATCTGCAGTATTTGCTAGTGAAATTTATGTTGGAGAAGTGTTTTTCTTTTCTTTTCTTTTCTTTTCTTTTCTTTTCTTTTCTTTTCTTTTCTTTTCTTTTCTTTTCTTTTCTTTTCTTTTCTTCTCTTTTCTTTTCTTTTCTTTTCTTTTCTTTTCTTTTCTTTTCTTTTCTTTTCTTTTCTTTTCTTTTCTTTTCTTTTCTTTTCTTTTCTTTTCTTTTCTTTTCGTGTTTCTTAAGTCTTAACTTAAATAGTTTTCTGGTAGTCCAAGGAGAACCACTATAACCAGCTTTTATTTTGCCTGGAATAATGGACCTCTCAGGGACTTCGGTTTTCTTTTTTTTTCTTCAAGTAGAAGACTGCATTCATCTTCATATTCTTTCATATTTTGTGTGTAAACAGTATGGATTTTCCCTTGCTGTTAAGTTTCATATATTTCTAGAGAGAATAATAATTAAAAAAATTAAAAATGCAACTGTGTGAAAATGGAGTTGATTCTTGTCATCATGTGTCAAAAGCCTTAGCTCTTTGCTGCAAAGATGCCAGACAGCCACTGTCTCCTAGGGCTTTTCAAAGTCTATTGGCAGCTTTATTCTTTCAAATAGACTGTGTCCCAAGTTTGTAATTGAAGAATCCAATGCAGATTATGCTAGTTGGCTTTAAAGATTGATCAGCATTCTCAGCCAGTATGTATCCTTGGGTGATGAGTGAGTTTTTCATTCAAACAGAGTGTGGCAAACCAGTGTGATCCTGTTTTAAAACGATATGGTGTCAACATTATTTTCCACTACTCTCATAACTAACACTATATAAATTGTATGAAGATTAACAGCAATTTTATTTCATAGATTCACAGAATAATTTATATTTGAAAGGATCTTTAGGGGTCATCCGGTCCAACCCCCCCTGCTCAAGCAGGGACACCTACACACCTAGAACAAGTTGTTTTGGACTACATCTAGACTCTTTTGAAGATCTCCAAGAAGGGAGATTCCGCAACCTCCCCAGGCAACCTGTCCTAGTGCTCCATAATGTGTACAGTAAACTGCTTCCTGATGGTCAGAGGGAACCTCTTGTGTTCTAGTTTGGGCCTGGTGCCTCTTGTCCTGGCAGTGGGCACCACTGAAAAGAGCCAGGTTCTGTTCTTCTTGTATACACTGATAAGGTCCCCTCTGAACCTTCTCTTTGCTTGGGCAAACAGTCCTAGCTCTTTTACTCTCTCCTTATATGACAGGTTCCTTCATCATTTTTTCAGCCCTTCATTGGACTCTCTGCAGTCTGTCTTCCACTTGTAGAAGGAAGTTATTGTGAATGTATTCCAGGAACCTCCTGGATTGTGTGTGCCCTGTTATGTTGTCTATCCAACAGATATCAGGGTGGTTGAAGTCCCAGGGCCTGCAAACTTGAGGTTGCTCCTGTCTATCTGTCTAAGAAGACTTAATGTGCTTGTTCTCCTTGATCAGGTGGCTTGTAGGAGAACCCCATCAAAATTCACCTAACCCAGCCCTCCCTTTAATTCTAACCCATAGACATGTTAATTGCTGTCCTGTGATTGGGATAGAAGAAACAAACTAATGCCAGTCTTGAGGCGTGGAAGGCAGAATTTGTGTACTTAGTGTTCAGCAACATTCATGTGAACATACACGTCTAACTTCTGACTTAACGTGGTACTCTTTTCTCTTCTCCAGAGTGGGGACCATCACAGGTTATACGGGGAAAGTTCTAGTATGTCCTGTAGGAAAGGTTAGGAAACAAAACCCAGAAAAACACAGGAGGACAGGCTTCATCACTTTAACATGGTGAAAAACCTGCAATGTTTTATACGATCATTGGTCTACTATTGGTAATTTGGACTGTATGTAACACTGATTCAACTTGTGTGGAGTGTTATGTAGTTTAACCTTTTGATTGTTTGTTTGTTTGTTTTTGTGGTGGTTAATTCGATCATTTAAAATTTTTGGCTATGTGAAAAATTATCCTACTTTCAAATTTATCTTGCTTTTAAAAAGTGAACATATGAACAACTATGCCAGGCATTCTAGTTAACCATTTTAACAGTGATGTGAAGAATTTATTCTAACCACAAAGGTTAACAGCTCTGTCTGAATTTATAAGCCTGTGATACATTGCACAGGATTACACTCCTCTTGTTGCCTCTGTATATAGGTGTGTGGCACTACCCTGTCCAGAATCCAAACAGAGTCGTCTATCAGCTTCTATATCATCAGAAAAGAAAATAGTACAACATTCAAAAGTTGTAGTGTCCTGATTCAGTACACTGTAAAATGATAGCACCTTGATTAAATCATATGTTCTTGCTCTTCTATACAAAAAGTAACACAGCCAGTTTGGACACTTCTACTCCTTTTCTGAACACTCTCACCTTTTCCAGATTTTCTCACCCAGTACGGACTGAAGATTACTCAACACACTATGCAATTGTTTTTCTGTCCAAGTTTGTCTGGCACATGCTAAACTACTTTGTGAAAACTGTGGATATCTGTGCTTTCAATACATCTTCCCCAAATAATGACAATTTCTTTAACTGTTACTCTTGACAGAAGGGGTATTTGAAATATGAAAGTGAAATCCTGGATTGGTTCCAGTGCATTAAATTAATATTTAATAATGTCACCTCTAATTAGCCACAGTATTTTATCAATATTCTCCAGTGAAATGCTATGCTGCAAAAGTTTAAGTAGAATAAAGTTTGAAATTTACAGTAGTGGAGTGAAGCTATTTTATATATATATATAAGAAATACATGGAAGAAGGTCCAGCAATGTGTACTTAACTGCCTCTTAGAAGTGCCTCAACATTCAAGGGATGGCAAACAGGGCCATTGAATTAAGAAGAGCAATGAAATACCACTTCCAGTAAGGCAGCCTACAACAGATGTTGAAAACAAGGACCATCCTATTTTCACAGTTTTGCCAATTGATGCTTAGTCAGTGAATTACTGATTGCCAGAGAGCAGAACTCAGCACCTGCCCCTCTGCTCCCCTCATGAGGGAGCTGCAGGCCGCCATGAGGCCTCCCCTCAGCCTGCTCTGCTCTGGGCTGAACAAACCAAGGGACCTCAGCTGCTGCTCATACGTCTTCCCCTCAGATGCTTCACCATCTTTGCAGCCCTGAACAACCTGAGTAATAGATACAGTGGGTAGAAGGAAGACTGACAAATTACTTATTTGACGCTTTAGGCTGTTCAATCTTCGCAGAAGCCATACAGATAACTAAGGTATAATTCCTTGCTTTGCATAGCTGGGCCTCTTTGTCAAAAAAACAAGGGAAGAGAAAATGGAGATCCTAACCAATACACAAATAGCAAAAACCTTTTTTAAAAGGGAAAAAAATCTGTTTTACTGTGGAAAGGTAAGACAGCTGTCACACAGCAGGTAATACTGTTTCACATAACTTGAAGACAAAGAATATATTTTTTATGGAAGTGAGGTAATATACATATCTACATTATGGATATTTAAATGAAGAATGAGAGAAAAGGAAAAGATACATTAGGCTTATCTTCTTTGAAACCTTTGTTATACAATTTCTTTATGACTTACTCTTCCACTGTTTGTGTAGCTATATAACATATTAAGCAATGCTGATTAGAAATGAAAGTCTTTTTATTTTGTAAATTATTACCAAAGAATGTGGCATGCACTTTTGCTGTGAAGGCATACTTGCCAAGATTACATCAGCCTGACCATAAGAAGTAACAATTTTCTTTCCTTTTAGTCAGGATCAAAAAAGGAAGAGGTCTGATCTTTCCATTACCGTGAAAATCTGTGTTAAATGCCACGTATACCGCCTTTAATTTCCACAGAAGAGTCATCAGTCTTCCTAGTTCTTTGCTTTTTCAGGAATGCAGAAAAATTCTATTCCACTTCTGATGGGAAGGTTGAGGATTTTCCTCCTTGGCTGCCTGAGGAAGTCATTGTTGTCAGAATGCTTCATTAAATGATATTTATGCAGAAGTGGTTGGGATACAGTGAAAACTTTCCACTTGACCGGACAGTGTGTAAACCTGATCCTCACACTAAACTGGAAGAAACATAGCACCATGGGAGTAACTTAGAGGCTTTAATTGTCTCATGAAACCAAATCCAATTGGTTATTATAGACATGATGAATCATCCCAGGGCATTAACAAGGGAGTTAATGACCATCTGGTTTTAAGAGCTCTATTCATTTTCATAGGGTCATGAAAACATCATGAAATACCTTAGACCTTGATTTGAAAATGTGTTATTAAATGCTCATACTTCATGCTTAAATAACCTGAAAACAGCACCAAAGCAATGGTATTTCTGCTGAATGATTTCAAGTCCAAATACAACTTAGAAATTATCATGGCAAATTCACTTCAGTAAAATACAGTCATATTCAATTTTTGTCTTTGGAACTTGTCTTTTTTTTTTAATCTTGATTGCTGCCATCTACTAGATATGATAACTGAAAACTCAAGTTTTGCCTCCCCACACAGTTCAGATGAGACTGGGCAGATACCCATGCTTCAGTCTCTCATCAGTTTCTTCCTGCAGTTGTCCAGTGTTCCCATAGCCCTACATGTGACTACACGTGGTACTTTGTGTGCAACTTCTATATTTTATTCATGAGGCAAGTGGGAATAACTTCACAGCATAAGCCAACGTCTCTGTGCAAGTGTTTCAGCACAGAAGTGAAGAAACCCCTCTTTTCCTGCCTCCCTTCTCTGCTACAGCACGTCATCCCGACACCTTGCCCTACGTCAGCCAGAGTGGTGTGGGTGAGGTTGCCACAGCAACAGCACACTCTTGGTTACACCCCCTGTAACTACATGATTGTGAGTCAGTTCAAAAGTTTTACTAGGTTTTTATTAGTCTGTGATGCACTGCCCAGTCATCTGCAGTTACTCGCCTGGCCCCTGCTCACAAACCTGCTAGCAACCCTTAATGTAATCGCTTTCAGTGTTCTCCTTTTGTCCTTTGGGATGAAATCTCTGCAGGTCTGCCCCATGCAGTCACCTGTCCAGAAAGCTGTGCAGAAACTGGTTGGTTCATCAGCCGTCCCATAGATACACAGGTAATTGGGCAATAACTAATTTGGTATTTGCTTTTCAAAAGAATCTGTGAAGCAACGGTAGTGTGTAACTGTTGAAGAGTAAACCTGGAGTAACCCAGAGCACACTGTAAAACCTCATTTTCTCTCTATAAAAGTAGTAGCAGTGAGATGACTTTCATTAATATCTAACTTACAACTCTGCTCATTTTTTCAGACATGGAGATGACTTGATTGTGACACCATTTGCTCAGGTAGGCACAGTTTTGCCTTATTTCTCACATGATCTTGCAACCTAAAGTCCAGGAGGCCAAAACAGCTCTTTTCCACTGTTAATATTACATAAGATTTATTTGCATGAAACAGGAAAAACCTCTCTAAACAAACACCCATATACCTTTGACTCTATTATGTATACCTGTATGCTCTATATCTTTTTAAATGTTTTTTCAACTATCTGAAAAGTGAAGTGCAAGAACACAAAAAACATGTTAGCTTGCAGGGTGTTCAAATATTGTAGCAGACAGTCATGATGAAGACAAACCTTTGTTCTCTTATTATACTGCTGTTTACAATTACAATGCCTTCTTGTGATTTTTTTTTTTATGCACACAATGTAAGGTAATTTTTAGATGCAAGATAAGCTTTACCAGAATACTTAAGTTCTTTTACAAAATCAAATCTATTTGATTTTTCTTTTAAGATTTTATGTTCTATAAAATAACAAATCAAAAATCTTAGTAATTTAGATCAAATCTAGTAATTTCGATTTTTAGCAGCAGAACTGTCTCGTCATGTATGAAAAGTAAATGTTGATATTCCTTGAACTCATGATAGGTACCCTGTAATAGACAGAAAGGAAAGTTAATTCAGTGAAAGTACAGAAAAAATAAATCTGGAAGTCATATGTGATTGAAAGTGAATGGGAAGAGAAATGTTGAGACACACAACAATTCCAAATATGAATAATGTGTCCAACTGTAGTCTAAATACACAAGTTGCTTACAGGTTGCTTACAGGTCTGTTGCATACAATGAATATAGGCAATTGTACTGTAACTTAACTGATAAAATAAATTTTGGTGTCCTTTTGGTTCATTTCAGTTTCATTACAGTTCAGATATGGTGTCTTCATATATAACACTGGTTGATTGAAACCTTAATATGAAGATTACCTTCATCTTTTACTAGCAGAGAATAGATTGAGTCTGGGCCTTTTCTAACTATGTTTTATGACTTCCCAAATAGTAAATATTCCTCAATAATAGAAAGAGAAGAAATTACCATACAAACAAACAAACAAAAAGGTAAAACCACTTCTGGGTTCCATTAGTTCCTCCGGAAACATAAAAACACTAACTCTTAAGCAGAGAAAAAATTCAAATTGTATGATGGTCAAAAAATCCAGTATTTCAGTTGAGTATATGTTCATTTTCATCTGAATTTTATTATAAATTTTTTTACAAATTATGCCACATAGATGAGACAAGTTATAGTACACCTAGAAAAACAATAAGTGTTACACCAGGCTTTTTTCACCTGGTAGAAAATACCCTATTTGTGTCAAGGGCAGCTTGGTATTCCTGTGGGCATAGACAGACATGCTTCAGCAATTGGAGCAGGAGTAGTCGCACCGAGTTGCTGTAATACATTTTGTGAGTTGTTTTTACTGTTTCGATGGAAAACCCTGTTAGCAGTGTTTTAAATCAACCTGTTTTCATTTGCGTTGGAGAGAAGGAAGAGAGCAGGGTGAGCTATCGCATCATATTCCCCAACATAAGAGGAATTGATAAGCACTTGAGAAATGGTGCCTAACAGAGGGGACACTATGTCTAATTATACTCTTCGGAAAAACTTAGTCCTTATCTAAGACTGATTTCAGTATGCAAAATCCTATCCTAGTGGGGCCTGTTCACAAATAACATCTGCAGATAAACACAGGACTCACCCCTCTGAAATACATTAGCAGCATTAGGATCACACACAGGACTTACGGAATTGTGTCCCGTATGCCAGTAAAATGTCTATACCTCACACAAAACAGCTTTTAGCTTTGTTTAATGTCCTCTTCTTAGTAAGAGCAATATTTCATCATGTAGATGCATTTTTGTGTTGTAAACAGCCAAAGCTTCCTGGTGACACCAGGTATTGGAATGTATGCTCCATTTATTTGAAAACATCCATATTTTCTTCCATTGATCAGGAAGGATGTTTCATCCAATCGTGAGCCACCAGGTGGTAATAACTCCAGTTTTAGCTTTTTGATTACTGTTCAGCACATTACCATGGCACTGTGGCTGCATTCATTACTGCAGGCAGCACGGCATGCTGTGTCCCTCACACAGAATCTGCCCCCAAGACAATTTGCTATTTTTACCAGAAATGAGATTCAGTAAACCAGATACAAAAATTGTCTTAAGTATAACATTAGTTATGCTTCCCTGGGTTATAATATAAAGAAACTGCTATAATTTAATTGTTAGAATTTCAGATTTCAAAATAAAATCATTTGAGTGATTTGAAATTGAATGACCAAATTTTTTATCATCAAAGAAGTTTGATTTTTTTTAAGTTCACTAATGACTGTATACAACTTAATTTTTGAAATTATATAGTTATTTAGGGATTAAACCTCAAAGAGATTTGCAGACTGGTTGCTTTTTTGCTCACAGATCTAACTCTGGGAACATTAAGCACAAATGGGAGCCTTGTAAACAGAGAAACTGTCATTTAATATATTTTATATCATAGCTGCATAGATATTTACACTTTGGCACAATAAATCGATTTGTTTGGCTGCACTGAATTCTGGAGCTAATGGCCAGTTTTAGTTGTCATTCTGACAATCTTTTATATTTATTTGGGGTCCTCTTGCTTTTGCAGAATGTGTCAAAATATGTATGCACTATGCTATTGTAGCAGGAATGCTGGGCAGATACTGCCCATTTTATCCCTGGACCTAACCTTACAGAAGAACAGATTTCTAACCTTACAGAAGAACAAATAGGAGGACTTAAAAGCTGAATAGTCCAGTCTCCGCTTTCCAGAAAAAGAGGGATTCATAATGTCTCAGACTGTGGAAAAGCCTAGACAATGTGAATAGTGGTGAGCATGGCACTGAGACTCCCTCACATCTCTTTGGGGACCTGAGTGTGGGCCCATCTAGGCTCATTAGCTTCCACTCATAACTGTCCCTGAGCAATCTAGCAGCTCTGCACACTCCTTCCTCCAGGACCCCAAGTGCTCAGTATCATATTAGTTCAGATGCAACTCATTTCAATGAGGTTTATGTTTTCACGTGGGATTGTGCCTAGCCTACTAACCTTTCTGAAACTGAGTCCCATGCAGCAGGTACAGTCATTCATTTCAGCCCAGCGGAGGCTGGGAGCTAGTAGGCATGGATGTGTTTGAGATGGCTCACTGAAGTCACGTAGCTACACTTGTGCTTGCTCCCAGTTCTCTGTGCACCTTGAATATGCAGATAATTTCAGTCCACCAGGGATTATTGAGGAAGAACCTACAACCAGGAATACTGACTGTTTTTTCAAGGCCTGAGACATCTCTGAGAGCCACATAGATATGTTTATCTAGTGCACTGCTTCCCATAATAATACTAGTACATACAAGCAATTGCAGTATCTTGGCACACATAGACCAGAACCCAGGCACACTGACCAAAGAAAAACAAGTGCCTGCAGTCACTAAAACATGTGTTTATTTAACAGACCCAACATTTTTCCTTTCCTGTCTGTGCACCTGCAACTCATCCTTTCCTTTTAGAATATTCTAAGACTTCAGCAGTTTTCCTTTGTATTTAATGTCTTCATTTTTGAACTTTTGAACTCTTACATCTTTCTCCTTCTTCCATTCCATGCCACATTTCCATCTGCGTATATCAAACATCTAAATATAACATTTATCACTGTCACTATAACCTGGGCACGCAAATTTGATGGCACAAATAATTATTTGAATTCAGTTCTGAATGTAGAATATGCGATTTTGCCTCCCAATCTCTTGAAAGAAAAATATAGTGGAATTAATTAGGCAATAAATTTATTATCTCAACACATTTAGGAATTACCTACAATAATCGCTTGAATACCTCCAGTGATGAATATCTCTAGAATATTTTATATTACGAGTTTTTCTTTCATTTTTCTCCAACACCCTTTCTACTTCACGTATAAATTCAAGTGTTCTGTGGAAAGACAGTTATATCTTCCATGGCTTAGACTTCTGAAAGCCAAATTCCCATTCCCACCTTTGTTAGTGTCTAAAATGCCAGCACCAGTTCACCAGGGAACCAGAATAATCTGTGCTGAGGAGAAGTAGTGGGTAACTACCACAAAGACACAGTGATTAATTTTGTTGCCTCCTCCCATTCGCAGTCTGATTTTAAGTAATTCATAGTTCCCTCTCTGACATCAGCTGAACTGCCTCTCCATAGTCAGAGAAGTATCCTGTTGTCCTTATGTAGTGCAAAATTTGTTGCATTTATCCAACCTCCTTCAGTGGGGAACACCTATGCCGCTTATACAAAAAAGACACTTTGCTGCTTCCTCTAGCTGCTGTCTTGCATAAAAATACGTCCAGAAAGTGAGTACTCCATTTCAATCATCTTTACCAATGTGTAGAGCTTGTAGATTTGTATCTACAGGCATTTCCTACCTGCTGAGGTGATACCTTCCTCTTTATCTGTCCTCTTGTACTGTCTCTAAATGAATTCATCCCCTTAAAGGAGACACGTTTTATTTTTCCTGCCAGTCTAGACAGTCTCATTCCATTTGTCCTTTGAGTTTTGTGGGGGCTGAACTGCAAATGGAAAAATCTGCAATCATATTTTACGTATGAAATATTAGGTTTGAATGGGTTATTATCGTCCAAACACGAATGCTTTTATGGTCGTTTTAGAGAATTTAGTATTATGTGAAAAACTTTTCCTCCTCTTAAGTAAGTTTGTCTTTAAACAAATAATGAGTTGTTATGATGGAAAAAATAAATAAACTATTGTCCTTGTATTACAGACATGTTGTTAAGTAATGGTCAAAAGCTTCAGACAACCAGCCCTGGTAACCTTTTATGTTTTGCAATGTCCTTTCATTTTTCTTTCAGCACAGTGGATTGCAGCTAACTCAGTCTCACCTGTGCAGAAATTTAGACTGAAACCATTTTATATGTTTCAGGTGCTGGCAAGCCTACGTACTGTACGGAATAACTTTGCTGCATTAACCAATTTACAAGATCGGGCACCCAGCAAGTGAGTGTCAACTTTTTTCAGCAGTATATTTAAATAGCAAACTAGGAATAACAATTAGATGTTACAAATTTCAGTTTGTGTCACCAAGCTTGTATAAAACATGTGATGACTAATGACTTTATTAATCCCTTAAATCTACTATACTTTATAGCTGAGACAGCAGCCCCCTTGCCTACTAACTGCTTTTTCATTGCTATCCCTGCATAAATTTTGAGTGGTTTGTGTGTGTGCAATTTCTATGATTTTCAATAAATTAGTCATATGCCAAAGATCATTCAGAAGCGATTATCAGGCAAAGAGTATGAGTTGTGCAAATGAATGAAAGTGAGCATACAGCTACACTCACTGTGAGCTACTTGCATGATCGAGAGCTAGAAGTCATCCAACATATCCACAGTAGTTCATGATTATAATGCGACATTATAAATATGACCTTTCTCCAATTCTGGTACAGAATCATAGCTAACATTAACATTAGTTAAACTGTAAAGTTTTGTAATGAAGCAATTTTCCTTATCCAGAATGTGTGTCTCCAGAAATTAGAAGTAGTTAGTATTCATGGAAGCTCATTCCCATAGCAGTTTCATAGAATCATAGAATGGCTCAGGTTGGAAGGGACCTCAAAGATCATCCAGTTCCAACTCCCCTGCCATAGGCAGGGACACCACCCGCTAGATCAGGTTGCTCAGGGGCTAATCTAACCTGGTCTTGAACACCTCCAGAGATGGGGCATCAATTTCTCACTGAAGACTTCAGTATCTAAAGACAGCTGCCTATCATTGCATATGCAATGCTGTAGAAAGATATTTCCAGGCCTCTTGGTTGGAATATTCAGCCCCTGCTTGCTCTCATCCATACAACCCTAAGCAGCTGTGTCAGTTCAGCAAATCATCGAGCAAAGGATTCCACTGTGCTGTTTGTCCTAAAGATTATTGTGAAATGTATATGCAACATAGTAAATGAACTTAAAACTAATTTTTGCTTTAAGAATTTATCTCATATAAGAGAATGTGGGTAGTGAGTGTATTCTTGTAAGAATAAAAGCTATGTATATAGACCAAACTGTAAGCTGTGTACAAGCTCCAGCAATGATTAGGCAGGTTTTTAACAAACTTATAGATATCCCTGCTTACGTTCCCAATCTGCAGAAAGATTTGAGCATCAGTTGTGAATTCCTTTCTGCGTTATATAAATAGCTGAATGAACTCTTTCTTTGTTTATGCTAGTGTGTGTCAGTCCCAAATAATTTCTAAAGGAAAAGTGTTTCCTATTATATTGTTCAAGGATTCAACCACCTGTGAGTTAATCAGGCTTATAACTTATTTATTTTTTTTTAGACGGTCACCAATGTGTAACCAACCATCCATTAACAAAGCAACTATAACAGGTAAGAAAACAGCATGGGTTTCTAAAGTTAATATATGTTTATAAAAATGAAAGTCTCATTAAAAAATGAATTTTATAATAATACCCTTATACTGTTTCATAGCTTATTATATCATGCAGTACTTTTGGTTGTTATCATGGCAACTTGGTCTTGAACCAAGTTGTTCCCATGGTATGGGAACATACTTTTTTGAATTTTTTATATTTTATTAATACATGTATTCTTACTCCATGTAGTCTTCCAAGTGGTTACAGTCTTTATGGCTTGTTGACAGAGTGAAAGGATTTGCTTTGCCTCGTAGTGTAAGCATACAGGCCCTTACTATACAAGCAATTTATCATTTAAAGCAAGAGCTTATCGTTTCCAGTATTTTCAGCCTTTTTTTTTTTTCCGGTTAGGTCTTGGCTTGATTTTTACTGATCCTCTGCAAAGCTCTTGTCTTTTTAATTGTGTCATAATGGGATAGTAAGTAAAGGAAGATATTATACTTCAGTTTTTTTGAAGAGAACCATGCCTTTGTCATCTTAATAATCTCTTTTCTTAAGCTCTGGATAGTGGTAACATCATTATTTTTTTCATCTATCCTCAAACACATATCCCTCTAAAAGATCCAGTCTTGGGAGTTCTGTACTATTTTATTCTCCAAAGAACTCAACGTGTAATGTGAGCACTTGTATGGGCTGATTAGGGAACAGAGGGTTAAATCTTTTCAAATCCATTCTATGCACAGAAAATCATCCTTAGTTATGAATGTTTTGCAATCATACGTAAATTCATAGTAACTAACTGAACAGGGAGGGGAGAAAGATGAATACATGGATCTGTCATGAAGTGTTTCTTGCCTGTAACACCTATAATCATAATCATTTTTTAATGTATTACTTTAAGAGGTCATTTTGGGTGTTGTTTTCAAATTACTAACTATGAGACATCTCAATTATTGAGAGATGCTACATCTATTTTTAACCATGGATTTTGTCTCACAAATCAGTGCAGTCACCCAGAAGTCTGTTATCCTAACTGGAGACAGAAATTTTAAAAAGTAGGGTTCTTTCTTTGGTTCCAAGGTGCTAACTTTAGAACGCCTACAACATGGTAAAATCCCTGCCAGTAACAGAAAATGTGATATCCAGAACAGAAAATATGCATGCATGTGAACATTCAGGGAGCTTACCTTACATGATCTCCCCCAGTGGTTTGCCTGAGGACAGCTTCTCTTCTCCAGCAGGAGAAGCTGCTCAGACATCAGGACCCAAGACACAATCTGCTGGAAGTTACTGTTGCTCATTTTTAATTCCCCCCTGATCTGAAGGTTTCCATTCAGCTAATCCCCAGAGTGCAGAGTACTTGTCAGAAACGATACATCAACTGAGGTTTTAGTGTTTGGAAGGAAGGTAGTGCAGTCAGTGGTGCAGCTAATACAGAAAATGTTTCTGTGCCAAGAAATTTAAAGGAAGCACGAGTGGAAGGTAAAGAATAGCAAGGATAATTTAATCTAATTGAGTTCAATCTGATTCTACAGAGATGCTGCTGGAACTGCTGTGCCCAAATTATGCATTGAACTAGCTGAGCTGGGGCCTGTGTGCATTGGATATAAGTGGCTAAAAGACATCAATGATACAGAAAAAGATATATTAAGCTACTAAAAAGGTTGAAAATAGCTACAGTTCACTTTGACTGCTGAATGGAGATGGAGGCTGGGTACTTTTTTGCCTGAATGCCATTTCCCATTCTTAGTTATATACTTTGTTTTTGTTTTGTTTTGGTTTTGTTTGTTTGTTTGCTTTTTTTTTAATTGCATTTCCATAGAAACAAATTTCATGGCATAAGCACAGAAGCATGCATAGATGCTTTCTTGAAGCATATATAATGCTGGTAAAACACATTGCACAATGGCATTATACCAAAAAGAAAAGACATATTGCAAACAATTTTTTTTTATTATTTTTTTTTTGTTCCTGCTCTTCTTAGAATGATTAGAGATCCTTCTGGATGATCCTATGCTTTCTGAATTTTTATTGGGAATATTTGTAATGTAGCTTGTGCAGAGTCTTTCCTGCTGAAAAGTCCTCCCAGTCATGCTGTACAAACTAGGTGACTGGAAGACACGGTGTCACTAAACAATGTCGATACTTAAACAGAAATAGACACAAAAGGTGGAAGTTTTATGTTGCTAAGCTTCCTGAAAGTGTCATCTTCCAGGAGAAGCAAAAGTGTAGTAAGACAGAACTGTTAGACCTTATGGGAAAAAATGATAAAGGAAAGATAAAAAGGGATTTGGTAAAGCAAAGTGACTCAAGCAGCAAGAACAAAATCCTTGCATTGTGATTAAAAACTATTTTTTGCTATTTTAAGAATTTACCTTGAGGTAGAAAAGTTTGAGAAAATCCATTAAGAAAAAAGTAGGGAACTGTGTAATAGAGAATTGAAGCAGCACGGGAATAAAATGTTCAAATTGTTAAAAGCAATAGCAGCCATAGTGGTCTGGAAGTTAGAATCATCTTTAAATGTGAATATGTAGAAGCCAATGATTAAAATATGGCTTGTTCTATTCAATATATCCACATTAATCCTTTTCGGAAACTGTTGACAGAAACAGTTACGTATTAGTGGCATACTTGATCTTCAGTATAAAACAAGTATCCTACAGCATGTTGGGTGTACAGATAAATTAGGGAGTAGGAGGTGGGAGTTTTTCATGTACCAATAAACTTCTTAGATAGCACTTTTATTATCCATCTTAGATGTCTAGGATGTAGATACCTATTTTGGTGAGGCTCATTAGAGTCCTTTTACAGTCAGTGTAAATAAGCAGACATGCAAATAGACTTATTTTAGGTGTCTTCTTTAAAGGGTCCCTAAATTGGTAACTAAACACGCTATTGCTGTCCTTTGAGAATAGCTTGGGATAACTCCTTTTGCTGTATAGTGATTTCATGCTTGGTGTTTTGTTCTTCAACCAGAAGAGGGGTTCCTCTCACTGTGATTCACATTTTCCAAGCAATCATATGAACAGTGTTTCATTTCAAATTTATAGTAATTCTCCTAATGCAACACATCAGTGAATTATAAATAGCATTTCATTTTCAAATTACGAACAACAACAACAAAACAACAACAACAAACCACTATTACCTGTGACTCAAGGACTGAGCTTTAAAGTTTTCATTTTTAATGAAAAAATGAGCAAGCATTAAATCTCTTTTGGTTACTACGTTTCTAGTATATGCACTTCTAGCTGAAAGTATAATGAGCTATGAAGGAACCATATAAGGTCTTTCTTCATGTACCTTTAAAATAGATAGGAGATTTCACAAATTCTCTGCCTGCTAGTGACAAACTCAGTCTGCCAGATGCTTTAGATGCTTTTATATGCTTTTATGTACAAAGAATACATGTACATGCAAAAGGAGGCAAGTTTGTCCAAAAGAAGTTTCTGGGCCTAAAAATACTCTGTTACTATATGCTTATATTGCTTCTTATTGGACTTGAGTTATACCCTTTACATGCATGGTTCTGCATCTTAAACCCATCAGAAATCAATAATTTGATTATTTAAATGGAGCTTCTTGCATGTTTCTTGTAGACTTTGTTCAAGATAGTTCTTGGTTTCTATCAATTAGCTTCAGGTTTCCCATGAAACTTATGGTTTTGAAGTGTAATCTACCAGTTTTTATTTTATGACACTGGAAGTATAATCAATCATTATTTATTTAATAATTAAATAATGTTATCTAATTAAGTGATTAGCTTCCTGTATTTCAGTATCATGCACTTGAGCAAAAATCACCATGGGAAGCTAAAAATCAGACTGAAACTCCTAAATATAGACAGGTAGACAAAAGAAATAACACAGGTTACATCTGAAAATCTGTAGTTTATATCAAGTACTACTGGAAATCACAGAATCACAGAATTATCTAGGTTGGAAGAGACCTCAAGATCATCAAGTCCACCCTCTGACCTAACACTAACAAGTCCTCCACTAAACCATATCACTAAGCTCTACATCTAAATGTCTTTTAAAGACCCCCAGGGATGGTGACTCCACCACTTCCCTGGGCAGCCCATTCCAATGCCTCACAACCCTCTCAGTAAAGAAGTTCTTCCTAATATCCAACCTAAAACACCCCTAATGCAACTTCAGCCCGTTCCCTCTCGTCCTGTCACCAGGCACGTGGGAGAATAGACCAACCCCCACCTCGCTACAGCCTCCTTTAATGTACTTACAGAGAGCAATAAGGTCACCCCTGAGCCTCTTCTCCAGGCTGAACAAGCCCAGCTCCCTCAGCTGCTCCTCGTAGGACTTGTTCTCCAGGCCCCTCACCTGCTTCTTCGCCCTTCTCTGGACTCTTTCGAGCACCTCGATGTCCTTCTTGTAGCGAGGGGCACAAAACTGAACACAGTACTCGAGGTGCGGCCTCACCAGAGCCGTGTACAGGGGGACAATCACTTCCCTAGACCTGCTGGCCACACTGCTTCTTATGCAAGCCAGGATGTCGTCGGCCTTCTTGGCCACCTGAGCACACTGCTGGCTCATATTCAGCTGACTATCCAGAAATACTCTCAGGTCCTTCTCTGCCTGGCAGCTCTCCAACCATTCCTCTCCCAGCCTGTAGCTCTGCTTGGGGTTGTTGCACCCCAGGTGCAGGACCCAGCACTTGGCCTTATTGAACTTCGAACAGTTGACCTCAGCCCATCGGTGCAGCCTATCCAGACCCTCCTGCAGAGCCTTCCTACCCTCGAGCAGATTGACACACGCACCTAACTTGGTGTCATCTGTGAACTTACTGAGGGTACACTCGATCCCCTCATCCAGATCATCGATAAAGATATTAAAGAGGACCGGCCCCAGTATCAAGCCCTGGGGAACGCCACTAGTGACCAGCCTCCAGCTGGATTTGACTCCATTCACTACAACTCTTTGGGCCCGGCTATCCAGCCAGTTTTTAACGCAACGAAATGTATGGCAGTCCAAGCCACGACCAGACAGATTCTTGAGGAGAATGCTGTGGGAAACAGTGTAAAGAGCCTTGCTGAAGACAAGGTAGACTACATCCACAGCCTTTCCTTCATCCACCAAGCGCGTCACTTTGTCATAGAAAGAGATCAGGTTCGTCAAGCAGGACCTGCCTTTCATAAACCCATGCTGACTGGGCCTGATCACCTGCTTGCCCTGTAAGTGCCGCTTGATGATACTCAAGATAATCTTCTCCATGAGTTTCCCTGGCACAGAGGTCACACTGACAGGCCTACAGTTTCCTGGGTCTGCCCTCCGGCCCTTCTTGTAGATAAGCGTCACATTTGCTAGCCGCCAGTCGACTGGGACCTCCCCTGATAGCCAGGACTGTTGATAAATGATGGAAAGTGGCTTGGCCAACTCCTCTGCCAGTTCTCTCAGTATCTTTGGGTGGATCCCATCTGGCCCCATCGACTTGCGTACATCCAAGTGCCGTAGCAGGTGACCAACCATTTCTTCATGGATAGTGAGGGCCACATTCTGCTCCCCATCCCCTTCCACCAGTTCAGGAAACTGGGTATCCAGAGAGCAACTGGTTTTGCTGCTAGAGACTGAGGTAAAGAAGGCATTAAGCACCGCTGCTTTTTCCTCACCTTTCATAACTAAGATCCCCCCTGCATCCAGTAAAGGCTGGAGATTCTCCTTAGTCCTCCATTTTGCATTAATGTATTTGTAAAAACATTTTTTATTGTCTTTGACAGCAGTTGACAGATTGAGCTCCAGATGAGCTTTGCTTTTCTAATTTTGTCTGCACTGCCTCGCAACATCCTAATAGTCCTCCTGAGTGGCCCGCCCTCTTTTCCAAAGATTGTAAACCCTCTTGCTTCTTCTAAGCTCAAGCCACAGTTCTCTGTTCAGCCAGGCCAGTCTTCTTCCCCGCCAGCTCATCTTTGGGCACTTGGGGACAGACCGCTCCTGCACCATTAAGATTTCCTTCTTGAAGAGCGCCAAGCCTTCCTGGACTCCTCTGCCCTTCAGAACCGCCTCCCAAGGGACTCTACCAACCAGTGTCCTGAACAGTTCAAAGTCAGCACTCTGGAAGTCCAATACAGCGGTTTTACTGGTCCCCTTCCTGGCTTCTCCAAGAATGGAGAACTCTACCATTTCATGGTCACTCTGCCCAAGACAGTTTCCAACCACCACATCTCCCACCAGTCCTTCTCTGTTAGAAGGGGCATCTCCCCTGGTAGGCTCACTAACCAGCTGTGTCAGGAAGCTGGTTCCATGCTCTCCAGAAACCTCCTAGACTGGTTTCTGTGGGCCGTGTTGTGCTTCCAGGATATATCTGGGAAGTTGAAGTCCCCCACGAGAACAACCGCTGACAATTTTGCAGCTTTTGTCAGCTGCCTGTAGAAGTCCTCAACCATCTCCTCATCCTGGTTCATCGGTCTATAACAGACCCCCACCAGGATGCTTGCCTTGTTGGCCTTCCTGCTGATCCTAACCCATAGGGACTTAACATTCCCAGCCTCAAGTTCTGCAACATCAAAACTCTCTCTGATATAGAAAGCCACACCACCACCCCTTCCATGCTGCCTGTCCCTTCTGAAGAGCCTATAGGCAGACATTGCAGCACTCCAGTCATGAGAGTGGTCCCACCACCTTTCCGTGATGGCAATCAAGTCATAGCCTGCCTGCCGCACGATGGCTTCCAGCTCCTCCTATTTGTTACCCATGCTGCATGCATTAGTGTAGATGCACTTGTCGTGGTTCCGCTCGAGTGGGCAGCCGAGCTCCACCACAGCCGCTCTCTCACTCCCCCTCCTCAAAGAGGAATGGGGAGAAAATATGTGAAAAGGGCTCAAGGGTTGAGATAAGGACGAGAAAATCACGCAATAATTATTGTAACGGGCAAAACAGACTCGGCATAAGGAGATAGTAAGATTTATTGCCTATTACTAACAAGCAAGAGAAGCGAGAAAACAAAGGAAAAAGCAAACCAAAAGCACCTTCCCCCCCATCCACCCTCTTCCACCTCCTCCCCCCGAGCGGCGCAGGGGAACGGGGGAATGGGGGTTATGGTCAGTCTACAGCACTTCTTCTCTGCCGCTCCTTCTCGGTCACTCTCGCCCCCTGTGCTGTGGGGTCCCACCCACGGGATGCAGTCCTTGATGAACTGATCCGGTGTGGGCTTCCCACAGGCAGCAGCTCTTCCAGAACTGCTCCAGATATGGGTCTGTACCACGGGGTCCATCCCTCAGGAGAAAACTGCTCCAACCTGGCTCCCCTACGGGCAGCAGCTCCTGCCAGATCACCTGCTCCTGCGTGGGCTCCTCTCCACGGGCTACAGGTCCAGCCCGGAATCTGCTCCGGCAGGGGTCTTCCACAGGCGGCAGCCTCCGTCGGTGCAGGTCCACCTGCTCCACCGTGGTCTCCTCCACAGGCTGCAGCATGGAACCCTGCTCCACCGTGGTACTCCATGGGCTGCAGGGGGACATCCTGCTTCACCATGGTCCTCACCACAGGCCGCAGGGGACTTCTGCTCCGGCACCTGGAGCACCTCTCCCCCTCCTTCTACACTGACCTTGGCACCTGCAGGCTGTTCTCTCACTCCCGGCTGCTGTCTGGTGCAGCGTTTTTTTCCCTGTCTAAAATATACTCTCACAGAGGCGCAAAACAACATCGCTTATTGGCTCAGCTCTGGAAAACAATGGGGCCCTTCCCAAACATGGGGCAGCTTCTAGATCTTTCTCACAGAAACCACCCCTATGGCTCCCTGCTACCAAAACCTTGCCACGTAAACCCACTACAGCACTTCAGTTGGGCCATTGCCTTCTCTCCCAGCCTTGCCATTGTTACCTATGGCACAGCTCTAACAAGCCTTGTTTCAGCCCCGTCCCCCTTCTCACCTAGTTTAAAGCCTAGTTTAAATGACAGATTATTTTGAGTTTACATATCTCAGTATAACTGTATTCAGTTATTCATACATTCTGAACATTCATACCAGTTCTGTAACTGAAAGATATTATTGATTAATAGTATGGAGTTCCAGTAGAATAATTTATTGTTCAGATTTAAATAGAAGTAACATTTCTGGTCATGAGATGCTTTAAATGCTTCAAAAATCCAGAAGGCAAAGTATTACATATCCTGTTGACTCCTGCAGGACCTGACTGAAGTGTAGAGTACATTACTACATGAAGATGACCTGCGTAATCTAAATGCTTTTAATTTTTTCTTGTGTCTGTGATTCAGATGGGGATAAAATGAATGCAAGAATACATGCGTGGATAGAAAAAAAGCAAAAGTTGCATGCCTTACAAAAAGTTACAAAAGTTGCATGCCTTACACAGGATAATTCATACAATACCAGGGTAATGGCTATGGGGAATATATATATATATATATGGAATTGAGTGGCTTCTAATGTCTGTGAGAACAGAGGTTTAAATAAATAAATCACAGATTTTTAAGAAAAGTCTCATAATGCAATATCAGTGCCACCTTTTAAAATGATGAAAACTTTAGATTTCATACCCAGGTTTTAGTAGATACCCAGAACATGCCCTATTCAAGACACAATTGCATTCTATACATCACTCCTCTAGATTTAATCAGTAGGGCTACAATTATAACGAGGACTTCCCACTCTCATTTAATTTGCCCACTGAATATATTTTTATCTTATTATAGAGAAGTATTCATACTTCACTGCCAAATATTTGGCAGAGCTGAGGTAAAATATTCAGAAATTCTCACTCAATTAACTTGAGTAAAGGATGCTTTCCTGAAGCACTGCAGGAACCTGACACCATGTTTCTAAAGGGGCATGTTTGTTTTTTTTTGTAAAATGGCTTTGTACTTTGTGCAGAAGGTTGGACAACATGTAAATGCTTTGATTGTCATAGGTCTGCTTATACTTATGTCTCTATGGCTGTTTAGAGTGAATTTAACTCACCTCTGACAATTATCTTAATTTCAGGGTAAGTATCACAGGGACTTATATTTTTGAATGTGTTTTGTAGCATTTTCACATCTTTCAACCTGTAGTAAATTCCATCTATTATTTGAGAAATTAGCAAATGTGTATTTGCAGTCTTGCAGAAGGTATAACAGCATACCTCACTAGCAGCTGAATTAAGTTATTAGAAGTGCCATATAGGCACTAAAGTCACAGGTGCATGCATGCCAGACGCTTTCAGTTTACTTCCTAGGTGAATGTTTTCAAAACTCACATTTAGAAATAGAATTTTAAGTGAGAAACAGTTAAATGCTTCGTTTTAAATTCTGCAAATGCTTTTGAAATTTTCCCATCTTTGAATTGTATGAAGATAGCCATATGAATTGCAAGTTATTTCTCAGAGTGAAGAAAAATAGCACATCATGCTCTGTGGTGTGGATTTCATGCTATGTTATATACATGTAAACATTCTTTGTCATTGTCAGTTGGATAAATAAATAGTTTTCATTTTTGTTACTTCTGTGCAACTCAACTCCTGCCTTTAAAAAACAACCAAAAAAGACTCCTGAAAACTCACATGCCAGACTAATAATCTGCTATTTAATAATAAATTGAGGTACTTGACAGCAGAAGCATTGTAGAATTCAGAGTTGACTTATCCTGGCTATTCATTTTATTCATCTATAATGGCTATTCATTTTATTGTCATCTGAGCAATCCTACATACTGTTCTTATGTCTCTAACATCATTTGGGAACTTAGCCATCTTCCTTAAAGAAGTAATTTCCTTCCTCAGAATAATTATTTGTGGTGTTATCTAGACCTCTGTATAGCACAGATCAATGTATAAGGTCAATTCTATTCAGCTGTTGCTTTGTTTTGATGTTGGTGTTTCTGAAGCCTTTTAACATCTGCCACGCAAGTTTTGAAGTTCAGTAGGCAATTTGAATCTGCAGAGAAAAATGCTGAGGAAAAGGTCAGCATATCTATTTTGTCCAAAAAAGGTTATAGTAATTTAAAGCAATTGGCACTGCTTTATAATCCACTATTTGGATGAATCAATATAAATTTGGTATTAATACATAAAATGAGAATGCAATTAGGAAAAGATTAGTAGTTCTTCAAATGGAATGGAGTTTTAAAAGGCCTTGTGCATTTTTCATTAATCTGTTGCTATCTAATATTGAATTTTATTTGTGGTCCACATCCTTGTAGTCTTTTAGAGTTACATAAGTCACTGATCTCAGAGCTTTACATACGGAAAGGACAGCAGAAACAGATGGTTGAGATTGGAAGGAGGATTAAAATCCTAATGACTCTTCTACGTGGTGTACAGTGCCTTCTTGAAAAGGTTTATTATGATGGGCGTGTTTGTATACTAGACCTCAATTCACGTGTATATATAAACTCTGATTACAAATATATGTATTAGTTTTAAGGAAAAGTAGTGATATTGGTGAATATTTGGGGTGATATGTTATGGACTATAACTTTTTCATTTCTTGTTGTGCCATCCAGACAACAGAAAAAAAATACTTATTCATTTATTTATACTGTGCAATCCAGAATGAATATAGCTTTAGCTTGCCATGAAATTTCTCCACCTGGTCCACGTAATTCAGTAACTAACTAGTAATGAAAGTGTCCTGTGCTTTAGCTAGTTTCAACTATTCAATTTGCAAAATGAGCTCACAATTTTCTAACAAGTGTTCTGAATAAAGAATTGACAATCATCAATTTCACTGAAGTCCAAATCTCCAGGTACAAAGGTGCCTTAAAGAGACTTGTATATTGTATTTTTTTAACAATCAATAATATTTTGCATAAATAAAACAGAATTGGAAAATAGCAATATTTACATGAGCTAGTTGTTTCAGTTAATCATTAAAGGCCTTATCTAGGCCATGATAACTAAAAGGAGAGTTATCTCATTTACAGCCTTCTTATCCAGAATAAAAACAAAATCTTACTCTTTTGTGAGATACAGGGCACAAATTACATTCAGACTGATACTCATTCATAAATCTGCCCTGAATAAACAGGAAATGCAGAGAAAAACAAGGTACAGAAGAGAGAGGAGTCCACTCCCCGCCCAGGCTTACACAGTCGCTTTTTCACATTAACGCATGAAGAAGCAGCTTCTTCCATTGCACATAGTTTGTGGGCATTTGATATGCATAAATTTAGGCCATATTTGTCTGTTTTCTATATTCAAACAAACAAACAAAAAACTATCCCTTTGTGTTACAATTTGTGCAACAATATCATGTGCTATAATGAAAATATACCTACTTAATATTGGTTACTTGAGAAAGTAACTGTTAAACTGCATTTCCCTTTAAAGTGAATAGTATTTGTGTCCCCAGTTTATCCTCTTTCTTGGTTTAGAGGTGGTTATTGCTAGGGTGCAGCTGTGAAGGCTTGCTGAATGCTTTCTTCATTTTCATCCACATAGTTTTAATTAATGTTGAAAAAAAAAATCTGACTGGGAGAATCAAAAATCCAAATTATTATTATTATTTATTTATTTTTAATCTTGTGCTGGTTCAAGTTTGCTGGGTTTGTAAAACAGTGATTAACTTTCCTGAAGCAGAACAGCAGGAAGAGGATTGATGTGGTTTTGGACAACATAAGCTGTTTATGTATCATCTCACATTCAAGGAAGTGAATAAAATCAGGTTGAAAAATAGAATAATCTCTATGTTTGACTACTGCCCAGTACTGTTTAAAAATCTCAGAAATTCAGACTTCGTATACAGTGAAAGTATGAGAAAGTATGACAGCTTTCAGGATCACCCGTGATATGTTTAAACAATGTCTTGCCCTAACCATACTAGTTGCAAAATCTTTATTTTCATTACATTACTAAAAAATGCTAAGTAACGCATATTCTGAAAAGTTGTATTTTCCTCAGTACTAAATACACTTTATGGTTTGTGTTTTAACACTGATACCTGATATCCAAATGTGTAAGCTTTCATTAAAAAAAAAAAGCAACTTACTTAAACAGAGAACTACAATCATAGTTAAAACATTCCTGGCAAGAATGTCAGAATATCAGTGGAATTGTATCTATCAATCAATATCAACAATTAGGAAAAAAATAATTAAAAAAAATTAGTTGTTTTGCAGTGTGTAGACTACAACACTTGGCCCTTGCACGTTATTTTTTAATTTCGTAACAATGTATTTTGTTGGAAATAAGGGTTTAGGTTAACAAAGAGCATAGAGATTAAAAGCCAGCACAGAGATGATCTCTGCTTGCAAACTTCATCCAGCACTTTAGATTATTTTCCTTAAAATTGCGTTGTAGCACAGCCTTGATTTTAAAATACGTACACATTTTGGAGTAGGTACTCAGTTTAAAAAGAAAACATGAGAGATATTATCAGTCATCTCAAAGAGAATTTAATATGCAACCCAACATCAATTTTTGCTTCTTACCTTTATATTGGTCTCATATTTTGCTACATCAGTGAAAGTCAATATTCAGCATTTCAGCAAAACTGTCCATTTTACTGGAAAGATGGGATGATAAGCTTCATGTGCTTCCTCTTCTCTTTTTAGCCCAGCTATGTCACTTACGGTCACTGTTAGTTGAGAAATGTATGTGTCAGACTGCATTTACTGTATCAATAATAATAGCAGACCAACTGAAGGAGTGAAAGGTGGTTTGGTTTGTAGGACTGAGGTGACAAGAATCACAGAAAAACAGGACTCTTGTCTATGTCATTTTTCTCATTCCTGTTACATATACAGCCCATTGGCTGATGAATATAGAAAATAAAACTGTGACAATGTGGATTGACTGCTGGGTGTATTGTGAATGCATCTTCATTTCACAACTCATCCAGCTTTTGACAGCTGTGATCAGTGATATATTGTCTTCTGTCCTATAGATAGATTTGAAAGTAGATCTCTTTTCCATTAACAGGTTACTGAGAAACTGGTCCATTAAAGCCTATTCACTTTACTGAGTATCCATTTAAAAATTCAGGGCTACAATAATTCTACCCATTAAAGTGACTAAGTTCTGCTTTTATTATAGCCTGCCTTCTGAGTATAGACCCTGGAGAAAGCCATGAATCAGAGCACCCAGCAGCCAGGGTCAGACAAGCAAGAATAACAGTTCTTCTGTTGTGGACTAGGAAGTTCTGCAGGTCCCTATGCATACCCTTTGTCCATACTCAGATAAAATGGCTAAATTATCCTCGGAGCAGTGGTCACAGTTTAGGACCTGCCCCCGCGCATCTCCTCCAGGAGTGAGCATATCACCAGACTACAGTCTCAGCCTCCTTTTTACTCATTCCCTCTCTCACCTCAAGCATTTTGCATTACGTGCTGCAAAGTGACTCATCTTTAGCTGGAGGGAGTAATTCCAGGTCCAGCAGCAGGAAAATCTACTTGTACATACTGCACTTTCTCAAGAATTGAAAAAAAATTGAGAAATTGAGAATTGAGAATTGATCAAAATGTTTAAGAACAAGAAATACCTAAAACTCAGGATTCTGCTCTCAGGACAGATGTTCTAACACCTTCTTGTAAAAAGAAATTTTTTCCTATGTTAGGTGACTCTTCTCAGAAGACCTTTGGTGGAGGGAATCAGGACTGCATGGAAGTAATTGTTGAGTACACCTTAGTCAATCATGTATTCAGACACGTTCCTGTGTTAAATGCTTCCAGTTAGCTGTCTCTAGCTGGCTCGGTATATTAAATCCTTTCAGACTAGGCTTTCTGTACAGTCAGGGAAGGACGGCAGCTGTCTCAGGCCATCTGAAAGTTCTGTGGATGCCTTACCTCCCCAAGAACCTTGGAAAGATTATATCACAAGAATCACCCAACAGGCAATATTTTGGTGTCACAATTTGCAAGAGGCACCAGTGGGAAGCTTAACAATCCCAAATATCATATTTACTAGCTCAGAAAGAGTTTCAACAAGGAATTTAAGAGACTTGCTGTTGGGAAATAGGAGAAATGGCAGAAAGCAATGAAAGAGACAGTAGTTCTTACTGGACAATCTTCACTTTAAATATTAAAAGTGTCAGGATGTGACTTCTTTCAAACTTCCTATACAAACCATAGTTCTCTTGCAGGTTTGGACAGCTTTATGTGGGGTTCTGTTAACAGAATTGGATTTTTTTGTATTTATTGTTTTAATCATAGTCCTTAATCTGCTCACAGTTGAAAAGATTCAGCTCTAACTTGTGTAGAAGCAGAGCTTTTTGTACCAGAAATGTAGGTACAAAGTTGAACTAATTCCAAGCCATAATAAATCACTTTTATTTTCTGATTAAATAATAATAATAGTAAGATGATAGACGACAAATGGAGGTAGTCTGTCATTAGGATAATAATTTGGGAGTTTTACCTTAATAATAATGAACAAGGTAGGATTGCATCTGAGCGAGTGAATTTTGTCACTAGACAGCTTATCTACTTACCTATACTAAAGAAACAGGCAATAACTCAGGAACAAACTACAGAAATAACTACTGGACTAGCAGACCTGTAGAATTTTCCTGTCTATTAAGCCATATGGTAGTGGCTTTGTTAGTGGACGTACTATAGGAACCATTGACTACTTAGTCTTTAATTGAAGGAGTGCAAAGATGGCTACAAGAAAAAGCCCAGAAAGAATTCAGTGCCAAAGAAATGAAGGAGAAAACTGGAAAAAAAGCTTGATGCAGACTGGTTTCTTGAGCTGTGTTAGCAATTGGGTGCAGAAGGCTCTGATGGAGGAGGAAGAACAGCTAGTGGAAAAGAAGACAGAAGGAAGATGTTTTAGGAAGAACCTTTATTATTATTATTTACTACTTATTTGCTATTATTTATTATTTCATCATTATTATTTATAGTACTGTTTTTGAACCATTTCAGAAAAAGCAAAACCAGAATTTAAGGCAGATTTGTTTCTTCTTTATTGGACTTTGGCAAATAGAAGCAGCAGCAATGAGAAATGAGCAACCCCAGATCTGTTTTTCATGTTCTGTCCTTTCTGTTTCCTAAAGAGAAAAGGACCTGTATAGTGGATTTCAGTATTCAGCTGCAGTAATACTTTTTTTTGCTTTTTAGGTGTATTGTTTTGTTTTGTGGTGTGTTTTTTTTTATTTATTTAATTTATTTTATTTATTTATTTATCGGTGAATCTAGAAAAATTTTTTAGAGATAGAAGATGAGAATGCTGTTTGAACTTTGCCATTCCTCATTTAATTTTCAATCCTGAAAATCAATCAGACAAAGGAGGGGGCAGGGAAGGATTCTGTAGTTTTGGAGCAAACTGTGCCCTTGCAGTTGAAGACCACCTTTAGAGAACAAACAAGCAGCTGATATACATACTACGTATATGCCTTTCACACAGGAAAGCAATAGTCAGGTGGTGAAACCACTTTGTTCTCATATGCTTCTGCTACTTGGAAATGTGTGTAAGCATGTTACTTATCAGACATAGATTTTCACTGTATGATATTGTGAAACCAAAATGTGTTTTCTTTGCTCCAGCTAATTCTCATGATTTAGTCTGCAAAACTTTATTTTGCTGAGTAAAATGTGACCCTGAAGCACCAATGAGTCTATTACAGGACTTTGATCTAGTGCAGTTCTATCCTTCTTCCAGATTTATACTCTCTTGAGTTCCATATCTCGTGATCTTTCCAGTTTTTTTGAGGTAAGCCACTCTTTAGCAGGTATAGCTGGCAGTATATGAAGCAGTGATAAACCATAGTGGGAGAAGGTACTAAGGAGATGGGATGCTTGTAATCTCAGCATACATTTCAAAGAAGAAAGACACTATTCTTTTGTAGAAATGCTAGTGTCTAAACATACCCACTGAAACACAATTGATGTTCAAATAAGTAAATGTTGCTTCAACACATAATATGTTTATTGTGTATGGTATTTCAAACTTCGACATGTTGTTAGGTCCCTTTCAACATTCCATGTTGAAATACTCACCAGTTCTAGCTTTTCTATATCTCAAATTTCTAAATTTCTAAACCTCTTTTCTCCAAAGGTGTTGTTAATTTTGACTATATAATACAGTCTAGCACAGTTTTTCCAAAAATCTGTTTGATGACTGATTGTTAAAATGGATTTTCCACTTCATAGTATATGTTGAATATATACTTCATAGTTTACTGATGGATACTAATTTTTGAACACTGATTCTTGTGTTTGATGGTTCTGTGAGAAGCTGGTACCACAGACTGGACAATGCCCTGGGCAACCTGATTCAGTGGGTGGCATCCCTGCCCATGGTAGGAGGGTTGGAACTGTGTGATCTTTAAGGTCCCTTCCAACCTGAGCCATCCTATGATTCTATGATTCATAGGCCTTCCTCCCAAGCATGGCTCGATTCCGCAGAGCTGTCTACTAGTCACATTTCCTTTTGCAAAACAAGAAAGGTTGACGTCAGCATTCTAAAGAGAAAAAAAAAATCACAGAATAAAAGTAACTTATAATAACAGTTTTCACATCAGATATAGCTCTTATTTGTGTGAAAAGAATAACTTCATACAGCCCCAAAATCAAAACATGAAATATCTTTCTTTCTCCCAAGACATTAAATACACAAACTGTTGACTTCCATTGCAATAATCTGAAATAGGTTTCTCAAATTTAAAAGGAGGATGAATTTTGATTATGTGAATGATCATGCAAATGGACATGAGTGCAATTTTTAAGGAAACTTTAGTGATTTTTTCTGAAAAAGTGTTCCTACAGCTAGGTTGATAAAATTTATTTTGGAGTAATTAAAGCTATGAAACAGCTGTAGGAGTTGAATCCTTATTTAAAAGAAGACAGGCTTACTGGTTAAACTCTGTAATGCATGATATATAATGTAAGGGACTGAAATATCTGTAATTTTTATTCCTTGAGAGCCCCCTTTTTTTTTTCCCCTGAAAATCTACTGATTATCTGTCTACGCTTCCCATAGAAGTGTTAATATGAGTGGGAACATTTTTCTATTGTAGTTATACCACTGTCCAAGAAGGGCATTTGACTTTATAATGTTCTGCATGGCTTCACCAGGTTTGCCTCTCACACTACAACACACAGGTTTATTCTGCTTCTTTTTATACTGCTCAGCTGACAGACATATCCAAATTTCAACTCAACTGGCTTAAAAATAAACCATTATTCTTTTTAATAGTGTGTAAATTAACTGTTAAATCTTTAAAATATGCTCTGTTTCAGAAGACTTAATGCATGTATTCAGGTCCTACAGATTTAATAAAACATAGGCTAAGATTCAACATGTATTTTTGAGCAAAAGTATCAGTTTATTGAATTCCTGAACCTTATCACTCATTTCTTGCCTTTCTACTCCCTGCAATATGCAATCAAGTTGGCTGTGCAGGCATACAGGGAAATAATCAAGGAACCACACTGTAGTATTTTCCCTTCCCTTCCCTTCCCTTCCCTTCCCTTCCCTTCCCTTCCCTTCCCTTCCCTTCCCTTCCCTTCCCTTCCCTTCCCTTCCCTTCCCTTCCCTTCCCTTCCCTTCCCTTCCCTTCCCTTCCCTTCCCTTCCCTTCCCTTCCCTTCCCTTCCCTTCCCTTCCCTTCCCTTCCCTTCCCTTCCCTTCCCTTCCCTTCCCTTCCCTTCCCTTCCCTTCCCTCTCCTCTCCTCTCCTCTCCTCTCCTCTCCTCTCCTCTCCTCTCCTCTCCTCTCCTCTCCTCTCCTCTCCTCTCCTCTCCTCTCCTCTCCTCTCCTCTCCTCTCCTCTCCTCTCCTCTCCTCTCCTCTCCTCTTTTTTTTTAGTCCATTTGTTTTCCAACTCATTTACTACACAGCTATTCAAACACTTGTCTAAAAAAAAAGAATGGGCAGCATAAGGATAGATTTTAGTAGCAAATTATGGAATAGCCTGAAATTAATCTAAACTGTACTACTGTGAAGTAGTGTTATTGGGTTTCTACACATTTCTGAAGAAAAGTGGGTGTTTAAGTGTTTCTTAGATCCTTTGCTCTCAGGCTCTTAGTAGGTCTAGAGCGCTCAGTAGCCAACAGCCAGAGAAGTTTCCACAGAAATACAATTGTTACTTGATTGACTGAAAGAAGGCCCAGGTGATCACAGGCAAACATTTCCAAATGATGCTGAAGCCAGCCGGAAGTAAAAGCAGCATCTGAAGTATTTTCAGTAATTCAATGCCATAAAATAAATGTTAAGCAGATTAAGAGACGTGGCAATAGTTAAATTTGTAAAATAAATTAAGGAACTGTGTAGAAGTATATGAGCCCATGAACAGAGACTGCCTTTCATCATGCCATCATTACTTAATGCCTAAAAAGTGGCACTCTGAATTGCTGAAAATGAAACTATGTATTGAAATATGGCAGGAGAGATTATACAGCAGAAATTTTTACCAGAATCTCAGTAAAGCAGTTGAATCCAACTTGGGATTTAGTTTTTCAAACGTATTTAGAAAGGAATCAAAATTACATGAAACATCCGTGCCTCATATTCCTTGCTTACCTGATTAACATTTAAAATGCAAAAGGAAATGCTCAGCTTTTGTGTCCGCAATGCTTCTTTTTTCTTTATTTTTTAAGTCTTTGTACTGAGTAGCTTTCTTTTATGCAACAACAAGAATCTATTTTAAAGATTTAGCTGCCCATATATCTGAAAAAGTCTTGCGTATCAAAGTGCAGGAGAGATCACTATCCAGATATGACACTCTGACCTGAAACACAGATGCATAGCAAAGCAAGTTGACATTTCTGATAAAAGAATAAAACCAGACAACTCTGAGGCAGATTCTAGCTGAGAAAACATATGATTCTTGGATGGAAAATGTCCAAAATAATATTTAATTGTACAGTGAGTATAAGCAATGTGTGGTAGAAACTGAAATGAAAAGTGATGTAGTGGCCCATAATGCTTTACCCCCTTAACTTTGAAAGCAGCTTGCTGAGGTCAATAGTTTCATCTTCCCCTTGTTGAGAAAATGAATGTATATCAAAATAAATATCTACTGCTTATTAAAAATGAAATTAGTGAAGTTTAACAATGTTCATTTACCTGGATTTCAAAATGCAATCAGTTGTTAATTTATTCAAAAGCAGTAACTAGACATAATCTTGCAGGTTAGTTTTTACTTTAGACAATGCTTTAAAACTGTTTTGTGAGGTTTTCAATCTTTGCATGGGAAAAAAGGGGGCAAGATGTAGAGAGACATTTCCAACAGGACAAAACAAGGTCATAGGACTTCAATGATGTTTTTTTGCCTTGTGTTGTATACGTGCATAACTTTGGCCATCTGACCACAGAAGAAAGCTTAAACAATTTAGCCCAAAAGTCTGCACAGAGCTCATCTTAGAGCTCACTGCAGAGCTGTGTGCTGTAGCCGAGGCACAGCTCATGCTCCTAAAAACTGCTACTCTGGTTGCACGCAGTAGATTGTTTATAAACAGCAGCTGTAAAGCCCTTGACAGCAATGTAGGTTGCCTTTGGGTGGTGGTTTTATGGATAAAGCATTGCACTGAGACTCACCTGGAATCAGCCCTGAGCTTCCTTATGCAATCACACTCTCTCTTGTGACAGCCTATCTCACACCTTTTACTGGGTGGTGAGGAAAAATCCATTAATGTCTGTGAGATGCTCTGACTGTTTGATGATTGGCCACTTAAAAATCCAGTTAGTGAGAAAGGGAGTAACAGAATATTGTATGATCATACTAGTCTGAAAAAGTTTAGAAACAGGATATATTACAAATTTAATTTCGTTCTTTACATTTGTTTAGTAAGTTGCACTGGACTGAGAAGGCTTCTGTTAAAGCAGAGGATCTTGCAAAGTATTTGCTCTTTCTTCCTTTCAAATTACTTTTTTTCTTCCATTTATTCCCTTAAAACAAAGACAATCTTTATTTTAGTACCTTCTCCTCATACCTATTTTTTCTTTCATTATTTTTTTCTTTCACATATCTTGTGACCTGACTTTAATGTGCCTTCTCCTATTCAGATATCATGTTTTACTTTAAATGCAATCCTGCAGTATGATCATACCTTTATGCTGCATTATCTTTTTTATCTTTATTTTCCTTCACATCCTCTTTACAAAATAACAGCAGTAGCCACAAAAAAAAAAAAAAAAAAAAAGAGTCAAAAAAAATCTCATATGCAGAGGCTTAGAGAGATTAGAATAATTCTAGATCTATATGGAAAAACTTGACAAAATAGAACATGGAACAGTTATAAAAGCAGGACTGGATCCTACCAGTACTACTTGGAATACTAGATTCCATTATGTTTTTATGTTTTTTAATGTAAGTAACAATAGTTCTCTAAAAGTCAAAATCATTCCAGGCCTTTTAATTCATTCACAATTGCTGTTTACCAAGAAATATGTTTCTCTATCTCTTGAGTAATAAACTCAGGAACATTCTCTGTTTTGCCTTGTTGCCAATGCTTTAGCTTCACCTTTCCTAAATACAAAATAATTAATAATAAACACCTTCTAGGCTTTATTTTTAGGAGAAATAAACAATTTGTTATCACTACCTTAATTTTTTCCTGTAACAAAGCCTGGTATTACTGTATTTCAGCAAATTACCATTTCATTGATTGTCTCATCTGTCAATGCCTAACCAAGGTTACCTGGAAGCCATTGTTAATATTTTGGTAGTGGGAGGTACCTTCCCTAGCATGCTCAAAGGCAAGCTTGCAAGGTAAGCTTGTCTTGCAGAAGAGGAGAACTGCAAGACGTCCAAATACACGTGAACTAATGTATTTAGTTAGTGGGGGTACCAACACGAACAAAGTGAGAAGGCATGCCCTTCATTTTCTGACTAAGAGCCCAGGCCCCATTGAATTAGTAAAGTCCCAGACTAAAGCCCACACTCTCCCAGTTTTGAGGGTATCAGATTAAAAATTGTCAGGTATATCTGCTCATGCTATGATCACATCCCTTGCTGCAGAGTCAACATAGTTTCAAACAAAACATATCATATGCGTAATGTCCAAACTAGGAACTTTCCTGCTATACAAGATTGACTTTAGCAGTGCTTAAACCTGCATTGTGTTCTTGGATAGTAGACTGTTACTGGGTGCTAGTTCATTATAAATAAATAAATAAAATTAATTAATCTATGTAATTGGCATAATAAGCTAAAGCATTAACTGTTTCATAGAAAAGATGGGTCTGCATGTGCAGTCAGTTGTTCAAAGCGTGAATGTGTTTAGCACAGGAAAAGGATTTAGAAGAAAGTATTTTTAAATTCGTTCTCTCCATACTGTCTGTGGTGTTACCTGAGGCTGGAACAAGAATTGTTCTTTAAAATAAATAAATAAATAAATATTTTTTTGCTTAGTGTGCTTTTCTGTGAAGCATTCCTCTACAAAGATAACATTACTCAGAATACTTACACAGCCGCTACATCTATCTGAACACATTTTAAGATTTTTTCTCTTTAAGTCAGGCTCTCGCATGAAGTCGAAATGTCAACATTGCAGACTATAGTCTGCAATGGAAGCACAACTGTAAATGGGAATGAAATTTCTATGCTACTTCTCAAACTAAGAGTATAGATCAGTGGTTGTAATTGTGCATGTGCCTGCTAGTTGAATGTATCAAAACCAGCCAGCTAATAAATTCCACTTGAGGCAATACATATGCTGTGGCTAATTAATATGGAAAAAAGGGGAAAAAAAGAAAAAAAAAAAAGTGGGCTTTTAACTCAAAATTGGTTGACTCTTACTTTTCAATATTCTTATATCTTTTCCCAGTACAATACGTATAATAACTTTGTATATGTTGGCATTTGCTATTATCAGTAATGGTTCTAGTATCTTCGTATTCTATTTGGAAAAGCATAGCAATGTCTGTTCTTGAATACAGCAATAAGAAGTCTCAAATTTATTGTCTTTAGATGGTCTCAGAATACCTTTATAAATGTCAGCATCATTGGGATTTTATTTACTTTTGCAATGGGAGAGAGAAAGCACTTTATATGGTGTAGCAGTTCTTTTCTGGCAGGCTTTGCTGCTATGTTGATCTTCTTAACTGAAATCTACATCCTAGACAAACAGCATTCTTATCCCTTATCTCTTAAGAGTTACACAATCAACTTTTTACGAGCTTAGATTCAGAGATCTCATAACTTTATTCAAAATCTATACAAAGAGCAAAATATTATTTTCTCAGTGCCAGAGAACCTGTGTTCACCATAGGCTACAGCTGTGGACTTTTGGCGTAAAACTTCCCATTCAAAGCTACCGATTCTACTGGACATTAAAACTTAGATTCAGTATAAACGGAATTCAGGCAAAATTGTTTTCTCAGATTTTGTGGCTGGACAGTATGCATAAAGCCTGAGAACTTTTTAAAAGTCTAGTTCCATTTCACTCACATTTCAGTTGCTGTTCTTAGTTTGACTGCACAGACTGGGATTAAAACAACAACCTCAGCAAATGGGATTTGAAAACCTTTTCAGGCCTGGTTTAGATTTGACTTCTTTAACTTCTCAGCTTTGCTTTCACTGGATTTTCACCTCCCTGCATAGGTGGCAGGAAGGATAGGAGTCCTGTCACAACATGCCACTTGGTGTTGTAATAGTTGTTTTCACTGTCAAATCTGATGGCTGTATTTGCTCCTCTATTGCTGCACCATGTCTACATGTGAAAGAGTGGCAACAGTAGACCAATATAGAAAGTAAAAAGTTTAGTCATGGCTTTAGGGAGCTGCCTGTAAACTGAATAAGCCTGGTTGCAACAAGCAATTTTTAATGCAGTTTTTTTCAGCTACTTCCTAGCCTTGGCCAATTATGGCTTAATCCTGTTCATACTGTCAAGATGTACTTGTAATAAAACTAACCTTCAGAAGAAGAATCACCTATTTTGAATAATGTAGATATGTGGATAGACTTTGACTATTTTCTTCCTTACATTTTCTTCCATTCTTGCAAAAGACAGTTGCCACCATGACCTGGAATTGCAAATGATAATCCGATTAAGAAAAAGTCACTAGATTTCCACTCATTTCTCTTGCAGACTAGCCTGTTTGACTCCCATTGGCTTCTGTGGAAATTACTCATTTCCTGTAATTGAAAAAAGGGCATCTGAAATGAGTGATGTGCTTACTGAGCAGGAAAGGAACAAGTATAGTCTCCATATCATCTTTCTATTCCGTTATCTGTGCATAGTTCCTCTGTCATCCATTTGAAGAACAATGTTTTTCAAAACAAAAGTAACAACAGAATTTGTGAAGTGTAGGTATTACGCTGAAACAGTCCAAGAACCTCATGAGGAGCAGCTGTGTCTGCAGTTTTTCAGCCTGTCATGCTTTGCCTCTACAGACTCATCAAGGTGTGGCTTCCCGCATGCTGGTGACATTCAGATACAGGGCAAGCAGCTGTTAATTCTTTTGAAAAGTAATGGAGTTTTATCTATTTTTGCTAGGACAGTATTATTCGGCACTTGGGCGGGCTGGAGTGTTTTTGCTTCGTGCCACAGACAGTAACGGTTTATTGATGTGTGAACATTCCATTAGCATGCATCTGGCTAAATAAAACCAGGGACTGATACCCGTAGATACAAAAACTTGGGCTTAAATGATGCTCATGTACTTCATTCCAAAGTTGGTTGTGCTCTAGAGACCAGGACGGAAACATGGTGACATACGATTTGCTGGGATTTATACATATGGTATCTGTATGTACAGAATATGTCAAATGTGAGGCATGGATATATAGTAGAGGTGCAGACAGGGAGGAATGCTTGTAAAAACAGATGTTCGGGGCATTTTTCACAAGCAGCTAATGGGGATAAATAGCAGTTGGTTGAGTCAGTTGTGAGGTGAAAACTTGTCTGATACACTCCACGTTGTGCGAATTCAGATACGTGGGTGCCGCAGATTTTGGTGTAAATCCCGTTAGGCCTGCCATCACCAAACCAGCCCGGGAACTTAGTTGCTGTGCCTGTTTGCCACGGCCTTCCTATCGACACAGCTGAAGAAGGGATTTAATTTTGTAACGTCGAATGACTTTGTCCTTTTTGTCTGCCACGAGACAGCGTCTGCAACTGAACACCTTTAGTCCCCTCTGCCTACGGGCAGCCTCGACCTCTGCGCGGCCACAGCGGTTTAGTGGGTGACGTTGGTGGTAGGGTGATGGTAGGACCAGACGGCACTGGAGGTCTTTTCCAACCCTAGTGACCTCATGACTCCAAGACCAGAGCCGGGGGGGCCGGCCCCTGTCAGGCACGCCGCCGTGACGAGGCGACCATACTCCGCTCTCGCCGCCGGCTCCACTCCGCAGCTTGGCGGCGGCCTCTGAGGGCTGCGGCTGCTGTCGCAGGCGGCGCGATAAGGCGGCCATTGACGTCAGCGGGGCGGGGGGGGGCTCGGCAGCGGCACCCCCATGGCCCCCCTCACCCCTCCTGCTGCTTTCCGGCAGCATGAAGCGCCCGGCCGCGGCGGGCGTGTGTTTTTGTGTGTTTTCACCGTTGTGTTTTCACTCGCACAGGGCAGGTGCTGCCTTCACAGCAAGCAGCTCCCTCTCGCAAGGCTTAGCCCAGGTCCTGAGGCGAGTTGCTGGGTGCAGACGTCCCCTCAACTTTTTGGTTTTGGGGGGGTAGCAGGGGGCAAGGCATGGTGCTTGGTGGCCTTGCGCAGTTTGAAATCTATACTCGTGTTGGCGAGCTGCTTTTCATAGCTGCTTTCATCTCTATATAAGGGAGTAGCTTTAGGTGCTCGTGAAATCTTGAGTATCTGGACAGGAAGAAAATAATGTCTACTGGCTGCAGCTGCCTTAAAAAAATATACAGCAACCTCCCAACTTGAGGGTAACGTGCTTGTATGCATGATAAAAAATGATTTCGTGCTTACTGCATCTGAATCTTCCCTAAGTCGTGAATATCCCCATAAAATCACCATAGACGTCAATATTTCTTTACAAAATGTCAAAGCAAAATCAGGTGTGTTTTTCTATCTGCAAGTAAATCTGAACACACTTTTACCTGTTTTTACTCCATCACAATACAAAAATTGTACCCATTCTTTGTCTTACTTAATACCTTGTTATGTGTTGAGTAATTTTAATGCCCCTGCCCACTATGGATGCCCCCCAGAAAAGGCATCAAGTGAGCTGAAATCAGTAGGACGACAGGTTTCTCTGTTTTAGGATGGGATTATGTGGCAATATTGAAAATAAAGATACATAAAGGGTGTTCTACATTTCTTAAGAATTTGCATGTTTGTATAATAAGTTAGAATTAACTAGGTTGTTACAGAGCAGTAGTGTCAGGAGAGGCAAACTTCTCATATCTAGAATGTTAAAGTGTTATCAACAAATAAACCATTTCGCCCTAAGTGACGTGAGCCTGGGGTCAGCAGAGAATCGCCTGCTGTCTTTCCCCCTGCTGGCTTTGGAGGTGAGCATCAGTGTACTGGAGGTGGAAAGCAGCCTCCATCTTCAGAATGCAGCGTAGACATCCTAGGACATACCCAGTCCTAGGATGGACTGGGAACTGGAGCTAAAATAAACCATCTCTACCTGTCCAACCATGAAAATTTATTACTGGATTATAACTGGATGCAGCTTAAAATGACTACATATCCATGGCCTCATGGATGTGGGAATGAATTCACATCAAGTGAAATACTTTATAACTAATTTCTCAGACAGCAGTGCTTGCCATGAAATGAGAGAAGCCCTATTTGTAAGCACCTACATCCTGTTGTGAAACACACTGAGCTTGCTTGGGTCCTATTTCATTGTTCTATTTACCTTTATAGATTTCCTCATCTTAACCCTATACATCATATATCTCATACTGTCTGAATATCATACCCACTTACTCAGTAATTCATAAAATATCTTGGTAACAACAAACATGTATATAGACGCGCGTGTGTGTGTATTTAAAAAAAAAAAAAAAAAAGGAAGGGGGTGGATAGAAAACATGCAGTGATACTCTCCATTTCCCACAAACTTGATTGGCTTAAAATCCCTTCATGACAAATTTCCTGAACGTAAATATTCTGCCCCATGAAATAGCTTGGCTAAAGACAAGTATCCATTTATTTGGTGCATAACCTAATTTTGTTTGCTGTCTAAAATCCTTAGATGGTATCAGAAGTATTGCAGTGTACATTAACTGTTACAATTGTATTTTAACTCAGCTGTCCTTGAAATAAGTCTAGACTGCCTTGCTGCCTTGCTGCCTTGCTTAGCATGGATTGTTTGCACGTTATTAAATTAGATAATGAAGCATGAATTCATTATTGGCTTTTATCTTCCATATTTGTGATATATTTGCTCAAAACATCAGGCTACAACATAGGTGTATAATTTTATGAATATAATTTGAAGTACGAGAGCTTCCAGGAACAGGAGTGGTTGTATTTACATCACTCTATCTATAAAAATGCACCCCAGTGATAAAGTAGCAGATTATGTCTGCATTATTAATACATAAGGCAGTATGTATGGTGCGGCCTAATCCATTTCGCCAGGAAATATATGCTGTAATAAAAAATATGACTCACAGAAGCAGTGGCATGACAGTGTTTCCCGCTACAGCTCAGCCAACATCGACCAGGGTTGCAAAAGATTAAAGTCCTTCCACGTGGCCTTTCATGGTCCACTGCCTCCAGCGTGAGCTGGTGCATGAAGCAGTTGCTGCTGGGGGCAGAGCATTCAGCAGTCACCTTTAGGAAAGTCTGTAGATCAGCTTTCTTGCAAGTGGCCTGGCATTTTTTGACTCAACATCTCTTGTACCATGCTATTTTGAAAGGCAACAGTACAACGCTATTTTGTGGGATTTCAGAATCAGGCTCGTAGACAAAGAGGCTCCGTTTTTTCTTAGAGGGGTAGCATTTATAGTGAAAGAGCTGCATATTATTAAAAAAAAATAAATCCTATAAAAAAAGATTACCATTAAAGTCTGTTTTGACAAATAATTTGTATAATTTCTATACATTGTTTTCTCCACCAGTTCGTTGTATGTAGCTTCTGAAATCTAGAACACGGTGACCACTTAATGCAGTGTCCTAAAAGATTATTTTTGTAAAGAGACTGTTAAATACTTACCCTCTATTACGCAATTAGGAATTAGAATGCAATTAGTAATAGAAGCAATGAGATCAGATGGACCTTCTATGTGAACATGTCAAAATAGTAAATATTTTTTGTCATCTGGTTAAACTTTGAAGGGTAGGAAACTACTGATACTGGCTGAAATCTGAAATACTACAAATACTTCAGTGTTAGAAGAACTTGTAAGATGTGGCTTATGGCATGCTTTTTATTTTTATTTTATTTTCGGTATTTCTGGAAATAATTAAGTCTACACTCTGATTTTCTTTAGTGTTTTCAGCACCGATTTTAACACCAAGAAAGAGAAGCTGCATTTCCTGAGCTAGAGATGAAGTATATATCCAAACATTCTCAAACTTAGGGAAAATTTCAACATTTCATTGTCATTTCCAGTCACTGCAGTACCACCAAGGAACCCCATTTCTAGGCTAGGGCTTATGCTTACAAACTATACCTGATGCTGTATGTCTCAGAGGTTTTTATGTTTATGATGTAAAGGCAGAATTCTAGAGAAGGGTAGATAGAAAGGGTAGAGAAAGGAAGGAGGTGATCATTTATGATGGGATATATATATATATGCAAATAAAAAACACTGACAGTATTATTTGGAATGAGAAACAACTGACCCAATGCAGCAGCAGCCTCATTCCTAGAAAGATTTTAGAGGCATCACAACAATAGAGAAATAAAAGTTACAATTTTAATGAAAATTATTTTGGCATTTTGACAAAATCCTGCAAGTGTAAAATGGGATGGGAGAAATCCAACTGTGTCAGTTTAAAAGCATTGTGACCTGATCAGAGAGGGAAAATAGTGTCTCAGGTCTGAATGAGGGCTGAAAGAGAGTGAGGAGAAGTACTTAAAAC
The DNA here is from genome assembly GCF_965140915.1 of Aythya marila. Lineage (NCBI taxonomy): Eukaryota > Metazoa > Chordata > Aves > Anseriformes > Anatidae > Aythya > Aythya marila. The sequence continues at coordinate 20,249,595 of NC_139080.1, read as the reverse complement.
ATAATGTAAATAGCTAAGTTTTGGCACACTATAAAGGAAGAAGTCAGAGGAGAGATGTCATGAGTAATACAAACATACAGAGAATGAGCCAGTTACAGAATTCAAATCTGTGTCCAGATTTTCCCACACATTGTCTTACATCAGGATAGTGTTACCTGGATACGTATCATATTTTTTTTTATTATTATTTTTATTTTATTTTATTTATTTATTTATTTTTGATAGAAGTTTTTTGGTTTGGTCATGTCCACTCCTGTCTCCGTGTGCCAGGTCCCAGTGCCATACAGGACCTGCTGCTCGTCTTCTCTCTCAAGCTCCAAAAGTGTTTTGAAGTAGCATTGAATAAACATGTCTCTGTAGTTCAGCAACTCTCTTGTTACTCTTACTGCAATTGTATTGACTATTACAGCTCTCCTACTGCCACAAGGAAGGAAAAAGGTGGCAAGCAGTATACTTATAGATGTTCTCTGAGCAGGTTAGCACATGTCCACTGCAGGAGCTATTTATTTTCCAAATTTGCCTGTGCAAGACTGAACTATTAGGTTCTGCAAATCAGTGCTAAGAGCATTAGAAGCAAAAGCAATAGCTTTTAAAGCCTGAAGTGAACAATGCTTAATCGATATAAACAATAATATTTAGGATCTTTTCATCAGTATCTGCAGGAAAATTAGAAAGCCCCTTGTCCCATCATGAGCCTGTTGTACAATTTAACATTCTTTGGAGACTTCATTTAATGAATAATGATTAACTGGGCTGTTCTGTAGTGAAATCTGGCTCGCTCTTACTTCAAGGAAACCGAAAGAAAACAAATGGCATATTTGATTTTTACTTCTGTCTTTTGCTAGTGATAGAATACTAGAACACATGCTTTTGCATATTTTTCCATAAAAGAAATAGCAGAACATAGTTTAAAATGAAAGCACAGTATACAGATTTTGGAAGTATTTTCTGTAAGATAATTGAATAGCTCAGAAAATGTTCAACAATGAAAAACTGTTAGGCATCCACTAGGGTGGTTATGGAGAGGTTTTTTAAAGGTCACGTTTCTGTTTAACTTGATAATAAAATAATAAAACACTCTCCCTCCCTTCCCTCCCCCCCCCCCCCCCCCCCAAGGTACTTTATCTGAACATTAAAAATGCAACTGAAAGGAAACAAAAAATCAATATCTCTTTGTTCCATTAGTGTTATATTCACAGGGCTATGTTAACTGTAATAGAAGTGTCCCTTTCTGTCAGCAAGTTCCAGTAGACAGAGTAGGGAAAAACAAAACAAAACAAAACAAGAAAAATATTTTAAAATACTGCCACTTACAGAGTAATAGCTTTTAAAAGTTTAATAAGCATCCTGCCTTGGGTACTGCTTTCATTTGTGTGAGAATTGTTTATATATATATATATATATATATATTATATATATTTTATATATATATATTTAATTCTGTGGGGTAAACACAATCCTTTCTTGTGGTCTTGTGGACTTTGGACAAATGTGTTTCACTCCACTGCTTGTATCTTGTTCTCTTAGGGCCTGACATCAGACTGAGAGATGACATCATTACAAACCACTAATTTGAATTGTATTGCTGGTGTTTTACATTTGTTTACATTTGAACTTGGCACTCTCTTTGAAGTCTATTGACATTATATATCCTCTCCCTTCTTCTTTCAACTTTCTTACCAGAGGATGTTGGCTGACATTATTCTTTGCCTTATTAGTATAATAATAGGTGTTGTGGGATTTTTAATTTTAATTATATTGCAGAATGCACTGGTTTGATAAGAATCTTTCTCTGAGTGAAAGAGGCATCATATGGAATCATATAAGTATGTTCTTGCTGTAGTTTCTCCCTGATTATAGTCTGCTTAACAAATAAATAAACAGAATTAGCCTTCCATGAAAGCCTTAGTTTACACATAGTATGGCTGGAGAGCAAGAACTTGAAGCACAGTTTGTACTTTGGTGAGAATTTGCATTTCAGTCTTTATTCAAAAGAAAGATTAAATAATGGAAATTAAAATCCTTTTGAAAGGAAATTTGTAATAGAGGCAAAGGAGAAATTAAATTCAGACATAGACTATTCTGATGCCTCTTGTATGTAAATGAAGATTTGTGATTAAGTATTTGTGTAAAGGAGACATATATATACAGCTAGTAGGACGTAGCAGGTCAGATACACTCAGTTAGTAAGACGTAGCAGGGCATACTGTATTTATGGTGCACAGGTGCACAGTGCTAAACCATTTTCTGTCCACAGATTTTTAATGACCATGTGGTGCAAGGTTTTAATTCTTTGCCTTCATGACTTAGCACATTTTGATGCTGTGAATGGGATGAATTTGGGTGACTGGTTCTATGTGTTTATGCACAATTGAAAACTTTAGCCACGTGTTGTTACACCTGTGTATGGTAATAAGAACACTAATTTGGGTAGATCAGGCAGCACTTCTGAATAGGGATTTATAAGGTAGAGTAGTGCAGTGAAATATTTCATAGTTTATGCCTAGAAGTATAAACTGATGTTCTGTGTAAAATTGGCAAAAATAATAGTAACAGAATCCTCACTGCTGAATTTATGTAAAAATTAAGGCTGTGATTTCTGTTTATCTCTTACAAAGAAACTAAAGTTAAAGGTACAAGATGAATTATTTAATTTTGCAAAGCAGTAAAGGGAAGTAATCTGAATTATCTCAGATCATGAATATACCAAAACTGGTTGCATTAGCATTAAAGTAGGAGAGAAACTACAGGTAAATTGAGGTTTTGGGAATGTGAATCTTAACCTCACTTCAGGACATTTCCAAATGTGAGGAATTAAGTTCTATGGAAGTTTTATGTGAAATACACTGGTTCTGGGTTGCCCCTTGACAGCCCTTTTCTTTTGGGCATCTGTGATCTGTACCTTTCCTAAAACATTTGAAATATGAATTAGCAATTCTGCGAAATGTGCTTTAGCTATGCTGCAATGTGATAGAACTGTATCATGTGGGAGCTTGTAATAGGATAATAAAACCTCCTACCCCGACTAGATGATTAAGGAAAAAATTCAGTTGGTAGGAACTGCATTTGTGGTGAATTAGCTGAACACATTCCCCAATTCCAAAAAAATCCTTGGGTTTTGGTCACATGCTTCAATGTGCTCTTGCCCCATCAATCAGCTCATGCCTGATTATGTGATATATTTAAATAATATAGGTTTATATTTAAATATCAAATCAGATGTTAGCACTTTGCTGAAATGTTTGATCTGTTTCTCCTGAAATGATAATTTAGAGATTAAATAAGTATAGAATGAAACTGAGAAACTTCACTTTCTGTTTTCTTGCACTTCTCTTTTCTGCATAGAACAGAGAACAAACTTCCTTTAGAAATTCTTTTGTTTCAACATCTACCTTCTATGTCACATTTGCCTGCATGACCCAAGCATCTGAGGGGGTTTGCCGTGTTGGTTACTTTGATTAAAAACTATAGCGTTGAAGTAGTTGTTTTCCTAGCAATACATTGTATTTTCTGCCTGAGCTAATTGCACACTCCCCTTCAACACTGGCACCAATGTGCTTCTTTTTGCCCAAACTTTGCTTTTTTCAGGCCTGACGCAGGACTGCTGGGTGATGACTCTATTGTAAGCCACTAATTATGTTTATATCACCAAGTCGTGGCCTTTGTTAGCACAAAGGCAACCCAGCAAGTATATCATATTCCTTCTGAATGCTATAGAGATTGCATTTCTTCTCACATCCTCTTCCTTCAGACTTTCTTTCTTCTACTTCACTGTTTTGCTAACAGTAAAGTTATTCTTGTGATAAGTAAGCAGATCTTAATTCTTTAATTTGATTCCCTAAATGCCTCAACTGAAAAGCTCCTATATTCTTATTTATTGCAGGAGATATAAATGGAACACTTGCTCCTTTCCCAAGCATAACATTTTGCTCTTTTGGGTACATTAAAGACCCAAAGACATTAAAGATATTCAAATATCACAGCCCTTGATGGTGCAGTGTTATGGAACACTAGAGTTAGATATATCTTTTATTTTCTCTGAGAGCTTGTCGTCACTACCATATTAACTGAAGCTGCAAGCCAGATTGTGCCCAAAAGTGATTCTTGTGTGACTTGAGTTGCAAGTCGAATTACGTCCCCCAAATAATTCTTGTATTATTAAGGAAAATAGAAGATTTCTAAAATAAAAATATACCTGGGAACCTTCTTATCCCTTCTGTGGCAGTGTGATCCCTAGGTAGAATCCTGGACTGCATTTCAGAGATCTGGCTTCTAGTTACAGTCGTGGGACAAACAAGGTAGGTGTTGTAGACTTGGGAACCTCATTTTGCCTCTCTTTGCTTCTGTGTCTGCTGGAATACAGGTATCTTAGGTCAGGGACTGTCTCTTAATGTGATGTTCTGCAGTAAGTAGCACTAGAAACTTCAAGTTCAGCTGGGTTCTTTTGAAATCTGTGTAATTAACACAGCTCATACCAACTAGTGACCAAAATTATATATAAATGTATAAATAACTTCCATTAAAAGTTATCTATATGATTTTTCTTCATGTAATGTAATTACGTATGATTTGCTATATTCATATAATGAAAAGTCAGTATTAAACTTCTTATGATGCTTAACAGTCTATCCAAACAGAATTTTAGCTGATCTTTCTTGAAAAGGGTTATGCTGATAACAATTTTGAACAGATGAATGCCACTGTATTTGAAATCTTCCTTGCTCCCAAAGGTTGAGTATTTTTTTCCGATTGATCTTCATCTGTAAGGATTTATAGAAATTATGGCTGGATTCTTTTGATGTGGCAGTACTCCACACATGAATGATGGGGAGCTGGAAGGCATGATGAGCATGCTTGCCAAGAATAATTGGCTTCTGCACTGTGGAACAGCTCAAAAAAATTAAGTATCACAGTATATAATTTGGGTGTGCATATTGCTTGCAGTTCAAACTATTTTAGTAGTCTGCAGTGGCAAACTGAGCTTCCTATTGGCTTGCTTGTTATATGTTTATTAAGGAAGCTACATGCAGCATCTAAGAAAAGGATTGTCATTTCCAGCTATAGCATGTTTCTTTGGAATAGATGGAATTTAATCTGAGTCATTTTTCTTTCCGTTTGCTTTTCTAATCATTTTCATATTCTGCCAATCATTCTTGTGACTTTCTGTTAAATCTAAAAACCTGTTTGCTGGCGTATGGTGGTTGATGGCAAGAGTAGTTGTATGCTGTGTGGTCTGCCAAAAAATTGTTAGATCTGCTATAAATTGTTATTACACTTAATAACGTTCTCAAAAGAAGGTTTGTGAGACTTCAGATTTGTGGTCTGTACCATGTAGAGTTCTTTGGTCAGCAGAATCTTTCTTGTTTTCCTGTTTTCAAACAATTTTTCTGTGCTTCTTCCTCTCTTGATGTATACATATTCTTTCAAACTATGCTAGAATATTTTTCTTCAACTTCAGGGGATGGGAGAGAGTTTATTTCTCCTAATGCTCAAGAAATTTCTCAAAGACTTTAAACTGCTCGGTCCTTTACCTACTCACAGTCAACACTGGCAATTTTCTAAGGTACTTTTGAAGTAGTAATATCAAGATTTATTGGCCTAAAAGGGTTAAAATCGAAAGAATCGGTCTGAGTGTGACTAATTTTGGAACACAAGGACTGACCAGTTTACTTTTATTAGAAAACTATTTTTATGCCAACCATCCTGGCGTTTAGCAGGTATTCCCCCGATGCTGTATTTTTCACTGAAGTGCATTCTGTGTTAAGAACAACTCTCTCTCTTTCTCGCTCTTTCTCTCTCTCATTTTTTATTTATTTATTTTTATTTTTTTGTGAGTCTGCAAATGAGCAGATTGTCACTTGGTTGTTATCAGTCAAAATAGGTACTTGTAAATTCTAACAAATTTGTATTTTGCTGGTGAATGGTTGTTCCACTGTGACTGTGTTTCTTCTACATACCTTAGCCACAGTGCCAATGGCAAGAGATCCATACTCTGTACCAAGCTATTCATTCCTACCCTGAGGCCACTCTCTCATCTGTGCTGGCACCATTGTTTTTGAAGGCATGAAATAAATTGGTGAGAATTTAGCCGGGTCAAAAAGAACTGGGTTTGCAAGGCTATATTTAACAGGTTTGGGTGTCTGATCTACATTATCACGTGTCCCCAGAGGAAGGATAGCGTGAAGATTGCTAAGGGCTTTAATTTTTATTTTATTTTTTTTTTAATTCAGAAGTGCAGCCCCACTTAAGCTGAGACAAACTGCTGCAGCTGCCAAAGAAGTAGTCTTTTTGCCCCCGCTGCTCATCCTAACATTTATTATGAGATTACTTGCAGGTTATTTGAAGTATTCACTTTTGTCTTTCACATTTCAGTACCTCAACTGCTTGTCTAATTTCACAAGAAAATGTGGCTTGTCATGTTTGCTTGACTAATTTGATATATTTATTTAGCTTTTTACTCATGAGTTTGAATTCAGTTGTCTTCGCATGTTACACATTTGTGTAAACTATGCAAGCTTGCACACATCCTGAACTCAGTAAATTAGTGTTCCTCTATTAAAATTGCTTGTATCTACCTGTTGAGAAAGATGTAGCTCTTTTTTTTTTTTTTTTTTTTTTTTATTTTATTAGATATATCTATTTTCCTTTGCAGAGACTTACTGTGGTTTAGAGGATAGTGTTAGAGTTATACCCATCAATATAAAACACTCTTCTTGCCTTAAAAAAGCAAATGTGCTTCTTTACACCAGACCAAATGCAATTTAAAGTGAACACTGTTCTGTGTTTAAGGTTAAAACTGGTTACGAAATCCGTTAAGATAAAGATGCGATTTAGTGTGTTACGTTAGTTATGTCACAGAGGTTAAGAGAGTTTACCTAATAATCAAAGCCTGATTTAGTATTTCTTATGGCAGAAGGTTCAGCTACTTTGCTTGTATTAGCTTGCTGCTAAGTTGATTGTGTTCTTATTATGTAAACATTCCTTTTGAAATCATTTTTAATGTCAGAAGTCTGAAACTTCCAATGAAGTTATGATGTGCCATTTTCCAGATGGTACAAGAATCAAGCCTGCAGGCTAGTGTGCATTGTACACTGTGTTTCTTAAGGGAAGTTCTCCCAAAGTAGCCTTTAAAATGGTCACTTTTCAATAACTCGTAGAAGAAAAAATAAGAGTTATATCCAACTAGAACTAACATTAGGTGCATGGTGAATGGAAATCATTGAAAATTTTTAGCAAAAAATAAAAGTCATTTAATGTGCACATTGCCATATATAGTAGCACCCTAATTTTCAAACCCTAAAAAGAGAAAACACAAACATTACTGTCATTTTGTCACTTTTATTTATCACTTCTTGTATCACTCTTGACTGCTCTGTGGAGTGGTTCTTCAGTGCAATTTTGATCTGTTGCAATCAGTGGGACTTTTGCCCCCAAATTCACCTGATCCAGGATTTTAACTTCTGTGTTTTTCCCTTTGAAAACTTTTATGATGTAACAATTGCTTTTCTGCTTAGAACGTCTTCCCCTTTTCTACTTGCACCTTTACATAAAAATCATTGTCTTCTGGAATCTGGCCAAGTTGTGTATCTCTTCTTGTTTTATAGTTAATCTTATTCTTTTTTAAATCAGCTCATATATGCTTAATTGAATTTCATTATCTTCAACAACTACTTTGAAAATAATTGAACAAAATGTTTATCATAAGCTGTATTTGGCATTTTTATCCCCTCTGGAGGCTTGCCTCTGTTATCATACAGGAAGTTTGGTATGAATGCTGCCACCAAAAACAACAGATACTTTTTTAAGAACTTCTGCAGAATCACAGAATTGTTGGAAGGCACTTTTGTCGGTCCCATCCAACCCCCTGGTAAAGCAGGGACACTTCAAACAGGTTGCCCCAGTTGCCAACATTGACCCAGGACTCAAATGACTTTTAGCACAAGTACCCAGCACAGATTAAGCAGGCAGAAATGTTTTCCTTAGACCTTCATCTTAGACTTCCTTTCAACAATACAGTTAACTCTTGGTCTCTTTTTCCTTCCTTCACGTCTTGCATGGCCTTCCTTTGCAATCCAAAAGATACTGTGAGTTTGGGTTACCCTCACTGGAAGTTGTTCCTTTTCAAGAATAATGTCATTCAACTGTCCTGTTGTAATTCTTGATAATTTTTTTTTTTTCACTGTCTTTGTATGTCATGTTAAAAAGTACATGGAAATTCATGCAACAGTTGATTTTAAACTATTGCTTTCCTTTTACACATTATTCAATCTCTCTCCTCTGAAAAAACGATCAGCAGAGCAGTACATTTTTGCCCAAGTTTAATGATGAAATGAAGCTCCAAAAATATAAATGAGATATATAAAATATAAATGCATATTGCAGCTTAGAAATTTGTTTTATCTTAACTTGGAAGTTTCAGTAAGCTGAACATTGAATGATAGCATTGTAAAATGTCTGTTCTTCCCCGGCAAAATTTGGAAAACTTTTGTTTCCCTTATGTGGGCTGATTTCATCAGTAACATGCAAAGGAATTCTGCTCCATTCAGCTGTTAATGTCCTAACTGCTGCAGAAGAAATATTGTTGGTTGCCATAACTCAAGAAGTGTTATTTTAAAATACAGTCACTGGAAATGTTGAAGTCGACATGTGAGTTTTGTTATGTTACTCATATTTTCATATTTTCCTCTTTTTTTTTTTGTTTTTGTTTTTTTTTTTTTGTTTTTTTTTTTGTTTTTTGTTTTAGATTACTTCTGTAGTTCAATTTTGTGTTTAAATTTTCACATTGCGTTGTGGGTTTTTTTCCACTTCTGCTTTGATTTTTAACTATTAAAGGTTTTTTTGTCCATTATATTATACTCTGCAAAGTATTTTTGATCCATCATCTGAAACATGATGTATACACCCTTTGCATTATTTTGTGTGGATAGGAGTGTGGGCTTCCAAGGACGAGAGTGACCTCACACCAGCAGCTTCTCATTAACTGCTGGGAGAGACATAGAATGATTCCTTTCTGCCTTTTACAAAGCATTTTGAAAGTACATGTATTTTTTCAATTTATTTATTTATTATTTTTATTATTATTTATTTTTTGTCGGATGAGAAGATTCTTTAGAATTTCCATTCATTCCTACCTTAAAAGTGAACTGGACTTGGGTATTTCATTTTGCTGTTTCAAATAAAGGCAGGTTTTCAAACAATGGCTATACCATCTCTTCTTAACCACAAAAATGGCTTGGGCAGTCACTTTTGTACAGAAAGTACGGCCAGCTTCTGCATTTTCTTGTATCTGTTGCTTGCAAGAATTGTCTTGTAACATGACCTCTGACACTAAATGTAGAAAAAATTGAGAAAATACTTAATCTGCTTAGAAACTACTTTTCTCATGGAAATGTGACTATACAATGATACTACTGGGTCCCATATTTTCCTGTGTTTGCCTTTACCATATTTTATCAGGTTGTAAATAAAAAGATCACTTTCCCTCCTAACCACTTTCCTTTCTTGTGAGGGAAGTCTTTGTGAGAGCTGAGAGCTAAGCCAAGCACCTTCCTGTGTGTGTATTGCCACCACAGTCAATATTGTCACAGCAGCAGGCATGTCCATGTAGGGTACTGAAACTGGGCACTGAATTTTATATGAGGAATAAAGAAAGGGAAAAAAAAAAAAAAGAAAAGTTATTCAGAACTCTCATTTGGCAAAAAATAAAATAAATAAATAAATAAATAAATAAATACTTTTATAAATTCTAATTCTGAACAAAAAAATAAAAATGACTGCATGAAATGGTTAGACAAAAATGTTAAATCAGATGTAATAAATAAATAAATAAATGAGATACTTCTGTATTTCTGTGAGCACCAGGTTAGCAGGCTTAGCAAAGTTTGATTTCCTAAAGATATATCCTGATAAATAGATTGCTAGATAGACATGAGTCTAACGGACACAACTTCCAACTGAAGTGTTTGCTACAAAAGCATAACCTTTCTCTCCTTTGTAGCTTCCATATAGTCTACAGGTAGTGAGCACACACTTCATATGGTTTCTCAGTAGAGACTTAAAAGGCAAATCTTTGTTAAGCTCATGACTTATTTTCAAGAAACTTTCCTGAATCTAGTAAGCTTGATATGTTTACACCTCTGTTGGATTTGGTTCAGACTGAACAAAAGATTTAAGTGTAGGTAGACCTCCATGAACTTTGTGAACTCCTTCTACTCATTTGTGGTGGTACAGTATGTGTCTTTGAATATAGCCAAAGGTCTGGTATAAAGATGTATTCTCAGAAAGTTTCATTTCCTCTTTTGTACTTTTTTACTTTTTTTTTTTTTTTTTTTTTTCTGGATTGTAAAGCTGTTTTTTGATACAAAAAAAAAAAGATATTTTGAACTTCAGAAGTAATTATGGTGAAAAGATAAAAGGTGTTCACTTTTTCTCATGTAACCTTGAATGTAAACGAGAATTGTTTTATCAATATAGATAAATTATGCATGAGATAACTTTTTTTTCTTGAGTATTTCCTGAATAAATAGATGTACAATAAAGTATACAGGTCTGAGATTTTATGGGGTTGTAGGAACAACTTTGTAGTAAGGTTACAAAACATGCTTTTTCTCATCTTGTGAGAACTACTTTTCTGTTTAACATTTGAATACATAGTGTAACCAATGTTCTCAAGTGAAGCAGTGTAAATACACTTAGGAGCACAACAGGTCTTTGTTTTCTGGTTGAGCTTTTAGGGAAATATCGCTATTTAAAACCATAGGCAGATGTCCTTTTTCAGATTCTTGTCACAGAGGTTACTACAGGCTGCTAAAACTGTCCAAATTTACCTTGCAGTGAAATAGTTTCTGCATGTGCTTCCTAATATGGTTCAGACAAAATCAGATAATTTAAACTGCTTGAGCTATCTTAGCTCTTTTTGCTTCAAGCAATGTGGTCACATCAGTAATTTATAGCAAGGAGCTGCTACTAAGCAGATATGGACTGAGATGGTAGAGGACATTTGTCTATGGTCCATGTTCAAGCACACAGTAATTTAATACAGGTTTTGGAAGGAGAAATGTGTTCAGGTGCATAAAAAGATTTATTACACATGATAGAGGTCTTGTGAAACTACGAGCAGTATGGAAAAGACTAATTTTATGTATACATAAAATAATAATAATAAATGATAGTAAATTAATGCACAAACAATTAAAATATAAACATACCAATTAAAGTATAATAAATGTAGGTTTGTGATGGTCCATTTTGAAATAACTAACATTTCTTATATTTGACTGGTCTGCTGCATCAGTTTTTTTCTGAGGCTTTTTCATGTTGTTTTACAAAATTCTCATGTTCCTAAGCCAAAATTAAAGAAAATGATGCGTAGTTAAACTTCCTGTGACCTGAGCAATATATCACAATGATCTTTCTGTAACGTGGAAAGTTGCTAGTTACATTATGGAAAAAAAAATAAAAATCTGATGTATAAATAATGCTGGTATGCCCAAGCACAGTGTCAATTGCTTTATCAAGCTACACACACTAATCTAGTTAATTTAAAATTACCTAGAATGCTATGAAGAAATAATCAGTGCTTTGGAAACTGGTTCTAAGTGTTGATTAAGCAAGCTTTGCCAAGCAGAACAAATCCATTTTACCAGAAGCTCTGAACTTGTCAGGTCTCAAAGGAACGGTAGAGTCATGTTTTGCTATACTGACATGGCACATTCGGTGACATACAATGGTAGAAGGTGCTGCTAAGTTGATGGTTGGTGTCCTTTTCTCTAAATCAACACTATGCTGTGGTAGTTACTAGTCTGTTACATGATCTGTTACATACAGTTTAAAATATGAGGGTGTTTGTAGACCTGATGGGCTTGCTGCTGGAAAACCTTTCATGTCTAAATAGCTTTTGTAGTTTCAAGCAGTTGCTGTAGTCTATACAGCTTCCTGTTATCAGAATCTGTAAATGCCATGCTGCCACTCCTGTGTGTCAGTGTTGAGCAAAATGAGTGCAATCTAAACGGATATAATGTAGATATGGTTTGTTAATCCAGTCTTGTACCATAAGAGCAGAGTACCGTATTACAGTTCTTATTAGATTCATCACTGTCATTATTTACTTTAAAAGAAATGCAATTTCCTCTTCTTTCAAAATGTAATAATGGCCTTTCCAAGTTATTTTAAAATTAAAATCAAGAAAGATGCTCAGCACTACTGTCAAGGACTCACCAAGAAGTGCAGCAGTCAAGACTGTCCTGGCCCTAGGCAACCAGCAACCATCCTGTTTGATACTTTTTTGACTTTCAGTCAGAAGCAGTCTTTGTTAAGGTCAAGCTCGCTGTAGTAAATGTTTACAGATGTTGTTATGTAAATGTACAAAATTATAAATTTACCCATAAAGTACTGATGGGAAAATATCTTTAATTATTGGCAAATACTTATCCTTTTTCTACTAGTAACCTTATTATAGGTTACTAGTAGAAAGTTATTGGAACAGAATAAAATGTAGACTACATCTGAATTAGGAAAAAAAAAAAAAAAAAAAAAAGTTTTTTTCACTCACAGCATTTAGTAGAAGACATTCACTTTGAAACTATGAAACTTTCCCTACTAGCAGAAAATCATGTATTACTTTTACCAAATCTCCCAGGCCTGGAAAACTGATTACTCTCTTACCTTCCTGCTGCCATCATATTCACACTTTGAGCTGCAGAATTTTAATGGTTTTGCACTTAGCTCTGAGGACTATGGATTTATGCTTAGTTTTGTATTCCAGAAGAGAGAATGTGTAGGACATTGGGACATATCTATATGGTCCAGTTACAGGTTTGTACAGGTTTGTATTCAAAGAAGAAAGAGGTACCTCATAGTGAAGAAACAGTTCTTTGTGTTTCTGTAGGCACGTTCCAGTATTTTATTTGAAACCCATGTAGACGAGAACCTCTTACAGAAGTGATGCTTTGGAACTGGGGCAGCTCTAGCTCATCTGTTAAAAGATATCCCTAGAAATATATACGTATTTTGTAGGGATATCTGAATTTTATGATATTTGTATCATAAAGAAATATATATATATATATATATTATATATATATATTTATATTATATATATATATAATTTTTATAATATATATATATCAGATATCCCTAGAAATATATATATATTATACATATATACATATAGGTATATATCCCTAACAAACCTTGTGTTTCAAGAAAAAATAGGAAGATAACCTGTTAACATCCTGAAATTGGCTTTTTGTGTAGATGATTGTCCTAGGATTATGGACAATGGGCATTTATTGATTAATTCAGTCATGAAGTACAGATCTTTATTCCACAGTGCTCTTCCTTGCTGTTGGGAAATCAGACATTTTGGGAAACACATGTTTGATTCTTTACTATGCCAAGTTCCCTTTTGCAGCACTGATGAAGATTAGTGATCTAGTTAAGCCTCCTTCATTCGCCAGACAAATTTGCACCTGAGCCCCAGTCAGCACTATCAAACCTGTCACAATTACCTCGGGTAAGATCCCAGACCCATTAGCAAAATTTAGCTGATTACCTTCAGAGGTTCAGAAATCTAACTCTTGTTTCCTGTTAGAAAATAATTTTCAAATAATAATTTCAAATAATAATTTTCAAACCCATTCAAATTTCTTTTTGGAACCGTACCAGCATCACTTAGAAAAATGTCTTATCTCTCTCAGATGGCATTATGAGAAGAGCAATACAAGGGCATTTTCAGACTGAAGTACCTCCACAGCCTGGCTATTGGGGAAGAATCTCAAACAAAGCAGTTGTGGTGTGCATCTCACTATCTCTTCTTAGAGCTGCTCCACTTTGTATAAATAAATAAAGCTTTGAGCCACAGAGATACTGATCATTTGCAGGGCTAGGAGGGTAAAAGCTTCCTCTTTATTATGTATTCATATCAGAACTTCAGCAGAAAAAAATTTGAGAGACCAGCCTTGAAAATAGTAAACAACCCTGCATTTAGGATGCTTGTACAGGATGTGGGAAAATGTAGTAAAAAAAATGTTAGCCCTGTCTCTTCCAAGAGAGTTGCATAATAATCAGGCTGTTAGCTATTTTAGGGTAAACTTTTATATTATTGCATTTCAGGAACAAACAAACAAACAAACAAACTTTGAACCAGTTAGTTGTCACCCTTCTGTAGAGCAGAATGTATAGATAGTTGTTGGTGGTTTTTGTTTGGTTGCTTGGTTTTAAATTTCAAAAATTTTATGTTGTGGAAAAAAAGTTTCCCATCACTTTTAATTTGGATCTGTACTCATGGAAGGAGAAAATAAAGTGTTGGGCAATCTTCCTCAATACATAAACTCCAGAATGATGTCGACAAATAATTACAGTAATGTATCTTTCCTTCACCTTTTATTTATTACCCTGCTTTTGATCTCTTTTACTTCATCTACCTAAAAGTTAGAGGCAGAGATCATCGGTTAATATGAAAGAATGTGGCACCACTTAAATCAATGTTTAAATCAACATTTGGCTCAAGGCTTTAACTAAAATAAAATATAAGGGAAAAAATCATTCTGTGGGTTTCAGGGAAATGAACTGTTAATGAATATTGTGAAAGAGCTGAAATTTGCTGTAAGGGAAAGACTGACACAGTGTTTGTCGAGTTTTCAACTTGACGCATGGAGGAGCAGGTTGAGCTGTCTTGTGGTTTTGATGGATGACGTTTATCCGTTGCATACCTATCATCCAAAACAAACCCTCTCCCAGCCTGGCCTTTTCGCAGCAGCAGTAACAGTGACTGGTACTTACAATGTTAGCTCGAGGGCTGGTAGCCTCTGGGATAATTTCCTGAGACAATATGACAGAAATGTAGCAGAAAGAATGACTGACTCATTGTCCAGTGTAAAGAAACTGCGTGACTAACATAGTTCATTCAGTTTAAACCGTAGGTTTCTTACTGATGACACAAATGTAATAACAGTTTTGTGTATCTGACTCTCAGAGTAGTATTTGGTTTCCTCCACAAAAGCAAATAATCAAGTGGACGGGAACAGTATTTGCCTAATAAATAGCATAAATAGGAAGTGAGGTTATGTTTTAAAAATCATGGGAGAGGACCCAGAGGCTTGAAGGCTTTGCACCACCTATTATATAAATGAGATCTAATCCTGAATGAGGCTCTCAGGCACTACTTTTATAACATTTTGAATATATTAATGAGCAATGACACTAAAACAAAAGAGATAAGAAAAACATTCAAGATAACAGTAAAGGTTCTGTTAGAACTGGAGTTTTATGGAGATGCAGTAGATGCAATAGATGACCTGCAGATACTAGTAAGGGTCTGATTTAGCACATACTCATTCACCAAGAGTGTCCATACAGACAGGAACTTCGGGTTTTACTATTATCTTTAGTAGTGCACCGGATGTGTTGGGTCTGTCCAGTGATATGAAGCATGCTGCTAGCCCAAATGCTGACTCAGACATCACTTGACCCAAGAGAGAAGCTTTAAGAACAAAACAAATATTGAAGTTAAAGAGATACATTGCATGTGTTCTTGGTTTGCTGAGGAGTGCAAAAGCCTAACCCTTTGTCCCATGTAAATACAACCCAGCTAATGGCATGTGAAGGGAATGAGGACAGTTTCATTAAAGGAAAGGTGAAAAACTGATCCCTGCTACTGCCCTTTCTGATGCTTTCAGCAGTGAAGCTGAATGAAGTTGCGCCTTCTCCTAATTCCCTATTTGCTTTGTTGAAAAGAGAGCAGGCTTCCTGCTGCCTAACTGAGGAAAGACTTGGAGGTTTCCTTTCTCTTACATCTCCAGGGCCCCATAATGACCTGATAAAGACTGGTCTCCAGCTGCTCACTTTTGCCATCAGTTCATTTAGTTTATCTTATCAATACTGTGCAAATCTGTTTCAAATTCGAATTAATGCTAGGAACACACAGGATGTTTTGGGGGTGTTTTCCTTAGAAAAAGGAAAATATTAACTTCTGAAATCATTGACTGCTGTTATCTAAGTCTAGAAGTGAGGTGGTGATTTATTAAATTCATTTAGTGCAACGTGAAAATGGACAACTACAAAGGACACTTATTAACACTTTCTTTTAAGAAAAATAGTCTAGTTTTAGCATACTTCTTGCTAGAGACTAGATGGAAAAGAGCGAATATGAATTCCTCAGTTCTTAGAAAGCTTTCACTCAGCTTTCCCATTTTATCAGACACCAGGAATTCTATTGAGGTTTCTTTAGCAAAGTCCAGCTGAAACTTTTTCTAAACTTGGGTGTCTATAAGTTTTAATATTGTGTTAGCTCAGGCTGCACCATTAGGTGTTGTTAAATTCAAAAGTCAAATCAACCAGGAGACACAAAAGCTTAGGAAAATAAACTGCTAGTCCTGGTACTTAGAGAAATATTTATTTTTATTTTATTCTGTGGTAATTTCTGAATAGGCATTTGTAAAGTTTTTGAGGAACTTTCCTCTGAAAAAAAAAAAAAACAGGGATCCTGAAATTCTTTCGCAGATGGAACTCCCAGTTTACAAATTTCCTCTCAGTCTAAAATTTTCAGTTGGTAATAAAAAAATTATGACAAAACAGAGTTTCTGGGTCTTGCAGTTATTGGCATTTCAGACTAAGCCATCAGTAATCTGCTTAAAAGTGAAGTCTGTGGTTTTTAATGGCTTATATGAGCTGTTGGTTTTGTTTGTTTGTTTGTTTGTTTGTTCGTTTGTTTTTTAAAAAAATCAAGCTTTTTTTTGTGTGTGTGTTCTGATCATATGTTCTAAGAAAGTAGGAAATCAAAATTATTAGGTCTTTTTAACACTAAAAATTTTCATACACAAAGTGATTTGTATTTCTGGTTACTTTCATCCAAATGCCAAGCATATATAACAGTTGCACTCTTCAGCAAAATGCTGATGGGGACAATGTAATGAATGTAATGTCCTTTGATCCCTTCTAGTAGGATCAGACACTGTTACAGAACAGCAAATGTGAGAGTGTGACTATTTGAACCACCAAATTTTTGACAAAATGTCTTTTATTTTCTTGACTATTAATTTAATTTTGTTCTACTTTGAAAATCTGTGACTCCTCTCATGCTGAAAGAACAGCAGTATCCTACTCAGATACCAAATGTTTTATAGCTGCAGGGGAAAATGATCTTCAGGATACATCCTAGCACCTAGAATTTTTGTATTATATAAGAAATAGAATATGAAAGCAGATTGAACAATGAATCCAGTATTGGACTCCTTGTCCAAGAGTCTCAAAATCTAACCAATTACAACTGTTGAGAAAAATAAGAAATTCAAAAAGGTACATACTTTTCCTCAAAATGCAGGTTGTTCATAGAAATAAAGCAATAAAAATGTAAGCAGATGATATTTTGCTGTAGTACTACTTGAAAACCTCAGACAAACTTTCCTCTTTTTCTTTATTTTGAGCAAAGTTTAATTGCTTTACAGGAGAACTTACTTCTTTTGCCAGTGAACAAATGAGGTCCTGCAGGTTCTTATGGACAGTGAAGAACTGTAGGAACATACTCGGCCTACTATCAGGAACCTGCTGGTCCTTTGCCAAAGGCAGACAGAAGGGAAAAGAGCATTGGGTAGGAATGTGTGGTAGCAGAAGTTCATTTGGCTTTATGGGATTTTTGATAAGAGTAAAGAGTTGCAAGAAGCATTCACACTGCAAACATTTTGACCCACTGTGTCATTAAAGCAGTAAATCATTTAAATATGCTGCATGTATTGATCCTATGTTTTTTTCTGCTTGTCTTCAATGGAAGAATGTTTTTCTGATAGTCTTCCCTACTACTGTGGCATTGCAAGACTATTTCTTCAGATGAATTTGCAAATACTTAATGCAGGCATACTTCTAGACTTCACAACAATTTATATCTGTATGAGTGACTTAATTCCAAAGCTTCTTCCAAGAAGTAGACCAAATATTTAATAGAAAAAAAAGAGGGGGAGGGGGGGGAGGAGGAGGGGACACCAGAGAAAAGCCGAAGAGTCACCAAAAGCAACACCCCATGCAGTAAAACTAAACTACATAGTGAGAGTCTGATTATGTAGTTCTTCAAAATTTTAGGAGTCAGAAGGGCCTTAATTACTCTGAACTAACTAAAATTGATGTGTTTCAAGAGACTGATACCTTCTTCCTAGATGTCCACAGCCTTTCTGTTATCTGGTTTTGTAAGAGTGTAAGTATGTTGCTCCTACCTTTGTCCCTGAAATATGCATATGTAAGTTATAAAGAGATTGTTATATGGCATACATAGAGTTCTCTGAGACCATGAGCGAAACACAAAATGTTGGTTAGAAAGCCGTTTTTTCCCCCCATGAAAACAGTAGTGTGCTTCCTTTAGGTCCTCATTTGATTTGTGTTTTCTATCTGTATTTCTCTATATGGTCATTTTTAAATATATATATATATATATATATATATATATATATATATAATATAGAAATATTTAATATTTTGACAAGTTGTGCATAACTAGACTTTAACATTTTGCTCCTAATATTTTGTGGAAGTTACAGCATTTTCTGTTCAGGAAGATAGAATGGTTTCCATAGCCTAAGGCTAAAGCTAGTGACATGGTGTAAATCAGTTTATTGGGAAAGCCCTACTGATCATCACAGTCTGAAAGAAGACTAGTCCTGGTCATCAACACACAGTCTGTCCATGCATGAGGCCACTGACTGGCATAAAGGATTTTTCTTCACTAGAATGGAAACTTGGAGAGATTCCTGGCATGGAAGAAAGTGAGCGTTCAGAGTGGAACCATCAAAAAAGCTTTTGAGAAAACCGCTGCAGCTGAGTTGTCTGCCCAGATGTTCACTCCAAAATCTGGTCAAGAGTATTTTGTTTTACTTGTGATTGGGGGTGGGGGGGAGGAAATATTACCAGATTTCTAGATGCTAAACAAAAAATATCCTTCATAATTTCATTTTATCAACAGTATGAGATGTGAACACTCCACAAAGAAAGCCTTTTGAGTCACAATACTTACTTCTCAGTAATACCTGAATATTTTTTTTTCAGTTGTGAAATGGGTGACTAAGAAAATGCATGCAGCTTCTGTGCTGAATCAATGCTAATATGGCTATGTAAAATAGAAGGTGCCAACGTTGACTGAAGTGTTGAAGTCACTTGAATATATAAGCCATCAGTTAAGGCTGTTAAGTACTAGCATCCTCATTTACAGAAAATAATAATAGTAATTTGAGCCACAGAACATTTTTTTTTTTTGAAATGCTGTAGTATTAAGAGAAACTGCAGCTCTTGGCCCAGTGATTCTGTTGCTCCAAACTTCAATCTTATGCTACATGGAAAATTGTGAAGGTGGCCAGAAAACTCAGAAGATGACCAGGGTCTTGAGTCTCACAGAGAGTCTCTCTGATATTCACCTCATCTTTATTTTGAGTAGCCTAGAGGTTTCCAGGGCTTCTTCCACTTGCCAGTGTCCTCAAAAACCCGTCTGGAGCATGGCACTGCTTTTCTGTGACCATATCTTGCCTCCAAGGCACTCCCATTTTAAGGCACACAATACAGTGGCCAGAGCCCTGTATTGTGTGCTTGCAGAGTCGACTCTTTTTTAGGCTCTTCACATCACATGGTCTCAACTGATGAAACAACAATGAAGAACCTGTATTACCTTTTCCTTCTGCTGTGCTAAAATTGCTTAAAGTACTGAAAAGGTTAGTGTAAGTACAATTCAGAGAAAAGAATAGTATTGCTTTTTGTCCTCTAGGAATACTAGAACACTGTATAAGAAAATCATGATGAACCATTTAATTAAGTGGACATAATTCCTAACTATTGTAATATGGTAATTTTCCCCTTTGAAAATTTTTCAACAAAAGTTGTTCCCAAAGAAGGGTGCAGATAAAAGCACAGCTATTTCTGGTGTTTCATTAGGAGTTGTGCTAAGAATCAAGTATTTTACAAAAACAGACAGTAGAACATCCTTTAAAAAAAATGCTTGTGCAGCATCAAATGCTTATGTCTGAGCTTGTTCATCTTGCTAGCCTTTGATTTTTTTTATTTATTTTTTCTATGTACCACTCTGAAAGCTACATGTGGTGGGATTGTTTGTATTAATCTGTGAACTGTGAAGAGAACGTTTGCTGTAACTTCCTTTTTTTTTCTAAAAGCATACAAGAAGCAGCATGCAAATTTTAAAGCAACTGGTGTTAAACACTGTAATAAGTTACAAAAAAGCACTTTTTAAATGTCAAAAAAAATGCTGATTTACAAAAGTTAAAGCTTGGTCTGGTGCTTATGCCAGAAAACTGATCAGTGCATGAGTCCTAGTTGGGAATTTCAGGGTGCTACCCTAGAGGTAAGACGGAGGTCAGAAACAGTATTGTGAGGTGGTAACAACTGAATGGCGTATAAATATATACATATATATATATATATGTATGTATGTATATATATATTAGTGCAGTGGTGATGAGGTGTTATACTTGGAAAGCTGTTAACCTAGACAACATTTTCCACCACATTGTGTAACGACAGTGTGGGCCACAATTACAGCTTCAGGACTGTTTAGAAAAGCTTCCCTTATAGTTCTCCTCTTCAGAACTGCTGGAGCAGCAGGGGATGTTTGCTTGATGAGGACTTTGTCATTGTTTAAAGTTCCTTTTATTTCCATTTAAGTTTACAGAGCTATCCTGATGGTTCTGCAGTCTGAGAGCTTGCGAGAGGTGCTGAATCCAGCAGGTCTTTCTGGTGGTATTTAGCCAAACCGCTGGCCATCAGAAGTTTCCTAAATCAGATTGGGCAGCTGGGGTCCCCACAGGACCCCATTCCCATTCTTGAATGTGGGAGTCAGCAACAGGAGGTTGTCAGAAACATCCTCCTAAGGGTGATGGAACTTGCTTGTGGGTGTTGGATTCTGTTCTCTAATGTACACTAAGATAGTGCACAGGTGGGTAGCAGGTAAAGATTTGGAAACGTAAGGTGCTGTAGGAAATATATATCATTGCTATATGGATAACAAGAAGTTCAAGTTTGAAAATAACAGAGTGTTTTGTTACTTTTACCTAAGTATGGCATCCTGCAAGTTTATTTTGTTGTTTTCATACTTCTTGGAAAAAAACTTCACACTTTTAGTTGTGAAGTATTAGAAAGGATGATGCTTAGTTTTGAAGAAAAACATGAGTTTCCCAATACCTGATTTTCAAAAACTGCTGAAGGGCAGGCTGCAGGCTAGCAGCAACACAGCATTGCACAGATTCATTTTACCTCACTTCATTATGCATGTTATCTGCGATGAAATCATTGTAAAGGTCATCAGATAACTATGCATATGTTAACCTCCTCTTCTGCTTCATCAAAAGCATTTAACACAACACACTATTACAAACATATTATAAACAAAGTGAATTCTATTTCTAGTATGGATCTCGATGGAACCTACAGTATGAGGTCAATACTAGCCACCTCCAATAATTAGCTGCAGTTGCCACTCTTTAAAAATAATGTATGAAGTTAGTGAGCTGTGATGCCTGCTGCATTACAGCAGGCCACAGATTCTCTTCTGATGGCTAAATAGTCTGGGAAATCCTGATTTTATTTACCAGGGGATATTTTGTTTATTTTTTTTATTTATTTTTTTTTTTTTTTTGGGGGGGGGGATCAGATACAGTGTGCATAGTAAGCATGACATGTTTGAAACACAGTATCTACAATTCAGTGAGAATGGGTTTTGGTGACTGTCTGTAAGTGTTGTGTTTGTTGAGGTGACAGATTAATCCTGATGTGGGCAAGCACAGCAACATTTCCTTTAAGCACTTTTGCCAGTTAATCTCAATCCAAAATTGTTCTTGCTTTTTGCCTTTTGCCAAAAGAAAATGGACATTATTCAAAATTATAATTATGCAAGGTTTAACAGCTTTGAGGGAACTCAAAGGTCTGGAGCATGTGCTCTGAAATGTAAAAAGATATGAATCAGGTATCCTGGATGTTGAACAGTAAAGCAATGAGCTATTTGGTACTAGCCCATGCTAGAATTATTGTAAAAGGAGTTTTAGTTAATTTGCTTGCTGGATTTTTTGCTTGTCTGATATCTTGAAGGGAAAAAAAAAAAAAAAAAAAAAAAAAGTTATTTTTGTGTGGAACAAGTTGAGGGAGATGTTTTGGATGGGAATAACAAGCCCACAGAACAAACATTTCTCTACCATGGTGTTACATTTGCATGTAACTGATCCAGAACCATGAGTGCCAGGAGTTTCAAAACTTCATGTTTCAGATACAGCGCATGCAAAGACAGCATGTCCAGGCTAAAACACACTGAGCTCTTGGTTCAGTACAGAGCAGCATTTTCCCTAGATATATTGAAGAAAAAAAAAAAAAAAGTCAGGCTATGTAGGTGAGATTGCACCCCTAGACACGGGATTATTTTTCTGTAATTAGTCGCATACTGATAGATCTGCAGCTGATAAGGAAACGTCTTTCCCTGCGTGTGGGTCACTTCTGCAAGTTTTAGGCCAGGTGCCACAAGGCAGTCATGATCGAAATGTTACCGAGGGTCTGTTTCCTACGTGGGATCCCCTTCCAAAACTTTTACCATCCTTGTTGTTTGTTTTTTTTTTTTCACTTAGGGCCAACATGTGTTAGATACTCTGTGCACACGTACGCACGGATACACGCGATCCGTGGGGCTTGAGCCTGCAGCACCTGAGCCCTGGCAGCTGGCTGCTCCGCTCCGGCCAGGCGCCCTTTTGGGACGGGGACGGGGCGGGGGTCCCCTCGGGCAGCCGGCACCCGTCGGCGGAGCGAGGAAAACAGGAAACGGCGCTGATTCAGAGCCCTGCCTGCGCCTCCCCGCTGCCGGGCCGGGGACCGGGGCTGCGGCTGGGGGCTGCCCCCGGGACGGGACGGGGCGGGACGGGGCGGGACGGAGCGACCGCTGAGCGCCCGCGGAGCTCCGCGAACGGCCCCGGGAGGCGGTGCTGCGGGCGGCACACGCGTCCCCGGGACGACACGGGGCGGAGCGGGGAAGTTTGTGCTCGCTGCCCGGCACACGCCGCTGCCGCCGGCCGCAGCGCAGCGGGGGCTGCGGGCCCCGAGGGGGAGCGGAGCCGGGCGGCGGCCGGGGCAATATGAAGGAGCAGCACCCATGTGCCGGCACCGGGCAGCGGGGAGCGGGCGGCCGCGGCAGGATGGACGCGCTGCAGCTCGCTGTTAGCCCCGTGAAGCGCTTGAGGACTGAGTACGCCTTTCCCTATCTCTTCGCAGAGGAGGCCTACCAAAAGCTGGCCAGCGAGACCCTGGAGGAGCTGGACTGGTGCCTGGACCAGCTGGAGACCCTGCAGACCAGGCACTCCGTCAGCGAAATGGCCTCGAACAAGGTAGGAGCCCACGCCCGACGCATGCCAGTGGTGCGGGGATGGGGATGCCACGGTCCCATTAGCGGTCCCGGTTCTGGTCCCAGTCCCGGGGGTAGCCGGCGTGTCCCCGGCCGTGGGACGGCGGCACCGGGTCGGCGGAGCCCCAGGGCTGCCCGCCGAGGGGATGCGCTGCCCGAGAGGCGCACCGCGAGCAGAGAGGAAGCCTGCTGTGGTGCTCCCGAAGGGATAGCGTTGGTCATTTTAAACAGGCAGCTCTGTTCAGACCCCGGGGACAAATGGTGAAAGTGATGCGGGCGTTTGGACTTGGAAAGTTATGCCTTTTCGCTGCGTGTTGCAATGTCTAAACCAGAAGAGACTGTTTCTGACTGCTGGCGATGTTCAGTTGCTCGTTCTTCTCACACGCATCCCACTATTAACAAGAGCTCTTTCCTAGAGAAGCATGTAGAAAGTAGTGCTGTGTAGAGGTGGCAAAAGTAGTTCTCAATTCCAAGACTGATACAGACTTAATTGTATTTGTCAGCAGTAAGGCCACCAGTTTTCCTAAGACAGTTTGGTAGGGATGAACATGCGCAACTGGCGTGCAATTATAACAGTCGTGATAGATACTGAGACCCAGAGGTGTGTTCCCGAGA
Organism: Aythya marila; assembly: GCF_965140915.1. Lineage (NCBI taxonomy): Eukaryota > Metazoa > Chordata > Aves > Anseriformes > Anatidae > Aythya > Aythya marila. Next base: position 20,225,618 of record NC_139080.1, on the reverse strand, counting down.
CCAAGTGCACTTCACTTCATCAAATTTCAGAATATCCAGGGAACGTGTGCTGGGCTCTGCTGTGACTGAAAACTTTGTTTTGCAGTTTCAAGAGTTTGCATGTACAACATTCATGCATACACTTTCTTTCATGATTTTGGTTTACGAGCAACATGTAGCTGCTACATTTCTGGTGTTAATTGCTGAAGCCAAGTTAATAAGCCTGCTGTCTTGCTTCAGAATGTATTTTTTGCATTTGTCATCAACAGATATTCCAAGTATTTGGGGAGCTACATGTACAATAAGAGAGAAGAAGGTTTTAATTATAGCAAATAAATGGGCTGTTTCTTGCCTCACTTACGTCTGTAAAAGCCACTCATGATTTGTAGTTTAGCAGCTATATTTTACAGCCCTTTTAGTTGCAATTAGGATTTTTGAAAGTCAAAAAAATGTTGAGAGTATTTTGTCTCAGCTTATGCCCTTTTAAATTCTGCTGCCTTCCTTTGATTGCCCTTACCAAACATCTGCTATTTCTTCTTGTCTGCTTTTGAGCTCATGTTCAACTCAGCCTGTGGGTAAGATGTGGATTGTTCGCACTGTAGTGTGGTTTTGTCCTGTAATAAAACCAGTTTATTTCTTTGTCATGCCTTGTGCTTCTCAAGTCTTCAGAGACTTTTGGCAGCAATTAAATCTCCATTATTAAGAGTTACCCGCTTGGCATTGCCCTATTCTCAGAACCATTTTCAGATTTTATTGCCAGTTGAAAGATCTAATTATTCAAGACATACTGGGTATATGCCATCAAGATACAAAGTCAAGAGTTTCAGAGTTCATTTCAGCATTTTGAATCTAGTGGTAAAATTTACATTTTTATTTTCAAAAAAACTTTTTTTTTTATGTTTTTTTTACATATGTTTTACATATGTTTTTTACAAATGTTTTTTTTTACATATTTATTTATTTTCAAAGGGAGTAAGGTCAGACCCATGCCTGGGGTCTGATCTTGCCCTACTGTGAAGTTTGAACATCTGTCAATTCCCCTATTTGTAGTGTCTCCATCACCACTGTTTCACAAGACCGGGGACAGACCTCAGGTATTTATTTGTTACCTCCCTAAAACTGACATTTGGTATATTTTACGAACAATGAATAATAAGATAAAAACAATTACTAATCAGTTCTACTCAAGCTTTCCCATATATACTCACGTTTTTCTTAAAAGAGGGCCTATTTTTAACATACAACATGATGACTGCTTCATATCTTTAAGAAAATACAAAGGTGCTACATCTAACACTAGTTTGCTTGTATTTGTTTGAACTACTTAGAGAGTTGTTTGCTGTAGATTACAGGATAAACACTCTTCACATGTATTTATTCAAATGAAAAGGAAAATGTGATTCAGAGAAAGTTTGTCATCTTGTAATTTCAAACATAACATGCGGACCACACAGTAATCCTAGTCGTCAGAGTTAATCTGAAGGTCAGTAAGAATGATGCTGAGTTTTACATCAAAACTGGAATTTGGCGTCACAGCAATGTATGACCTTAGTCTGCTTGATCTATCAAATATGGATGGACATGTCTAAGGCACTTAGCTGCTATGTATAATTTCATATTGAAGTATTTAGGAAGAGACTGCTATTACTGTATTGTATTGCCACTGCACAGCTTTGGAGGTCATACTCAGTCATTGAGATGTACCTTTATCCCCATTTTTGGGAAATCTTTCCACCTTGTATAAAAATCTCTGTGATGTCTTTCAGGGCTTTTTATTTTTTATTTTTTACTGTTAAAGGAAAAAAAGCCATTAGTCGTAACATGAACAATCTTGCATATAAATAAGTGAGCCCATGTAATAATGCAAGAAAACTCAGTGCAGAAGAATTTTACTTTTAGGTGTGAAACAGATTGTTCTAAATAATCATGGTACTCTTGAGTATGAAAACATACCCAATTTTGAGAGACAGCACCTCCTATCTTAATGTAACTGCAAACTGCAACATCTCTGTAAAGCACATATGTAAGTGGTGTTATATTAGTTTATGTTGAAGCCTGAAGAACAGAAACCATTCTCAAGGCTGAGGAAATAGAATTAAGTCCATCAGGAATATTCAAAGGTACCCAGCCCTCTATACCATGAAAAATTCCTGCAAAATCAGGTGAGAATCACGGAATCATAGAATTGTAGGGGTTGGAATCATCAAGGGATGATCCCTCAAGGGATCATTTGGTCCAACCCCCCTGCCAAAGCAGATTCAATAGAGAAAAGCATGTTCTCTAGAGAAAATCAAGAGAAGGAACGCTGTAGGTACATATCATGTTTTCTCACTATATTTTCCTTTCCCCTTATATGAGTTTCTTTAAGAAATAATTTGTCTTTTTTTTTTTTTTTTCCTTTTACCCCAGATTCTCAGCTACTTCTCTTATGTACACCCCACACTTTTTGCATATAACAACATTTTCATCCATCTTAGCTTTGCGTATTTACATGAACTTGTGTGAGATATAAGGGGTGAGCTCTGCATCATGTATGAGCTTTTGACCAACATGCAAAGGCTGCCATAGCAGTGTACAAAGTAACAGAGAAGAAACAATATGACATGTCCTGAATGCCTGAAGCAGGCCAGTTCTGATCTCTGATCCCTCTCCTGGGTGGCGAGCGGGCAGCCAGAACCACTGCATCCTAGTGGAATCCCCTTACTGCGGTGATGCTTGTGTAGGACTTGCCTTGGCATACCCCAATCCGAGCGTATTTATTTTGTTTAGATGCTTCTGGTACTCAATTAGTAGTAGTCAGTGATGTGCCAGCTCACAGCTTTGTGTGACTGAAAGTAAGGTGATACAGAGAGATGAAAAGATCCTTTTTTTTCTTCCCCCTGCTTAAAAGTGCTTGAACCAGGAGGCATGGCACATTTTCCCCAGGGGATGAGCCCTGGCGTGTTGTGACAGTAAGTGCAACCCTGAAAACTGAAAGTGTACTATGGGTCAGCTCCATGGGAAGTCAGCCACAGTGCTTGGCTGACGAAGTTATACTGGGATCACTGTAAAATCCAGAAGATGCCCAATGTCCAGCTGTCCTGGTGATAAGGAGCTTTCCAAGGGCTGAGAGACATTGCGCATGAAGTAACAGGTGGATTAGGGCCATGATGCACCCATAGGCGTAGGTTGTTGATAAATCCCTTTTCGAAAAGATGCTGTATTTAAAAGCATTATCAGTTGTTATTACGTTATTACGATTTTTACAGTACCTTGTGCTCACTTAAATTACCAGCTTCTGGAGTTGGTGTTATCTACAGAATCCCAGTTTTTTAACTAAAAACACAGGAAGTTTCTTGTCCTTTTACCTGTGCAGAAAACCTGTAAGATCTTTAGGCTCAGAGACTAGAAAACAAATGAGCACTTTAAATTTTGAAAATAGATGAAAATGTTTTCCATGTTTGGAGACTAATTTCTTATTTTCCATGCCATGTACTGTTAATATTGACTAATATCTGTGGACTGTGGCTCTATCATTGTTGGTGTTTTTTGTTTTGTTTTGTTATGAGTCTTTTTTTTTTAAAGTGATATTTATTTGAATTGAAAGAAATTAATTAGGAAATGCTTTAGCAATTTGGATCACTAAGGGTAGGATCCCAGCGCATAGTCAGTTGCCTCTATGTTCTGATTTCCAGAGATGCTAACCTGCAACAGTTTCTTACGAACTGAATTGTCAGTAATATCTCTGTTTTAAAACACGGTTTTTATGTGCCTACTAGCTTGCTGATTGTGATTTCTTAACTTCAGATTAAGTGTCTGATTCTGGATCTGGACTTGAAATTACTACTGTGACAGACAATAAATGTATATATGACAGCCAATACAAAGGTGCAGCAAACACTTTCTGCTGGACAGCACTAATTGTAGGTTAGTCAAACGTGGAGTAATACTTATAATGAAACTGATATGCAAAAGTATGTTTTCACTTCTGTAATCATGATTTTTGCAAACACCTCCAGTGCAATGCTCTGGGGGTGTCTGAGTATTTGAATTTAGACATGGAAAAAAAGCAATTTGTATTGCTTTTGTTTCAATGTTAAGTTTGCTGCAGTTTACAGCATTATTTTTTTTTTCAGGATTTGCTAGTAACTGGTCACAAACAGGAGTGTGGAAGAGGTCACTTAAGATTAATGTAAGGGTTGTGACAGAGGTTCCTTTCCTGCTATATAAACTTCCTTTCTCGAGGAAGCTTTTGTAGTTATCAAAGCTAACAATTTTTAAGTTTCATGTAGTATGACCATGCCAACTGGTCAAAAAAAGAATTTGAAAATACTTTTTAAAAGAAGACCTTTATTATAGTTGTTCAATTTGTACACCAGTGTGTTAAAATGCTCCCAGATTAAAACAAATGTCTATTTACAAACTGTTCCTAGTGACAGACAGTATTTCAAAACCCTCTTGGAATTTTTGAGTGCTGTGAAGATGCCCAAAGTGAAGTGTTATCTACCAGCTACCTTCCAAAGACTACACTAATGTAATACTGACCGCAGATGTTAGTGGTGTTTTGGTATATGTTTATTGTACTGTACATATCACCCATTACTTATGCTTAGATCATAATCCTAATGATTTTTTGTTTGTCTGTTTGTTTGTTTGTTTTAAATACAGTTTCCAAGCTGTAAACATTTAGTGTAAATTAAAGTTAGGCATGAAGGAAACAGACAATGTAATCTGCTCAGTTATTGTTCTTTTTTTCCTTTTTTTTCTTTCTTCTTTTTTTTTTTTTTTTTTTTTTCACATTCTCTCATGATGGCTCCTGCCAATTTGAGCTGTTTTATAATCACATCTTCCTGCTGCTGCAAAGTATTTTTTCCTTTCCTGCTCTACAACATTAAAAGGCTCACATGGGCAACTGGGAGCCAACTAACATAATATCCAGGGAAAGAGTGAAGTTAAACTAATTACTTAGTTGAAATAATGGACTATATATACATTTCCTATCATGGTTCAAACAGAAGTTTTGTTTTACCACTGGTGGGTGTCCCAGCCACAAAGGAGAGCCCCTGCTGCCTGCATCCTTGTTTTATCTTTGTCTTCTTCTGTGGAAAAGCTTGGATGGCAATTTTGTAGGAGTCTGGATGAGCTAGTACTAATAAAAATGTCTAATGTCTCTGGCTCAATCTTTTATTAATGGGCTAGTTTTTAGTGGCTTTTTTTTTTTTTTTTTTGAATTGTCACTGTCAACTTTGGTGACTGGTTTGTCACCCGTTTAGAAGCTTATCTTCAGAAATTCCATTTCATATGTAGGAGTATAATTTTTCTGCAATGCTTTTTCCAAATGTGAAAGCTCAGCCAGAGTAAAATTGTATCCTCTTCTGTCATAGTCACCGATTAGAGTGACCTGTTTCCAATTAAGGGAAAGGATAATGTTGTCATATCCATTTACGAGGATTTAAACATCAGTCATTCTCTTGCATTTCAGTTATGGCACATGAAAAATACATGCTGGAAATGAGTAGAAAAAAAATTTGTTGCTATCATGACTAAATTGTTGCAAAGCAGACAAGACCTCTGCTTTGCTTCTCAGACATAAAGAGGGCAGATAAGCAGATGGAAAAACTTGATGGGGTTTATTGTGTGACAGTCCTCTTATATAATGTCTGGCAATGCCATCACACTTGGCTCATTGACATGATGGTTTAATTGGCTCTTGACGTTTCTAGACCTTTCTAGGAAAATCCGAGGATTTGGTTAGCGCTTTAGAGTGCTACTTCTAATGAAGATTACAATTAAGTAAGGGGCAGCTGTTATCAAGGAAAAGCTTGTTTGTGTACAACATAAGGAAAATTTTTATTCATCAAAGATTTCAATTTGCACAGTGACAGAGTAAAAGAATCCTGATAAAGTGTTGAGCAGGAAGTTGAATTAATGCATAATTAGGCACCAGTTTTCTTGCACTTCATAATAGGAGAAAAGGAAGAGAACTGTGGAGTTAAGGAAGAACTTCCTTCCCAGATACTCTCCTGCCTTTTCATGGTCTGAAGCCAGCACACACAAATTTTAAGACCTCTGGGCTGGAGTGCTGTTCCTCTGGAGCAACCTTACTTGCTCCCATGTCAGACTACTCATGCTTCTGGAGAACAGAAAACTTGCCCTCAGGCAACTGCAGTGATGAGTGAGGTATATTTATATAAAGGAGATAGCACTTAGTTGTGTATATTGTGCAAAGATGTGCCACGGTGAAAGAATGAGATAGCAGCTGAAGCTTGTTCTCCAGCAGATGGCTTGCCCCAGCTGCCCTTATCGCTTATGAACACATCCACCTTCTCAGAAATGAGGGGATGAAATAGTGACATCATATCAGTAGTGGCTGAATCTGATAGGTGCCAATGTGTGCTGCCTCCCTAGAGGCTGTTAGATTGGTGTCAAATGAGGAAAATTCATGAAAAGCCTTGTTCCTCTGAGGACAGAAGAGGGGGTTTTGGTGTTGCAGGTCTCTTGGAGACACTTGCATCTTTGGAGATGTAGGTTTATTGCTGAGAGAGATGAAAACAAGTGTGGTGCATCGGGCTAAATGTCTGGGTTCAGAATTACCCCTTCTCCTTGTGCAGAAATGGCAAATGTTGGCCACCCCAGGATACGATGAGCAGGCACTTGTGATTTAGAAACCTGGGGGCCTAGGTTTGACCCATAATGGCAAATACAAAGAACAAAGTAGCATTTCAAGGCATTAAACAAGTCAGTAACCATTAATCTCATAGATTCCGTATGTACTTTAAGTTTAAAAAAAATAATAATTTAGCTCTGCGTCTCCTATTCCCTGCTACTTAAGAGGAGTGATGCATGTCTGAAACTTGCTATGACTTAACACTTTTCAGCTTCTTAGCTTCTTCTTGGATTGTTACATAGCTTTCCAGTAACTTATAACTTGATAATTTTTTTTTCCATAAATATAAGCAAATGGCCCATACATGCACACAAACAGCCCTTTTTGTAGCCTCTTCAATTATAGGAAGTGCTGCAGCATGAATGGTTCTTTCATTTTAGTGTAATGGCATGGAATAATACAGATGAAATAGTATTGAGTAAATAAGTAGGACTTGATGTGAGAAAATACTTCCAACCACAACCTAGTAGAGGATTTGGAAATTATGAAGTAAAAACAAAGATATCAAGGTACCTTTTTATTGCATTTACATAAAATACAAAATGTTTCAAAGGTGTTATTTGGAAAAGGCCTCATGCACATGAATATTTCATAACTTCTTGCTTAACAATAATGGTGGAATTTATGGCTAGTGAAAGATATTAGTGTCTATCTACTTGTGGCTTTTGTCAGTATTTAAAGTCTATATTGAATTTTTTGTAGTACACTGCTGTAATCAAGGTTAGACAGTAAGATATGAAGCATTTCAGAAAGAAGTGGATGGCTTTTTATTATTTTATTTTGTTTCCAATAAAAGGCAGCTTCTGCATTCGTATAAAGTTTTGGTACTATGAATGTGGTGTGAACTGAAATGTCAATCCAGCCTCTGCATCATAAAGAAACTGCCCTAAGAAACCATCCTGATCTCTCAGTTACGTTAGCAAGGGGTTTTGTTTGGTGTCATCTACCAAAAGTTTCCACATTTAGGAGACATACCATAGAATTAAGTGTGTTACAGATGGATGTGTCCTTTAATGTGGAGAACATTTCTGTAATAGAAGTGAATCCCAGTTCTAGTTTCTTGCAGCCAGTTCCCTGTGTAGCAGCAAAACTGCTTGTAAGTAAGAAAAAGCATCTTAGAAAGCAATGCTACTCATCCTGCCTTGAAACTGCGAGCAGCGTGGTGGCCAGCACCTGTGCGTTACGTTGGTTATTGCCTCTGAGCAGACCAGCTGCAGCTTCCATGTGGCTGCCCTTACCTGGCTGGTGGCAGGGCCTGGCTGTGGTGGGACATCTGAATGTCCAGCCCAGGGAGACACTGCTGTGCAAGTGCTGCCATTTGTTGGCTTTGCTTGCCCACTCCAGGTGTTGCAGGGGAGCTGCACTGGTGATAATATCTGCCATGAATCACAAGCAGTGGAGCAGCAGTGCATCAAGCTGGTGTGCAGGGCCTGTTTACGAGATTATCTGCAAATAAAATTTAAACAGCTAGCTTTTTCTGTTAATTAAGTTGTAAGCCACTAATATATGATCAGCTAATGAAATTGAGCTCACTGATCACTTCTATCAAATTCCTCAACAAGAGAGTGTTTAACTAAACATGCTCTTGCCATTGCTGTGGGAAAGGGTGCTGGCTTATTGATGCATTTTTGTTACTGGCTTTAGATGGGGAGGCAAAGCAAAAGGACAAAGGGAAGTTAAACTGGAAGCAGACCTTTCAGATAAATTTGATTGATTTGCATCTTTTGGTATAACAGACAAATGTCTGAGTTGCAATTAATATGCAAGTGTAGTTTTGCGTAGTAATGGCCCATCTTTCCCAGTTCAAGATGGTTTCTAAATTATACAAAAAGTATGGAAGCAGCTTACGGATGTACTTAAAACAGCCCAGAACACATAACTACAATTTCTGAGATAGCATTTCACCTGTGAAACAGCACAGGTTTTTTTCATCTACTTATCCTGAAAGTTAGCTTTAAAAAAAATTGCCTCTGCTATGCTACAGTGATATTCCATGGCATGTATGTCACTGTGTTCGTAGATGTGAAGTATTTCTGTTTTGCAGGTTTGGGAACTGAGATGGAATGATTAAGATGTGTTTATAGCTGTCATAGTCACTGATTGACTGAAAGTATCTTTCGGAGCTGCTTGCTTTGACAGTTATGTGCTCAGTCATGCTGTCCGGATGGAGTGTCCATATGGCACAGCCCAGCAGCAGGATTTCACTGAGCACACATCCACACAGACATTGTTTTCCAGTTAGAAAGATCACTTGTTAGTGTGTTTTCAGAACATGAGAATGCAATCCACTCTCATCAACACTAGATGTTGGCAAAGTGTTAATGAGGCAGCAGTTATTTTAATGTGTACTAGTCTAGGCTGGTTTTGAAGCTTCTCCATTACTTTCCCTCACTAATTTAGTATGTGTTAATGGTATTTTTTGCCTGCATACATTCATAAGCACCATATATTAACTAGAAACATTATCATTTTTCCCAAAAACTTGTCTTTTTGAAGAAATCTACAAGCAATTTATTCAAAATCCTGTAAAGATACTAGAACAAAAGCAGAGTTAACTTTAATCTGGTATAGATTACAGGAAATTTATAGTTAGCTGCAAATCATAATCGTTCTGCTATATCAGTAATATTCCTCTGATACATTAGCTCAGCAGTATTTTTTGATGGATAGAAAGATACTGAGCTTCTTAAATGTATTATTTTATATGATTGAAAGGACCTGTTCAAGTAAGAGTTAACATATTTAAACCAGGCTGTCTGACCTTGTTGTAGCCAAGGTTGACTGTAGAGCCTTAATGTGATAATTTTACCCAGAATCTCAGACAACCTTATGCTGCCAGCTGAAATAGTAACATTGCTTTCCTAAACTGCTTTTGGCATTTTGGAATGAACAGTTGTAACAAAGATGTCTTTTCTAATAGGCAAGAACAACATGACTAACTATTGGTATTTTGTATTTTATTTCAATTTTGTGTACCAGAAATCAAGTTTAAAGTGGAGACCACTGACCTTCCCTTGAAGTGATAAGGTGGAATTTAGTCATGAAATGCCTTTATCTTGTACGCTGATACCAGTCAAAAGATTCATGAAGGCAGCACTGCACCAATTTGTAATGAAAACGCTATTTTAATTGCTAGAAATTAAGGAGCCAAATATTCTTTCTTACTTTTTCTCAAGGTACCATTACATAAATGCTCTATAAAACGTAAACTAAAAGGTAGCTCACCATGAAGTGTTTCTTATATGCATAAACAATGATTTTCATAATACATCAGCCACCCACTGCATCTTGAAAGGGTGGTCTAAATGAACAGTGATTTTTACTAAGTGAAGATATGATTCATGTGTACTTGCTGACCCAGGGAAGCAGTCATTAGATTTCAGAGCTGGTTTCTACAAAGAAAGGGTAAACACCCAAGCTGGCGTTTTGGCTGTGCTCTTTAGAGGACTTTCTTACAAACTTCATCCTAGGGACACTGGAAAAGTGGTGTAACTCCAATAGAAAAGAATGGCAAAGAGAAGGCATAATAGGGGTTAGTGAAGAACTAAAGAAATAGCAAGATATTGGTGTTTCAACAATAGAGCAAGAAAGAATTTGAAGAACAGAAACAACTGAAAAGCAGGCTGCCAAATAGGTATTGTGGACTTGAGCATATCTGATCATGTTTTAATGAAAAATGGGCACAGAAGACTAGAAAGTAGACTTTTTCATGCATTCAGTCTTCAGAGCTGTATTTTCTGTGCTTGAAATTTGCCGAACTTTATTGGGGCTGTCATAAATAATGATAAATACAAGGAATATTTGAATATGTTTATATATTTTAAAACTTTTTTTTTTTTTTGAGAAGAAAGGTTTGATTTGCCGTATGCTTCTGTAGATGGTCTGAAGGATGATACTGGCTTAATTACCCCTAGGCTTGCAAATGGTTCATGTTCTTCAGTATGTCAGCAGTATTACCATTCTTTGGCTGTTTAACTGCTTAGTTACTGTTGAGAAACTTTATTTGCCACAAACATACCATCGGTGACTTAGTTTCCTACCATAGAGTGGGTGTGAACCCTGATGCATTAGAACTGATAGGTGGGTGGTATGAGAGTTACTATACCTTTGGTTTTGGCTATGTTTTCCCTATGCACAAATTGACCTCCCCTCCAAGTACACACGAAGCAACGAAAATGTTTTCAGTACCCATAGAATCTCATAGATATTCAGTATCTCATAGGATCTCTCATTTAAGCTGGAAAAGACCATCAAGATCACCAAGTCCAACGATCAACCTAACACTACCTAGTCCACTGCTAAACCACGTCCCTAAGTGCCACTTCTCAAATACCTCCAGGGATGGCAACTCCACCAATTCCCTGGGCACTCCATTCCAATGTCTAACCATTCTGTCTGTGAAGAAACTCGTCCTGGTATCTGATCTAACCTTCACTTGCACAACTTGAGGCTGTGTCCTCATGTCCAACCACTTGTCACCTGAGAGAAGAGACTGACACCCACCTTGCTACAATCTCCTTTCAGGGAGCTGTAGAGAGCAATTAGGTCTCTCCTCAGCCTCCTCTTCTCCAAACTATACAGCCTCAGTTCCCTCCCCTATTGTAGCTAAGAGGAATGAAAATAAGTTACAAAATATTAAATTGACATTTGAAAGTTAATGAGGATCAGATTTTTACTGTGCTCTTGTTATGTGAATTAAAATGCTTGCGTCTCTGATGCTCAGTAGCAGCATCTGAGAACCAGGAAGAAGGACGGGTGTTTGAGATCTTGCAAAATGCCTTATTTATTTTGCTTTCAAAAGATGTAGCTCCCTATGATTCTCCCTTTTCAGCCTTAGCTGAGCTGTGTTCAATGTTTGCCACCAAAAGGGCTTTTCCGGCCAAACCTGTGCTCAGTATTTGCAGGCTGTTTAATGTTTCTTGAGGCGGCCCTGGAGCACAGCTCTGCAGTGAGCATGCTCGGATTCCTCAGCATCTCTGTCCCCTGCTGCATTTTGATCGCCTCAGCAGCTGCTGCGAGCACACACTGCGCTGATGCAGGCACCATAATAGGAAGCACCTAGGCCTGTCATAAACAAACAGGGCTGGGGAAAAAAAAAAAAAGAAAAAAAAAAAAAGTGCAAGCCCTGACGTATGGCGTGGCCATAGCAACAAGCAGAGATGAGGCTGCCATTTTGGAGTACAAGCAGGCTGGTGTGGCTCAACAGAAAGTATCTGGCTGGATTTACAAAGCTGTTCTGTATGTGCACATCAGACAGAGGTTTTATGAAACACACTACTTGCAAGAAGACAGCTTGCAAACAAACAAACAAAAACAGAAAATAAGTATATAAGGGTGTCTTTGAGTTAAATTATTTTTCACTTGCAATGAAAATTTTAGCTGGAAAAATCTCTAAGCATATTTACTCCTGAGAAATGGTGATGAGTTATTTGACAAATCATAGAATATCTCTGTGGATGCAAAAACTTTAAAGCCCAGAGCTGATATTTCTCAGTAAAATGACTGTATATTTCTTATACTATGAAGCATGGGCAAAGTTTTGTATGTCTGAATACTGGACCAAGGTAAGATTGCATTTGATAATTTGGGAATTAGTTGTGTTGGTTGTTTTTTTTTTTTTTTTTTTTTTCCTATTTTACTAGCATCAGTAAAACATGTGCATTTCCTAGTTGGGTGGGAGTGGATTTGCTGCAGTTCTTTTTGGTTGCTGCTGAAATGGTTTCAGAAGCTTTATCATAGGTGAGCTCCTCACCGTGCAGATAATGCAGTTGGTTGATACGTAGTCAGTGCTTGGGATTTCTAGGACAGCTTTTAGTATATCCCTTCATACGGAGCTTTTTTTTTTTTTTTTTTTTTTAATGGAATGACTAGATTTTAACTGCAAGAAGATAAAAATGCACTGGAAAACTTCTGCTGAAACAAGTCTTAGTAGCACTTGGGAGCTAAAACTTAATGCTTTTCTTTCGTCGTCAGAGACATACATCTGTCTTTGTTTCACAGTTTCAGGTACATGAAAGATCAATTGGTTATAGGAATGATATAAAAATAAAACTGCTGTTGAGATAAAGCAGAAGTGCAGATAGAAGAAAGCAATTATACTGAGATTGTGAGAATATTTTTTTCCTTTCCAGGTAGCTATTATTCCTGTGCTCGTGCCTTTTTTAGATATTTCAGATTTGGTATAAATAGAGGCATGCTGATGTATGTAGAGGGTTTTTTGTTTGTTTTTCTGCTTTCTTTCTTTCTTTCTTTTTTTTTTTTTTTTTCCAATTAATACATGAACTTGAACAATTTCATGGTCATAGGAAACTGAAGTTGACTGACAGACTTAAGTAGGGGATGAGAGGACAAGTTTGGGTCTTAAATCTTACTTCCACTCTGTAATTTAATTAGTAAGCATCTGAGTATGAAACTGGACCTTAATTGCTGCTTGAAGGAGGAGTTGGGGGGGGTTGGGGAGGGGAGGGATGTTTCTGTTTTCTTTTTTGGTTTCTTTCCCAGTGCCTTGGCTGTTGTGAAATAACACACTCTGCACAAACCTACACAGTTTGTGCTTTCACCCGCTTCCTGCCCTGCAATGCTCTCTTGCCTTTGGGGACACATGTAACATTGTTGAGAAGTGAGCAGTGCTCCAAGGCTGCCCGTTATCTGCTGTGTGCTTGTGTCACAGGGGTAGTTGGTGGCACTGATGGGATCTGTTGTGACCCATCCCTTTCCATTGTCAGAGGACTTCAAGCCTGTTTGCAAACTCAGACAAATAGTTCAGCTTTGCTTCTCATCCTTTTGTTTTTGGAAGATTTTCTAATCAAGACTGGAAGTTTATATATTTTTACTATTATTTTAAAGTGAGATGATGAATACAACGGTAAGCTGACCAGCACACAAGGCAAGTGTTTGTTTCTAGTCAGCAGAAGTATGTGGTGTGCTTATGGTGGACTGTACAACATTGGGAATTCACATTACCTAATGTATGCTGGGGAAAAAAAAATACAGAAGCATATTTGTTTTTTAAAGCTAGGAACATACTTTTTACACATGCATCAGTAACTTAAGCAGTTATTAATAGAACAGGCATATCAACCTCATGAAGTGAATATGAACATTAACTTTACTATCCATTAAAGTTATCAAATGCTACATTATAACTATTTTTTTTTTAAGGAATTTGCATCAGACAAGAAATCAGCTCCCTAATTAACTATATGGTCATATGCAGATGAACTATGCTTATTTTTTTTCTCTGTTTTGGAGCCTGAGCAAAAGCACTGGGGGCTGGAAGATGGCACCAGAGCATTGCCTTCCATGTCCCATGGCATTTGAGTTTATTCAGATTCAGCTAGAACTTGATCTAGTGCCTGCTGGAGCTGATGAGCATCTTTAAATTGGCTCCACCAGGCTTTCGGGTTGAGCCCATAGCCAGTTTTATTTAGCATCATTATATATTTATCAAAGAGCTGATAGAATCAACTGTTGAGCTTTGGAAAGCTGGAGAAACAATGTCTTTTTCTATTATTTTTATTTATTTATTTATTTATTTTTTTCAAAAGAGGAGTCTTTTTTACTGCTTCTGTATGTTTTAATGCTTCTGCATGATTTAGAGAAATGCACTGGTGCTTGTGTAAGTCCCCACATACATGCATAGACAAGGTGTCCCCAGTGTTTCATGTGCTGCTTAGGGCTTTCCAGCTGCTCTGAACATTGTATGTGAATCTAAATGGTCAAAAAGCAGCCAGATTTCCAGATTTTCCCAGCTTTTTTTTTTTTTTTTTTTTTTTTTTTTTAATAAGAATTCAAGACAAATATGAAGAAGATGTCAAATCTGTGCAAAGCTTATTGGTTTTGTTTGGTATTAAAATGCTTTTCAAATTGTGGATGACTTTTATAGAGATTTGAAAATAACAGTTTAAGCAGGTTGAAATATGAAAGATGCCTTGTTTCTCGATATCTAGTAATAATGAAAGGTTAATAGTTAATCTTTTTTTTGAATAGTGTCTATTTAGTACCTATTTGACAGCTTAGTCAGAGAATATACCCCAATACCCTGTGTACTTTCTTTCATTAGTGAAGCTCTACCAGTTTCCAGTATGTGATGCTTTTTCATTATTTTCGGTCTGCATTTGGCTTCTAACCTTGCGTGAATGAAAGGATTCAATACAATTTAGTGTTCAGAAAAGGTCAGTGATGGTGGATTAACATTGATTAAGCAGGTCTTATGTTTCAAATCAAATTAATTTCCTTAGATGCGATGCTATGCTGTAGAAGCTCATAAGTGGCCTAAATTATCAAAGCAAAGCAAATTAATTAATTAATAATATAAATGTTACATTTATTAATTATAAAATATTCACTTATTTAAAAAAACATGAGTAAAAACAGTGTTTACAGAGGTTGATTATGGCAAGGGTTTGTAGTACATGCTGAGTATTGCTAAATATAAGCTGCATTTGAGCATTTTGAAAGGAAATATTGATTTAGCTTTAAAATAGTTTCCTTGTAAATACTAATTTATTGGCACTGTGTTGAACTAGGAACACTCTACAGTAACATTACTGGAGGTTGAGTACATTGACATAGGGGGTAAACTGATACCTATTTTCTTCTATTTTATCTGTATCTGATCTCTATATTCCATCCTGTTTTATTATTCTTTGAAAAGTTAGCTTAAAAATACTGTCTGCATTTGAACAATCAGTTGTGAATAATGCAAAGATGTTGTTAAAAAAATTGGAGGATTCACTTAAGGGTACATTTCACCTGAGACCCAGTTCTGCAAAGGTGCAAATATCTATTCCCTTACATATTATGTGACTTCAAGAGATAATCTTGGTGCTTTTGGTTGGAAATGGATCTAACACAAAGGTGAAATTCCCTCAGGTGAGAGGGCTTGTGCAAAATCCTTTAAACAGGAACAATGCTTTGATTAGACTGTATTAGGCCAGTAGGTGTAGTCTTTGTTCTTCAATGGCTCTGTGCAGCTACCTTAAACAGCAATTAGTGCAAAAGTGGCTACATGTGGGAGAATACACACTTGTAGACTGTGGGCTCAGAGATGATGAGATGACAACCAGCACCTGTCTGGAAGGTACATCAGCTATGGAACATGGGAGTGAACCTGAGCTACTATCCCCAGCCTCTCAATACTGAGTGAGTTAGGAAGGAACAGATGTTTGCAGGATAAATTGACACTTAAGTCTACATTCAGTGAAGAACCAGGAGTCCCATTGCATCGCCTGACCCCCAGCCATTTTTCCTGATGCTTTTGGTGAGCATGATTTCCAAGAGCACTTTCTCCTGAGTAAGTACAATCTTTTGTCTAATCCTGGCTATATTACAAGTGATGAGCTATACAGAAACTCCAGTAGATGAAGGTGAAAGATGGTAACAGTTGTTGCATGGCTGAGATGCAGCTGAGGCAGCCTGGGCACTCTTCCACTTTGATCCAGTGCATGCTTTAAATAGGGTTGCCGAAACCAAACAAACCCGTCCATGTTTTCAAGGAGAAGTGTTCCCTGTCAGATGTGGATGTGTCACTGTTGACAGAGCTCTTCCTTCCCAGCACTTGGCTAATGCCTCCCTAGCGTGTCCTGATCTGAACCCTATAAATCTCAGGGCAAATATGCAAACATCCACAGCTAGCAAGCGGTGCATCAGATGACAGATTAGTGTGGTTGCTCCATGCAGTTGTAACAGAGAGGAACGTCACTGAGCTCTGCAAGCACAACATGAGAAGTTGGTGCCCCAAAACTTGGATCCTATATGGAAGATATGAGACAATTTATGGGCATCAATGTACAAGGGAATAAGGAAACAGTTCCATGAATATATCATGAGCTTCCTCTTACAAGTACTGAGTTTTTTTTGTAAGAGGGCTTGGAAACACACAGGTAGTAAGTATGCAATTTGGGAAATTATAAAGCTGCCTCTGGCCTGGTTTTATTATCTTGTCTTCATATCTCTTTCATGTATACCAGTAAACCCAACCTCGCAGTACACCTGACTGGGGAACTGGAAACCACTTGTGTTTTGTGTTTGCTTAATTTGACCTAGGGTCACTTGGGTGCAGTTTTAACTTTTAAAAAACAAAACAAAAACAAACAAACAAAACCACTACATTTTTGTGTGTTTCACTGTATGAATGAGTCAAGAGTATAGTGGTTAAGACTGGTTATTTGTCCTGTTCTGGACTGATAGATCTTATTATTTTTGTGAATCTGTGTGGTGGTTTACAATCTGCATCTACTCATAGCCTCATAGCATGTAGTCTAAATACATAATCAAACAAAAGATACAATGGACATGGTGGAACGAATTTTTGTTGGTTAATGCCCCTCACTGATCTTTTTCCTTCAAAGAACAATGACACCATCAAATGCACTTTAGTTAACAGTATATAAGCCACACTTTAATGAGAGCTGGAGCCTGAACCAACAAAACTGCATGAAACAACTTGCAGCCTGCTTTCAAAATGTTGATATCTGCTGGGAGCTTGCTAAGGCGTGTATGTATCAGAGCCATGATGAGCTTGTTTCCGTGTTAGTCTAAATTTGCGGTCCACAGTTCTCTGCTTTTCTCTGGAATTTTACTGGGTTTTGGTTTTGGTTTTCATAATGTGGCTTGTACCTTCTGTCAGGTTTTATTATTATTATTATTACTATTATTATTATTATTTATTATTATTAAACTGAATAATAGTATTTATAAGGATAGAAAATAATTTTGGTTCATGTTTGGTTTTCATTTATATTAAAAATAGAAAAAAAAACATTTGATTTATTTTTTGCCTTTTCACAAGAATAGCATGTATGTTAAGTAGGACTGTAGCTTTAAAAAATATTTAAAAACTTGTTTGTTTTAGTATGAAATGGCTACTATTCAACAAGATTTCTGATGAACTGTTAGAGCATGTGCTTGGCCAGGTCTACAGTAGGAACACCTCGTTAAAGTAAGAATGTCACGTTACAGCAGAAGGGAGATGAACACAGCCATACCACCGAAGCTGGGTTTTGTACTTACATAGCAAGCCAGTTTTCTGTATGAAATAGGCACTCACTATAAAGCTCTTTGTTTTGGTATAGCTGTATCAGTTTTAGGATGCATATGCCATCACAGCTCAGTGAGTTAGAAATCCTGTTCCTTGCACATTTGAATTCTTGTCTGCAAGAGTGCATAATGTGGCTACAAGCTTCTTTTGTAGCTATGCTACAGCAGATATCTATGGGATAGGTACACATGCACGTGCACACAAAATATATAATATATGTATAACATATGTGAGTTACTCAGGTGTTCTGCATTTAATGTTCTTTTTATTACAGACCTTTTTATTAGTCTGAATTGACACTTGTGACAGGAAAACAAAACGAAAAAACAAGGGAAGACAAAACGGGAAATTGCAAAAGTTTCTGAGGTTTGCATAAGATCTTTGAAGTGCTCAAGGAGTAAGTGCAGTGTTCTTGTTTGTTACTGGTCGCAAGCTGGAATCTTCTACTTTTTCACCTATTATGTTTGTCAGATGTGGCTGACTGTTTATTAGGCATGTGTTAACTAGAGGTGAGGTAGAAAGAGGAGATAAACTTGGTCTGATGTGTTTAAAGCCAAATCCTGTCAATTCACTATGAAGAGATCGGTTAGAATTCTCTAAAATATATATTCTAGGAAAAGGAAAATATTGTTTTCTTTTAACAATATTTAAATGACAAAATACTGGTTATTATTCCCCCAGTTTGAATGCCTTTATGGATTCATCACAAGTTGTCCTGGGAAAAGATTAAACTTTACTATAAGGAATGTGTTCCTATCCCATAACACAAATATCCTTATGAGGCATTATACAGAAGCAGCTTGTAAATCTAAATTCCAAATAAGCAGTTAAAAAAAAAAAAAAAAAAAAGGCTGCTGCCATTACTGTAGTTTGGATAACATATTACAAGTTCTAGGAATTCCTGTGCTGCAGGGCAGGAACAGTTAGTTGGAGCTATGAACAACAATATCTCCATGGCACAATTTCTTGTTAACAGCAGTGCTCCTCCAGCAAAGGTATCACATAATTTTAGAGACATTATTGAAGCCTTATGGCTTCACAGTACCTCTGCTATGTTTACTCTTCATGTCTTCAGTGTTTTTGGACTCAAAGTCTCTGCCCAGCTGCAGTGAAGTAAGCATTTAAAGGAAGTACATATACTAGATCACAGCGGTCTCTTGAGTCCAATTATTTTTTCTTCTTTGCTTTTTGTGAAGCTTCTTTGTAAAGTGCCTATAGCCTAGTATGTGCCCTGGGGCTCTGCTTACAAAACCTGCCATTTCTATCTACTCGTTGCCATGAAAATGTGTGCTTGTGTGGGGCTGCACTTTGGGAATGGGGCAATGGGTATCAATATGCTTGGAAAATGTCCTCATTCAAAGCATGACAAAGAAATGGCAACTCAATGAAATGCAAAACATGGTATAAGCCAAATCCTGCAGCTGTATCTGAGCCTGATATTTCCGCCTTGTTTTGTCCCTGTGTTTTGCATGGTGCAGGTGGAGAGACAGGATTCTTCTCTGGTTGCAGATAAAAAGAATTGAAGCTTATAGCAGTGCTCTATCAGTACAGTACGGCTGTAGCTTTAAATATACATGTGTGCATGTGTATATATATATTAAAAGTATGGTGGTCTAGTTATAGTCACTGCAAAGACATGAATGGATATATAATGGATATATATATTAAAAAAAATATATATATATATAAAAAAAGAATTGAGGTGAGAGACCTGAAGTGTAGTATAATAGTGTAACCTGCCCAAAGGCACTCTCTAACAGAGAAAGGACAGAAAGATGTGACTAAAATTGACCTGCTGTGCCGTCCATGGATGCAGTTTTAATGAAGTCTTCTTACCTTTTCATTTTGTCCCATGTCTGGTTTATTTTGTACTTGCTTTTATTTTCATTTTGGGAATTGTTACAGATGTTACACTGTCCCCTACAAGTTACCGTACATATGGTTTACATAATCCAAGTGTTAAGGGAAGGGAAGTATTTTTTTATCCTTTTTATTTATGATAGATTTTTGGATCTGTTCTTCCAAGAAAAGACTCCTCCTAAAAGGAGTATACACCCATTCCAAATTTTTAAGTTTCACTTGAGTATTATTCATGATTTCCTCTCCTGCATGGTTAGAAGGCCAGAGAATGGGTCTTCTATGGAGCATGAAACTATTTGATGCTGAGATATGGTTGTGGTAAAGCCTGAGCTGGTCATAGAAGAGGACTTTCGGGGAGAGTCCTTAAGTCATCTGTCTTGATCCTTTAACTGCAGCTGGCCAGGAATTTTTCAGTCAAGCAGGGAGGACAAATGGGAAGAGAAGAGCCAATCTTAAAGAGCCTATAGATGGACTTTTATTTTTTTCTTTCCCAGCTGGGGAATTTGCATTACTGGTTTACAGCAGGCTTTTGTTCCCAATGGTAGTTAAGCAGAAATATTGGCCAAAAGACTAGGTGCCGTCTTTTGGGGGGGGGGGGGGGGGAGGGGGGAAGACCATAAATACAGTTTTTGTCTTCCTGAAATCTTTCAAGAGAGATTTTAATTACACCCTCAAAAGGAGGGTCCTCAAAGGAGAACTTTGTTATAATAGCACGGTAAGCATGATAATGCCATTTAATGTCAACAGGAGTTGTTGTGATTGATACAAAAAATAGATTTAAGAGAAGGTAAATGGCAAAATTTACATTTGCCATTCTTGTATGGGAATTCAGATGGTTTCAGCACCAGTGTTGACTGCAGATGCAGAACTGTTTCCATAAACAATTGTGCATTTTAAAGGCTCAGAGAGAGTTTTAATTTATCTGCTTTCCAAAGATGAGATGCATACCTTTTAAACTTTCTTTTTCATTTTTAAGGTCGTTTGTTACTGCTTTAACATCACCTAGCAATTCCTTTATATCAATAGCTACAATCAGAAGTACATGTTTAAACTAGTATTAATATGAGTTTGTGTTTGTTTTGCTTTTAGTGATAATTAATTTCTATTGTAGTTTTCCAACCAAACTGTAGGTTCTATCAAATACAGGAATTAAGTGAAGCAAACAGACTGCTGTCAGGGTATGTTAAAGGAATGAATTATTATAAAAGAGTCTGGGCTGGGTCCCTCCTGCGGTATTTTGTAACTTTCTCTGGTGCTGTTTTTTGAAAGGTTTGTTTAAGATTGTTCACTGCAAAGCTGGTTGTCATGGAGGAGAAACAGAAAGAGAAGCACACCATTAAAATGCCTAGCATAAATAAGATGTATATCAGGTAAAGATTTAAAACAAAAAAAAATCATAGTCTGCTCAAAGGTCCCTGAGCTCATGTCTGAGCATACATTTGATTTGTGTGTGTGTCATTTATAACTAGAGAGAGATCCTTTGAGCAAAACAAGCTGGTGTCTGTTGAGAAATATGCAGATATGATGCATTAACTGCATTTCAACTAACATTGCAGTAATTTAAGAAAAAAATAAAATTGCTTAAAACGTAGGATATTTGTTTGAGGCATATCCAGACCTAAAGTATAACTAACTGCCCTGTTGGTTCTCAGCTTTGGCTGTTATAATGCAGAAATATATAATATTTATAACAGTAGCTGTGGATACATGAAAACAAAAAGGTTTTGTGTGTTTGTGATGTGATACATATATCCAAGTAAAGGTAAAGGATTTTATTTTGATATTGTGTTTTAGGGAAAAACTTCAAAAGCTGTCTATATCCACATCAGATGGTGTTCACAGTAATAATTTAATGGACGAAAATACTGGATTGTGGTTACATGTTCAATTCAGTTGGTTACAGAGCAGGATAGAGAGATAACATCCTGAGCTATTCATCACTGCTTCTGCCAGGAGGTATCGCCCCCTCAACTCTGCTTTTATAACTGCAAGTGTAATCACATCCCGATCCACTTTTTCTCTGATCTAAATTAGCTTTTAAGAGTAGCTTTTGTGTGACTTGAATCATTTTGACAGCACTGTATTTGAGGGGGGAAGTAAATATATAACAAAATATTGTAAACTGGAAAATACATGTAGAAATTAAATTCAATATACAGAAGGGTTTTTTTTTAGCTCTGTTATAGTCTTAGTGTTCCCTGTCATTGTTTAGAACAATTCCTGGAAGAACGCTGTAGGTGAATATCACGTCCTAAAGATTGATATAAGTCCTCAAAGCATGGGCTGAAATAGGGTGTAATTTATGTTGCTTGTGCAATTGCTCTGGAGTGTCTATTGAAAATACTGCAATTGTAGAGCATACGTCTTAAGACCCTGGTTTAATGTGGTTGAAAATTGGACAAATATGTGAGATTTCTTCTCTAGTAAAGTGCAATGCGTTCCTGTATATACATTGCATCTATTATCACTAGAGGGCAGCAAATACAAACACTGAATTATGTATTCTACCAGAAAGTTGATTAGTTGGTTGATTTTTTTTTTTTTTTTAATGAATAAAAGAGCCAAACTCTTTATTAAGCTCAGCTGCTGGGTTTTACTATGTACTTCCCCTGAAATAATTCAGGCAAACTTTGTCATTTCAGTCTGTTCAGCAACATAAAATACTCATATTTGATGCATGAGAAGTATATATAATTTCCCAACTACAGTGATCTGTAAAATGGTATGGCTTAGGCTATTCCAATGTGTTTAATGAATGTAACAAGCAGGAGGCTGCCAAGAAAGCCTTTTTAAAGCAGCATAATTATGCTGCAGTTCTGATCCTTAAAGCTGATGATTCTTAGAGGAGTTATGCTTTTTCCAGTTACAGCCACCAGTTGTTAGCCACCAGTGGAGTTTATCTCTTGATCCCAGTGTAAAAAACAATTCTGGCTCCACCTTTGCTGCTTTCTTGGTGTGTGTCAGCTGATTGCTGCAACTGGAACAACTCATTATATTCCAAATTTCTTTCTTTTTCATTATTAATTTTAAGTTCTAAATTTTCTCTCCTTCCAGTAAGGGAGTCGTAGGTAGAACCCAGAGAAGATGGGTGAAGCTGATTGATTTGGTGTTGTTTCTTTGTCCATATCTGTCCTGCTTCTTCCAGACTGTTATGGTTTTTGGCTTACACCCTTACTTTCTCTCCATTCTTTGCTGCTGTGCTCTCCCAGAAAAAGGTGGCCTTTACATTTTGTGGAGCGCCTTTCTGTTAGGGCTCTTGCCAACCTAAATGCCAGATGAAGTTGGCTAATCCTATGGAAACGGTCTTGTGTTTGTGACCAGTAGGAGTCAGATTTGACACGTGTGACTATTGCTGTTCTCTGGTGTATAGAGGTCAGTCTAAAAATGCTTTTTTTTAATTATTATTATTATTGTTTTTATTTAATATTTTTCAGGCAGGATTCTCATTTGGCTCATGAAATATGTTCAGGCTGTCAATTCCTGATTTACAAGCATACAACCTTTAAAGCTAAAATCTAGGATGCATTTAGCTGTCTTCCTCTTTGTTTTATTTTTTATCATGCAGTAGACAGTATGCACTGCATCCACTATACTCATAGTCAGGGCTGATGCTTAGACATCTCTTTGGAGTCTTCTAGTGCAGCTTTATTGACAGTCCAGCGCATTGTGGTTGAATTAAAAAGCACTGTTATCCCACCTTCAAAACTAAGCACATTTCTGTGGGAACTCCCATATTACTACTTACTGACCTGCAGGAGGAAAGACTAAGACTGTAAATCTCCAGTGTGGCAGCTCAGAAGTACTGCAACTGAATCAACAAAGTGGCCCTTGAGCCTTTTTCCTATCCTTTTCCTCAAGACAGAAATGTAGCCGTCTTACTTGTTTGACTGTATCTTCAGGAGTTTTTGTTTACTACCAAAAGAAAGAAAAGGACATGGTTGCTTTATTTCAGAGGATCAGGATTTTTGCCAGGCTTCTAAAGATATAATTCTCTTTCTTGTCCTTGTCAGTAATACGTTTGTGTTTATCAGAAGCCCTCTACTGGATCTCAGGGGAAACTTAGCTTTTCCTTGAAAGTTTATATTCCCTAGGATCTTTTGGTCTGGTCTGCATGCTGTCTGGTCTGCAGGCATCTCTAGGTCATTGTTACAAACCATAAGCATTAATATGACAGATGAATAAAAGGATGAAATCCTCACTAATATAGGTGAAATCCATGTGTCTTTGCACAAACATGGGGTAACATAACAACAACAAAAGGCAATGTAATAATGAAGTTCACATTCTTGTGGAAGGAATATAAAATTTTGGTTAATAGTCTTTTTTTTTTTTTTTTTTTTTTTTTTTTCCAACTACATCAATGGTACAGGGCTTTGCAGGGACCAAGAAATAGTTTACGTAGTACAAGTACTGACAACTGTAGAACTTTGCACAGAAGTTGTTGTTACAGTTTCTACATTTTTGAAGTTTCTTTTAAGGGGAGCAGTTTTGTAGGAGATATGCAATTATCTTCATGATACAAGTTACTTATAAGGTAGACTTTCTAAAACAGTAATCTGAAATAGATTAATTTTCTGAGGTCATTAGCCTTTCATTAACAAGCAACCCTTAAATGAATGTGATCTACCTATTACTTATTATGCTGTGTTTTTAGTATGAAAGCTGATTAAAAACAAATGCTCCAAAAAGATCATTCTTATATTATTTTTGCATTCACTTTACTGTTATACTAGGTCGCAGTGTGCTTTTTACTCAGAAAGTAAGATATACTTCTATGTGTTAAATGGCTTAGAAAAGTATTACTCTTCTGTTAAAGGAGGAGAAGGAAGTCTGCTATGTCACATGAAATGGCCATGTCACATCCACCCTGATTTTCTTTGAAGGTTTTATAGACTCATAGACCCAGATGGATTACTAGATCAGCTGTCTCTCTCAGATGACTGACTTGCACATAAAGGTGAAAGTAACAAAATCACTGACTTGTTTTGAATTGAAATATCATTTGTTTGAGGTTAAAATGTAGCTTCCAAAATGATAATGTTCTTGATTTGAAGACAGCAGGTAGCAGAGAATCTATGACTTCACTGCTGTTGTGCTCTAATTTACTAATTCTCATTACTAATATATTTGTCTTGTAAGCATTTTGAATTGGTTTCAATTCATCTGCTGTCTATTGGTTCTTGTTGATTCCTCAGTGCTAGTTAACTGGCACCCTGTATTTTCTTCCTTGTGCCTCTACACAGTAACTGCTGTGGGTTTTTTTTTTGCTTGTTCTTGGTGGTTTTGTTGTTGTTGTTTTTTTGTTTGTTTTAATGTTAAACAGACTGTTTTTCTTTTACTACAGAACACTTATTATTCAAGGGATAGAAAAATTTTAACTCTTCTCCTACTCACTGTACCTGTAAGCCTTTAGAAAAACAGAGATGCCAGAGCTGCGTGTCCTTCTCTATCACTGGGGCTGCCAGAGTGGTGTGTTAGGAGTGCCTCTCTACTTTTATTTATTACTATAGAAGATACAGATGTGGAGTGTGGGGAAGGCCACTGTAGCACTATGAGATGTCCTGTTATGTTTCCTTTCTCCAGTGATTATATGAGCTCTTCAGAGTTGCTGCTTTCTTCAATGAAGTCCAGCATTTTGTACTCAAGGAGCTGTGTTCCTAGCTGTTGTGGGTATATTTGCAGTTAAACCGTGAATTCTAGTTTACATGAACCGTGTCAACATATTGAATAATAGTTATTTTTGTGACCTCCATATCCATAATTTATTATTATTTCCAATTTTTGTTAACTGGAAGTCTTCAAAGTGTGGAAGTTCTCATAGCAATGATTTAATTCTAGATCATGAATGAAAAATGGCTGTAGCATATGAACTGTAGCATAGGTCTTGCATAGGTCTAGTAACATAGGTGTTGCAGAAATTTATTTAAAACTGCCCTATTACATGAGGACATCATGTAATCACCATCAACATGTTGATGATTCTAAGAAATCCATCAACAGTAAGTTCCTAAGCAATTTAATATGTCCTTTCTTGACATTCGAATTGCTATTGCAGAATATTGTATGGTACTAAATCAAATGCCATACAACAATTCAAGAATATTACGTGTTCAAAGGCTTAAAACCATATTGACTGGCATTCATTGTTTTCCTTTTTCATAGTTCTTTATAAAGCAAATGCCTAAATGTGTGCATTTCAGCTTTTCCTTTGTTTTATCCTGGACTTACATTTCATGAATTGGCCTGAAGTTACCCAGCCATCCTGCTTAAAAATTTTAATTGGCACAAAATTAACATTTCTGCAGTCTTTCATAATTTCCTAAAGCTGAACATCCCAGCTCCTGGGATCTCTGCCACCTCTTTTATGACTTTTGTGGAGAAAGTTATCAAGGCTTGTTGATTAAATAATAGCTAACATTTCCTGTGGGCATTAAAGGATTTGATCATATTTCTGCCTACCAAGGTCATTGTCCCAATTCTTTCTAAATATACAACAGTACTCATTAAAATCCTCTTTGTTTTCTGAATTATTACTCAGTTACTTTCTTTCCAAGTTACACTTTTATCATTTCCATATTCTTTGCTTGATTAGATCCACTGTAGAAAACTGTTATTATTGCCTCCTTTCACCATGTTTTGTCTTCATGGATGTATGTGTTTATGAAAACAAGAATATCCCATTCATGTTGCTGGATTTCCACGTATTTCTCATTTCTTTTTATTTGTGTTGAATTTCACTCATTATTTAGTTGTGTGTGGCAACTATTTACTGTACACTCATCTGCCCAACATAACTTCCTTTAAAATTCATTATTCAATCATTCCAACATGGGAATCAAGGGTGAAAATCAGCCAAAACATGTGCTGATTACTGCAAATCAGCACAGGTGTGAATTTCCCATCTGTAAATTTCTAAGGTAGTCAATCATACTCTACATGTAGCTAAAATCAGAGGGTGGTCTTACTGAGTCAGTAAAGTCATACCACTAAATTATATTGTAGCTATCGGTACTTGGAGATGATTGAGGCTGTGGGTCTCAGAAGAATCACACAAACGTGTAACAAACTGTTAATCCCAGTCATCATTTCCTACTAAAAGTGTAGCTGTCAAGCAGCTAAAATGAATAGTTGTAGCATACAGGCATGTTGTAAGAATCATGAAAAATTGTTTTTCTCCATGCCAAGAATTTTGCAGATTCAATGGAGTATACAAACAGTCTTTCTACAGACTTGTAAACATCTTCAGAAAAGACAGAAATAACAGAGAAGTCTCACAAACTACCTAATGTTAGTAAAAGACATCAAAATTATCTAGATAATAGCTCTATAACATCTTTCATTGATAAATTTAATAATCTACATGTATAATTCACTAAGGATGGGTCTTTGTCTAGTATCTTGGTGGGAAGTAAAATAATCAAGGAAGATTTTTTTGCACATACTAAACAAGTAGTGCTATTTACACAGCAGATGTTTTAAATAGTTCTGTGCTTTTGAGGACAGTAGTTAATAAAATTTAACTAGGAACCAACCTTTAATGTGACAAAGTAAGAGAAATGACTTTAAACCTTGTTTTTCCAACATCCATTTTTACTACCAATTGCAACCAAACTTTCACACCTACACACTTCACTTCTTCAGTAGTCAGAAGTACAACTGTTATTTTACCCTCTTCTAAGTCTTCTAATTTAAATTGCCTCTTGAAGGGAGGCAGCATGGCATAAGGATCAAGGATTGTCCCAGGAGTGGCCTGGCAGAGTTGTCACATCCTTATCTCCCTCTCTCTCCATTTACCTTCTTGTACAGGTTCATGTCAGCACTGGGCATCCTCTTGCAGGTTTTCCTCAAAGATATAAATAAAATCCCCATCTATAAGAAGGGTTGTAAGGAGGACCTGGGGAATTACAGACCTGTCAGCGTGACCTCAGTGTCAGGAAAGGTGGTGGAACATTCATCTTGAATGCTATCACACAGAACGTGTGGGACAACTGGGGGTTCAGGCCCAGTCAGCATGGATCCATGAAAGGCAAGTCCTGCCTGACCACCTTCATCTCCTTCTATGAACACGTGACCCACCTGGTAGATTAGGGAAAGGCTGTTGATGTAGTCTACCTAGACTTCAGCAAGGCCTTTGACACAGTCTCCCACAGTATTCTCCTGGAGAAGCTGGCAGCCCGTGGCTTGGACAAGTACACTCTACGCTGCATCAAAAACTGGCTGGATGGCTGGGCTCAGGGAGTGGTGATGAATGGAGTGAAATCAGCTGGTGACTGGTCATGAGTAGTCGTCCCCAGGGATTGGTGCTGGGGCCCATCCTCTTTAATATCTTCATTGATGATTTGGATGAGGGAATTGAGTGCACCCTCAGTACATTTGCAGATGACATCAAGTTGGGGGGAAGTGTTGATCTGCCAGAGGGTAGGAAGGCCATGCAGAGGGACCAGGACAGGATGGGTTGATGGGCAGAGGCCAATGGGATGAGGTTCAACATGGCTAAGTGCCAGGTCCTGCACTTTGGCCACAATAACCACATGTAGTGCTACAGGCTTGGGGCAGAGTGTCTGGAAAGCTGTGCACGGGAAAAGGATCTGGGGGTGCTCATTGATGCCTGAAGATGAGCTGGCAGTGTGCCCAGGTGGCCAAGAAGGCCAGCGGCATCCTGGCCTGTTTCAGTAATAGTGCAGCCAGCAGTACCAGGGAGGTGATCGTCCCCCTGTACTCAGCTCTGGTGAAGCCGCACCTCAAGTACTGTGTTCAGTTTTGGGCCCCTCACTTCAATAAAGGCCTCTCACTTCAAGAAAGACTCTCGAAAGATTGAGGCCTTGAAGTGTGTCCAGAGAAAGGCTACGAAGCTGGTAAGGGCCTGGAACACAAGTCCTATGGGGAGCAGCTGAGGGAACTGGGGAACATTGGACATTGGAAAAACTGGGTTTATTCTGGAGAAGAGGAGGCTCGGGGAAGACCGTATTGCTCTCTACAACTACCTGAAAGGAAGGTGTGGGTAGCTGGGGGTTTTGCCTGTTCTTACAGATAACTAGCAACAGGACTTGAAGGAATGGCCTCAAGTTGTGTATGGGAGGTTTAGGTTGGAAGTTAGGAGACATTTCTTCTCAGAGAGAGTAGTCAGGCATTGGAATGGGTGGCCCAGGGAGTTGGTGGAATCACTGTCCCTGGTGGTGTTTAAGGAACAGTTGGACATGATGGTTAGTGATGTAGTTTAGTGGGCCATACTGGTGTTATGGTATGGTTGGACCAGATGATCTTGGAGGTCTTTCCCAACCTTGCTGATTCTATGAAAAGGAGTCAGAAAAAGAGTAGTTAATGGAGCCTCTAAATCTTTGTATTTTAGGAGGTAAAACTTAATTCCCTTTGTGCAATCTCCGTGCTTGCCTGGTTGAAGCTCTTCTAACTCCAGAGCATACAAAGGATCCTCCTCCAAGGCTGGGAGGAGAGGGAAGATGAGAAGGAGGAGGAGGAGGAAGAGGGGGAGGGTAAGAGCTTGACAGGGACCCTGCTGTACCCATGAGGACGACAACCTTCCTGCCATAGTCCCTGCTCGCTTACAAATTTTGGAGGATCTCTGGGCCTTTTTAGCTGGTTGTGCAGAGGAGTCTTTTGCAGTCCTCAGTGTTGTGAATTTTGAGATAAGGTGGAAAGCAATGTTGCAGTATATTTTGCTAGAGAAATCAACAAAAGTGTTTCTAATCCTCAGTGTTAGTATTGGGTAGGTAGCAGCAGTGTTCTCTCATGGATGACCAGAAAACAATGTAAAGCAGATGTTTTTTATTTTAATAATTTTAATTTAAAATTTTTTAATTTAATAAATTTTGTTTTAATTTTTATCTATTTTGATGTCTTGCCAATCTCTAATAATCCAGGTCTGTTTTCAAAACTTAATTTGTATTCAGCTTCCTGTATAGTCCTTGGACAGGTATAACTTCTTTTTACTGAAAATGTATCAGTAATGTGTTTATTCACATATATATATATTTATATATATATGTGTGTGTGTGTATATATATTACCTATTTTAATGAAAACAGTGTGGTTTCCATAGGAAAACATGTAAGTGCTGGATGGTCTATTGACTGTAGCCAGTTGTCACATTGAGATATACTTCTCTGCTGCTAGGAAGAAATCTCTCAATCTCATATTTTGCCCTATTGATTTTTGCAGGCTCGATTCCTTCTCAAGCACTTAGTGTTTTTGACATTGCTATATAGCGTCACCCAGAGAGCTAGAAACCACTTCAATCAGAAGGTTTCTTATGACTTGGTCGGCAGCTCCCAGTGAATCAGCAATATGGGCTTAGGCTGGATGCTACACCAACTTGTCCTTAGACATTTCCTCATTGTCATGTTGGGAAACTCCCTTCTTTTGATACAGCAAAGACTCAGAAATTTGCCGCAGTAATGCATGTGTCTTGCACAATGTGATGTAAGATAATGCATTCTTCCATTGAAATTTTGTTTTCTGAATGGCAGATGGCAGGATATTTTATTTAATGTTCTGAGTCAGTTCACTGACATGCTCCACTTTCAATTAATCCCCTCCCCCCACTTTTTTGTGATGTATAGTTGTAATTGATTATACATGTATTAACCTGCTAAAGCAGAAAGAGTAAAAGTTAAATAAATACAGTGAAAATTTGGTTTTAGGATGCTAATATTCTGATTTCTGCATGGAAACTTCGTATTTCTGGGGTATTGTAAGACACGTGAACTGTTTCCTCTTAATAACTGCTTTTTTCCTATTAAAATTGGGAAAAAATACAAACAAACAAACAAACAAAAAAGTAGAAAATGGCAGCTTATTGGCAAGCAGATCATTTTTTAATCTAGATTGCATAAAAGCCCAAACCATTTTCAATATTACAGTATACCAAAGATTGCTCAAGAGTACTGGTAGCTTTATTTGTTGCTTTTAATTCATTTAAAAAACTCATATATTTCCCTTCCATATGAAAAATTAAACAGAGTAGGAAAGCCAAATGAGTATACAAAATACTAATTTTAACCGCTTGGATGGCATGTCCATTGAAGAGAGCTGGCAAATGCTGCTGAAGCAACAAGAACTCAGACTAATTATTTTTGAATGGAGTGTGAATGCTGCAGGCGGGGATGCCATTATTAAATGACATGGTTGTTAAAGAAAAAAAAAAAAAAAAAAAAAAAAAAAAAAAGATATACCCCATGCCCAGGAGAGCCCCCAGTGACGCCCAATCAGAAATTTTCCTATCTCATGTCACCAGCCCCTTGCATTTATATCTTTTAGGGTGACATACTATTGGCTGCTAGCTAGGCTCTATGGGAGGGATTAGTGGCACTCTTTGTGGCTTCCCCTTCAGATCCTTATTTGGTAGCTGTTGATAGAACAAGTCTTTCCAGCAGCTGAGCATCTTGACATACATTATTCATTAAGTCCTGGTGTTCAGGAAATATGCATATCCCTAGCTCTTCAGATATTTCTTCAACTCATACAATATGTCTCTTCAGTGCTGCCTCTGAGTGCTCGGAGTTTTATAAATGGCATTTATACAATCGGAAGAACACACGGTTGGATTTCATTTCGGAGTGCCTCCTGTGCACACAGTTGCTGAGAACCTGAAGATCAGCAAAAAGAATTAAGAGAGAAGAGAAGGCTTCTTTCTTGTTGAAAGTCTTTTGCTGTAACAGATAGCAAAGAACTGAATATCTTAGATTTGGTAGTATAGAAAAAAAAATAAATCAAAAATGCCTGAGGCAAACTATTTACTCTCAGTTTCTTGGGGCTACATAAAGGTAGGATTTTGTTTTACCTTTTGAGAACCTTGATTTGCGGTGCATGATTGCATGATTACTGGATAGCACGAGTATTTGTGGGTAAAAGGACTATGAGTAACATGCATATAAAGTCAAAAATCTGAAAAGCAAGGCTTTACTCAGCAGGGAGAATGAACTGCACAGTATATAGTCTTTCTTATAAATTGTGATGGGACTTTTAAAATAATTGCTATAATGGATAATTATACCAAGTGTAGAACCATATAAATTCAGAAGAGTTTTGTGTTCCTTTATGAAAGATTGCTACAGAACTGTATTTCTAGATGTTAAAACATTTCACACACAAAAAAAAAATCAAAACTGAGATAACATACAATAGGAGACAGCATGATTAAAGAGGCTGAGGATAATGGATGAATGCATGACTCATCCTGGCTTTAACAGCTGAAGAAATGTGAAATTATCAACAGTATGTTCCAGCAACATTTTCTGGTAGCCTGAGTGTATTTGACAGCTTATTGATTAAAACACTGGGACACTGAAAATTATGTTCTTCTAAGATTGATCTATATTATTATGTAGAGAAGCTTTGAACTAGCTTGAAACTGCAGTAATGCTCGAAAATAGAATTAAATAAGCTTTATCTCTTTTATGGGAAAGTTTCCCACCAATTAATTAAATCAATATGCCATTCAACAAAATTCACTTAATACAGAACCGTATGTGAGCTTTGTTTTACCTCTACTTTTGTGCTTGTGCTTAAAAATAATAATGTTTTCTTATGATTTTATTTATGAAGTATGTTAAAAGGAAGAAAAATGAAACAATCTTATTCTTGACAAGCAGTAACTGTTCCACATCATAGCATTAAAAAAAATAAATCTCATTTCTACTGACCTAAGTAATGCAAGTATTTAATTAAATCACTAAATATAATATAAGCATTATATTCACACATGACTGAATCTGTTATGCTCACTTGTATTTATATCCACTTTTATCACATATTTGTTTTAAAAGTAGAAATTCAAAATCCTCATTAGGTCATTGTGTCTGATCAGGTCGTTGTGACCATTTTCTGCTATTGGAGAATTATTACAATATATTTTCTGGGATTTTGTTCAGTCATCTGTGAAGAGACTGAAGTCCATTATGCTATCTAGGTGGATTGTTTTCTTGTTTACTAAAAATATAAGATTAAATTATTTTCCATGTAGCTGAAAAAGAGGTATTTATTGTACATTGCTTGGAAATATAATCTGGATTTCCAGGCAGCTGCTGTAATTTTTTTACTTGCTCAATCACAAAAATCCAATCACTGATCTTTAAAAAACATTTCACTGTTGCTACATAGCCTTTAAAATGGATACAGATTTTTGCTATTTGAAGTTCAGCAAAGAACATGATAGCTGTAGTTGATTACACATGGTAAAATATATCCTCTGTATAGACAGTGTCCTATACTATGTATATTGTATAGGCAATAATTTTAGTTAAGAAGCTAAATAGTACTTGAATGTGATTTTAGCATAATGCTCTCTAAGTTCACAGAATACATGTTTTAGGAAAAATATGAAGATCTATTTGCTCTTTCTGACAGTCAAAATTGAATAAAAGGAAAATTGTCTTAGTCTCAAAGATTATGACATGTATTTACATTTCTCATTACACATATATTCATAATTTCTGTATGCTTCAGGCTGTGCTATATTATCTTCTGTTAGATTATATTGGAGAGAATGATGGTCAGATGGATGTCAGAGATCGTCTCTGGCTATCTTTGAGAATGTTTCCTTCAAATAATGAATACTACTGTTGCAACGCCAGGCTTGGAGACAGGAGCCTGACTATAGTTTATGAATTAAAAACCGGTTTGTGATCTTGATATAAATTAAATGCATGGTCTTCCAAGCAACACTCTTATTTTTTGAGAATGTTTTTACTTATTAAGAGTCCTGTTAAAGAGAGTTTTCCACTGATAAACATTAAAAACAGAAGCCTTATGTTAACCTCTAAGACTGGCCTATTTTCAGTTCCTTATCTTGTTTTTTGTAGAATACACCACTTTTCAAACCCTATAAAATAATATAGTTTATTCTATTTTAAGTTATGAAAGTATTTTAAAAATAGCAATTATACATACTACAGAAACAAGATACACTGCAATGTGTGATATTCCAAATATTGAATGCATGTTTTCTGTATGTATTGTATCCATGTAAGCATTCAGAAGTGTTATCTAGAAAAGAAGCAGCCAAAAAATTTGAATCTGAGATCTGTTGCCATGTTGATTTGGGAACCAGTGCAAAGAAAGACTCCAGTGCTTTTAAGCATTCTACTTCAAGCCTCTGCAGGGTTTGGAGCTCAATTAACACTCACATTGAAGGATTGCCAGGTAGGGGCCTTTTGGTCCATGGACTGCCTTCTTGCCTTAGCTTTACTTTCTGTGCTGTTGCTAAAGTTACCTCTTTACAGTCCTTGGGATGCAGCAGATTGCCTGTTCATGAGAAGAAAGCCTGGGTGGAAGAAGTCCTCCTGGGGCATCTATGCTGAGGGTGGTTCTGCATCCTTCTGCAGACTGCACATTTATGTCAGCTTGGAGTTATTGATTCATGGACTTTAAGCAATAATGGAATCAGTAGACCCCATATATATTGAGTGCAGTCCAAACTTTTCATAGCCATGAACTGACTCTGTAGTTAGATCGTCTCCTTATTTTGGGAATTGACCATGAGTCTTCTTCTTGCTATAGACACCAAGTCTCCCCAGAATTACGTTAGTGCTCTGGTCACAGTTTGGGAATATAGTTACTGCAAAAGGCTGTCCAAATTTTTTTTACATACCTTTGTTGACATCTGAAAAAAAAAAATATTTTTTTTTTCTTCCACTAAAAACTATTTAAATATGCCCTAGGTTGATTGCGGTGTTATACAGAGACACAGACACATTGCTATGAGCCCACTATAGCAATAGTTCAATCCCCACTGTGTAATTTGTTCTTTGGAGATGAACAATATTTAGGAAACTGTTCTTGTCTCAGCACTTTTATTCTCACTCTATCAGACTTTTCAGACTTTTTTTGTTGAACTCTGCTGCTGTGACATCAGTATTCTGTAGTGAAGAACTGTGTAATTGACTTAATGGATGTTTTATAGCCTGTCCATTTCCACAGGGAATTTCCTATACTATAGTTGAGGGCAGTGATAATCCAAATGTGTCATTTTTTCAATCTAACAGTGCCTGGCCTGCAAAATGAGAAAACCCTTATGTAGAAGAATACAATATATGCATAGCTCATCCAAAAACCTGTGATTCCTGCCTGTGCAAAGCTGACAATATTATAATTAAAGTGTATGTAACAACATACTCGATTCATTGTGATTGATTTTGTTCAACTACAAAACTATGTGACATTCAGATTTTTTAAATTCCTACTCAAAATAATATCTTTAACATTTACTATTTCAAGAATTTTTCATGTTTTGCCTTGTTTTGAATAAAGTGCTAAACATTATTTCCAAGATGAGAAATGAAGAGGGAATATGAGCAGTCTAACCAAGTTTCAGGCACTTAAAAGAGATGTTTTCTGGTTGTTCTTGATTCAGATCAAGAACAACCCTGATTTGCAATAAGAGCTTGTGGGAGCAACATGAGAGTTAGGCAGAATTTCATTCTCAAATAATAATGCAATAATGCATAAATATGTGGAAAATTGTGCTCTATGAAGCAGCAAGTTTTTGAGAAATTTGTAAATTCTGAAAAAAGTAGAGGCTTTGGGATTATTTTTTTTTGATATTTTAGGAAAAAAAAAAGTTTTTTGTTTTTTTTTCCCCAAAGGACAAGATATTAAACATCAAAAGATTAAGTAATGTACAGATATACTGCAAAAGGACATAATCAAGAAAACTATTTCAACAGCTTAATTGCTGTTCAGTTAATGCTCCTTTATTTTTCTCATGCATTGTCATTTTCATCAGAAACAGCTGTCTGTATATGGTCTACAACTTCATATGTTCCAGTGCAGATGACGGTCATAAGGCTTTGTCATGTGTAATTAGGAAATCAAAGCCATTTTCTAAACTCCACAGTCCAGATGTTCTCAAAATAGATGTCAATTAAAGCTGTGTTGGTGTTGCGTCAGCAACATGTGAAAGAACGTGAGGAAATCACACTTCTACAATGCTTTAAATCCCAAAGGCTTCTCTCATTGAATTCACTGTTAGCAGGAGGGCTTTCAGAAGTGTGGGGACTTGTTTTACTGTATGCTCATATTCAGCTGCAATGTAGTCTTCACCAGGTTTTATGCTGATGGCCTAGCTTATGTGCTCTGTTGTCTTTCGGGGTGATGTGAGGTAGGCAAGACTTTGCATTAGACCAGTCAGGAGCATATGATTGGAAGAGACTGCTGTGTCTCTTCCAATCCAGTCCTCTGTCATTGCGGGCAGCCAAAAAAAAATAAAAATAAAATAAAAAATAAAAGAAAGGTTAAAAGCCAAAATTGTATCAGGTAGCATCAGGTAGTTGGAAAAAAAAAAAAAAAAAAAAAAAAAAAGCATAGTCTAAACACTAAGTTGTTCTCCTTTCAAACATGGAAAATTTTTAAATAGATGGAGAGCTCCTGAGCTGTACTTACTTTGGCTGAATGGTCTGTTGTTTTTTTTTTTTTAAGTGTGGCAAGTGGGCAAGTGATCCAATTGTGTTGCTCTACAGCTGCTAAAACAGCATGGCAGCATTGGGCATTACCTGAGGGTTTATCAGGAAGCAGGCAGACAGATGAGGACTATTGAGGGGGATCCAGGGGCATTAGCTTTATGAAACCGAGAAGGAACGTATATTGGAGTGGTAATGGATTTACTGATGACATACCCGTAAATTAATGCCATTTTGTCAAATTCTTGCATTTTTGTTAAGATTCATATGTGTGATATTTAATTTAAAGCTTCAGTTTCTGGGGATAGTCAGGAGACAAATAATCTACAACTTTTTGCAGTTTTTGCTCTAAATAATTCAGTTTTTCACCTTGGGTGAAGAACAAACAAATAACAACAAAAAACACACCTATGTAAGTGTGTCTTAAATGCATGTTAAAAGTTTCAAGGTCTTTTAAAAATACTTTCAGAATTTTTGCCCAGTCATGTTATTTCTTGGCAGGCTTGACTCTTTTTTTTTTTTTTTTTTTAACATTTGTAACATTGGTGACGAACATCTGACTTCACTATGGAGACTAGCACTGGTCTCATGCAGAATGTATAGCTGTATAGTTCATAGCCTACGTAACTGTATTTGCGTTATGGTTCAGATTTTCAGAAATCTATTGAGTGCTTGCTAGCACACGTCTGTATCTGAGATCAAAGTTGTTCCTTTGGCTTGTGACAGAAGTGTAATTTGTAGTAGGAGTCTTTGTAGAGAGAAATTCCTGGGCTGATGGTATGTCAAGATGGCAGGAAAATGTGGTGGCTAATGGTTAGAATGTTATATTAAAGGTAATTTTTATATTGTGCACTGTGAGCAATACAGTAATTGGTGACTTCCAAAGACATTGAGAAGAAAATAACACCTTTCACCGTGCAAAACCTCTTTGAAGTAAGGGCTTTGATGATTCCAGTGTGGTGGAAAGGAGGTGGTCAATGTTTAGTCTACTGCTTTATCTAGTATATAGAAGAATAATTTTATAGTTTTCCTCATAAAAGGAATGTTTACAGGGTTATATAATAAGGATAACTATTGCTTAATATAGTAAATGATCATGTCTAGCTGCAAAAAAAGCACAAAATGAGTTTGAAAATGGCTGAAAATTATTTGGCCTTGTTAAGACAAAAGGAGAAGGGAAAGTAACAACAAAATGAAAAAATGGCACAATGGTAGACAATATTCAGTAGTGACAGATATTAATTTGCACTGGAAAGATCTGGTTGAATTGATAATAAATATTGCTGAGTTGTATTTATTGGTAATATCAAGGCAGAGCTATATTACTATATGTGAAATGCCATGTAACGTAGAGCTGCACAATTAGTATATGGAACACAATGCTGCAGGTTCTCTCTGTGGAAGGAAGCACTTCTTCCCAAACTTGTGTGAGTGATGGAGCCCTGGCTCAGAGAGGTTGTTCAGTCTCTTCCTTGGAGACCTTCAAAAGACATTGTCCTGCTCTGGATGTCCCTACTTGAGCAGGGGTTGGGCCAGATGGACCCAGAGGTCCTTGCCAACCTCAGCCATTCCAGGATTCTTTGAAGGTATCCTGGGCTCTTGAAGGAGTAAAGAAAGACTCAATTATAATGATGCAATCAATTAATGCTTTGTGGAATGCTAATATGCACTCACATCAAATGGCTGCCCATGTGAATCAAAGATAAACCTACATATTGGCGTGTAGGAAATCAGTAAGATATTTTGATATTTTTAAGGAATGCCATCAAATTCTGTACGTTAATGACAAAGGAAGAAACTTGAAAGGTTTTGAAAGGTATTTCAAATATATATAAATAGATTAATTTAAAAATATGATAAGAAACTCCTAGAAGATAAGGGATCTTGTGTAAATATGTTTGCATTTTCTCTTCAAATTAAAATAAAAAACATGACAAAAAAAGGAACATTAATTATTTCTGAGTTTATGCTTATGCCTTACAGCTTTAAGTTACAAGTAGGACCCTGTGCCTCAGCAATCGAATCGCGATTCAGTGTTTTAGGTGGTTAAGAGTTATGTTTTTCAACAGATAAGGAAGTTAGTAGGGAAGAACAATATTATATGTCATTTTTGCTTTCACTGTTATCTTAGTTGGTATGTTCTTACTCTTGTGTCCTTCCCCCTGTTATAAATTGACTGCATTTTCTAATCCTAACCGAAGTATGTCTTGATCACTAACTTATGCTTTTTTGCTTTTGGTTTTCCTTTCCAGTTTAAAAGAATGCTCAACCGGGAGCTAACCCACCTTTCTGAAATGAGCAGATCAGGCAATCAGGTCTCTGAATATATATCAAACACATTCTTAGGTAAGACCATGATGGGAGCTAACTTTTTTGCTGTTGTTCTTTTTAATCTCTTTCTGTGTTGTGATAGAGCTTAAAAGCAGCTTCCGTATAATTTTCTGTTTACAGAAGCTGTACGTTCAGTACAGAGGTTATGGTAAATCCATTCCTTTACAGCTTGTGTAGTTTGTGTGTGTGGTTTCCCTGTGTACTTGCAGATAAATACTCATCTACATATTCTCATTATTATATTGCTACCATACTAAGATATGAATATATAATAAATCAAGTATTTCATAGATTTGAAATAGTTCTTCCATTCTGTTTGCCTTCTGGCCAGAAGGAAAGTTAGAACAAAGAGGTTTCAGTGTGCTGAAGGCACATGAACACATGAAACCTCATTAAATCTCACAGTGCATGTTTCTGATGGTTTGGTATTCCCTGCCTGCACATGAGAAAGCTGATGAATATGACTAAGTCAACATCTGAACAGACTGCTGCCGGAGAATTTGTGCAGCAAAAGAGCTTGCACTGTGGGATGTCAGCACTGAAAACCCTGACATGATATTATGAAGACTGTATTTCTTTCTCTATAGCTTTGCAGAAGGCAATGTTTTGTTCAGTTTTTCATATATATATAAAACTGGTGAAAATTAATAAAACTTGGTTCCATGTGGTTGATTGTGAGCAAGAAAATAAAGTTAATGTATAAATTTTAAGGAAGTTTTGAGCAAAACACAACTGGTTCATGACTGTGCACATAAGGGGAAGCACAGCTGGATATATCTAAATTAGGATAGCGAATATATTAAAAAGTGCCAAGGCTAGGAGAAATTTTGTTTTATTTGTGTGAGATAGCTGGGGCTTTTTGTGCTTTTTGGAAAGAAGTGGGGTTTTTAAAAGTCCCATTTTATCCCGCTTGTCACTGTAACCTAATTGGATCTCTTCACGTGCCCATTCAGTTTATCCATGATTGCAGTAGCTGTCTGAGAAGTGCAGCACAGCAGAGTTTCATAAAAGAAGAAAGAGATACACCTGTGTTGCGGAGAAGCAGTATTGCAGAGCTTCAGGAGCCACTTAGGCTAACTGAAAAGACTTAGATACCAGTCTCTGTATGGCTTTACTTGAAAACGTAAGGCTGATTTTGACAGGGTAAGGAAATGCATGTCTACCTTTCAGAGGAGACCTGAGTGTGGAGCAGAAAGAGCACTGGAAAGGCAATCACTTACAAATTACTGAGCTATGGGTTTTCTTCAGTGGCTGGATATAAATGAAAACCCAATCTGCTAAAAAAAAATGTATACAAGAAGAATACAGTGGAGAAAATACCTGAGCTACAGAATTATTGCTTAAATCTACTATTTCCAGAATGTGCTGTCTAAATATATAGATTCTGAGATACAATGAAAAGAGGGAAAATATTATTTCCATAGAAAATTCAAATGAATCTAGTAAATTGTTTTCTTAATAGATAACTAATCTCCTGAACATTTACAGACTTTCACATTTGAGATTTAGGAAGATGTAATGAGAAAACACTTTTTAATGTTTTTCTTCTTCAAAATAGATAGATTGTTTTCCTAGGTAGGACTGTATGAGATGTATGAAGTTATTCTTTATGACAACTAATATGTTATTGTGTAAGAATCAAGGTTCCTATCCTGAGTCTGATAATATGTAAGCCTTTTATTTTTCAGTGTAATTAATCTGTTTTCCTATGAAGTGAAAGTGTAAGAGAACCTGTCAACAAGTATAACATAACCAGGGTCAAAATGGCAAGTTATCTTTTCTAGATGTTCAGATAGGTCTGGAGTACTTTGCCTCATTACTACAAAAGCATAGGCAATCCCGTGGAATTCCTTAGGAGATTTAAAGTTGTTCAGACAAGACCCTTCCTTTCACTTGAGTTGCTCTGACAGCTGAGCTTATGAACCTCCCGTTGATGGCTCTAAACTTTGTGCATATGACCAAAATCATAAACATCAAAACATGAACACGGGTCCCTGCTCCTCATCTGTTGTCGGTTTGCACCAGTCAAAAGCTCTAGTGCTTATCCTCCCTCTTTTTTTCCTGATTGTCTGCAAGCAGAGAGCAAAGTAGGGGGGAGTGAAGGGGGGACTGGAGAACTTAGTGCTGCAGGCTAAAGCTTGGTGACATTTCTGCAGTCGCTTCTTCACTCTGATTTGTTTGGAATTTGAAGTGTCCAGTAAAGGCAGACTGCTAAAGGGTAATTAAAAAAAAAAAGAAAAAAAAAAAAGGAAAAATAATTTAAAGAAAAGGAATAAAGTGAGGAAGCAAACACAATAACAATCTAGAAATTAGGAACAGACTTGCTACCCTTGCCTGGTTTCAGTGTCTTTCTTGAAGATGACCATTGCAGGAAGGATAAAGTAAACATCTATTTTTAAGAGTCCCAGTTTTCTTTTCTGATGTTGTTCTTTTTGTTTCTTTTAAGTTGTTTTTAAATCATAGTTTTCACTCAGCTCCTGTGTTAGAAACATATGTCCTTGATATTACTTGTTCTGCTAGAATATTTCTTAAGGAAGAGAAAAGATGCAGGCAGATCTTGTCAGAAAAGAGATGAGTTAAAGGAAGTTATTAAAACACTACATTTAAAAAATGGCATGAATAAAATGAACAAAAACTAATGCAAATTCCTAGCAGTTTTTTGGCAGGAAAATCCTCTGTTGCACCGATTTCAGTTGCACTGGGGACCATGGGTGTCTGCAGTGCGCCATACCCCCATACTGTTTCTGCAGTGATCAGATGACAATAGCCTAAATACACTTTATTATCCCTTTGATCTTTGCCAATAGTGGTAGTAAGATTTGCTGGCACAGACACTGAGGTATATGAAATAATACCACTGATACTGCTGTAGAAGCAAAAGCCCACAAGACGGATCTCTTTTTTTTTTTTTTTTTTTTTTTTTTTTAGCAGAATAGTCTTTTTGTCAGTACTACTTTCTCTGTTTGAGAGGTGCTATACATTGTAACAGAAAAGAGCTGCTCTTCAGATGTGAGCTGCCTCTACATGCAAAACATTTGTTGATGAGGCACCACTGGCAAAAGATTTTCTGAGCTGTAGAGATAGCATAAACACAGGCAGCCCCCTTTAAGGGGGTTTTGGAAAGGTTTACATGAGATACTGTTTTTTTTGGTGGTGGTTGGTTTTTTTTGTTTGTTTTGTTTTGTTTGGTTGGTTTGTTTGTTTGGTTTGTTTGTTTTTTGTTTTTGTTTGTTTGTTTTTGTTTGTTTGTTTGTTTGTTTTTTTGCTTTTTTTTCCCATAAAATAAAAAAAAATCAAATTTTCTTGCCAAATGAAAATACAGACTTCTGTTCATGTGTTAAAACATTTATAAACGAAAGAGCTAACAATATCCATAGGGCTACAGGTGCAGAGAAAGTGGAAATTAGACAGTCACAAGGCATATAAAGCCAGTTCAGAAATCTGTGAAATAGAGCTCTGCTTTAGTGA
Organism: Aythya marila; assembly: GCF_965140915.1. Lineage (NCBI taxonomy): Eukaryota > Metazoa > Chordata > Aves > Anseriformes > Anatidae > Aythya > Aythya marila. Next base: position 20,183,881 of record NC_139080.1, on the reverse strand, counting down.
GGACCTGGTCTATGTTTGTCTCATTTCATGTTTTAACTGCTGTTGATGTGAAATATCTGTTGAAAATTCTCCAACCACAAATATAAAAAAAAATAAAAAAAAGTTCTGTTAAGCATTACAACATCCATAATATGAAAATCAGCAGTAAAGCAAGCAAAAATATTTGTAATTCATATCAAAAATATCTTTTTTCTCATTCTTTTAAAGACAAACAACATGAAGTTGAAATTCCTTCTCCGACGCAGAAAGAGAAAGAGAAAAAGAAGAGGCCAATGTCTCAGATCAGTGGAGTCAAAAAACTGATGCACAGCTCCAGCTTAACTAATTCCAGTATTCCCAGATTTGGAGTTAAAACAGACCAAGAGGATGTTCTTGCCAAGGTAGAGAATATTTAAATCCTTGAATTTAAACCGTTGAATTGAAATAGAGGTTGGTCAGATGGAGTTACCAATATTATTCCATCTTCCACTTAGAGCTGTTGATTGCAAGCTGTAGCATTAAAGGCTGATCTCACTTAAAGTAATGTAAATCCAGTGAAGTGGAAGAGTAATAACTGAAATCAGAATCAGGCCGTAAGGGTTGATTTCTGCTTGAGCAGGATTTCAACAGGAATGTTTCCTGTCAGTTGCATATATTAATAATAATAATGCTGCATATTCCTTAATAATACCTGAGGAAGGAAGAATAAACTTATATACTGTCAGAGGAATGAAAATCTACAGCAGACTGATGCTTTTCAAAAATGCACAACTGTATAGCATTAGAGCTATCTTTGCATATCCTGTCTTCAACTCCTTTTTCATGTCCGTATTTTGTTTTCAGGGACACTTCTGATTTTTGCACCAGCAACAATTTGGCAATAATCTAACACTGGTATAAAGTGATTATTCATTCAATTTTAGTTGTTAGTATTTGGAAATATGCCTATCATTATGTTCTCAGGAATCCCCCTATTTATTTCAACAGTCTGTTTTTGAGAATCAGGAAGACAGCAGCAGAACTCAGTGACTTTTGCAGTTCACCTCCTCGCTGAACTTTGCCCTTACTAGGCAGTGAGATAGAAAGGGTGTGAGCTCATTCAAGATACTGCAGCATCTCTTCCTCTGGAGCAATTCACTTAAAAGTGGAATTCTTTCCTCCCTAGTGAATTAAAATCAGGAGAGGTGGTAGATGCCAGTGCAAATATGACAAGAGTAATAGTAGCAACTTTCCCCCTTTTAGAGTTTAGCATATAATTTTCACAGTGACTCTAGCAGGCGTCAAGCTTTGCATTTTCATGAGTCTGCCGTTTGTAGCTGTTTTAATCAAAAAATGCTGGAATCTGTGTGTTAGAGTTCAATGGTTCTGTTGCTTGATTCTGTCCTAGGAACTAGAAGATGTGAACAAATGGGGCCTTCAGGTTTTCCGAGTAGCAGAACTATCTGGAAACAGACCTTTGACCGTCATCATGCACACTATTTTCCAGGCAAGTAGGAGCAGCCATACTGCTTCATGCTTATCTGAGAGATTTTTCTGTGCTTTGTAATCTGACTTGTTTCCCTTTTTCTTTTCTAGGAACGAGATTTGTTAAAAACATTTAAAATTCCAGTAGACACTTTAATAACTTACCTGATGACCCTAGAAGATCATTACCATGCAGATGTGGCATATCACAATAACATACATGCTGCAGATGTTGTTCAGTCAACCCATGTCTTGCTATCAACCCCAGCATTAGAGGTAAACTACACCAAGGTGGGAAAGAGGCAGGCATGAGAGGAAGGGACATACTTTGACTTCTCAACTAAACGATAAACATTTTAGTTTCTGTAATATTTTTCAAAAAGAAATCTTGACATTTATTTCATAAGTTGCTCTCTCTTAAAGATACTTTGTGAGGATCCGGGTTTATTTGTGTGTAAATATTGTGCAGAAAAATGTCATGTTTTTCTTCAAAGTCATGGTCTTATACTTGCAGATTTGTGTTGTCATAACCTTTTTTGTTGCAAAACAATTTGTAACTTGTTACATTCGTTTCATTATTAACTGCTTCCTGTTCCGTCATTACTTCCCATGTGAGACTCACTAACCACAGTGGAATTGCATAGGAAAGACAGTGATAAAACAGGATTCCCTCAATAAGGCCATTTGTTTATTTGTTGTTGTTGTTGTTGTTTTTAAATTGTGCGTATTTGTTCTGAACCTGAATGACAGTTGGCAAAGATCCACAAAGATTCTGGAATTCTCTTGAGAAAGAGGGAGATCAGCTTATGCTCTTAAATCCCCACCATCTTTACCAAACAGCTAAACTGAACATCAGGAGCATTTTTAGATTTTATTGCTTTTTTGTTTGTTTGTTTGACTGTATTTAACTCAACTGTTTTTGATGACCTTGCTCTCAGCAGTTTTAACCAGTAAAATCGCAGTATATGCCCAATACCATTGCTGATCTACATACTTCTAAGCTGTTCTTGATCAGTTATGAAAGCCATTATGTAACTTGGGAACTTGTAACAACCTGAGACAAGACTCAGTGACACATCAGGTCCCTTGCAGTCCTTGCTGCCTATTTTCCTAATAGTCTCATACAAAGAAATATCAGTAAATGCTAAGTAAAATGCCTTGTAGTCTATCACCGTTTCCTTTGGTGTCGTTGAGGAGATGTTCATTCTTCAAATGCAGGACTGTATGTTTATTGTGTAACATAGACATGTCAGATGTAACATGAAAGAATCTGGCAGGAATTTTTAACTTGAATTTGTGCTATAGGTCAGAAATCTAAATCTGTAACTACTGGTTTAATAAAAGTTGATTTATTTGTAGACTGAAGCTGAGAAACGCTTCAGTTGTTACTGAATTTAGTGATGCTGTTAGTGTGAAGTAAGGATAGTTTTACTTTCATGGCCAAGCTGGAAATATTTATGGAATTCAATGTAATGGATGATTTTACAAAAGATTGTGATAACCTATGTGTAAAATACCTTCTTAAGATTCCTGATGCATTTCAAATGTGTTTTTTTAACGTTCAGATCAAGATTAAACTAGACTCCTTTTACTGAAACCGTTTTTTCATTGATTAGTGATTGTCATTTCTATTTCATGGTTTTCTAGGCAGTGTTCACTGATTTGGAGATTCTTGCAGCAATTTTTGCCAGTGCAATACATGATGTAGATCATCCTGGGGTTTCAAACCAGTTTCTTATCAACACAAGTAAGTTTGATATTCAGTGGTTTTATCAAAAATTTGCTGCAAGATCTGCACATAGCACCTGAGAAATACAAAATCTGTTAATTGTTTGCTTTTACTTGTACCTTTTCTTGGTAAATGGGTAGATGTTTGTATTTTCAATTGGATATTATTTTGTATTACTTGTAACTTTAGAAATAATATACACAGTACTGGTTAGCAAGAATTAATAAGACATGAAAAATAAGAGAGAGACTATAATCCTGTCACTATTTTCTGTTTAGAAACGGGAATGGTAGGTGCATTTCTGGCTCTACCTGGCTGCTGTACTTTTTTTCTGATCTCTTCATAGTCATGCCTCATGGACTGAATTTTCTCAGCCTGCCCTGGCAGACTGTGGCAAATGTCTTCTTTTTTTTTTTTTTTTTTTTTTTTTATATGTGACTCAGTGATGCTTCAAATACGGAGGGGTGAGCCCCAGTGAAAAGAGACCCTAATGCCATCTCCAAATGTGAAACACAGTGTACTTGTTCTGCATTCCTCAAGGCTGTTCTATGCAGCACTACATGAACCACTTCCCTCTTTTATCTTCTGCTAGAAGAAAAGTACTGTTAGCCTCATTGAATCTAATCATGGCACATTTACCGAGTGGCTTCTTGCCCTAGTGCAACCTGCTTTGATTATATGACTCTCTTTTCCTACTATAAGTGGGTAGCACATTTTAGCAAATTCCATCATATGCTCGTATTTCTTTTGCCATCTGTTGTCTTCTCCTTTTACAATAACTGACCCAGAATTAACAAAACTTGAAATAATTCTAAGAATTCAAGCATGTAAGAAGAAAAAGCTACAGAAATGGAAGCATACCTAGAAGTTGTGTATCTGACCCATCGGTTTGCATTTTCATAGACACTGTCTGGGTTAATAGATTCACAGGGTGAATCTATTCCACTGGTGCTAAAATAGTATGACCCCATATCAGCAATATGGTTTGAAGAAAGGAGATTCTGTTCTGACTCATTTCTGCTGTACATTCAGATAAGACCTCAAGTCTAGTCTGTATCTAATTTTATTTGCCTTAATGGCCTGAGGGCTACCCTGTAGTGAAATTTTATTTGGTGACTCATCTGCAAAGTGAAGGATTGGGACTGTCTCTAGATTTCTGGTACTGTGTTGGTAATAAGTGCCGTTAGCAGTGTAGTGTAGAAAGATGGTGAATCAAGCATTGTTCATGAAACTGTGTAAAGCCGAAACACTTAAGAATAGGCACATATAAGTAAAGTTTTTGTTTATTTAATTAGAAATTGAATGGCAAGATGTATTGGTGGCTCAGAGTTGCTATGGGGAAACACTGAGTTGGTTATGTTTAAGCGGCATGACTGTCAAGATGAATGGGCCAGTAGTGCTACATAAAGCTTTCACTTTTAAGGCAGATGGTTGAAACTCAGCTGAGTTAAGAGTGATACTGATGTAGCGGCTTAGAAAAATGTCTCGTTATTCTCAGTTCCTTCTGATGGAGAAGACTTCCTTGTAAATCGAGTAGTGCCACTAACTGGAACTGCTGTTAGTAAGCTCAAAAGAGACAAAGGGGTTTTATCCATTTTGAGTTGTTACACGCTTGAAGAAGAAACCATAGGAACAGAGATAGACATAAAGAGCATTTAATTCAGTTTTATTTAAGGTTTTAACTCATTTTCCACGAGGACTTAAGAATCAATGCCTACATGACTTCTATAAAAGTTACAAAATCTCTCAACTCCCAGATTTTCCTAATCTCTAGAAGATCATTTTCTTCAACCCAATTTTATGTTTTCCAATGAACCTTGCAATGTATTAGCATTTCATTAAGAAGTATAAGAATACATTTAAAAAATCATTATAGACTTATGTAACGTGCATGTTTTCCATATTTCAGGTTATTCTTTATAATTACTTACACATTATATTTCAGAGTTTTATTATATCGTTTCAGGATTTAAAATCCATTTAGAAAGTTTTCCAAAAACTTGATCCCTCATAAACACTATTAAAGTATAAACAAATGTGGATTGTGCTAGCATCGGGGGAGATGCATATTTGACAACTGTTAAGTCTATCCTTCCAAGTAGTCTTGAAGCTTATAGTGTGCTACAGATGTTACCAAGGAGGAACTTTCCACCTCCATTACAAAGTTGAGAATGTTTTAACTCTCTCTGTAGTTGCAGCCCTTACAAAGTAGTTCAGCTATGTTGAGGGTTTTGCAATTGAAGCTCTTCAGAAGGCTGTTTGAAAGGAATATAAACCACTGCCTGTCGTCTTTGTAAGAAAAATGACAAGTAGTCAAACTTTATAAATATTCTGTGAAAGACAAAAGAGATACCATTTGACAAACTTTCTTTCTTTTCCCTTTTGCTATTACAGTTTTGCTACCATTAGGATAAGGAAAGTTAGAGGAAGGGTTTCCCAATTCACAAGATCGATGTGTTCAGGACAAGAGAGGAAGACAGCAGGAGAATGCGCAACGAGACTATTGAAATCTGAAGAGCAGAGCCTATAAAAGCACCCTATTGAACCAGAGAGATTTTGAAACAAAGCTTTTGTAGAGGAAGATAAAGAGGACAAGGAGTAGAATAGACTCACATGTGGTTAGATTTCAGATAGAACAACTGCAATAAACAGAAGTTTATGTCAGCACAAATGTGATTGCATAAGAAGAATGCTTTTTGGATGATAGATTCATTTGCACTCTGTGTCTTAAAAAGTGCAAGCTGATTGTGTGGCGTTCCTGTGTAGAATCCAAATCCGTGCAGAAAATTGTCTAAACTGTTTTTATTTGTCAAAGCTGTCTTCATGTGTGCCTTGGTACAGGCCTAAGAAAGGAGTATGAGCTTCACTTATTCTCACAGCCACATGGCACGACTGAGTGAAGAAAGTTTTGTTAGTGAAGGTACCATTTTAACATCACAAGTAGATCACACTCAAATATGAGACAATAAGCAAGGCCACTGCTTGCACTTTCAAGCCACATAGCTTTTCAATAAAAAGATCAGAAGTGTAACTGTGACAGTCCCACCAGCCTCCTCTCAAAACATCCATTGTCACAGACTAATGATGCCCCTTAGGCACAACTTGCTACTTAACTGAGTGTCTTACATAACTGCAGAGGTATATTGTTTGGAAACCAAGATGAGTGTGCTCTGCCTGACCTGCACTGAAGCCTTAGCTGTGTATTCGCAGGTCTGAGTAGTGGATAGGTACACCTTCACTTAAGCAATTCAGTTTTAGTGGGTAGGGAGGGAGGGAGGAAGGGGCAGAAGGAAGACAAAAAAACATCAAAATGTGTTTTAGTTTGTGTATTTATGCATAATATTTTCCATGTGACCACATGCATATATGAAAATGTATTCTGAAAAATATCTTCCTTGTATTGTTTTCTAACTTGCCATTCCAGGCATGTGTACACACTCCACTGCAAAGCTGGCTTTTTATTTTTCTCAACGTACTTTGCTTTGATTTGTTAAGATGTTCAGTTGTCAATTCTGCAAGTTTTGATACTGTGTGAACTACCGGAAATTGTTTTCTAATAGTTCATCTGTAAATCTTGTTATGAATGTAATTCATTTGAAAAATCATAAGGGATTTGGTGGAAGCAAAGGCTTTAGTAATATTCTGCCCTGTGATTGTTATTGCAGATTCTGAACTCGCCTTGATGTACAATGACTCATCAGTACTGGAGAATCACCACTTAGCTGTGGGCTTTAAGCTGCTACAGGAAGAAAATTGTGACATTTTCCAGAATTTGACAAAAAAACAGAGGCAGTCATTGAGGAAAATGGTCATTGACATTGTGAGTTCTGCTTTAGAGTCCCTTTTGCATAGTGCTAGCAAATTGAATGATTATGCACAGCAACATTTTAGGATAAATTACAAGTTGTTAGATGAAGTTGTATTTTATTTTGTCCAAACATGAATAGTGGGTTCTTTTCAGTTTTGATAACCATGTATACCTTTCTGGAAGGTATACAGCCCTGTTTCAAGCTGTTTTCATACTGATGTCTGTGTTTGGCATTTCACAATCACAGCTGGAAATTTTCTACAGAATTAATGATAATGAACTAAGAATGATCAAATCTTTCTCCAATTATTTTGTCATATTCTTAAAATAATCAAAATGAAAGCATTAGGACACTGATGACATATGGGACTGAGACTTCTGTAGTCTATTCAGATACAGAACTTAGGTTTTCTACTGAGAACCATTTGTTTTTGGGTCCAAAGGTTTCTTAAAAGTCAGTAGAATAAATGATATTTTTAATTAAAAAAAAAAAGTTTTTAAAAATGATTTATTCTTTTGTTTCTTTCAAGGTACTTGCAACAGACATGTCTAAGCATATGAATCTATTGGCTGATTTAAAAACTATGGTTGAAACCAAAAAAGTGACAAGTTCTGGTGTCTTACTTCTTGATAACTATTCAGATAGAATTCAGGTAAGAAAATTTATCTGTATTATCATGTGTTACATCATCAATAGCTTTTGCCTACCTAGTCTTCAGCGTGGGTTAGATCAACTGTCTATTTTCACACCATGACTCACTCTCTCCCCTCTTCTCTCTCACGTTTCTTGCATGTTACATATTCTGTTAGGTACTGAATTATTCTTTAGGAAATTAGTGAGGTGATAATATACTTCTAGGCTGATTTTGGCTTTGCCCTACCCTTCAAATTGTCAGCACCTTCTTGGTCTTTCTCTGAAACATTTTCTGTCTCTTACATGGGGAGAAGCAGTAGAAGTGAGGTAATTCATGGCTATTACTGCAGGTGTGAAAAACAGTCAAGGACTAAGTTTTTGCTCTCCAGAATAAATCTTGCACTACATGTATTTTCAAGATTCCAGTTCACAGCCACCAAACGTGTAAATGGAAAGGGAGCTGTTTTTCTCCAGTGTAATAACACAGCAGGTGTTCAATCTATTTTAGGTTCTTCAGAATATGGTGCACTGTGCAGATCTCAGCAATCCAACAAAGCCACTCCACCTATACCGCCAATGGACAGATAGAATAATGGAGGAATTCTTCCGTCAAGGAGATCGGGAAAGAGAGAGGGGAATGGAGATAAGTCCCATGTGTGATAAGCACAATGCATCTGTAGAAAAATCACAGGTAACTGATTTCAGTAAGCAGATAAATAGCCTAGTATGACATTTTAATGGAAGAAGATAGTCCATAACCATTCTTCATATTTTGATAAATTTCTGATTTTATCAAAATTATTTATACGCACTATTTCCTCGTTTTTCCTCTCTAAATTAATTAATTCAGCTTCTGGGTAGCAAGTGAGAGGAGTTAAGATTCTTACTGTGAAAACATAGTGCATAGCAGTGTGTTTCCTGAGGGGATTCCATCATTGTTGTTATCTGCAATGAAGCATATTCTTCAGAAAATAATATTGTACAGCTGCTCATTAGGATTTCCTTCAAAAGCAGAATTAAATATAAAGCAGCTGTTTGGCTCACTAAATGCAATGGAGTTCTTTGGAAAGAACAATTCATTTGGAAACAAATTCTTTCCAAGTCCTTATCCAATATCCTGAATGAGAGGTTTGAGATGCTAAGAGACCCTATTTTCTGCTTAGAACAGCATGGGCTCCTTACAGCCACCTTAAGAGTGCTGTGTCTGGTGTCTCATGCTAGTGTTATCTTTCTCAGGCATTATGGTCTATTTCTTTTAGACAGCATGAATATTGAAAGCTTCTGTACAGTAAATGGATTGAATTACTGTGATGTTTATTCATAGTTTTTCGTTTTTTGTGAATAAGATCTTATTCTAATTTTCTATTGTTTGAAACAGGTGGGTTTTATAGACTACATTGTTCATCCTTTGTGGGAGACATGGGCAGATCTTGTTCACCCAGATGCCCAGGATATCTTAGATACACTGGAAGACAATCGAGAATGGTACCAGAGCACAATCCCTCAAAGTCCCTCTCCTGCACCTGATGACCAGGAAGAGGGTAGACAGGGACAAACTGAAAAATTCCAGTTTGAATTAACACTGGAGGAAGATGGAGAGTCAGACACCGAAAAGGACAGTGGAAGTCAAGTAGAAGAAGACACCAGCTGCAGTGACTCCAAGACTCTTTGCACCCAGGATTCAGAATCCACTGAAATTCCTCTTGATGAGCAAGTAGGGGAAGAAGTAGAAGAGGAGGAGAACCAGACAGAACCTTGTGTAGTGGAAGACCATGCTCCTGACACATAACAATGAGGACATATCCTCTCTGTCTTGCCCTCTCCCTTTCCCTCTCCCCTCCTTCCTCTCTCTAATTAAGTAATGGTTTCCAAAGTGTATGTTGTATGCTACAATCATGATCACAACTCACTGTCATCTGCTAGGACGTTTGTTAATCAAAACTGACCTTGATGACTCAGTTTGGCACTCAGGAATATTGTAACCAGAATCTTCACCTCCATTGCTTCAGAAAGTGGGGGAAGAAGATCCATAAACTACATCTTACTAAACTCAATTTCACAGATTTGATTAACTAAATCAAATATTTTCAGAGGAGTACCACCTGCCAACCGAATGCTGGTATGCTTTGGTAGTTTTTTATTTTATTTTATTTTATTTTATTTTATTTTACTTTTTATTTTATTTTATTTTATTTTTATTTTATTTCTCAACTTAAGCATTGGATAATGTTCGTCATCAGAGGAAACAGACAGAAAATAAACTGAGGTTCCTACTGGAAAGCAAATGCACATAAATGATGGGACACAACACGAATCTGTTACCAATAGGAAGATGAGCTGTGGAAATTGCATAATTTTCTAATTTCAAGTCTTCCTGATAAGTGACTGAAAAAAGTGTAACCCAATGGGTTGCACTGAACTCTGCATTTTGTATAATATGTAAAAGAGAGATCTTTTGTAGAGCTTACTTTTATTATTAAATGTACTGAGGTATTATATTTAAAGAAAAACACTTTCCGACTTCATCTGCCACTGGTTATTTTTTCCAAAGAGTAATTTGCAAGTTTTCAGTACAAATCTGTGCTACACTGGATAATACTTCTAGGGTTTTTTATTTCCTTCTTGTTTTGCACCTTAGAACTTCAAAACAATATTGAATTTTAAACATCTATTATTTTATGTATTAGTGAGTTTCATGAACATCCTTTATGTTACCCAAAACTCCTACAGTCTGATGGAATTTTTTTTGTTTTCATTATAATGTTCCCAGACATATTAGAGGAAGTTATGTTTTGCTATTGTCCTCATAGTGGCCTGATCCTGTCAATTCTGACTTAGTACCAGAAGTAGTACTACCTTTGAAACCAACTGTTAAGATTAAGATTTGCAGGACTAGGGCCAGTAAGAAAGGTAATGAATTGTCTTTAATATAAAGGCAGCTCTTCGACTATATTTGTGAAATGTATCCCTCTGAACCATGATTTGCAGACCATTTTTTTGCCTGGGAACTATAGACTGCTAAATCAGAACAAGCAAATACAGTATTTGGAATATATATTTTGGCATAAAAGCATTAATGTATTATTTCCAATTTTGATTCCCGTAGTTTCTTTTTATCTTTTAGTGATCTAGTTAAACCATTTGCTAATCCAAGACATGTAAAATATAAAAATTGTGATTAGCATTATTTTTTCATATTTTTATTGCAAGAAGAGCCAGGTCCATCTTTTTTTTTCTATGTTTTTAAGTAATTAAAAAGTGTGTCATGAGAGTGGTAGTTTACTCCACATTATTTTAATCTCATCTTTTTTTTTTATCCTTTATACAGCTTGTGCTGAGAGAAGCCTACTTTTAGGTTTGATTGGTACTGAAAACTTTCATAACTTGGAAAGCTAAAGGGAATTAGGAGTTCGTGTTTGACATTTGCCTGTCCTGGTGCTTGCTCACATGAAACAGGAATTTTTTATCTCCACTGCTTTACCCTTCATTAAAATTGTAGTTTTCAGTTGGGAAATAGTTGCCTAGAGAAGGCACAGACTCCATTCTGTAAAATTCTGGTAAAATGACAATATCAAGATGATTTCTTAACAAAAGAAAATGGAATCAGACATTATTTCCCTGTTTGGATTAATTTGGTAGTAAATAAGCAGATATAAATGTTGTTTTTTGTTGTTGTTGTAGTTTGGTTTTTTTTTGTTTGTTTTCATTTTGGTTTTTATTTTTTATCTTTTTTTTTAAGTGTCTGAGATCTTCTTTAAGATAAGAACTTATTTGAAAACTATTGGCTAATAATTCAGCCTTTAAATTCATTTCACATTCTTCTATATCCAGGTCAAAATTTTCTCTACCTTTAGCCCTCACAGGGCTTTAGCACAGATGATACTGAAGGGGAAAGAAAATGAAGAGAACTCATGTTTTTAAGGTTTCAACAATATTTTGTTCTTCATCATTTCTTCCTGAACCTGACCCACCTAAAAATCCTCTCAATCCCTAAGAGTGCCTGGAACCTTAATAATGGAAAAGCAATATAAATTCCAAAATGACCAATGGGGACCTGAAAAGCTTTTGTATCTGCACTAACTGAAAGTAAATGAAGAGAAAACACCATATTGTATTGTGAGACATATACCCATACATATGGACAATCAAATCATAGAAAATTGTATCATTTCTTAGAGATGGGGATATAATGCACTGTACAATCTTTTTTTTTTCCTCTTTTGCCAAAGTGTGTTTTAGCATTGCACACTGCTTTAAAACAATACAATTTACAAGTGGCTTTATGTGTTTTAAATAATTTTGCCATAATAAAATGCGATGAGTTGGGTATTGGGGGGAGGAAAGGGGGGGAGAAAATTCACATTGCTTATAACAGTACACTTTAGCTTGCAAGTTACTGTACTCAATAATGCTGTATTTGAATTTTTAAATTGTTTTGTGTCATTGTTAAAAAAGATAATGAAAGAATATAGATAGAACAAATAGCATTCAGAAGTTTTAAAAACTTGAATGAAATGGATTTTTCAGAAAGCTTTGACAATTCTTTTAAAATGCATTATTTATTTCATTTGTGCCATGCATTTTTCTCACCAAATGACCTTACCTGTAATACAGTCTTGTTTGTCTCTGTTTACAACCATGTATTTATTGTAATGTACATACTGTAATGTTAATTGTAAATTACCAGTTCTTATTATAACATCATCCTTGTGAGGGTGGTGTTGCTATATTTGGAAACTCTTGGTGAGAGAATGATTATTGTGTATACATATTCCTTGTACATTTTTTCTCCTGTAATATACTCTATGTCACCTTAGAGCTTGTTTATGGAAGATTCAAGAAAAGTATAAAATACATAAAGATATATCAATAAAAAAAAAAAAAAAAAGGAAAAAAGAAAAAAAAAAAAAGCTGCAGGTCTTTGGTCCCAGGGCTGTGCCTTAACTTTAAACAATTTTTTCTTCTGTTTTGCTGCATTTGAAAGTAAGGTAGCTGTGGGGCTAGGGCTGGGCATATCTACCCTATTTTTAGTGCTAGCTTATGGGGATTACAAATACAAGCTAGTATGCATGATACTACAGTGAGCTTTCATTCATGACCCTACTGCAAGTTCAAGCTTTTCCAGACTTCGGGCAATATAATTGTACTGCCTCTCTGATTATCTTTTTACAGGCTATCATCAGGGATTATTGCATATTGCAGCCATTACTTGCTACTACTAAAAAAAAATAAATACTGATACTATATTTCAATATTGAATTTTGCTGAATTTTGCTGAAAGAGCTTTGGAAAGCAGCTCTAACATGCATCTGATTTTAATACATATTGGCAAATGAAATAATTGGAATTAAAAGGGTGTATCTCATACACTTTTTTCTTTTTATTTTTGTCACCTAATATTCTTTCTTTACTCAGTAGCACAAATTGCCACTGTATAAGCAGAATCCGTAAAGTAGGACAAAAGACAACTTCAGACTTGGAAATGCTTTCTAACACTAATAATAGTGTTATAAGCAGCCAAAGCTTTTATTTTGTATAGATGTATGTAAGGCTTTGTACAGGTATGTATAGCATAATGCACTAGATCTGGTAAACCTTTTAATAACACTAGCGTTAGTTTTGCAGGTTGGACTCTGAGCATCTCTTGTTGTTTGAATATTACATTGCTCCAGACTGCTTAGGACTGATAGCAATGAATTTTCCAGAGCAAGGTAAACGCCTCTCCTCCATTCCAGTGATGCCCAGCCCTTGTAGCATGCGACTTTTCGGTGAAAGGAGCGATTCTTTTTCAAGTAAAAACAGAGCCTCCTTTTTGACACAAACTGTAGATTTTAGCAGCCCTGGCCCAAAGGAAAATGATTGCTTTTGTTTTAAACAGTATAAAAGGGACACTATAATGAGAGAAATCCTGAACAATTTTTTGTTGTTGTTTTAATTTGATTTTTTCTTTTGGGGATGTCTTGAGAGTGGCAACTTGTGTGAACATTGCACATGACAATTACTTCACCAGTTTCTTAGCCTCTCTTACAGCCTATGGGATAGTACTGTACATCAATACCTTCATATGAAATTTTTATATGCAATGGAAATAAAAGCATGGGTTGATTCTGCCTAGTTACTGTATTTGACTTCCTTTTGCAAGGTGTTATTTTTATTTATTTATTTATTTATTAACACATAGCTGTGACAACTTAAGAGAAAACATATCCGTAGAATACTTAGATTATAATATTTTTTTCATTATACTGAGTTTTCTGTAGATAATACAAAATAAATGTGAGGGCTAATCAGACAAGTTAGTAAAATGTGGTATTTCATAAAGTCTAATCCAGAGACATGCTGTACAGTTGTATAGAAAGGCATTCAGTCTCAACTTTCTGGAAATTTTACTATTGACTTGAGTGGCAGAAGAAGCCTATCTTGAGAAAATAGGACTTCAGCTGAAACGAGGCAGGAGAATAGAGATTGCTACCAGAGCAATACATGGGGATATCAGAAAGAGAAAAGGAAAAAAAAAAAAAAAAAAAAAAAAAGAAGAAGAAGAAGAATACTGTAGGTAAATATTGACCAGAAAATCCCTGCTCAAATGGATGATAAAAAGGTTTTTTTGTTTTGTTTTGTTTTTTGTTTTTTTTTTGTTTTTGTTTTTGTTTTTAAATTAGACTTTGTAAATGCCAGTTCTTGTCTTGAAGAAATGTGGTAGAGCACTCAATCTTAATGCTTTCAAAGTGGCTTTCATAAGTTACTTGATCAGTGTATTTATTAATCAATGTCCTTTTTTTTTTTCCCTTAAGATCCTCCTTCTTATATACTCTTTTGGATTTGGAGTTAGTTTGCAAGGAGTACAACCCTTAGGACTCCTTTTAAATCACACTTTGGCAGCAGAAGAGGCTGGTAAGAGCTGGGCTGTGAAGATGAAGGAAGGTGTGCTGAGCACCATGGGGTAGGTAAACCAGGTGGCCCATCATCTGTGCTGTCCCCATCCTCACACTTTCTCAGTGTCCCTAATGGGAGAATGTTCTGCATACATCATGGATTTTAGCCTGAAGGGAGGAAGGAACTCCAGATTCTTCTGAGCTCTATTAAAATCTCTATAGTGAAGAGCTCAGGTATCACACTTTTACAAGTGGTGAGCTTGAAGCTGGCAGGATTAGTTTGTTCATCCCCTGGTGGCACTGTCTCAGTCTGCACGTATGGCAATAATAATGCTTCAGGTAGATTGGCATGTTTCAGAGCAAAACCAAAATGAATTCCTTGTTTCACTGCAGTCAGCTGCTGCTATAGGAACTGAATATTTTTGAACTAATGACTCCTCTGTTTCTTGGGGACACAGTCTGACTAGCTGCAGCTTCATTTACTTAGTCTCTCTGCTGTACTGAAAACAAAAGTCACAGCTGCTGGAAAACACACTGGGATGACCAGCCCAATTTATCTACCAGCTGTGAATAATTTTGCATAGCTTTATTAAGGGGAAAAAAAAAAAAAAAAAAAAAAAAAAAGGAGGAGGGGAGGAGCAGAAATTCAAACGTTATAAAAGGCTGTTGGTTCAGTTTAGTTTAGCCTACAGTGTATAGAAAATGTCCAGCTTGCTTCTGTGAAACTGGCTGAGAAATCTGCAAAAGTAATAAAGGGGGATAAGACATCCTAACAACAGGAATCAGAGTGATAAAATGGGAGAAAAACCTGGGCAGGGAAAAATATATTCCAAACAAAATCATCTCATCCCATCAAAGGTGATCCCATTGCCTGGATATGGACCCAGGGAACTGAGTTTGACTTTACTGTGCCTCAGTTTCCTAGACCCCAAGCTGTAATTTTTTTCTTCTCACAAAGCAAATGTGTTAAGGTCCTCAGAGCTATTGTGGTAGTAAGAACTAAGTGCTTGTCAGGCATTTATAAAGTAAAAAAATTGTTTTGATACAATGCAATTTAGCAGAGCTTTAAGGATGTGCAATGACTCTCTGCTAGAAGAGGCCATATTACAAAAGAAGGAGGAGGATGACAATGTACACTAACCTCAGTGAGAGCAAGAGGGAGAAGATTCAGGATGTTTGAGCCCAGCTAGCTCATACTGTCTAGCACTGTTGAGCTGTGAAGACAGCAAATGCAGATCAGAAAGTTGTCACCTTGCATGGTTACCTCCAAACACTAAACCTCTCATCTCCACCAGCCTTTATGTTGTATCCTCTGTGGTCTGTGGAGTGCAGATGACTATGATAGCATACCTACCATGCAGCAGAGAAGGCTGGAAAATAAAATATGGGTTATGCAGCATGTAGCAATCAAAGTCCAACTGGCACATGTGTTGTACATGTGTGGGACTTGGCATATGGTAAGTGCCCATGAGCCATCAATATGCAGGGCTAGACAGAGAGTTAGAGGTGGTTTGAAAAACTTCAGTACCTTCTGATAGCTGAAACTTTCCAGAACTAATATGCCAAAACCCTTATGAACCTGTTTAAGTTTCCAAAAACTTGACTGGCTGCAGGGTTGACAAGACCAAGAGCTGTGCCTTGTTCATTGCATTCTCAGCCTGTGGTTAGCATTTCACATTGCTGTCAGGGGTAGACCTCCTAAACCATGGTGTTGTCTGGAGCCTAATGCAAAGGCTACTTGAGCTTAGATGCAAAGTACCACTTGAATGCAGAGATACTGAGCCATGTCACTCTTCCTATGGAAAGAGCAGCAACAACTGATGAAGAGCTGCCTTTATGATCCATCTGGCTGTGCACCTATGAGCAGGAAATCCTCCACTGGCACCCAGGTTTGTAACAGTTCTTGGGTTTAGAGTCTTTGCCACTGAGAGGAAAGAGAAGCCCTCTGTGGCATTTTAAGATTGTATGTGTTTATTTAATATACATGTATATAGTGCAAAGACAAAGCTGGTAGCAAAACAAAAACAAACAACATGAGCAAAAAGCCGCCCTAACCTTGCTTCTTGCACACTTGCTTTCTCTCTTCTCCTCCACAAGTGGGGAGAGTATGTCTCTACTAACCACATGCACCTGGGAATGGAGAAAGTGGGATACACTTAGAAGGTGAGAAACAAACAAGGAATCAGTAACACAGCCTGTGTGAGATGATGCTTGCTAATGGCAGTTGCAGAGATGTGCTTCTTACAAAGCTGAGCCTGTAAAAAAAAAAAAAAAGCTTAATAAGTATAGAATGTAATTTAAGCAACCTTCAGTAGCTCTGAGGATGTTAGTGGAATCGAGGTATTTGGATTTGATAGTGCTAGCTGAGAAGCAGAAAAAAAAAAAAAAAAAAAAAAGGCAAAGAAAAAATAAAAAAGCTGGAATCTGGCTGTCTAGCAGGATTCAGGGAATATGACCTGTTTATCTCATCCAAGAGAAGTTAAGGATATGGCTTGATCATATGGGTCCAGAAATGTGATAGTCCCTTGGCCTGTCCTTTTGTCCATTAGTCAGAACCAGTCACCAGCAATGGAGCTGACAGACTGGGAGCTGGCAAACGAGCAGTTCAGGCTGCACAGAGCACAGCAGCAGCAGCTGCCTTCGTTCCTGCCTCATGCTTGCAGGGACCATGCTGGGGAGCAGGGTCTGAGGCAATGTCACCCTCACAGCTGAACAGTGTGCTATGGATGGATGCTGGGAGTGACATACACACTGTTCAGTGCCACAGGTCTTACTTTTAAGGGTAAAATTCACTTCATTGTAGCTGTACCTGGGAATGGGCTTGTTGCTGAATGGTGGGGATAGAGGAAGGGAAAACTGGTGCTGAAAGATGGAAGGGCTTTTTCTATCACAGTACTTTTCAGACTATAAAGTAGTAGGGCCATTTATTGCAAAATACCAAAGCATTTTCTTCCCAGGAAAAAAGCTTTATCTTTCTGTTTGTAATAACAGCCTCCAATCTTAGATGATTTTCTCATTTAATCTTCATTGTCCTGCTCCTTCCTGTGTGCTTGTGGGAGGGAAAAGGCATAGGATTTAGCAGTGCAGGCAGTTGTTGTTCCTAGTGTCTGTGTAGGTATTTCCCCTGCAGAAAGGGCTTGCACAGCAGGGTAAGACAGGCTGCAACATTTGCTCCATCGTGGCATGCTGTTCACTGCAGCGGCTGTGTGTCACCCTGTGTTAGCATCACAGCAGTGTCCCCATTTTCCTCAGCTGAACCAAAACAGCAAGGGATATATATCTGCGTGTGTGTTTTTATCGAGTGCAGCCCCAAACATCCAGGCTGCCAGTGGGGTGAGGGCACCCAAAAGGGTTGGGAGGCAGGCAGCCTCCTGTCCCACTCATTGAACTGCCACCAGATTAAGACCCTAGAAGAGCACCCAGGTCTAGGGACCAGCTCTTCCCACTATAGGGACCCATTTCCGCCACCCCCAACCTGCATCACTTTGGTCCCTGAGAGGTGGGTGGGCATCCCTAGGAAGAGGGAGGGAACCAGCCCCTGGGTTTCTGTCCTAGTTAGTGCTTCTCTCTCTTGCCCAAAAATATGTTTGGGTTTCCTCCTCCTTTCACCATCAGGTAATTGAGTTTGATGGGGTTGGTTCATTGTGGTGGGCTACATGGATATGTGCATCCAGACATGGGAGAAGTTGCCTCTGCCAGTGGAAAGGATCTGGGCAGGTTGCGGAGCCAGGTTCCTGCTCTCTGCTCTTGCCATATGATTGAGCTGTGTGCGCCAGCACGTGCACATGCCTTTCACTTCCATGTACATCAAATAACTTTGCACTTGGATGGCCTAATCAGCTCCCAGATCCTGTGCTTCATGTAACACTCTTCCTCCATCCCAAAGGAATTCCATTAAAATTTTTATGCAAGAGCTACACAGCCTTCTGTGCTGAGTGTTTGGACGTTGCCTCCAGTCAATAACTGAAGGGTGGACTGGCCAGTTCCCTGGTTTTCTCACTGTCCTGGTGTCATGGTGATGATACCCCTCCAGAAAGTCTCCTTGTCCAGCAGGAGCGGAAAATTTTGTTATTTTTCCAGAAATGGGTCACAGCATCACGCCAGGCTGTGTTGTGCAACAGCATCCTGCATAGCATGTTCTCATAGTCTCACTTTCATAAAATGAGCACTGGTTGTAAAAAGCCACACAATTCTGCCCATCACAGATCTTATGGAGCCAGACATCTTGTGTCTTCTATCCCCACTCACAGGTTCTGTTGTTTTTTTGTTGCACACTCCTGGCTGAGCCTACACCAACATAGGTAGATGTATTGATGGGGGGGGGGGGGGGGGGGGGAGAGGTTAGGGGGGTTCTCCTTTAATTGGCTTTTTTCATGAAACTTAAAGCCTTTAAAGGTGGTAAAATTTGGCTGGTGGATTCAAAAGTTAAAGAACAGCCATGTAGACAGCAGGTGTTAGTGCCTCACCTGTGTTTCCTAGGGGCTGGGGAATGGGGACTCCACAGCTCACATATACCAGCTATATCCTACACAGCAAAGGAAAGAGCTGCTTTACTGCATGCACCATTTCCCTGGTGAGTATCATCCCTTAAAGAAGTGCAGTGATTCCCAGTGTGTCTAAATGCAAAACAAACTTAAGAAGTCCTCCCTTCTGTAGCAAGCACCTGGGTGGAAAGAATGAATGGAAAGAGGCATAGAGCTGGGGATGTCCCTATCTGAGGTGTCCAGCCCCAGGTGCTGAATGAATTAAATTCATTTAATTAAGCAAGTTGGAGTGTGTGTGTAGGAACACAGCTAGGATACAGTAGGTCTTGGTTAGATTTTTTTCTATTTTTTTTAATTTATTTTTATTTTTATTTTTTGCTGGTATGGCTTTTCAGGAGAAGAGCATTTCTGTACTGCTTACAGTTTTTCTGAAGGCTATGCATATAAGCCATATTCAGGTACAATTAGCTGATGAGAACACATCAAACCCTATCAAAAACCGTCTGTCCAGGATTGCTTTGAAATCCAGTGTGAAATGCACAAATGAGGAAAGGAAAACTGGAAATATTTCATGCAAATTTATATAAAACAGTGAGAAAAAAAAAAAAAAAAAAAAAAAAAAAGGAAAACAAGTCTATTACAATCTGGTTCTGATACTTTTTTGCAGTAATGCAACTCCTTGCTGTCTACTTTGCTTTCTTCAGTCCCCCAGTGCTGTAGGCACCTGGGCCTTTGTGTTGAAAAGCCACGGAGAGGTTGAGAACCGAAGAGGGAGAAGTGGGAGGACATCAAGAAGCAAAACCTCACTCAAGAAATATCTTAACCACAGACAGCTCAACAGGCAGAGGAGCTGTCTTGCAGGAGCCATAAGACCCAGGTTGTGTCTCAGTGCCCTTCTCACAGTCAGTAATTAATATTAATGAAAAACGTTAGTATTCAAACAAGTTATCTATCAGAATTTCTAACTTGAAAAAAACAGCATGACTTGTAGCTGAATTGGATGTGCTTTATTTATTTATTTATTTATTTATTTATTTATCTATGTTCCCCCTGCAGTTGGGCAAGGCAACTCTCAAACATGCTTTACCAGAAGTATTTTGTAGGATTTTCCTTTTCCCCACCCATCAAAAAATCCCATGTGCAAGTCCCATCTTCATAAAATATTTATTTATAAATATTATATCTGCAGCTGTCCAGAGAGACCAGCAGGCATGGCCTTTTAAAATATATATTGTTGCAGATCCTGTTCAGCCCTTACATTTTTCCCAGGTGGCTTTAGACCTTCTGCTTTATTTGGTTTGCCTGTCCCAATTACGCAGTGGCTGGGGACAGTGGTGAGTCCCTGTGCTGTCACCATGGGATGTCGCTGTATACTGGAGCTCCCTGCTCTAGATGGGCTGTTTGCCCAAGCCACCACTCAGTAGGATGTGTGGGTGTCCATGAAATGTGTTTCTCTGGAAGGCTGGCTGGATGGCAAAATCTTCAAAATACTCAGGGTTTGGTGAACAGTGAAAAACAGAACCTAGTGTGATGACGAGAAGAGAAAAAGGTTTGTGGTGCTAGGGAGCAGGGTGATGTTTGGGGGATAACTGTGCTCTTGCTCAGCTGAGGCTGAGCTAGAACTACCTGAACTGGCTCAGCCAGCCTCAAAAACCTGGATGTTGTTTTTTAGATACATTTGGGCAGTTTTCTACTGCATCTCTGGAGAGTCCAGCAGCTCTTCTTGTTATCACAAAACTTCCTAGCAGCTTTTTTTCCTGGGGAGCAAACATTAGGGGTTGGCTCCCTTTGGCAGAAGGCACCCTCCTGGGTACCTAAGCCTTCCTCTTCTCTGCTGCATTCAGATGAATGTTGATGAGTTCCAAGTGCCTCCTTTCCTCTCCCAGCAGCAGGCAGTAGGTTCCCACTGCTGTCTGGGACCAAGGCAGTTCCCACCACTTCCTGGGAGCTTTCTGGGAGCAAAAGTCCCTGCTTGTGAAAAAATACCAATAAAAGGGGAAAAAAACAAAACAAAACAAAACAAAACAAAACAAAACAACTTCAAATTAGCTTTCCTAGCCAGAAGCTCACATGGTATTTCAGGCATTGCTGTGGGGTTATTGTTCAAGGCCTGATGGAGTAATTTACAGTCCACACCAGCACTGATAAATTGAAATTTCCCCTAACAGGGTAGAGTTTTGTGCCCGATATAAACCAATAAAATAAAATAAAAAAAGGAAAGGAAAGGAAAGGAAAGGAAAGGAAAGGAAAGGAAAGGAAAGGAAAGGAAAGGAAAGGAAAGGAAAGGAAAGGAAAGGAAAGGAAAGGAAAGGAAAGGAAAGGAAAGGAAAGGAAAGGAAAGGAAAGGAAAGGAAAGGAAAGGAAAGGAAAGGAACAAAGGAGGAGGGAGGTGGGACATAAATCCAGTGAAAATCCAGAATCCACTGAGTTACTCTGAAGCCATTAGCACAATGCAGGAATGACTGAACAAGAGAGGGTATGAATCACTCCTTTCTCCTTCATGCTGCTTCAGCTGAACAACTCCACTGTTCAGCTTCATTAATAATTAATACAGAAGAGAAGCAGGGAAGCAGGGTCGGCGGCATTGTCTCTTGTCACAGTGAAAGAGGAGAGTGAATGTTCAGATCCACACTGCCGCTTTACGCCACAGCTTAGAAAGGAGGGCTTGGTTTGTAAAAGGAGTAAACAAAGTCTCTGTGCCTTGCTGGAGGTAATAATGGTGGGCTAGGAAAGCTGAGCATGCCATCCAAGGTGAAGTGAAGGTTCCCAGAGAGGAGGAAACAAACACACAATAGAAAAGACAACCTTGAAATCTGCAGCACAGCTTAAACAGCAAAATAACCATGGGCTTGTTAGGGGAGAGAAAAGCACTCCTGATTTCTGTGTTGCCTCAGTGACAGTCTCTGTGGATCCCTTAATTAACAGCTAAAAAAAGCTCAGGTTTGGTTAGGAGGTGGGTTACAGCAAGACAAAGCAACACATGGCCCCTCGGGGCCCCACGGCCTACAGAGGAGCTCATCTCCACCACCCATCAGGCCTCCATCTCCCTCCTGGGCACCTCTTGGACTGAGGGTGACAAATGGAGGGGGGATGCTGGGATGCATAATCCTGACTGAGGAACTATTTCCAGCCTGCATTTCCAGCAGATTTTGAGAGAGGTAGGCAACAACTTGCTTGCTGGGTGAGGGAGGGACCTCCTGGTGTCACGCTTAGACCTAAAGGCCCTGGAACAAAGGCCGACGGGACATCTCATTTAGAGTAAATCAGACCCTGGAGAACAGTAGTGAGGAACAGCTTATCCGTGGGCACTGCAGATGGAATCCTATTTTGGATCGTTTGCAACTTATTTTGTCATCTCTTCTAACCAAAAATAAAGGTGCAACATCCCCCGATACAGAGGGAAGTTAAAATCTACTTTGAGAAACTGTCCATGTCAGGGTGGTGGGTTGGTGTTTGACATCAGCTAACAAGTTTTAATGTGCCAATGGGGGCTGTTATACATAGGTATGAGTTAAGGCTTTCAAAAAAAAAACAAAACAAAACAAACAAACAACAAAAAAAAAAGAACACCTTTTATGGGTTAGAAATCACTACTGCTTACTGAGCTTTATAAGGTATTAATTTAGGAATGAGCAAGTGTCTCCTGTGCAGTAGTTGCACTAAGAAGACAGATACCCTGCACAGTCCATTACTGACCAGGTCAATGAGTCTATCTGGAGCAATGCAAGCTTTTGTCAGGAGTGAACTCCTGGTCAGGCAGTCATTGGGAAAGAACCTGCCTTGCAACAGTGCCAATAAGAAGGGATACATGCATGTTTACTGACTGCTTCAGTGCACTGTCTGCTGACTTTGAATGAACTGTCCTCTGCCAGCAAGGCAGGCTAAGGTGGAATGGCATGCACTGATGTGACTGATCTCTCCTCCAGCTCTGCTGGGTCCATCACTGTAGCAGAGAGACAGGGAGCTGGGGAATGAGATGCTTCACTTTGAGGTGGCCAGAAATGTCTTAAGAATTGAGTGGATTTTGTAATTTTAATGATTAGACTGTAACAGCATCTCCCCTCCCCTCCCCTCCCCTCCCCTCCCCTCCCCTCCCCTCCCCTCCCCTCCCCTCCCCTCCCCTCTCCTCTCCTCTCCTCTCCTCTCCTCTCCTCTCCTCTCCTCTCCTCTCCTCTCCTCTCCTCTCCTCTCCTCTCCTCTCCTCTCCTCTCCTCTCCTCTCCTCTCCTCTCCTCTCCTCCCCTCTCCTCCCCTCTCCTCCCCTCTCCTCCCTTCTCCTCCCCTCTCCTTTTTCCCTCTCCTCTCCTCTCCTCCCCTCTCCTTTTTCCCTCTCCTTTTGTTACTCTTTTGTTACCTGCAATTGACAATATGTTTATCAGGTGTTGGCAGTAACCCTGTGCAAGCCTGGTTATTGCTGAAGCAGATGAGGCAGAGGGACAGCCACCTACCATCCCTCTCCTGGGACTTTGTGCCAACATCACTGCCTGGAGCCTTGTTTACTCCATCCTCATTCAGTTGAAATAATGCAAGTTATCTGGAGCATTTTTAATAACAGTGTGTTTTTTCAAATGGAAGCAGGTCAGATTGCCTCTCTGCCTGCTAATGTTGAGATGAGATTTATTTTTTGGAGAGGGAAATGAGTGGATACCCAATGCCACATTGTGGGGGAGGCATGGATGCCTTCAGGCTTCACACTGTGTGTTATCATGACATTTGTAGTTCATTGTCTCTTGGTAAGTCCAGTGTGTTTCTGCCTTATATCACCAAGACTGTCCTATGGGGCAAATGCAAGGGGCTTTTGTTGTAGTTCTCTTAGTGGTAAATTCATTTTTCTATCTTTCACACCCCTGCAAACATGTAACTTCCAGTCTTCACTCATTTTCCTTGAGAAAGGGATTAAATATCTCCTTCCCTCCCAGCAGCGGGGCTGTAACGAGCCCCTTCCCCAAGCCATTTCTCTGCTCCTGGGAGGGAACAGAAGGGACTGGGAGGGGTGGGAGAGCCAGAGGAGGCTGCAGCCTCAGTCTGCCTCCAAGCCCAGTTCTCTCACAGCACTGCAGAACTAACGCATTTGGCAACTGTATTTTAACAACGGGTTGTCATATTCATCATATCACATTAACACTGCTCCCACCTTTCCTATGTGTAACTTCCCTTACTCTCCCATTTTTATTTTTTCTGTATGGAGGGGTTGTTTTTTCTTAGGCTGGAGCACTCGGTCGCCATTGTTTTCCCCACTCCCATGAGCTTACCTTCTTTGTGCTTGGTATGCCTTCACCTTGATACTCTTGAACATTCCACTTTCTTGCACTGGAAAGGACGCGTGTCTGCTCTTTACACTGCTCCTAAGGCAGAGCAGCTCACATCTACCATGTTCTGATGTTTCAGATCCATATGTATAGACAGTGATATAGGTAAATAAATGCATAGCAAGCTCATGTTCCTCCTGCTCTTGGTGTCCCTGCTTGAGCAGGGGTTGGATCAGATGAGCTCCGGAGGCCCCTGCCAACCTCAGCCATTCTGGGGTTCAGTGAATTTTCAACCACGACCAATGAGTCAGGATAAACTTTTTTTTTTTTTTTTTTATCATAAAAGGTGACATTTACACTGTGTTATAAATAAACCTTTGCACCATTTATGCAGAAGGATTTGGGCCCCATTCTCTCCTCAGAGCATTAGTTGCCTCGCTCCATGTACCAGGAGGTGAAAGGTTCCCTCTGGTGCCTCTTGGCAGAGTAGATCTTGAGCATTTGGGATCCCTGACCTGCCGGCCATGCCAGCGGGGGAGGCACCTCTTCCACAGCACAGTCATCTGCAGGGAACATTGCCCATGACTCAACCACGTCAGCACAAAGCCCAGCATCATCGATTACACTGCCACTGATGGTGGATTTGTGCAAAGACGTGAAGCTGTGCACTGAAACAATTAACATTTGGGTTCCTGTCTACTTCCTCTACCTCTGAAGATGAAATGGGGCAGACAACACCTCAGACTGGTGAAATAATGCTTATTAGAGAATACAAAAGCTACTGCAGCATAAAATGACATGTTGTCATCACACAAAGATGGGTGTCACCATGTTCACATTGACACTGTCCACATTTCTGTGCAGGACTGAGTGCAACAGCTCACCATATGTGCATGCAGGCTCTCTGCCATTCATTGACTGTGGGGATGCAGCCCATCAGTACAAGGAGGATGCCTTTCATTTAAGATTTAAACACCCAGCAGCCTTCACTGCTGCCTGGGGAAATGCAACCATAACAGAAAAATATCACAGTGAAAAGTTGAGCTTGTCATGGCAGATCAAGACATCTCAGCATAGGAGAAAAGTAAAAGCAAAACGTGACGCCCATCTACAAGAAGGGCCGGAGGGCTGACCCAGGAAACTACAGGCCTGTCAGTTTGACCTCAGTGCCAGGAAAGCTCATGGAGCAGATCCTCCTGAGAGTCATCATGCAGCACTTGAAGGGGAAGCAGGCGATCAGGCCCAGTCAGCATGGCTTTATGAAAGGCAGGTCATGCCTGACGAACCTGATCTCCTTCTATGACAGAGTGACGCGCTGGGTGGATGAGGGAAAGGCTGTGGATGTGGTCTACCTTGACTTCAGCAAGGCTTTTGACACCGTCTCCCACAGCATTCTCCTCAAGAAACTGGCTGCTCTTGGCTTGGACTGGCGCACGCTTCGTTGGGTTAGAAACTGGCTGGATAGCCGGGCCCAAAGAGTCGTGGTGAATGGAGCCAAGTCCAGTTGGAGGCCAGTCACTAGTGGCGTCCCCCAGGGCTCGGTGCTGGGGCCGGTCCTCTTTAATATCTTCATCGATGATCTGGACGAGGGCATCGAGTGCACCCTCAGTAAGTTCGCAGATGACACCAAGTTAGGTGCGTGTGTCGATCTGCTTGAGGGTAGGAAAGCTCTGCAGGAGGATCTGGATAGGCTGGACCGATGGGCTGAGGTCAACTGCATGAAGTTTAACAAGGCCAAGTGCCGGGTCCTGCACCTGGGGCGCAATAACCCCAAGCAGAGCTACAGGCTGGGAGAGGAATGGTTGGAAAGCTGCCAGGCAGAGAAGGACCTGGGAGTGATGGTGGACAGTCGGCTGAATATGAGCCAGCAGTGTGCTCAGGTGGCCAAGAAGGCCAACGGCATCCTGGCTTGTATTAGGAACAGCGTGACCAGCAGGGCTAGGGAGGTGATCGTCCCCCTGTACTCAGCTCTGGTGAGGCCGCACCTCGAGTACTGTGTTCAGTTTTGGGCCCCTCGCTACAAGAAGGACATCGAGGTGCTTGAGCGGGTGCAGAGAAGGGCGACGAAGCTGGTGAGGGGCCTGGAGAACAAGTCCTACGAGGAGCGGCTGAGGGAGCTGGGCTTGTTCAGCCTGGAGAAGAGGAGGCTCAGGGGCGACCTTATCGCTCTTTTTAGGTACCTCAAGGGAGGCTGTAGCGAGGTGGGGGTTGGCCTGTTCTCCCACGTGCCTGGTGACAGGACGAGGGGGAATGGGTTTAAGTTGAGCCAGGGGAGTTTTAGGCTAGATGTTAGGAAGAACTTCTTCACTGAAAGGGTTGTGAGGCATTGGAACAGGCTGCCCAGGGAAGTGGTGGAGTCACCATCCTTGGAAGTCTTCAAAAGACGTTTAGATGTAGAGCTTAGGGATATGGTTTAGTGGAGGGCTGTTAGCGTTAGGTTGGAGGTTGGACTCGATGACCTTGAGGTCTCTTCCAACCTAGAAATTCTGTGATTCTGTGATTCTGTGAAAAAAAAAACAAACAAACATATATATATATATATATAGCCTAAGTGCTCAGATATAACTGCCAGGGTGGCTAAAGGAGGCCTGACATACTCAAAACTTGTCAAGACTGGTTCACAGTGCAAAAAAAGCCAATGGTCCACTTGGATAGAGATGAAACGTACATCCTCTGCCTGCATTAGAGCTATTTGCCTGTGCCTGGAATCGGGATAGGGCAGTACTTGGGCCAGGCAGATATTTACCACTAAGAGCAGGCATACATGTTAAATCTAAGGTTGTATGGCTTCTGACCATGGGAAAAAGCCCTCTTTTTGAAGCCTTGCATGAGCCTACCTCTCCTTTCATGGTATTTGGAGAGAAAGGCACAAATCCCGAATGGATTTGAGCGTGGTGACACATAGGTGCATCTTTTGTCCTTGAAAAGTGGCCTGTGAACTGGGTCTGAGTTAATAATTTCACCTGGGCACTAACATAAAACGTGGCCACCTGAAAAACTGCAGAGACAAGAGGAGTATTCAAGCAGAAAAAGGAGGCCCAGAATGCTGGCTGGTCTGGAAGCTGGCAGCAGGCTCTGGCAGGAGTCTCTGTGGGTGTTGGAAGGGTAGAAGCCCTAAAAGGAACAGGAGATGTGGAAGAGGGAGAAAAGCACGGCTGTGAAAATTGGCTGCTTCCTTCTCCAGTAGGAGGCCCATGCTTTTGCCCTATCTCATGGAGGGATCTCCCAGCCAGAGGAATTTCCTTTGCACATGAGCATGGGAAACCATGTGCTACTAGCCACATTATGGCTGGGTGCCTCAGTGCTAGTGCTGGACATCCTCCTAGTATTTAATTAGAGGCAGTAATGAAAACAGCATGCTGTTCTCCACTGATGAAATGAGCAGTGAAATGAACTGCTGAGATGGCAGAGATCACACTTTCAGGTCTCCAGGACACTTATGACTCATGCTGCAGCAAAACACCTGACATGGAGCAAGGCACTCCTTGGGAAAACCCATCTGTGTTTGAAACGATTCCTTCTTCTGCACTGGGAAAGAAAAAAAAAAGAAAAAAAAAAAAAAAAGGGATGGGGGGAAATAATGGTCATCAGACCTATTTCCCTTTAGGCATATAGAAAAGCAATGAATGCAAGGCAGCTCTCCCTGCAGTCTCTGCCAGCTACCTCCCTAATAAACAAGCTTGCTGACCTCGATCAGAACCTTGTATCGGGATGCCAATTGTGCAGCATGGACCACTGAACAGACTCTCTGAGGGCATGTGCAGCAAGCCACAGAGACTGTGGCGCAGATGCTCTTCCCAGAGTGACATGCGCTGTGACATCTGCCCTCCTGTGTCACAGGTGCAGCTGTACAGAACAGCAAGCAGGACACATGTTTTAGGGCCCCTCTGTTTCAAGAAATCGTCCCAAGCACAGCATCTGCTCTGTTCCCAGCCTCAGCAGCAAGCACACCTCTTTAGGGAAAAAACACCTTGTAGAAAGCATCTCAACAAGTGAGGTAAGCAAGCGGTAGGGATGCCATGCTGACAGCCAGCCCCAGGTGGATTCAGCCTTGACAAATCCCCTGTCTCCCTTGTGTGACACATAGCATCTGAAGAGTGAACACGCAACCTGCACCAGGGATGTGCAAGAGCACAGGCTGCCAGTGCGTCACCTGCTATTCCTGCCACTGATGAGTCCCCTGGTACACTGGGGACACACGACTGCTAAGCCACGTGAAAAATCTGCTGACACTTCCCACCCTCTTTTCCTATGTTTGTTTCTTCTGAGCAGGTGCATGTATCTTGACACATCGAAGGAGGTTTACGGAATTAAGTTTTTTATAAGGATTAAAAATAAAGTAGCATTTGCTTGTCTGCTTTCTCTCTGTGACACCTGATGATATAAATACCCACGAATAAAAGCAGCATTAGAGGGGCAAGGCAAGCATCATTAGTCTGTCCCAGGGTCACATTGTGCTCTCAAGCACACTTGTTCAATGCCCAGTGAGAGCTGTGCAGGCTCATCCAAGGCAGAATTACAGCACCACTTCACCTCATTCCTCTCCAGTGTGGGATCATCAGTCTGGGTCGAGCAGAGCTTAACCCAGGGCCACTCATGTCCAGGGCACTTGGTGATGTATAGACGTGCTTTCCTGTTTTGTGAGGAAAAAACTTGTTCCCAAGGTGTTAGCCTTCTAGACAACGCCTGTTGTCCAAATCCAGAAGCCTTTTTTCCACAGTTACCTCAGGCTTACATGCCATAGATGTGTTGCACCTCACTCCCAGGCTTTTCATTCAGCTTTACAGAGGACATCCCAGTATGAAAGAAAAAAGGGGCCAAGGGACCATTTTACTCACAACTTGCTTATATAGCCCTTCCAATTTTGAGCAAGAGGGAAGAGAGAAAAGGCAAAACACTTGGGGATAGTATACAGTCCTAAGTTTGTGCTCTTCTGGATGGTTTAACGCTGTGAAAAACAATAAACAAGCAGATCTTGACTTACCACATTCATTTTCCTCAATACCCAGTAAAAGCTTGAGCTGTCTGGCTTGGTCTGTACCCTCTCACCCACCAGCACATGTGGGATGTCAGGAATAGAACAGGGAGCTGAAGCTGATGTCTTTATCACTTTCCCATTATGCCACTGAACCTGTGCCATGGCATGGCCTCTGTAACTCACCATGTGCACCGTGGCTTTGCTTCTGATTGATATCAAAGTTGGCTGTGACTGTTGCCAAAAATCAATATAGACAACTAGGCTGTTCAAAACACAGCTTAAGTGGGATGTAAGCAGAGCACTGGTCTTCCTGAAGCCCCCATGCAGACAAAAATTTCATCTAGACATCTTACAACTCAAATCATAAATGTGGCTTGGAAATCTGGGCTCCTAATGAAAACAGCAGGAACTGAAGACTCGGTTTTATAATGTTAGCTCATTGCCTCTATTGAATCATCTCTAGCACAACCAGCATCACGTTGCGTTAATGCATGGCAGTGCCACCTGATCCTAACCTAATTCAATCAATTCAAAGCATAGTCTTGCTATGAAAACCTCGAGGGCGGGGGGGGGGGGGAAGGGGGGGGGGGGGGACAGACATGTGTGGAAAGAATTACATACCTAAAAAGTGATTTTTTTCCCCCCCTTCCATTTGAGACTATGCAAGCCTCATTAGAAATATGGAGTGTCTTATATGCCCGCCAAGGAGAACTGATTAAAACATACTTTCAGGAAGCTGGAAGCAGTGAATTCATTCAGGAAATTCTTCCTCCAAGTACTGAAAACATGTGCTCTATTGTGTCACCATGTGGAAACGAGCTGAAAGCTTAAAGAGTATTTCACAGAACGATAGTATGAATTTGCACGTTTGCAAGCATGTGAGTCTTTCCTTTTTCTTTCTTTCTTTCTTTCTTTCTTTCTTTCTTTCTTTCTTTCTTTCTTTCTTTCTTTCTTTCTTTCTTTCTTTCTTTCTTTCTTTCTTTCTTTCTTTCTTTATTTCTTCTTTCTTTCTTTCTTTTCTTTCTTTCTTTCCTTCCTTCCTTCCTTCCTTCCTTCCTTCCTTCCTTCCTTCCTTCCTTCCTTCCTTCCTTCCTTCCTTCCTTCCTTCCTTCTTTTTTTTCCTTTTTTTCCTGATATCTCCAGTTTTTAACAGCTCCTACAACAGGAAAACATGAAGCTTTCCAGCTCAGCAGGCAGCAGAGGCAGCAGTGGGAAGCTGGGCATATTGCCCTGAGGCCTGCCTTGTGCTTCCAGAGTTACTGGTCAAAGTTCTCAGCCTGAAGCAAAATAAAACTGCTCTGAGACATGGAGAGGTATGCTTGCTGTAGTTAAATCAAGCTGTGCTGTTCCAGGAATTTTCAGCGTTTTCAGACTGCTCTAGAATGATAGCATCAGGGGAAATGATTCAGAGATTTTAAGAGCGTTTCTTCAAGGCTGTGTCTTATGTCTTCAAAGTACAGTTTTGGAGAGCACAGCTGAATGGCAGGTGACTCATAAATGTCTGTTTTAAAGGTGGTCTGTCATTAGTGTGTCATATATGAACCAAAGAGTGAATTCATTGGTAAAAGCCAGTGACATGATTTGGTGGGAAAGAAACCATCAGCCCTGTTGACTGAAATGTTTCAAACACAGAAAGTGGAGGCAGGAATCCTTTGCAGTTTCAACTTCAGAGTCATTCAGCTGAAAACACCCCATATCTCTGACTCCCTCTTCATTTATTTATCCACAGACTTTGAGGATTGCAGAATCATTAGATCACGTAATCTGACCTCTCTCTTGTCTTGGAATTACATGTAGCTACTCAAAAATCTGTTTGACCAAAATGCCTTCTAGTATGACATTCAAGTAGATGGAAGTTTTGTTTTACCCTTTTATGCCAACTGCTTTATTTTTCTTTTGGAGAAACTGCCTCTTCTGAAGAGACTTCTTTTTCTAGAGGCTACTTTTTGTCAGTGCCCAACTGAAAAGTTTCCCAGATGCTTTATGATTCATTTTCTTACCCATCACATTCTTCAAAAGTGAAATTTGACGGTATGCACAAGTCCTGTCTGAATTGGCAAGACAAAAACTTTGTTCAAAAGGAAGTCTCTGGCTGTCTGAGCAAGGATGAAAACATGCTGATGAGGACTAGGAAATCCCACGTGAAGTTTCCACATCATACAAATACAAAGTTTCCATGCTGAATGAGGAATCAGGCAATACAACTGTCATGGTGCTGCTCAGAGTTATCTCAATAGGTCAGGATTTATTTGTATATATAAATTTGATTTATTTGATACATGAATAAGGTCAGCATCATAGAATCACTAAGGTTGGAAAACATCCCCAAGATCATCTGATTTAACTATCCCCCCTACAACCAATGTCACTCACTAAACCATGTTCCTAAGCACCAAGTCCAGGCTTTCCTTAAACACTCTCAGGGATGGTGACTGATCATGCAGAACATTTCTGTTGGGAAAACAAAAGGATCTTTTAGGACCTGTAATAACAACACACTTACTGTATGTGTTCCTAGAAAGCCTCAGTGGAGCTCAGGAAGGACACAAAGAGGCTTTTGCAGGTAATACGTTGATGCCAGGTAAAGGAGATGGATGGTGGAGACACTTTGTTCTATGCAATGTAAAAGAGGAAAGCTAATATACCAAGCTGGCCTTTGAAAGAAACACTTATGTGTTTGCTTCTGATTGACCCGAGATGCAATAGATGCAGAGATGTGTCTCTTTTACATGATTATAGTGCATGGTTGTCTGGACATCTGCAAACTGGATATCAATGTCTTTGGTAGGACAGGATGAGCTGAAGATGCTGAATACAGGGTCTTTTTCCTGATACAGGAGAAAGAATTACATGGATTCCTTCTTTGCTTAAGACCTCCTTCCACTCCACACCCAGTAAAACTGACTATAAACACTTCAAACCGATTGCATTGGTCTCTGTCCCTCTCTGCTTTTTTTTTTTTTTTTTTTTTTTCCACAGGCTCTGCTGTCACTTTTGCAGAACTGAGCTTTTGATCCTCTTTCCTTTCCCCTCCACACAACTGGTTTCCTAAATCTTAAATGAAGATATGGTAGACACACACCCACAGATGTCAATGCATATAAATATAAAATGTAAGCTTCATCCTTTAAACAACACACCCACTGGCTGATCCCAAAAGTAACACACCTGCTGGCCAACATGCTCAGACCTTTATTCCACATGCAATAGCACGAACACACACTTTTTGGAAATAAAATATTGTAAACTGGTGTGGTGGATTGACCTCGGCTGGGCACCAGGTGCCCACACACCACTCCCTCTCTCCTTGTCTTCGGTAGAACAGGGAAGAGAAGGTATGATGAGAAAACAGTTAAGAGCACAGTGAACAGAAACAGCCAAGAAATGCAATAGTTTGTGCAGAAGAGTGCAAAGAAAGGGACAAAGAAAGAGGCCAGCAGTTGAATTTGGCTCACTCTAATAGTCTTGGTTAGGGTGGTGGTATTCCTTATTGTTTCTCTAACTGGACTTTGACACTGTTCCCTATAAGATCGTCACAGACAAGCTGGTAAGTATGGGCTGGATGGGTAGACTAAGCGGATTAAAAACTGGCAGAATGGCCAGTCCCAAAGGGTAGTGGTCAATGGTCCAAAGACTAATTGGATGCCAGTAACTAGTAGTGTACCTCTACAGAAAAAGCTCTAGGATTCCTTGTGGACACCAAGATAAACATGAGTTAGCAATGTGCCCTTGCTGTTAAGAAAGCTAATGGTATCCAGGGATGCATTATGCATTATTCCCTGCAGGTCAAGCAGCAAGGAGGTCTTTGTACCCTCCCTTTAGGTATTTATACACTTTGATAGGATCTTCTTTGCTCCTTCTCTTCTCTAGGCTCAACAGTCCCAACTCTCTGAGCCTTTCCTTAAAGGAGAGGTGCTCAAGGCCCTTCATCTTTGTAGCCCATTGTTATACTCTATGACATAGCTACATGGCTCTCTTGTAATGTGGAGTACAGAACTGGACACAGTACTCAAGGTGTGGTGGCCTCACCAGTGCTGAGTAGAAGGGAAGGACCTTTGGGTCCTAAACATTCTGAGATTCTGTGATCTCAGGGGTTGAGATAAGGACAAAGAGATCTCTTGCCAATTACCAGCAAAACAGACTTCGCTCATAAACAATTAATTTATTGCCAAAAAATATCAGTAGAGCTTTAAGCAAACTACAACCACCTTTCCTCTATTCACCCTGTTTTTGTTCCTCCCCCTGAGTGGCGCAGAGGGATGATGTACTGAGGTTGCTGCCAGTGTATAGCATATTGTCACTGCAGCTCCTCCATGGTTCCTCTCTGTCCCTGCTCCCCATGGGGTCCCTCCCATGGATGCCGTCCTTCCCCAGATGAGCCTGCGGGGGCTGCCCACAGGCAGCAGCTCTTCAAGCACTGCTCCCACACGGCTCCGTCCCACGGGGTCCATGCCCCAGGAGCAAACTGCTCCAGCACAGGTCCCCCACGGGTGGGGGCAGCTCCCCCCAGACCCCCTGCTCCTGCGTGGGCTCCTCTCCACGGGCTGCAGCTCCGGCCCGGGGCCTGCTCCTGCAGGGGCTCTCCATGGGCCGCAGCCTCCTCCAGGCCACATCCACCTGCTCCACCGGGGGCTCCTCCACCCATGGGGGGGCTGCAGCGTGGAGATCTGCTCCATGTGGGACCCATGGGCTGCAGGGGGACAGCCTGCTCCACCAGGGGTCTCTCCCTGCACAGCCCGCAGGGGATCTGCTGCTGCCTGCCTGCAGCACCTCCTGCCCTCATGCTGCACTCACCTGGGGTCTTCAGGGCTGGCTCTCATCCCTCTCTCCCAACTGCTGTAATGCAGCAGTTTTTCCCCTTTTTAAAATTTGCTCTCCCAGAGGAACAAACATTGTGCCTGCTGGCTCAGCTCTGGCCAGGGGTGTGTCCTTTTTTGAGCTGGCTGTAGCTCCAAAATCTTCATCCCCACCCCTCTACAGAAACCTTACAGCATAGGCCCAATATAGCTGCTAACCTTGCAATAAATTGAAGTTTTATTGAGAAGTTCTCATTTAACATGGACATGAAAGGTGAATCAGACTTCACACATTTAGTATGTGATCACTGGTGTTCTGTGCTGATTTAAATAACTGCTGTTGTTTTGTGTTGAACACATCTATTTATACACATCATTGCTTTTCTGGTGTAGACTATGACCTTTTTGCAGTGGGAAGACTGTCTTTTTAGCACACGATAACAATAGACTTTAATTTATAATTTTCTGTTGTCTCAAAACCATTAAAAAAAACACACACACATTAAAAGTAACATAGCGGTGTAAAAAAAAATTGGGACATGCTTGCCATTTAACAAAAGCTTCATTGGATTATGTTTAAAACATTCTTTGCTGGTTTTATTTATTTCATTAGTTTATTTCTATTTATTTATTTATTTCCCACTTTGCCTATATAAAAAGTGATGAGCCTGAGAAGCATGGTAGAGAGGAGGCTCACTCCCTTGAGAGGGTCTCTTGGTCTTTTGCTTTGATGAAATGTAAAAACAACATACATTGTCAACTTGCTCCAGAGACAGTCATCACTGTAAGTGGTAGAGAAAACACAGCTATTTTAACTGAAGAGTTTATCCTGCTTTAAATATGAAAACAATGGGATTTATAATAAGTTAATAAAAGTTAAAATAATGGTAAAACCTTAAGCTCCAAAAGCCTAACATAAAAAAATAAAAAAAGAGGCTTTAGCCAAGATGTTGGAGAATTAAAAAGACTGTAGATTGTTTGTCAGATTGTAATCAGACATTTGAAATTATTTTTATTTGGAGAGTTACAGCCTAGTTGTCATATTGTTTACTTACAGCTCTGTGAGAAGCCACTACCTACTTGACATGGTGTGTTCTGGAAGACTCCAGCAAAGCAATCAGAATTATCTAATAGCAACTCTGAGGCCATTATTTTACTCTGTATGTCAGTGTGTGATCCAGCTTTAAAAAAGGATTTGGGGAGAGCTAACAGTCATGTGCCCAAGGAAGGGATTTTCCACTACAATGACAAGAAATGTCTTTCTCATTCTGTAAGACCTTCTCCACCTCTTTGCTCAGGGTTTTCCTGGAAGTGACTGCTGTCTGCACACTTTACAAGACTTTATGCATGCCCTCCAGTCTTTAGCAAAGGCATTCGGGCAGAAGCAGACTAAGCTCCCATTGCAGAGGCTGTTACCATCTCCAGCAGCCTTTCATGGCCCTCCTACTCCTTGAGATCACAGGACCCTGCAGCACAGTTGTCTGCAAAGTCATTCCTGGACAATTCATGGAGACATACGAAGATGGCCTTCACTCAGCCTTACGGCAGGCAGTAAGAGAGCTGAAACTGGCCTCATGAAAGCATTGCTGTTATTGTTATCCCTGGGGGAAAGCAGTTCTATTGTAAGGACTAACAAATCAACCAGCAGGTTTCCAAGTACCCTTGTCAAATGCAGGTGCAGGACATGATGGTGGATAAGAGGAGGTCACCCAGTTTGCACCTTCTATTGCCCTGTCCTGCCTGGCCTGCAAAAACTCTGCTTCCCTTTGCAGCAGGGCAGCTTCTTCTCTCACCCAAAAAGAAGCAAATATGGAGATGCTGGTATCAAAAATAAGATACTTTCATGGTCTCAAGTAGCTCCCATATTTCAGCTTTTCTTATAATTTGTGCTTTTCCCTCAGTATCTGCAGCCTTTCACAACCTGCTCTGTACCTGATGTTTCCTAATTCTCACATGCCACTTCCTTCACCTAGATGCTTTGTAAATGGCTCTGTTCACTTCCACTTCTCTCAGTAAGGCCTAAATTTGCCACTTCTGCCATGCCACTCCTTATGTCTTCATGCACCTTTCCCTATCTGACACCTGCTCGCCTCCTGCTCTGGAGGGATGGAGGCTTTCCTGGATCTTGCCAGCACTGGTGGCCCCTTCTCTTGGCACTGGTGAACTGGGGGCTAAGTGCAATTTGCGCCTCTAAAGCCAGTGACAGTTTATGAGTCAGTATGTCAGAATTCATAAGCTCTTCATGTCAGTACCATTGCTCTCTGCCCAATACACTTATCTCTGCTGCACACGTTGCAAATGAATGCAGGGATTGAAGCAGACAAGTGTGGATTGTCACTGGGTGAGTCAAATCCATCTGCCCTTCTTGCACTGAGCCAAAACTCTGCTCCGCAGAGATCTCTGAGTCCTGGCTGGAAATACTGTGGCTAGCCACAGTAACGCTTAGCATAGGACTACTCTGTACCCTTTCTTTAAGAGATGTATTTTTGACCAAGCAAGAGGTTTTCTGTCCTTTTTTCTTTGCTGGCCACCTCTTTCAGACCCAATGCCCTGTGACGTCTAAGGTTCCTGCTGCTTATGCCTGAAGATGTGGAAGTTTAGTAACATGAGCTCTGCTTCACCACGCTCAGGTGGAGCTGAAAAACTCTCCTGCAGCCTCAGGCTCTGCTTTCTTCCTGTCACAGCCAGGCAGGTGAGATGCTCTCTGTTCCAAGGAAGCTCTTCTGGCACAGTGGTAGCTCACTCACTACCACGTCTTTGTGTTGTCCAATAATAACATGCAAAAACCCCATGCAGCCACAGGCTATGTGAAATTAATGAAGTATGGAACCCCTCACATCATGACCTGTAATAGAAGTATGAAATTGTTTTCACTCATTTGTTTAATGACAATGAATTTTATAAATCAAAGCCTCATCCCCTGTGTGTATTTGGTTCATCACTCTGTCTGTGACTTGGTAGCTCTTGCAGGTACCAGTCCAGCTGGAATATACTCCTTCTTGCCATTTTCAGTCAATTTCTGTTCAAAGCTGAGAAATTCAGAGCTAGTGGAGACTGCAGTGGACGGATAACCAGGATGGCACTGGGAACAGAGGTGAGGTCTCCCAAGCTGCCCTCATCTCACAGGGTTGGGGCCAATAACCAGGATATGGCTGTTTTTTTTTTTAGTGAATGGGTCTTTACAACATATCTTTCTGTCCCAGAGTCACCATTCAAAGAGAAAGACTTGGCTGGTACTAGGACAAACTGATGGCTAAGTTAAAGCTGGAATATAAGAGGGTAAAAATGGATGTGGTAAGGGACGCTGTACCATGGATGGTCACAGTGGTCCTCCCCAAGAAAAAATCTAATGATCCATGTCTGAAGTGGGCTGCCATGTCTTGCCACTGTTTCTGGGGTTCATTTTTCCCATTTTTCATGCTGCTCATTCTTGCAGGTAATAATTGCTGCTGCTGTCACAATCAGATCTGGGCTACTTCTCCTAATTGCTTGCTGCAGGCAAATTAAGGCAGTATGCTGAAATCTGGGACCAAATCCCCGGCAGAGACAGGCATTGGCAGAGCTGTCCGGGGCCAGCTGTGATATTTTAGATGCAAGTGGTGCAAGGAGAGAAGCAGCCTCCTCTCCCATTTCAGGGATGATGTTTTAGGAGGAGACCACATGAGCATTTTCAGCCAGATCATCTTTCTCCCTCAAAGCTTTAAACCTTCTGTTAATGCCAGCCTTAAGCCGCCAAAACCCCTATCCATGGGCGAGATGGGAAGACAGGGAGGATGTGGCATCCTCAGCCTCTGCTTATTCTAGACTGGGGCTGGTCTGTACCTGACAGACAAATGGACAATCAGTCAGACAGACAGACACAATCCCATACTCTATGCTTCTAACATGGGTGCCACAGGTCAGAATTGAGCCTGCTTCACTTAGACATGGAGATTAGAAAGAAGTATATCTGGGTTTCCTGCTATTTCCCTAGTGGGTCTGACAGCCTTTAAAATCCAGGTTTGCAAGCTTACCTCTACAATAAATATTTTGGAAAATGTAAGCCTTTTTTTTTTTTTTTTAATTATTATTTTGAACATGATAATGAGCCAGTCTTAGCTAGGCTTTTAACAGAAATCCTAGAAAGCATGTGAGATGTAAAAAAAAAAAAAACAAAAAAAAAAACCACCAACAACAAAAAAAAAACACCATGAAAATTAGCAGTGAAATACAGCATTTTTGCAGACTACAGCCTCATGGACCACATGCCTGCCATGTGGCAAAACAAACAAAGCGAGAGATTGTTAGCATCATCATAGAGGATGTTTCCTATATTCTGTATTACGTTTCTTTGCTTTGATATCTTGGATAAATCCCTTCCCATGGCAAGCAAAGATGATTTCTCCACTGCCTGAGAGGAGAGGGAAGGAGAGCAAGATGCATTGGCTATAAGGAAGGGGGGAAATGTACTTGGCATTTCCCCACTGGAAAAGTCTCAGTCCCTACTTCCATGGCCATCAAGTGGACAAAGAATGGGTTGGGAGGTGAGACCTGGGCTCACACTACAGCACATCCTACATCATGGGCACAACTTGGAGCTGTGTGTTTCCCCTATCATGGCTCTCTCTGTCTGCCAGCCCTCTGCCCAGGCCTCCACAAGCAATAGTCCTGTGCTGCAGCACCACTTGCTTCTGGCTGGATGTCAGAAAGCCTGTCTGGGTGACCCTGTGAGCCTACTTGCAAGTGTTGGCGAATGCACAGAAAGCAATCCTGTCTGAAAAAATGCAGAAATTCAGGTAAGCCTCCAAGGTTATCTATACAGGGGTATTCCCAACTATGGTACCATAATGTCTTGTCTTAGAGCTGGTAGAAGATGATTAGAGTTTCAGCACTACTTCTTAGGGGAAAGGGGTAGGTGTGGGGGAGGAGGTGTTCTAGCTGTTGGTGCTCAGGGCAAGGCTGTCAACAGAGGCATCAGAGGCAGGTGGAGCACTGGGGAGACTTTATAGCAGTCTGTCTCTGGGGAGACCTTATAGCATCCTAACCTATACCTAAAGGAGCCTATAGGAAAGCTGGGGAGGGACTCTGTCTGGGAATGTAGTAATAGTAAAAAGATAAATGGCTTTAATCTAAAAGAGGGTAGGTTTAGATTAGATAGAAGGAGGAAATTCTTCACTCAGAGGGTGGTGAGGCACTGCAACGGGTTTCCCAGAGAAGCTGTGGATGCCCCATCCCTGGAGTTGTTCAAGGCCAGGATGGATTGGGATTTGAGCAACCTGGTCTGGTGGGAGGTGTCCCTGCCCATGGCAGGGGGTTGGAACTGGGTGGTCTTTAAGGTCCCTTCCAATCCAAACCATTCTGTGAGTCTATGATTGTGGTGCTGAGCTTGGATAGGGAGACAGAGACTGGGGTATCTACAAGGAGCAGTGGGAGAGCATTCTTGGTCCCATCTTTTTACGCATATGGTAGAGATGACAACATGAAGCATTTCTCTCCCTTGCTCCTTTTCTCTTCACCTAAGCAGCATCTTTCAACATGTCCCAGACAAACTTGGAGTATGGTCAAAAACCCCTACACGCCAGACAATAGAACGGATGAAACCAATATATTATATGGCTTTTAGGCGCCTATCTCACAGCTTTTCTGGAGTCAGACTCATGGTTTGGGAAATTAGAAGGATGACAACATTGAAAGCTATAATTAAAGACAGAGTTGAAAAATGTCAGCAGCTGCCGTCAAAAATGTGTGCTGTGGATGGAGCAGGAAGTGGCCCGCGTGGGAAAGGAGGGAGAGGGCCTGAAGGGAACATACA
The DNA here is from genome assembly GCF_965140915.1 of Aythya marila. NCBI lineage: Eukaryota > Metazoa > Chordata > Aves > Anseriformes > Anatidae > Aythya > Aythya marila. The sequence goes on along the minus strand of NC_139080.1, from coordinate 20,144,095 downwards.
TTTTTCCCACGCTAGGAGAGACACAGGTATAAGGCAGCAGATGAGGGTATCTGCGAGGCGTTCAGCAGATGGCACTGAGCTCAAAAAAAAAAAAAAAAAATATAATAGAAAATCCTTGTCGCCACATCGTGGCGAAGTCAAAACAGATCTTCCCCTGGAAGAAAAATAAAAAAATAAATAAATAAAATAAAAAACTGTGCACACACGTAAAGGCAAGCTGCGGGAGGCGGTGTATGGAAACGTGCAAAGCATAAACGGGGCGCAGCAGTCCCGGCGGCTCTGCCGGCCCCCGGGCTCCCTCTGCTGCCGGCGTCCGGTGCCAGCGCAGCCCCCAGGCGGCTCCCGGCCCCTCTTGGAGCTCTTCTGGTGCACCCCAAATGCGAACTGCTGAGGATGGGGAAGGGTTAGGTCGAAAACAATGTTCCTCGGATATAATCGCTTCTATAGTTAGGGATTTTCTTAGGATATAACAACTCCCGGCCCTTCAGGGTGTTTCTTTTCTTCTGGCATGCCACTTTGTCTAAGGCAGAAGAAGGTCGAAGTGACCAGCACAGCCACATTCATTGCAACCTCAGAGGACACTTCAATTCTTGTTCTGATCAGGAGAGCAGCTATTGTGCATCTACTGATGGGCTGACGCTGCAGAAGGAAAACAGCCTGGCTTAGTGCTCAGGCCTGACACTCAGCTGCTGAGTTCAGAGATATGGGAAAAGTGAATTTCACACAACAGGGCAGCTCTAGCTATTGATCGGGCCAAGCAGCCTGCAGTTGAGTGAGAGGGTTAAAAATGTAAACTTCTTCTTATGGACAAAACTGCTTCCAAGGCAAAATACTCTGTAAAAATGCTGTTTGAAGGAAAGGATTTCTTCACTGAACAAAAATTTCAGATTCTTTTACAGAGTTGGACTTTTTTCCCCCCCTTCATATATATTTCCTGAAGACCATGTGCTCCTGTTGCTGTGCTTTGTGCTCATCACCTCCACTGCTACCTCCCTGTCACCACCACTGCCATCAGCCCATCAGCTTCCTCCCCTGCTGCCCCTGCACCAGTAGTGTAGCCTAAAGCTGTCTGGTGCCCACCTTGCCCATGCATACCTCAGCTTCCCACTGACATCTGCTGGTGTGGATCTCTGTGACATAGGGCCTGGGCTGCTTCCAGGGCCTTCTGAAAAAAACACCTGTGCTGCTTGGAATCAGTTTCTGAGGCAGCCCTGTTTTAAATGGCTCCCAATCAGCAAGTGATCTGGGTAGGTGGGTAGGTGCTCTGGCAACCCCAGTAAAGCCTGTAACAAATACAAAAGTAATAAGCAATGACCACCTCCTTGAAGAGTATCTCCAGCATGCTAAAGGCCAGCAGTGATCTCTCCACCTGCAGGCGCTGTCAGGAAAGTCTCTTCTGATCCAGGGTCCTCTTATGCAGTTTAATAAAAAAAAAGGTTATGCTGCCCCACATTTGCGTGCCCCTGTCTCCCCTTGCTGTCTGGCTGGCAGGAGATGGGGATAGAGACCAGGCTGCTGTGACTGTCTGCTGAGGCTCAGCGAAGTGCATTTGCAGCACATACACATTAGAGGGCTATCTAATGCAATTATAAACCACGGCTGAAAGGAACCCGCTGCCTTCCTGAGTGGCCTGGGGGGAAATAGGTTGGGAAGGAGTTGGAGGGAGATGTGACCCAGTGACACCTGCGTGTCGTTGTGTAATGTAAAGGCTGGTTCCTGTTGTGAGACCAGATTCTAAAAAAAAAAACATTTCTGGAAAAGTGCAGCATCAGAATGCAAGATTTTTGGCTGAGCCCTTCAGCACTGGGCAGTTTGATGTCAAGTTGAAATAACCTAGTTAATTTGAGGGCTGGCCATGCTGAAAATGGCAGCAAGGGGCTGCAGCAGCAAGTACCTCCTCATGAGTCCCCCCTATGACGTCTGTATCCAGGCTTGCTCAGCACAGTCAATGCAAGTTTTACCAACTACACACATCAGGCATAGTGACATGCTGGAAGCCCTGTGATGTCTAAAGGAACTGTCTCAGTCCCAATTTACTAACTTTACTCATGGTCCTGAATATGATTTGCTTAACACCAAGATTTTGTGCAGCCCTTGAAGACCCATTCTCCTTTGTCCTTTTCTCTCATACTTTCTGCATTGTGAGATGAAACCACTTGTTGGGCTGGAGCAGCACCTTCCAGAAAGCAGGAGCAAATACAGTGCACAGAAATCTCATAGCTGGACAGTGAAGGGTGGCTGCAGGCAGACAACCAGGAAAGAGGCTGCCCACAAGAACGTAGTTTCCGTTGCTCATACTTGGAGGCAGCTTTGCTGAGTTTGATGAGGTCTCTGTGGTCACTGAAACCATCCAGGCCCAGCTGCCTTCTGCTGTGGCTTGTCTCTCCTCATCTCTCATACACCGCATGTAGCTTTTTATCCAAACACAGCATTTGTCCATGCCATTCTTGGCACAGTGAAGGGTTCTTCTGATTACTGGACTTTATTTTCAAGAAACAGGTCTCATGTCTCAGAATTTCAGCACTAAAAGTTCACAAATTCTCGTTGAAGTCTAAGTGGTGAACTGGGGGAAAAGCACCTATTTGCTCAATGCTGAGGCACCTGGCTCAGCTAGGGCAGCAGAAACAAACTCATAAGGTCAGAGCCACCAGTGAGCTCAATGCACTAAGAAAATGCTACCTGAGTCTCCAAAATGTGGTTCTGTGTTTTCTCCATTTTGATTTTGTGGCAGTTGCCAAGCATCATCCACACCAAGTCAGTGATTTCTGCTTTATGGGACTGTGCAGGAGCAGATCACCGTTAGCCAAGACTGGTAATGTAACTGTGAAAGTTTAACAGGTTAATGAATTGTCTTTCTGTCTCCCTCTGAAACACAATAGTGAAGTCATTATCTGCTAATGCAGTAGGAAAAATCTCTACTATTATATTTCAGGAAAGTAATTAGTGGAAGAAAACTGGGACTCACATGCCGAAAGGGAATTGAGCAATTTCCAGACAGAAATTCTCATCCCAGGGCCAGGTGTTTTCATCATGTTATAACCAAGGTATGGGAAGCACCCATATGGTAAAGGAAGATAGCAGCCAGCCTGCTGACCAAAAGCACAGGAGCCACACACTGAAGGGATTTGTCTGAAATGCTGCTGATGTACTCATCAGTGCCCTCCTGTCGCACTGAAATGGCCACCGAGTGCCACTGAACCATTCCCTGTAACGTGGATGGAGGCTGTTCAATCCCTCTGTCAGTGATGCAGTGGTGTTAGTGCAGATGTTTTTGTCTTGTGTGGACACTAAGAAACATTTATTGCATATTGATTTTAGCTATACGGTAAAACCATAGTGTTTTCCTGCTTTGCCAGGTGGCATGTGGACTATATTACGTGTCCTCACAAAGGAAAGACATCAGAAGACTCATCTTCCTAATTACTGGAGAGAGAAAACAAACTGCAATTTTTAATGGGCTTTATTTTATGCACAGTTTCTGATGTTGTTCCCCAGCAGAAATAAAAGAGATGGCCCAAAGGCAAGTTCCACCTCCACCAGATGTTGCCTGAGCTGGTGGCACCCCACAGCTGCAGCAGGGCATGGCTGGCTGGGCAGCATGTGGAGCAGTGCAAGCTGTGGCACAGTCCTGCTGCAGCAACACATTGCGTTGCTGACCCACGATAATGCCTGCATGAAAGATCCTGTAGTATTGGGGTCAGAGGACGAGCGTTTTTCTTCCTTGCTGTGTATTAAAAATAACAGTAAAAGTGAAGACATGCTCTGGAGAGTTTTGAGTACAGTTTCATGAAAGAAAAGCAGGGCAGGACTGTAAAAAAATAGGCTGCCTGATGTTATGTCCCTAAAACCTTACTTAAACCTAAAAGGCTGGCAAGAGGCAGACATCCTGTGAGGCACCCCGAGGTGTTCTAAAGCTATTCATAGCCTTAATTTTTAACCACAAACAATGGTTTGAAACAAGTGCATACGCACTTCCTGGGGCCTCAGAAAGCCCAGCAGTCTAGCACAGGCCACACAGCAAAGCTGCCCTGCTATGCACATGTGTATGTCCATGCCTGGCTGAGCTGTAGCAGGCCTTATGGGCTCTCTATGTGCTGTTAATGATTTGTTTTTCCAAAGTCATTCTTTATGTTTGTTTGAATATGAGGAAAGGGCGGTGTGTCCTCAGGAGAGTATGTTTCTGCTTAGGGGAGAACCCAAATATCCTATCCTCCCCTTCTTAGCTGTTACTAAGAAGTGAAGAGTGCAACAATACAGTTTATATCTCTCCAAGAAGACTGCTTTTATCTTCCTAACAACACGGTGTGTGGACTGATTTTGCCCCTTCCACACTTTTTTTTTTTTTCCCTAATGTTTAAGTGGTCTCTGGTCTCCTCTTCCTTCCCCTGCGGTGAGTTGAAGAGCTGTCTGAGTTTGCTCCTGCGCTCAGTCAGGTTGCTGTCAGTTTGCTATCTCCTCCAGCACCTCCAGCTCCTCAAGACCCAGTGGAGCCCAGGAACATTTGGATCGGGACCTAGGTAGACCTCTTGCTAGTAAGTCATGGAGGGCAGGACCTCACACCAGCACACCATGACCTATGACTACCACTGATGACCTAAGTTCACCTTGACTTAATACACAGCCTCTCCATGTTACCCACTTAAGTTGTAAATCTTCTAGCTTATAGTTTAACTCTTCAGAATCTTGCATGTGTGTAAACAGGCACACATAGCAAGGAAGTTCATAAGATTTCTGAAGGGACCTTTGTTCTTCACTTTACAGCTCAAGGTTTGCACAGATTTGGGCAAAATCAAATCCTTGCCCTTCACTGCCTCAGTTCTCTGATTTACTGTCTGAGCTCATTCAGTTGGGTGTAAATACACAGTTTGTTTCTCTTCTTTTTGGTATAATCTCTTGCTAAATTATCTTCGCCCACTTCATGGGGAAATTCTGCTTATTTGTCCTTCCTCAAACAAAGTTAGGAATATTTTCTGGGTCATTTTATACTTTTTTCAGTACCTTTTCTGATGCCTTTTTCTTTTGCAGTTGGGAGCTTTCTATCTATGACTCCAGCATCCTGACTGAAATTAAAATTAAATTGTTTTTTTCTTGAAAAAGAAACACCTGTTGCTGAAACAGGTTTTTATCCTTTTGGATCATCATTCTCATCTGCCCATCTGCTTCTATTTGTTTAAAGCCTTAACATATTCCAAATAAAAGCAATGCAAAAAGATCCTAGTTCCAAGGCACAAGGTACAAGTCAGAAGTCTGCTTGTTTCTTCCCCATTATCTTTTACTTCTTACTCCTCAATGTCTTTTTTTTTTTTTTTTTTTTTTTTTTTTTTTCCTCCACTCAGCCTAGTAGGCAGAGGAAGTATATTGGGGCCAATCTCACAGATCAATTGCAAGAGAAAGGTGCTGGTAGCTGGGAGGAACAAGGGAATTTCATTCTCAGAGGTATTTCATTCAATTACAAGAACTGGAAAGATAAGATCTGTGAATCAAGGCAGTGAGCTGTACAGATAGACCACTCAGAAAAACCTTTCTGTTGATATGGGGTCCCAAGTAATATGCTAGGAAGCTCTTGGTGTTGATTGAGAACTGGGTATTAATCAGGCAATGTTTATTCTGCAGATGAGATGTAGTTTTTTTTTTTTTTTTTTTTTTTTTTTTTTTTTCCCTTTGGGGACTCAGGAGTTGGACTCAATGATCCTTGTGGGTCCCTTCCAACTCTGATATTCTATGATACTCTATGATTCTATGATTCCTGTGAGCAGGAGTTTTAGCAATTTATATAGTGAAAAGAGAAAGTGTATACAGCCAAAAAAAAAAAAAAAAAAACTTCACCTATGCTAAAACACCAACATATAGTCTACCACAACACAGTACTTTGGTAGGAAAATGTATAATATTTCTCCCACAGAATCCTAGGGCAAAATCTTCAGTAAACTTTGTGGGATGGAGAAAGAACTAAGACAGACCAGTGCTGCTGAGGGGATATTCAGCAGTTGTGGCAATATTGTTAAAACTGAAGTTTTTTGTTTGTTTCTTTGTTTGTTTTTAACAGTTATAGTAGGTGAAGAGACATTAAGAGAGATAGGATAGGGGTAAGACCATGTCACCACAACTGAGATATTCATGAATATAGTCTCATGTATATTTATTGTAATCATAAAAGGAATGAAACCTTCCAACAAAAAACTAAACAAACAAAATCCACTTGGTATACAGAAGTCACATACAAACAAAATATCCAATGGAATACACACGGTCTCTACGTTCACAAAGATTTTAAACTCTGCACATGGATAAAACTTGTACTTCACATTCAGACAAGAGCTCCCATAGATGGATGCAGAAGATTCACAACATTTGTCATCCAGCAGCATTTTAAACTAACATATTTTTTAGAACCACAGTCACTATATTGCAGGACTAGTTGGAGGAGGAGGGACAGATTGAGCCTCACCCCCTCACAAATGTATCCTAAGCAAGTACTTCAACTTTTCTTCAAGAACAATTCAGCAAGTAAGTTAACTTGAAGGAGCCAGAACAGCTACATATTTTCAAGGTAAGCATTTGTCTTTGTGTATATATTTATATGAGGAATAATAAAAATACTAGGTAAAATTTTCTGCCAGCCCTTGAACAGTCAGGTCACTTAGCAATAAAAAAAATAGGTAAATCCTCAGTCCTGTAGCAGCCTGCATATTCACTTAAGTGGTACTTCCTATTTTGACTGTTACTTATCTCCTGCTCAGCTACAAAGATGTTCAGGATTTCCTTCTTTTACTAAGCAATTCCAGATTTCTCTCAAAATATATTTTCATTTTACCCTGGTCTGTGTAATTTTGCAGGTGATGACACGGCAGATGGTATACAAAGAGGAAGAATTTTGAGGGCTCTTCAGTTCTTTGCAAGTACTGTCCTGTGCTACTTAATGTAATCTGTTTACTTTACTTGCTCAGAGAAACTATGTGAACACATAGGAAGGGAAAACCATACTTCTGGTTTTCCAGTAGGCCTTAGAGTTTGATTCTTTTCTTGATCAGGCTAATTTTAAAAACTATAAAAACCAGCCTTGTACATTGTCACAGAAATGCACCAGGTCAAACTGATAATCTACTTACGTACTTTTCAATGTGGTACTATTTATTTATTTATTTATTTATTTATTTTTAGGAAAATTTTTCAGCAAAACCAGTTACTACCCTTGGCCTAGACTGAATGGCACAATTTTATTTAGCAAATTCCCAGGGCTTATGACACACTCTATTTGAAACCAGAAATGTAGCAGGAATTAACAGAATAAACTTCTCTGCAGATTCCGTAGTCACTGCTGGGAACCACTCACAGACAGGTGATTCGGGGTTTAAAGTCTCAAATGTACCTAAGAGTTTTACTGAATAGCAATGGCCTTTGCTTGTGTGCTTACAGAATTATTAGAAATATGCAAAGATAAGAGGAAAGGAAATAGGAATGATTGGATGTCTCCTTTTCAATTCATGGTTAGATTCTGGGTTGCACTTGTTGCCATGTAGACTGAGGGCCATGTAGCTGTTGAGTGAAGAGTCTGGGTGAATATATTTAAGGATATAATTCCATCTTTAAGATCTAGAAAAGTTAAGAAAATTAATTGGCATAAATGACTAAGGTCACTGTCCACTGTGCTAGATCTTCTTGCCTGTGACCTTCAAGCTGTTCCCAAATATGTTAACTCAGAGCACCAACTGAAGTTTGCCAAGTCATCTGCAAGAATATTGGATTCTCTTATTTAATATTTCAGTTTAGTATTATGAGTTAACTGCATCAGATTAAAGAGAATACACCAACATGGTACTATGGAGTACAGGTAAACAGATAATGTAACTGATAATGCTCTGTAAATGCTGAGCTCTAGGAGGTTCTTTTTATGCTTCTAGAGAACATGCTTTAACAATATATGCAGATTAGAAATGGTTACAAGCATCTTCTGACTGAAAGCGTTGTCCCACTAGTGTTGATGTAATGTGATCATTTTCAAAAAGGATGCTCACAATTCTAAAAGTAAAATTGACATGCACTTGCAGTGAACAGACAGACATCTTTTACCATCATCTCGTATATGAAAAATAGTTTAAATGACTTAAGAATAGAGTAATTTTACACTACACTGGTAAAGCATTTACTATATAAATTTTACTACAAGACACATAGAGCTACTGGAAATCTTAAGCCACACAGGCATCATCAACAGCTTATCACACATACATGACACTTCTCCCTTTCACACAAGTTTATATACACTGAGTAAGTCATTAAATATTGCACTTATTGGCCCATGATTCCTCAGTTTTGAGGTATTCCAAAAATAGAAAACATATCTATTTTTATAACATATTTTCATGCAACATTTAAGACATTTCAGTTTCACAAATACTAGTATATAGGTTACACATCCTGACAGTCCAACTGAGCCACAACACATCTGACATTACTGACAAAATATTAAACAGCAGTTACACCACAAACAGTTCATTTAAGACTAATTGCAGGTACATGTCAGAATTACTCAAGGAAATTTATCGCCAGAAGTGGTAAGCAATCCCCAGCTTTCATTTCTGCATGGTATACATGATTCTGAAGTTACTGGACTTCCACTTTCTCCCAGCCAAATCAAATACCAGGTAACTCATTCTATAAATGACAAGCCACCTACACCTGCTGGAACCATGGTAAATAATCCTATGGTCTGCAGACGTAACCCATCTGATTTCTGGTGTTAATGATAAGTTTTGGATAAATCCCACTGTGGCATTTAGGGAATTCTGCATTACACTTGAATAAGTAGCAGTAGGAACTGAGTAAGCTTCAAAGACATACCACTGCAATATGCATACTACTTGTGTGTACTTACAGTTTGTGATTCAATGAACATCCCCATATAAACAAAGTAAAATAAAGGAAGGGGAATTAAAAAATGAAAGAAAGGAAAAAAGCATACATTGCAAAGATGAACTGCATTTACCCCTCCTTAATAAAGAAAACTGGTGAAAATCATTCAAATCATTGAACTGAGTTGCCTCTTTAAATGACACTCAACAAATGGTGAGTCTTGGAGAATCTGGAGTCAGTCTGTACTGAAGAGACTATGTGTATGGATTAAATGGTGTAAATCAACAAAACTCTATTCCCTGTTGGCATAAGTGAAGACATGTTGCTTCATGCCCCCTGAGGGTTCATCTGTGAGGATTTACATACTCATGGTCTCGAACTGCTAAATCTGTCATTCTAAAGAGGAACTAGGTTCAAAAGCTGTGTGTCTAAGAAACAGGCCAAGGAGGAAACTGTCCTAACAGTCAATCAGCAGAACAGTAATTTAGTTGATGCCCTTAAAAATGCAAGGAAGAAAGCTTGCCTCTCCCCAGCATATATAGAAAAGTATAGTTTAGGGGAGGGATTGTTTTGTGGGGGGGGTTGTCTAGAATGCAAATGCAGCATCTCTCATATGTGGTTGCAGAAAAAAAGGCATCATCATCAGGTGCAGAATTTGTATCACCATTTTTTCCCCCCTAGAACTGACAATTAAACTCAAAGCATTCTCAAAGTTAGGATCAAACTCCAGCAGATTTTGTGTACCATGAAATAGCACTTCTTTCCTAAAATGAAGAAGTTGCAGGTGGTACAGCTGAATATACAGAGCTGAGCAGACTGGGAAGAAAACTTAATCTTTCAGACTGATGCTCTGGAAAGGCCACAGAGATGTAGTTGCTCAGGTAGTTTCTCTAGGCATCACATTAAGTATAAGCACAGAGGAACAAACAGTTCCAGGTAACAGTCACATACACAGCTGTTCTGAGAGAAAGAGTATTTTTGGACAGAAAATCAGGCTACTTCCTCAGTATACCAAACAAACAGGTCAAAATAAAGAAAAAACATCAGCAAGAACAAAAAATGTAGAGTAGTAAGTTAGCTGTGCTGTAAGGACCAAAATGCTTGTGAACATGAACTCTTATCAGAATCAAAAACATGCATCTGAAGGTTGAACCTGATGAGGCTTGCTAGCTGTCTGGCTCATCAGTGCCATGAGGCACTGCAGGAGCTGGTCACATCCTGTGCTCCCATGTGCTATCCCAAGGCATTTTCTGAGAACAACTTTGATCATGCAGCAAGCAAGACACTATCAGAGCATGTTATGGCTGGTGTATTATCCATGCACAGGATTACCCTGCTGCTAAAAGCATTAGTCTAGATCGTAATTTGGAAAATGGGTTGTGCAGTGATAGTTCAGCTGGCACTATGGAGCTCAGGACCCTCTGTCCAGAGGCATCTAGACTCCCAAAAATGCAATACACTCTGTGTGGCAACTTCTGTATCTCCTCAATTGACCTATGTTTTGGATGAAAAGGTCATCTGTGGATGGACCAGTAAAGCTCCATGACAATCAGTCTTATTTCTGTGCTGAGAGTGACAACAAATTAGTGCAAATTGTATAATTCTATAAGTATTTTTTCACCAAAAATTGTGATGAGGCTGAAAATAGTTTTGCATATCTTGTCCCAGGTTTTCAATTTAACAATCCAAACCTCTTGTTACCAATAAAGTAAATATTTTTATTTTTTTTAGCCTGATTCTTTTTCTTGACAGAACTGTACCACAACAGTGCTTAGATTAGGGATCTAACCAAACCCTGCTTCTGTCTCCTCCCATGACTAGTGCACAATCAGTGACTACTGGAATCTATGAAGAATGATTCATTGGTTGCATTGGTAGTTTAAATTTTGATCCTTGTTTAGGTTGTGATGGGATTTCCAAAGGGCTCAGTGTTAATGTACCTCTGCTCGCATTTAAGAAATTTGCAGTTCTACCACAGAAGTCAACTGGAGCTGAATTATAATGACACAGGATTCAGTTGGACATCCTACGCTATAAAACAGGCCAAGCCATAATTGTCAGCAGAACGAAAATCCCACTTCTGCTTGTTCCCCCAGAACTCAAACTAAAATTTTAGAATGCCTGGGGATGGGATAGTAAGTTACTTCCCCAAAGGCTTTCTGTCTCTTCCTCTGCAATAGCCAGTTCCCAACTGAGGAAGGTGAAGTATTGAGATTATCATGCCTCTCAAAAGCCAATTTGTTCCACTGGATGGAAAATAAAAACCTATTTTTCCAACCACAGGTAACCCTGATTGTTCACTACAGTTATATTCAAACATATAGGCATTTCCAATTTCAGAGGAAGGGCTGGTAGGCTGAAGCAGATTGGATGGGACATCAGCAGATCATCCAGCATGACCTCCTCCTCAAACCAGTGCCAACTGAGAGGTCAAAGCAGGTTGCTCAGAATTTTATCCAGTCTGGTCTTGAAAACCTCCAAGGATCTGATATGAACACATTAAAAATTAATTTTAATTAATCTGACTAATTCTGAATTCTATTATAAAGTCTGAGTGTCAGTACAAAGATCCTAGGAGTTCTTATCTAGTGGCTGGTCTTGCATTTCTGTGACAAAGTCTGAGTGTTAATACAAAGATCCTAGGAGTTCTTATAGTGACTGCACTCCTACTTCAGGTGAGCCTTTTCCTCACAACACATGGCTGGCAGTCTCATGAGCAGCTCTGGCACCTTCTTTCCCCATCCTTCCCATCCCATGCAGAAGATCAGACATGTTGGAAGCCTGGCATTTTATTTGTCTCAGAAAAGGGAAGGAGAAAATCTTACTCTCTGATTTTGTTGTTACTCTTCTGACCAGTTCCTTGATGCAAAATGAAAAGCAAAATAATCCATCCCATACAAGGAAAGAATAATTTATCTATCACTCAACTTCTTTAAAAAGATATATGTTGATAATGTACTACCACCACTGACTAAAAACTACATCATCACATAGAGGCAGTGAGAGTCTGGAATTCATTGCAATGGAGTACAATCAAGGTGTGGCTGTAGCAAGGTGTCCTGTGAGCTTTTTACCTTGTTACAGTGTGCACAGGACATAGCTGTTTTGAAGCCAGCATCCCAGAGCAAAGCTGAATATTTGCATGTGTAGCAGTGCTGCATGATCCAGGACATGCTCAAGCTTTTATAAGATGTAGTGATGTCCTCCTTCCTCCTTACCTTGCTTTGCCTAGACCTTTTCTAAAGGGCTGAGGGCTGCAGGTAAGTGTTATCTCAAGGCTTGCCTGCTTGCTTTTCTGCAGCAAGCACAAAGCTTAGGGCAGAGAACTGGCTGCAATCTCCCTTGGTTTCTTACCACTTCTCTTTTCAAAGCAGCTGGTACCTACTGGATGAAGAGGTATCATTGAAAGTCTCTCAACACAGTTATCAGTGTGCTGTCCTAGACAGGAGAGAGAAAAGCGTTATCCCCATAGAGAGGCAGGGTTACGGTTGGGGTAGCATCTGCCTCTTCTAGCTGACTGCTCACTGGTCCAAAGAAGAAAGTAGTTTTTACTTTTTCTTTGTAAAATTCAGCATGTGAAGGCTCAGCCTCTTTGTCTACTAGAAAAATAGGTGTTTAAGGAAGCTAGTTAACAGTACAGACATGGTTTAAACCCTAGACTAAAGAAAGAACATCTTTTAATATGAATTAGGCAGCCAGTGTAGCCCCCTGGTGGCATATCCATTTTGCATGTGCCTATATGCCTTGTTTGAAAGTCATTTTCACTATGTCAAAGTTTATGTAGTTTATTTAACCAGTAAAAATAAATAAATAACAGTGGCCATTTTCCTTTGTGTCTTTCAGGAGCTTATATAAATTACCTTTGAAAAAATGAAAGCGTATAGATGGATTTCTTTGCAGTTTCAAGCAGTTTTCAGTACCATTTGTTACTTTCCATTTTTTGTCTTCCTATTTTTTCCTGTTGCAGACAGCCTGAGAAATGTCAGCCTTGTCCTAAAGCCTGTCTAATAGGAACAATAAAACAGTTAATGCTTTCTCAATTATGCAATTTAGTTTAAAAATGTCACTGTGACCCAAATAAGGCAGCTGTACAAAGCACTATAGGGCATAGATGTAAGAAACTCCAACCAATTACTAAAGTACTTTTTAAAATTGTCAAATATGACTATTTTTAACACTTCATAAAAACAGAATTTGTGTGCTTTGTCCTGCCTTTTGTTGTGTATTTCACAGCCTTTTCCTGATTTTATAGGTATATTCAGACTAACTTCATAATAAATAATATTTATTACTCCTAGAACTTTTGAAAATTTTGGAAATTTCTGATTGCCTTGTCAAAAAAAGATACCCTCATCAAAGTAAAAATGAGGTCAAACTCCAACTCACTGACATCAGCAGCTCTTCTGCAGTATGTCTGAGCAAAATAAAGGTACTTGAAGCCAGTTTGGTGGTGGCTACCTGAGTGACTGAATGGGAGATGAAATTCCTGAAAGCTTAAGTGTGTCGGTTTGACAGCAGTATGACAAGACAGTTTTTGGCTACAAAAAAATGAGCAAAATGGATTTGGCTCTTTTAGGGGTAATATCGGTACTGAGAGTTTAATATTTTAATTCATGTGGAAATGAAAAGAGCTGGTCAGCTCTCCTCTACTGGGACAGATACTACCAGGGTATGGTGAAATGAGAAATTAAGTAAAGTTTCAGAAAGGTGTTAGATAGATATGCAGGTCCCACAGGATTGTAAATGGATTAACTAGCCAGACAGGATCAAGTACCTGGTATCTCTGAGGACCTGCACTGAACACCCACATCCAGTTGGAATCTCAAAGAGATGTTTGATGGCTTGGGGTCCAGGATGGTTGGAAGTTTGTTCCTTCTAACTTCTGCAATTTCTGAGCAGCCATGATGTATAACTTACTGAGCCCAGATTTGTCAAGGCAGTATGCTCCAGTAAGTATACCTTATACAAATGATCCAGACAGAATGAGTGATTAGCTCTTTAAAGCGATATTTCTAAATTGATTTTCAGTCAGGAGGAAATATAAATGTCATCAGGAAGCTTATTCTAAAATACCTTACATACTACCCTAAGGATTCAACTCTAAAATTTGAAACTGATGAAGCAAGTCAATTCTAGGCAAATATGGTCTGAGGGCATGGCACCAGCTGAAGTAAGTGTAATGTAAAACAGTAAAAAGAAAAGAGAAAATAATTGCCATCTTGCATGCAAACGCCAGATGCTAAAAATGGATCATTCTTTCAAACTAATAACATTTCTATACACATACTCAACCAGTTGCTGATGTAGAATAAAAGACTTTTCTCCCAAATAAATTAATAAGACAGTATAAATAAAGGCATATAGACCATTCATAAATACTCTGTTGGCAACAGAATGCACTGGAGCTGCCTTTGTTGATAGCTGCATTAACAGCCACAGTTGGGTTGCTGTGGCGGAGGGGTGTCCTTTAGTCGTGTGTTCTGCTTGCCAGCAGCAATGGTGGGATCTGTCTCCAGGCTTTCTGACATTTTGTCGCAGATGATATCCACAAGCCGCTCAAACGTCTGCTTGACATTAATGTTGTCCTTGGCACTTGCTTCAAAAAATTCAAAACCTAAGAAAATAAACAGCACTTGTAAGTTTGATGTATATTGCATTATCTCCAATAAGCACACAAACTTCTCTCGGGCAAAGAAGAGTGATGTGACACACGGAAAGTAAGCATGTGAGAGCACACATATAAAAAAGTGATTTTGCAAGAGCAGTTAAAATTGTACCACAATTGGAGTAACATTAGTGTTATTTGCTTTATACAAAGTCAGATAAAATCAAGACTGGCCTGAATACATTCCCTTAAACATATTCTACTTTAAAACAATTTCATCTAAAAACTGACACCAATTTGAGAATAGTATTATTTTAGAAATGCTCTCTATATGCAGCCATTGTGAAGGAATAATCTACTGTTCCATCTCCAGCTATTAAGTTCCTCTGAGTGTTATTCGACTGGAAAAAGCCATTTCCATCGTGTCATTAACGTGGTGCAAAAACAGATGACTCTATTGGGAAACAAAAAGGTAAAAAGGCAGACAAGGCAAGCAAAGCTTTATTTGGTACTTACCTGAGATAAGGTTAAAACTGTGGGGCAAAAAATGGACCCCCAGCTAACACACTACACTAATAAACAAACCTTTTGTTGTTATTCTTTTTTTTGTCTTTAATTCATTTCTATGGAAGGACTTTTATCTATCCATTCCCAAAGTTTTCCCCAAAGGTAACAGTCAGAGCTAACATGAACACAGAAGTCTGTAAGGATCAGAGCTAGCTTTCATAAGCTCTGTTCTCTGCCCTGATTTGTCCCGTGTTATCTACCACATCTGCCGTCTTCCAGGTTTTGCAACTTGCTGGTCAGCCTATAATCCTTCTGACAGAGGTTTCTGCCAGTGCTGGGTCTTGTCTATTCTGTATTTCTTTGCAATTTCTTTGTTCTTTGTTTGTTTGCTTGTTTATTTATTAACTAAGGTTCCCCCATACACACCACCCCAACCACCACACACACACACCATGCTCCATCTCATCTCATAGTTGCCACATTGCCCACATGAGGACTCCTTGGTAATACAGAAGTTTCTCCTACTTCTGTCTTTCCACTGTCTCAGGTTTCAATATTAAGAGAGTTTACAAAATATCTAATCCACTAAAAATCTAACAGTGCAAATCTTTACTGTAAGAAAAGCTTTTCATTTGCTGAACTATTTTGTTTTCTTCTGATTAATGCTGAAAAGCAGTGTGCAGCTACCACCATGTTTAGTAAGAAAATGTCAGTAACTTCAAACTCTTGGCAGGAAGGCAGAAAACAGCTTTTTTTTTTTTTTTTTTAATGTTGTGTGTGGGCTACTCTATTTCCAAAGGCTACTTGAAATTTAAATTCAGCTACTTAGATAATATTAGTTCCATATATTTGATAAACAGGATATAATGCACATATGTACAGTCCTATAACCAGGTAAGTGGTTGAGTACTTGCATAGATCTACAGAAGATAATTATATTTAACTTGGCAAGATAACTCAGCATGAGCCAATAACAGATGCAAATTCTGTGTTCTGAATATTCTTCATATTTTTAATTTATATAAGGTGACTTTTTTTGAAATGTCACAAAGTGCTAAATTATTTAGATGCACAGGAGCTAAACACAGGCCAAAGTTAGTCCTTGTTGATAGTTTCAATAATAAACCCCTGGAGGTACAAACACTGTAAGAGGGATTTAGTCAGACAACTTCTAATAATATCAGCAAGAAGTGCTAAGATAATCTTCCAGGCATAAGGATATGTTAGCTTGAAAACTTTTCCTTTCTACATTTCTCTGGAAAGCAGGAAAACTGTGGGTAAAACACAACATACAGAAATCATACACCAGGAGGTGGTTTGAATGTCTCAAAGCATTTGTTGTACCTTAGCTGGGCTTACACAACACCTTTCCTCTAAAATGGAAGGAAAATGTGGAAGCCAGTGTAACCTCACTTGGTGGTGGCTTCTGTGATCCTGCAGCACTCCATACAGGAGAAAACTTTTCAAATCTGTTGGGGACTGCAATGGGGAAAAAGGGTCCTCCATGTTTTCAGTATTCTGTGTTGAAACTCAGCTGTGATTCTGTACCACAGCAATAGAGTCAGATCTTCCCAGAGCTGTTAACATCTGCTCCATAGGAAAAAGGAGAAAATCAGCTGTTCCGAAGAAGTAGATTTGATTTCAAGGATACGGCTGCGCTGCAATCCAAGAGGACGGCTGAAGGCCATTATCTCACTCAGACTATATGAGGAACCTGAGCAGTGGCAGTTAGACTGCCCTGACCAGCAGCAGGTGCTTGCTGTGCTTGTGTGAGCTGAATCCAGAATGCTTGGATTGGTGATAACTTCAATAAAATGGCATAAAATCAGGAGCCACTCCCTGTGATGCTGAGAACATCACACTGTATTTACAGAAAAAACAAGGCACAGCTGTGACAATATAATTATTACTCCATAGATAACAGCTCTAGCCTGACCACCATCTAGTTCTGTCAGCTCCCACGATCATTTGTGCCCATCGTTTGCATGCTTCAGCTCTTCTCAAATAAGTAAACAGAGTTGAAAGGTGAACATGAAGTGAAAAAGGGGGTTTAGTGCCTTGAAATCTGCCTAACCCCCAACAAGGATGTTGTTTTGGTAAATATTCCATTACCTGCCATGTACAATGTCTTTCAAGCAGAAAAATAAATAAATAAACCTTATTGTATGGGTAACAGTGATATGATGCATAAGAAAGGGATAGCATAAGCACTCTACCCTCACTGTTGGTGGCTGTGTACACAGAAAGAGGAGAAAGGAGGAGGATACAAGCAGGACAAGAGGGCAGAGGGGTTGAGGGACAATGGGGGTATATTTGAGAGTTGCATCACTGAAGCCTTTGAGAAGATGACAAGAATAAGAATGAATCTCTAAGACATTTCTATGGAGAGCAGGTTTTAAAGATAGGAACACAGAATACCTAGCACAAGAGATGATCATGAAATGGCAGGTAAGACGGGTAGACAAGATCTGGACAGAGGAAGCAGAAAATGAAAGGAAAAGTGTCACAAAGACAGGAATCCAACTTCAGGAAATATAGCAACACAGACAGAATCAAGAGAACAGACCACAACCACAAAAAGGCCTTACTGCAGGAAAACATGAAAAATGAAGAGGTCCCCCTTATCGAAGTAGAATGGGACTTGTAGGGTGTTCAAGCACAAAAATATTAATTCAAGTAAAAATAGATATTACAGCTATGGTTTTGATATAAGAAGGAAATTATTGTTACAGTAGTGCTATAGCTGGTTATCAGGCTTTGCCTGTGTACACACTATCTGCTTAGTCCTCAATTTCCTGGGTGATCGAGGCTCTCCCCAGCTATACCCAACAAAGATGAGATGATGCACTGATTTGGAACAATGCAGTGACCAAGGTAATCAAACCTAAGTTGACAAGGTAATCAAACTCCCAGCTTCTTCCACAAGAAAATATGTGCCTTACAGGAACTGTACAGGTGGGAATTTCAGCCACTCCTGGAGATTCCCCTGAACAGTCTGGGCTGTGCACAGGTGAGCTGATAGGCACTATCAGGGTATTTATCAACACCCTTCCATGTGTTGATAAATACCCTGTGTGGAGAACATGGCTGTTCCAGTAGGTTCCCCACAGGCAGCTTCTACTGTAAAATGGATTCAGCTGCACAAAGGTAAGATAATTGTAGATGGTCTGTAGAAACTGTTGTTGCAGATGCAGAAAGGATCACACAGAACTCCCTTTTTCAGCCAGTCAAGAAATGTTTTGCACGCATTTTAAAATAATCACTTCCAACTGATTATGACATGTACTGGAGAGGTGCCATAGGATGAGCTGGATTACAAGAATTCAGCAGAACACTTCTGCGAATCTCATCTAATGCAGATGAAGACACCACTGCAGGGCTCAGTACTGAGACCAGTTTTGTTTAACATTTTCATCAACCATCTGGATGAGGGGATCAAGTGCACCCTCTCTGAGTTTGCCCATGACACCAGGTTGGGCAGGACTGTGGATCTGGCTGAGGCTAGGAAGGCCCTGCAGAGGGCTCTCAATAAGCTAGATCGATGAGCTGTGTCCAGCTGTATGGCATTCAGCAGGGCCAAATGCTGGGTACAACACTAGGGGCATAACGACCCCTTGCAGCTGTACAGGCCTAGGGAACAGTGGCTGGAAAGTTGTCTGGTAGAAAAGGACCAGGGGGTGCTGGTCAACAGCCCGATGGACATGAGACAGCTGTGTGTCCGGCTGGCCAAGAGAGCCAACAGCCTCCTGGCCTGCACCAGAAGCAGTCTGGCCAGCAGAACTAGGGAAGGGATTGTCCCTCTGTACTCTGTCCTGGTGAGACAGGTGGCACCTTGAGCACTGTGTTCATTTTGGGTCCCCTCACTAAAAGAAGGACATTGAGTTGGTGGAACGCATTGTGAGAAGAGCAGCAAAGCTTCTGTAGGGCCTAGAAAACAAGACCTAGAAGGAGAGGCTGAGGGAACTGGGGTTGTCTCATCTGCTGGAAAGGAGGCTGAGGGGGACACCTCATCGTTCTCTACAACTACCTGAAAGGGAGTGGTAGCAAGGTGAATGTCAGACTCTTCTCTCAGGTGACAAGTGAGAGGATGTGAGACAACAGCCTTAAGGTTCTCCAGGGGAGGTTTCCATTCGGTATCAGGAAGAATTTCTTGACAGACGGGCTGCTTAGGCATTGCAATGGGCTGCTCAGGGAAGTGGTGGAGTCACCATCCCTGAAGGTATTTGAGACGTGTGCATGTGGCACTTAGGGACATGCTTTAGCAGTGGACTTGCAGTGTTAAGTGGATGGTTGGACTTGGTGATCTTGAAAATCTTTTCCAACCTAAATGATTCTGTGATTCTATGACCCTTGCAACAGAGGATCTTGTTCATCCTGCACAAAGATTTAATTTCCCACGTATTACCTTAAGCAAAGATTTCATTTATTTAACAGAAGCCCTGTGTCTGAATGTCTGTGGAACAGTTTCAAAGAGATAGGGGACATTTTCACCTAGCAGAGTATGTCTAGAAAAAATATTTCAGAACAAAGTGGAAAGATGTACAACCTCCTGAATTTTGATTGCTTTTCATTTTGTTACGGAATATTTTGCAGATGTTTTTCCCAGTGACCTTTCCTCTTCTCCTGACTCATTTTTCAAATATTTCACTAATAGTGCTTAGAGACCATGTGCTTCTAAAATGCCTGTGTTTGATGGCTTCAGATCTATGCCTTTTAATACTGTCTTCATTTTTTTTTTTTTTTTTTTTTTTAATTCCTGCTGCTTGTTATTAACTGAGAAGAAAGACTTT
Organism: Aythya marila; assembly: GCF_965140915.1. Classification (NCBI taxonomy): domain Eukaryota; kingdom Metazoa; phylum Chordata; class Aves; order Anseriformes; family Anatidae; genus Aythya; species Aythya marila. The sequence goes on along the minus strand of NC_139080.1, from coordinate 20,124,340 downwards.
TTGTGTGAGTATGAGGCTGAAGTGAGGCAACTCCCTGGTGGTGCTTAGGGCAGCAGAGCTCAAAGAACACCATGTTCCAACCACCCATGATGATCTGTACTGCAGAAGTGGAGGAGACTGGGCAGAGCAGTTAACTACAAAGATTTGGCAAGACCCAAGAGGCAAATGGGTAGGAAAGGCAGAATGGAGCAGAAAATGAGAAAATCCAAAATATCGAAGTGCTGCCTGACCATAAGAACAGTGTGTGCGGAAGATGCAGCAAGATGCATCATTTAAATCCCTTTGTTGTTGTTTCACTCACTTTTCCTTTTGCTGTCTGTACATTGTTCTGTCTCATTTCCTTATCTCTCCTCTCCCCTCTGGTATTGACTCAGAGAAAGCTGGCAAGCTCTCAGCAGCCCCTGCAGCATGCTACAGCAGCAGGGATCAGCCAGGACAGTCATGCTGTTGTTGCTCACCTGGTGAGCTACAGAGCACACAGAGTTGTTAAGTTAGCCATTGGTAAGCATATGAACAGCCTGAAATCATGATTTTCTTCCTTCTCTGCCTTCATCAAAGCTCATTAAAACTTGTTTATGTCTGCTTTAAAAAAAAATAAGGAAAAAAAAAAACACAACAGAAAACAGAAAGGAGAGCTGTGTGCAAAGAGAAGAACATTCTGCACCCTCTCACCTTCCTGAGAAAAACTGACATCAAGAGGACATGCTAGCTAACCCATTTTAAGTGCAATTCTACAGCCAATACAGGCAAGAGCTATGTTGACATTTCACCAGTTGATCAGGAAGACCTTCTGGTTTCACAGTGTTTGTCTATAACCAAGACAATTTTATTTCTCTTCCCTGATGTTATGCTGTGTTTAACAGATGTCCTCAAGGCTGCATTCCTTTGATAGCTATCCTTGCTTGTAGACAAGCTTGAGCTGTGCTCCTTAGTGCTGCTCTTTCCAGTGGCCTGTCCAACCCAATATTTTCAGGAGTAATACAGCACTGTGATGGCTGAGCAAAAAGTGACTGAAGGAAGCTGTTCACTTTGTAGCTTAGCAGCATAGGACTGGCAAAGTCCAGGAAGCCATAGGAATTAATCATTTAACAACGTCATACTGCATAAAGGAGAGGAGCTAATGGTGCCTTGTTTTCCTGGGTTTGCATTCTGTGGTTGGCTCTGAGAGGGCAGTGGCAGGCACTTATCTTCACACCTGCTGTGAATAGTACCTAATAAAAGTTTTCATTCACATTATAGGCTGTCAATCAAGACAACTGCAAGACCTTCCTTCTCTGCTCAGCTCTCCCCTTCCTCAGCACTTCTGATATTCTAGAGACCTCCACCTCTCTCTCAAAGAGCAAGACAGACAGAAGTGGCATCACTGCAAAGGTCACCTCTCCCAGGGAATGGGGATGAAAGTAGCTGGTGACCATTAATGTTCTTCAAAGCATCTTCTGCAACTGCAGCTATGCCAGGAGATCTACCTACTCTTGTGGTCTGCTTTGCAGGCCAGTTGGATGGGACATGTGCTCTCCAAACAAGCTCAAGGGCTAAAATATTTTAAGAAAAGTATTAAAAAAACATTAACACCCTGAAGAGGACTTTGCTATTACTATCTCAGCAAAGAGCGGTGACTTTGATTGTGACTTCCAGATACCTTTTGAAAGAGTGCATTTGGGAGATAAATTACATTTGTGGCAAAGAATTTTTGTTTGCTTGTTCACATGAGACTTCTGGTGAGCAAGCACGATCCCTTGCTTCTCTTTGTCATTAAGTAATGCACCTTGGAGTCTATCAAAGCAACAGCAGGCTGGCATTTCCCCCTGTAGAAAAACATCCTGGGGACAGGTGCTTCTGAGACTTCAATTGCTTCGCCCATACCCCGTGTGTGTGCTTTAACTAAAAGAAGCCTGGTGTTTTCCAGTGCTGTCTGTTTCCTTCCTCTGGCACTAACATTTGCCTTTTAAACAGAGCTAAAAAACAGTGAAGGGTGGAAATAGGAAAGAGGCATGTTACTGCACAAACCAATTATTTTCATTTTTAATGCAAAGTTAGCCTTCTTCACCATGGCCTCCATCCAGACATGGAGGCAAAACAGAACTTGCTGTTCTAGTAAGCCATGTGCTGAGGTGCCAAGTCCCACTTGATTCCTGATTTAGATGTCAAAATTGGAGCACTAGAAGCCCCTCTTTAGTTATTGCCTAAACTCATAGATGCTTAATACCGCCAGAACTCATGGTGCTTACACCCCAAATTCCTGCAGGCAAGTAGGTTCACCCCAGTCCTGAAGCAAGACCTGGTGTCTTGTGTTGAAGCCATGACAGGATTCAGAAACTGATCGTGTCCCTGCCCATCTCACCAGCACACCTGGGCACCCAGAATTCAGCATGAGGCTGGCTTCTGCCTGCCTTTGCAGGAGGGAATGCAAGAGCTCACTTACAACCCATTTGATTTTGTTTTGGTGGCCTCTGAAAGAGATGGTGTGCTAGGATACATCTACAAAGCAGCTGAGTCTATCCTAAGGCATGGTCACAAGTGCTGGGTGCTCCCCAGTTGTGGGTGATCCTGGGTGGCAGGATGCAAGAAACATGGAGGCACAGAAACTCTGGGGGAAGGTGCACTGCCCTGAAAACTGGTTGACAGAACATGCAGCCAGAAGTGGATTTTAGCAGGACATCAACATTTCTGTGGTACAACAGCTCAATTTCCCACAGTCTTAACCAAACTAAGCCAAAAAAGTGGATAGAACAGACAGGACCTTACAGCAGAGGTGGCCAGACACTGGAGACTGATCGTGCTGTATCCCCCTAGTATCTGCTGCAGCATGAGCACAGGTGGCGTGGCTTGGACCTGTGGGCAGGATTGTACTGCTGCAGTAATCTTAGAGGCTGTGGCCTTGACAATACATTTTACCTTCTAATGACAGAACTTGCAATTAAAAACTAATGAGTGCTTAAATAGGATACACAGAAAACAAAACAAAACAAAAAACTGTACAGAAGCAAATAAACAATCAAAGGCAAGAATATATACAAAATTATTTACCCAATTTGCAGGCACAGCAAAATGGAATAAGTAAATGAGGAAAGCATATGTAAAACTACATATGCAACCTTCCATTTTTGTGTGCAGTTACTCAGTGTCTATTCAAAGCTCTGCACACACCTCTGCCTGCTAAGCTTTTGCCAGAAAGTAGATCACAATATATCATACAGACTACAAATAAAAAGAACCAAGAAATTCATGCCATCTGTGAGTCATTCTTTTCATTTCTGTTCTGAAAAGTGACACCAAACTTTTATGAAGCTTTGAACTCAGTTGAGGTGCGTGAGATCAATGTATCAAAAAAGCTGTGTGAGTAACAGCTGGTAAATTTGCAAGCATTTTATTTTTTTTTTCAAGAAATTTCAAGCCTGTTCTACCGAAATGCTTAATGCATGTAAGTGTTGACTATGTTGGGGTTTTACTCAATAGCAAATCCACATAGTACTTGGAGTGAACATTCATGAAGTAAGAAAATGGCATAAACATTATGTTCCTCACCCCCTTCTTTTTGAAGTGATTAGTCAATAAAATAGTCTCAATGTGATTATTGTGATCCCTAAATCTATATTAACACTAGATTAGTTTTTATGTACTGGCTGATTTGTCACGTTTCTATATTTTCTTGGTATGATAACTGTGAGGTAGACGTGCATGACTCAGACAAATTTATTTGATCCTGTCTGTCTTCATCTCATTCTAATATTACTTTTTAAATGATGCTAATATGAACTGATTTCTCCAAAAAAAGGATGTATTGCTTACAAAGAGTACTAAATAGGGTGACAAGAAATGACTAAGGAGTGTAATGCTTTTTGTATCTGGAACAATGAAATAGCTTGAGAATTTCAGCCTTGAGAAAAAGGAGGGATATGACAGAGGTACAGTGCAGGTAATGAGACAATTTTTCACTGTTTCTCAAAACATTACAGTTAAGAAACATCAGGTCAATCTAGCAAGTGGCCAATTCAAAGCCAAGGCAGAAAGCTTTGATTAACTGTGTACATTTATAGAATGCTGTGGACAGAAAGATTTTATATGATTTTAAAGAGATCATTGGACAAGTCCATGGAAAAGAGTCATGAAAGGACTTTCATATAGTCATGAAAGTCTCACTACAAGAAGGACACAGAGGTGCTGGAACTTGTCCAAAGAAGGTCAATGAGGCTGGTGACTGGTCTGGTGAACAAGTCTGGTGAACAAGCAGCTGAGAGAGCTGGGATTGCTTAACCTGGAGAAAAGCAGGCTTGGGGGAGACCTCAATTTACTTTAAAGGAGGTAGTAGCAAGGTGTGGATCAGGCTCTTCTCCCAAGCACCAAGAGATAAAGATGAGGATAAACAGACTCAAGTTGCATCAAGGGAGGTTTAGACTGGATATTAGGAGAAATTTCTTTACAGAAAGGGTTTTGTGGCACTGGAATAGGGTGCCCAAAGAAGTGGTTGTTTCACCATCCCTGGTGGTCTTCAAGAAATGTGTAGATGTAGAACTTAGTAGCATGGTTTAGTGGTGGGCTTTAGGTTAAAGGTTGGACTAGATGATCTTAGAGGTCTTTTCCAACCTGAGTAATTCTCTGATTCTATGAAAGATACTGCTTTTGGCTCATGAGACCCCTGAACACAATTTGCTCCAGTCTGGGAAAGTATCACTGTTTGCTTCCCCTTTTATACCTTTCACAAGGCACCTACTTCCATTATGCATTACCATAGATAAGGTTGTAAGCAGCTTGAAGCTATGATCCGTGGTGATATGGGAATTGTCGTGCTCTATCTCATTAACAATGAGTTTTAAAATATGTAAATGGAAATAAGACAAATTCTGATTTCATAAACATTCTGTTCATTTGCCTTCATGGTCAGATCCGTTCAGAAAATTTCTCACAAATAATTTTTAGAAATCTGGTTTTGCTAGCAATTCCTTATTTCTCTTCAGAACTCCCATTAGCACTTTGAGAGGAGCTACTCTGAGCTAACATGGGATACGTGACTAGTTTAGCCAGGGTATTACAGGTAACCAGACCTATGGTGGTTGGTCTAAAACACTTATTTGGGGGTTACGCTTGAGAAATAAGTCAGTAATAACACATGAGGAAATGACTGATTACACTTCCTTAATATAATTTTGTTCAGCAAGGAATTCAGCAGCCACAAAAGTGTCCCAATTTTCCAACAGAAATTGAGGTTCTTAACTATGTTTGCCAGAGGGTTAAGCACACACTTATTTTATTTTTTTTTCTGACCTTTTGAAAACCTGGCCCAAAGTATATGTATTCATTTTTTGAGAGGACTGCACATGAAACACAGCTCAAAATCAAGCCTGATTTGAAAACAGACTGTTTTAAAATAAGTTTTTTATACGGGACTTCCATGTATTGTGTTTGTTTATAACTGTGGCTGTAATCAACAGTACAGACCACACCATACAGAGGGTTCAGTCTTAAAATTTCTCACAGG